>NC_057844.1:12444062-13075625 GCF_910594005.1 Cervus elaphus
CAGGGGACATGGGTTCAATCCCCGGTGGGGGAACTAAGATCCCACATGCCCCAGGGCAACTAAGCCCACGTGCTCTGAAGCCCACGTGCTCTGAAGCCCACAAGAAGATCTCGTGTGCTGCAACTAAGGCTTGACACAGCCAAATAAATAAATGCATATTAAAAAAATTAAAAGATCAATATAACAGCTTTCCAGTGTTCCCTCACTGAAGACTGCTGCTCGCCATGGCTGGAAATACGGCTTCTAACTTCTTGTAAGCTTTACGTATTTCAGCTTCATCCACCAAGACAGAAGGAGCATTTTTGTCCCTTAATTTAAAAATCCTGGGAAGAAGCTCATTGACTGGGGCTTGTCTGGATTTCCTTACCAGACAAACCAATTATTATCTTGGGCCAAGATCATGATCGTGGAAGAACAGAGCCCTCCATGAGGAGCTTTGTACACGGAGCAGGGAGGAGGCCTGGCTGTAGAAAGATGGAGGAGGGCTGAGCAGAGACCCTCAGGCGCCCACTTTGTTTCCTCTCAACTCCTCCATTCAGCCCTACGGCAGCTGCCCTGGGGGTAAGGCCCTTATCGCTTTTCCTGCCTCATCTGTTGGGTTGGCCCAGAAGTTCGTTTGAGTTTTTCCATAAGATGTTACCGAAAAACCAAACATACTTCTGGGACAACCAATACAGCTCTTCAGTTCCTAAATCATTCAGTCTGACTAGTTTCCTTCTCTGTCCTGGGTACAGATTTTCATTTGTTTTTTGAAAGATAGGACCAGTACCATTTTATTTAGTGTTGTAGGAAATTTTAGGTTACTTCTTAAAAACGAAAGCAAAGAAATTAAAAATTCCCAAAGTAACAAGGCAGGAGATAAAAATTCTATAATCCAAAAAATGCCGGGTGAGCTTTCAATCAGAGGGAGGAAGAGGTCACTTCAGTAGCTCATACATCAGCGGCAGAGAAACCACAGGGTTGAGATGGGTGTAGACCCTGGAGGTTAAGCTCTCCACCCGCCTGAGGCAACAGATCTTTCAGCCTCGAGAGGGACTATTTGTAAGTGAATAGGTCTAACAGAGCAGGGGCTCCGGGAGGGAAGATCCTGCCGAATTTTACATCAGCTGCTTCTGGCCTTCAGTCTGGCAGGCCCCTCTTCCCTCTGTGCCCCTCTGAGCCCCTGCCGTCAGCAGAGCTGGAAACCACACGTGTGCCATTCACTGCCCACACACCCCCCACTCCGGGTCCGTGGCTGTTTGTGTGGCGAACGGCAGACTTTCCTGCTCCTCCATTTCGCTACCTGGGAAGGCTGACACACAGGAAACACTCTGACTTTCCTGTTTCAAACACATAGCAGGACGTCTGTCCAAGTCCAAGGCTTCCCACTCCAGTATTCTGGCCTGGAGAAGTCCACGCACTGTATAGTCCATGGCGTCGCAAAGAATCGGACACAAAGAAAGTCACAGTGACTTTCACAGTTCTCTTTATAGGGCTAGAAATAAATCTAGTAGTGCTATAAGTTGTCTGAGAGGTTTACAGTGGTTCCCCAGGACTGTATGTGGGAGGGTATTAAATAAAACAGCTATCAGTAATTAAAAGCGAATTAGTTCAATCAAGTTACAGTATCACCCTCCAGATTAAAGAGTCCTGATATTAACTAATGTTATCAGCAAACGTGATCCTGAGAAGGAATCCTGCCGCCAATCATCTTGCCTCTTAACTTCGATACCAGAATGAGCACAGAGGGAGTTCTGTGTAGTAATTGCTCTCACCTCAAGACCTGCCCACCCCCTTGGTCTGGGACATTCTCCCCCTAGGAGAGATGTCGGGATTTGATGAGATTCTGTCTCAACAGGGACCAAAAAAAATGAGTAATATGGAAAACATCCTAATATTGGGTTACCAACAATGAAATTACCTTAAGAGTCTGAGTAGTTTAGTCACTAAGTCATGGACGGAGCGACCCCATGGACTGCAGCCCACCAGGCTCCTCTGTCCATGGGATTCTCCAGGCAAGAATACTGGAGTGGGTTGCCGTTCCCTTCTCCACAGATTTTAATGTTTTACTGCAACAATTTTTTTTTTCATATCATTTTCAAACCTTTTCCCTTCACTAATACGGAGCATTTTCTTTCTTTGCCTTTAAGTTGGTTAGTGATTAGTAGAGCATACCAATATGACTGTCCTTGTTCTTTCTAAGGCTGGCATGATAGTTTAGTTAGTAATAACATTAGTATTTAGGCCAAGGTCATATATTTTATAACTATAAAAGCCAGTTAACCTCTGTTTCATGACTGAGTACACTGCTGAGCACTTCTAAAATATATTCCTGGTCACAAAAATGTAGCTGTCTCATGGTAAACCATCACCACTGTAAGAAAAACAACTGAAAAATTATGTTGTAACTAGAACAATATGGCCAAACATGTTTGGGTGTTACTACTGTGTGTTTCCTGAGGAAAGGGAAGTTGGTAAATATTTTCTCCTTTTCAACAGGCTATGATGTTCCTATGCAAGACAGCTTGAAATTGCTGGGAAGACAGAGGAAGTGGCATAAGAAACACAGAAATTTCTAAATATGTTAAAACCATAGATATTTCTTTTGTAAAATCAGGACTTTAATTCTGTGTATAAAATGAGACAGAATCAAGTGAAAGAAGCCAGAGGTATCACACCTTAGCAAGGACAAAGATCAAAACCTTCTACCTCCTGCCTTTTCCACACAGTCCTTCAAGGGAACTTATTTTCCCCTTCAATGGAAGAAAAAAACATTTTTTTTCTGTCCTTTGTCATTAATGGATTACTGTCAATGATCCAGGCGACCTGGGATTTAGTTAGGTTAAAGTTCAAACCAAACTGACAGGGTCTTTTCCCTCAAGGCATCATTGTAACACCTGAATCTAACAATACACTTTGTGGTAGGCAGAATTCTAAGACGCCCCTTGGCGTCTACACCTTGCAAAACCCCCTTCCTTAAGAGCAGGCGTAAGCTGCAGTGACGATCTCTCCAGTGATCAGATGACTAATTAGTGATGCTTTTCCAGGTGGGGCTGACCTAAACAGGCGATCCCTTAAAAAGGCCATTTCTGCAAGAGTCTCCGAGAGAGAGGGCCCATCGAGGGGAACCAGACAGCATGCAACTGTGGGCGGCCTTTGGGAGCTGAGAGCAGCACACCGCTGATGACCAGCAAGAAGATGGGGCTCCAATCCTACAACTCAAGGAAATAGAATTCTGCCAGCAACCACATGAACTCGGAAGAGGACTCCAAGCTCTAGAAAGGCATGCCGGCTGGCCAGCACCTTGATTTCAGCTTTGTGAGACCTAGAGCAGAGAACTCAGCTCTGTCATTCCTGGATTCCTGACATACAGTAACTGAGATGATAAACAGGCATTCTTTTAAGGCAATAAATTTGCAGTTACTTGTTATACGGCAATAGAAAACTGATAGACGTCTACTGAAAATTCATTAATACACTGTGATTGCATAACAGAATTTTGAATTATATTGGCATAAAGAGTGTATTTCTTATCAGCAAACTAAGAAAAATGTTTGCAGATTTGGGGTACTGACACAAACTATCTCAGTTACATGGTAATATTTCAAAGATTACTCTAGAATTTGAGTGTACTTTCTTCAAAAATCAAAGGCATATGAAACATACTCAGCGATATTACCTTAATATTACGAACTTCATACGCTATCCTGTGGTCAGTGACTCTATCCTGGGTGAAATTATATGTCCGGATTCTCTCTGACTGGGCTCTTGTTCCCACCTGTGCCATAACAAAAAGCAATTCATATTTTAACTTTATCATTATCTTTATCACAATGGAAAAAGTGCTTGCAAATTTTCTACTTTAACAGTTTAATTATTTTCTAAATTCAAAGATACAAAGTGACCAGGAAAAAGAATGGGCAGAACTTACTGTTGAAGACTATAGATTTGTAAAGCTTAGTTATGGGATAAGAATCAATGTTTCTTTGGTACCTCAAACTCCAAATATTTAAAACCAAATTATCTTTCTGTATCAGTCAGTTCTTCCTTGTGGTTTCTGTAAATGACCCCACAGTAGGGAACTTGACATCCTACAGTCTTTGACAAACATCTCATGGGGGCTGACTATCTGCCAGGCTTTGATACAGACACTGAAAGGGCCTTCAACTCATCTCATTCTCTAAGTCCCCAGTTCCAGTGGTTTCAAGGGTCTTTTATTATACCCTGCCCTCGCCATTTTTATTATCGTTCAAGGGCTTATTACTTTCACTATATTCCTGTAAAAATCTCCTGATTAATCTCCCACTTCTCTGTTTACAGTGAGTTGCCCTGCTTAGTTTTCCTGAAGCAGTGTTTTGTTTTTTGTTTTTTTTTGGTCAATTTCCTTTTTTGGCTCCTTGACTACTAAGCACTCACAACTCAGCATTCAATGTACTTCATAACGTGGCCAACTTTCCCAATATTATTTCTGAAAATTTGTGAACCTCAAAGATACCACTTACTATGCCATTTCATTATTATGTGCAAGTCTGTTAACTCAGCTAAAACATCACCTCAAGGGATGTGCTTCCGAGCACTCTCATACTGTCTCGACTTTTCTGGTCCCAACATGAAAAATAAGTTATCTCCCTCCTTCGAAACCCCATGCACTTGGAATCTTCCTCGCGGCACACCAGTCCACGTTATGCTGTGGTTATTCGTAGTCCAGTCTGCTCACCTGCCCTCCCTCCCTCACATACAAGGCACACAATACCCTGTCTCACTCACTTCCACTTTTAATTTGACAATTTATTGTATTATTTATTGAAGCATAGTTGCTATACAATATAAGTTACAAGTATATCACTTTCACCTTTTAAGATTAAAAAAAAAAAGACATTCCTACAACTTACAAAGCAAACAATATGAAACTAAACAAGATCTTAAGTGTGGCTGAGCATCTGGGAAATTGCTGAAAGATTCCAAAGCCTAACATAAGAAACACTAAATTATGGGTAATATATTTTTAAAACATTCCCTAGGCCTTCCATTCTGCAACCAGCCAGGTCTGGAAGCCACTGTCCCCAGATACCATATTAGTGCCTTGGATCCCCCCAGATCAGTTACATCAGAATCTCAGCACCCACAAAGCTCTGCAGGTGCCAGGTGGAGCCAGGGCTCAGAGCTTGGCACAGTGCCTTCCATAGAAAAGCTCCTGCATATATTGGCAGAAGAAAAACTCCTAATCATTAGAGACACCTACTAAAAAACTTCACACAGATGGACAAAGGGAGGCAGGAAGGTCTTTTCTGGCCTTTCAAACCAAACTACTGAAGAGGATACAACCCCCCAAATCTGCAAAGGCTGATCGCCAACACTTACTTCGAAAATTACTGTGTGATGTCAAATGGCAAGTAAAACCCAATGTCTGGAACTTCCCTGGTGGTCCAGTGGCTAAGACCCTGTGCTCTCAACTCAGGGGGCTCAGGTTTGATCCTTGGTCAGGGAACTAGTTCCCACATGCTGCAACTAAGAACCAGTGCAGTCAAATAAATAAATATATATTTTTTTAAAAAACCCAATGTCTTTCATTAAATGTGGCAGAGCTGATAGTGTTTAAGATTGATATATTATTTATCCTGTCACTTTTACTATCTGCAAGTTAGTAAGGGAAATAAGAAGGGCAAAAGTGTGAAAGACTAGGACATCTACGTGAAAAGAATAATTGATGTTTCAGTTCAGTTCAGTTCAGTTCAGTTGCTCAGCTGTGTCCGACTCTTTCTGACCCCGTAAATCGCAGTATGCCAGGCCTCCCTGTCCATCACTAACTCCCGGAGTTTACTCAAACTCATGTCCATCGAGTCAGTGATGCCATCCAGCCATCTCATCCTGTCGTCCCCTTCTCCTCCGGCCCCCAATCCCTCCCAGCATCCAGGTCTTTTCCAATGAGTCAACTCTTCACATGAGGTGTTTAGTTTTATACAATCTCATTATCCTAACAGGCCACAAAATCTCCCATATTTACTGAAGTATAACTACCTGCAAATAACACACAAACAGTTATTTCTGGGTTCCACTGTCTCTTCCAGTTTCTTTCAAAGACAAACTTTACTTTTTCAGAAGTTAAAATCATACAACACTTGGTTTACTTAAAACAATGACATTTATTCATTTTGCTTAAAACTTATCTATGTATATATTTGTAAAAATAATAATATAAATGTAGATAGTACAAAATTTTAAAAGTAGAAGAGAGTATAAACAAAAAATAAATATCTTTTCTATTCCTTGTTCCCAGACTACAGCAGAATCCATCACTATTACCAGTTTTTTGCATGTCATATATTTTTGATTTCACATAAAATTATAATAAAAGCATAGGTTTTTAAATTAAAAACCTGAAAAATCTCTTAATTTCTAAAGAATTGTCTTTTACACTGATTTCCTCTTAAAGATAACTATGATATAAACAGAACACAATTGGGAAATAATTTTCAGTTTATATGTATCTCTTCTTATTTGTAAACTGGCATGTCTGAGTTTGGCCATAACCAACCAGTATTAAATTATTGCTATTTACAAATGAACATGTTTTCCAGTGCTCCAAGGTACTTCCGTCAGATTAAGAATATTTACTCCATTTCCCTACACAAGATGACGGCTTTCTGTACAGAGCCATTGAGTTATTTCACTCAATAAATCTTACCTGCAGTTTTCTCACACTTCGTTGCTGGCACTTGTCTTTCTCAATAATCTGCTGGTAGAGTCTCGCTCTCAACACACGCAGAGCTGTTTCTTTGTTTTTTATCTGTGATCGTTCTTGCTGGCATTCCACTACGAGTCCTGGAAAATAACAGGGATCAGAGGTTAACAGGGTGTGTGCACATGCTCAGTCGCTCAGACGTGTCTGATTCTTTCTGTGGCCCCATGGACTGCAGCCTGCCCAGCTCCTCTGTCCGTGGGATTTCCCAGGCAAGGATGCTGGAGCAGGCTGCCACTTCCTGACTCAGGGATTAAGCAGGTGTCTCCTGCACTGCTGGCAGATTCTTTACCACTGAGCCTCCTGGGAAACCCTGAAGTGTCTATTACATCACAATAAAACTGATACAAAAGATAGAACTGAGGAACGTTTTAAAGGGGGAAAGGTTAATCAGGAAAAGAATGAAGAACATTTCAGATGAAGTACACACTAGAAACTATACATGAGTTATGATGGTAATTGTTGTAGATGGCTCTTTAGATTCTGATATCTAAATAAGGTGTTTCAGCTTATAATACAAATACACATTTATTGAAAAAAAATCTGCATTTATATAGATCCAGGTGGTTTTAACAAAATGTGGTCCACTGGAGGAGGGAATGGCAATACTCCAGTATTCTTGCCTCAAGAACCTCACAAACAGTAAGAAAAGGCAAAAGGATATGACACCGGAAGATGAGTCCCCCAGGTCAGAAGGTGTCCAATATGCTACTAGGGGAGAGCAGAGGGCAATTACTAATAAGCTCCAGAATGAATGAAAAGACTGAACCAAAGGGGAAACGATGCTCAGTTGTGAATGTGTCTGGTGCTGAAAGTAAAGTCTGATGCTATAAAGAACAATATTGCATAGGAACCTGGAATGTTAGGTCCATGAATTAAGATAAATTGGACATGGCCAAGCAGGAGATGGCAAGAGTGAACGTCAATATCTTAGGAATCAGTGAATTAAAATGGACGGGAATGGGCAAATTTAATTCAGATGACCATTATATCTACTACTGTGGCAAGAATCCCTTAGAAGAAATGGAGTCACCCTCATAGTCAGTAAAACAGTCTGAAATGCAGTACTTGGGTGTAATCTTAAAATGACAGAATGGTTTTGGTTGGTTTCCAAGGCAAATTATTCAACATCACAGTAATCCAAGTCTATACCCCAACCCCTAATGCCAAAGAAGCTGAAGTTGAACGGTTCTATGAAGACCAACAAGACTTTATAGAACACCACCAAAAAAGTCTTTTTTATCATTGGGGACTGGAAAGCAAAGTAGGCAGTCAAGAGATAACCCAGAATATAGAAAATTTGGCCTTGGAGGAGTACAAAAGGAAGCAGGATCAACGCTAACAGAGTTTTGTTAAGAGAACACACTGGTCATAGCAAACACCCGCTTCTAACAACACAAGAGACAACTCTACACATGGACATCACCAGATGGTCGACACCGAAATCAGATCGATTATATTCTTTGCAGCTGAAGATGGAGAAGCTCTATACAGTCAGCAAAAACAAGGACTGGAGCTGACTGTGGCTCAGATCATGAACTCCTTATTGCCAAATACAGACTTAAATTGAAGAAAGTAGAGAAAACCACTAGGCCATTCAGATACAACCTAAATCAAATCCCTTATGCTTATGCATGGAGGTGACCAATCCATTCAAGGGATTAGATCTGGCAGACAGAGTGCCTGAAAAACCATGGATGGAGGTTCATAACATTCGGCAGGAGGTGGTAATCAAAACTATCCCAAAGAAAAAGAAATATAAGAAGGCAAAGTAGTTGTCTGAGGAGGCTTTACAAATAGCTGAGAAAAGAACAGAAGTGAAAAGCAAGGGAGAAAGGGAAAGATACACCCAACTGAATGCAGAGTTCCAGAGAATACCAAGGAGAGATAAAAGCCTTTTTAAGTGAACAATGCAAAGAAATACAGGAAAACAATAGAATGGGAAACACTGGAGAACTCTTCAAGAAAACTGGAGATATCAAGGGAACCTTTCACGCAGGGATCGTCACAATAAAGGACAGAAAAGGTGGCCCTAAAAGCAGCAGAAGAGATTAGAAAGAAGCGGCAAAAATACACAGAACTATATAAATAAGGTTTCAATGACCTGGACAACCATGATGGCATGGGCACTCACCTAGAACCAGACATCCTGGAGTGTGAAGACAACTGAGCCTCAGGAAACATCACTATGAACAAAGCTAGTGGAGGAGATGGAATTCCAGCTGAACTAGTTCAAATCCTAAAAGATGATGCTGTTAAAGTGCTGCACTCAATATGCCAGCAAATTTGGAAAACTCAGCAGTGGCCACAGGACTGGAAAAGGTCAGTTTTCATTCTAATCCCAAAGAAGGGCAGTGCCAAAGAATGTTCAAACTACCGGACAACTGCACTCATTTCACATGCTAGCAAGGTAATACTCAAAATCTTTCAAGCTAGGCTTTAATAGTACATGAACCGAGAACTTCTGGATGTACAAGCTGGATTTAGGGAAGGCAGAGGAACTAGAGATCAAATTGCCAACATTCCTTGGATCATAGGGAAAGTAAGGGAATTCCAGGAAAACATCTACTTCTGCTTCACTGACTAGAGTAAAACCTTTGACTGTGTGGATCACAAGAAACTGTGGAAAATTCTTCAAGAGATGAGAATACTACACCACCTTACCTCTCTTCTGAGAAACCTGTATGCAGATCAAGAAGCAACAGTTAGAACCGGACACAGAACAACGGACTGGATCAAGGCTGTATATTGTCACCCTGCTTATTTAACTTCTATGCGGAGTGCATCATGTGAAATGTTGGACTGGATGAATCACAAGCTGGAATCAAGATTGCTGGGAGAAATGTCAACAACCTCAGATATGCAGATGACACCACCCTTATGGCAGAAAGTGAAGAGGAACTAAAGAACCCTTTGATGAGGGTAAAAGAGGAGAGTGAAAAAGCTGGCTTAAAACTCAACATTCAAAAGACTAAGATCATGGCATCCGACCCCATCATTTCATGGCAGATAGAAGGGGAAAAACTGGAAACAGTGACAGACTTTATTTTCTTGGGCTTCAAAATCACTGCACAGTGACTGCAGCCATGAAATTAAAAGACTCATGCTCCTTGGAAGGAAAGCTATGACAAACCTAGACAGTGTATTAAAAAGCAGAGACATCACTTTGCCAACCAAGGTCCACAGAGTCAAAAATTATGGTTTTTCCAGTAGTCATGTACAGATGTGAGTTGGACAAAAAACACTGAGCACCAAAGAATTGATGCTTTTGAATTGGGGTGTTGAAAAAGACTCTTGAGAGTCTCCTGGACTGCAAGGAGATCAAACCAGTCCATCCTAAAGGAAATCAGTCCTGAATATTAATTGGAAGGACTGTTCTTGAAACTGAAGCTCCAGTACTTTGGCCACCTGATGGGAAAAGCTGACTCACTGGAAAAGATCCTGATGCTGGGAAAGACTGAAGGCAGGAGGAGAAGGGGAAGACAGAAGATGAGATGGTTGGATGGCATCACTGACACAATGGACATGAGTTTGAGCAAACTGTGGGAGACAGTCAAGGACAGGGAAGCCAGGCAGGCTGCAGTCCATGGTGTTGTAAAGAGTCGGACACGATTTAGTGACTAAACAACAACAAAATGCAGTTGAAACTCGTGTTGTTTAAGGGTCAATTGTATACTCCACATAGGGAAGAATATACATAATGTAAAAGAATATATATGTACCACGCAGCTTAAATAGAATATTGCTGAAAGTCACTCAGTTGTGTCCGACTCTGCGACCCAGAATACTGCAGGCCAGAATACTGGAGTGGCTAGCCTTTCTCTTCTCCAGGGGATCTTCCCAACCCAGGGACCAAACCTAGGTCTCCCACACTGTAGTCGGATTCTTTACCAGCTGAGCCAAAAAGAATATTTCTAAATGCCCTTTAAACCTCCCATTTGCCCCTTTACAAACCAGAAGCTATGTCATGCCTCCCAGAAGTAACCACTACTTAAAATTTTAAAATAACTGTTTCCTTGTATTTCTTTATATTTTAACATATATGTATAGATCCTTAAGACTTTTTATGAAGCACTATAATGAGGAATCTCAGAAACTGGGGTTGACCGTTTGGGGACTAGAAACAGAAAGTCTATATAACAACTACAATTTCAAGTCCCCTCCCTCAATCTATAGGAGGCAGGAGGTAGTCTTTAGAGAATGACATAAGGAAAGTTCCAGACTTGAGTCTTCAAAGGTACAAAGGAAGGCAAGTGTGAGGCACAAGACTGAAAAAGAGGATTAAGTAAAAGTTTGCTTATTGAATGAGGAGACCTTGACTTTACCATCTTGTGTCCCGGGTGAGCCTTCTTAGGAGAAAACTACCCAAGAGAAAAAGTTCTACAAATGCTGACATTTCAGGGGCCCTAAAAAAAAGCTGATTCACTCCCCGACCTTTGAAACTTATTACTGGGTAAGTGGTGCCCATGTGCTGAGAGTTTTTAGAACCTCACTCTTAAATGTATACACACAGCCAAGGAGGTGCTTTGTCCAAACAGAAGGGAATATGAACACAACGGGGACTTTGAACCCATGACCCAGTGTCATCTTTTTTTTTTTTTTTAGAAAATCTTTTATGTATTTATTTATTTAGGTATTTATCTGGCAGCTCTGGGTCTTACTTGCAGCATGGGGGATCTTTCATCATGGCATGCAATATCTCTTTAGTTGTGGCATGTGGGATCTAGGGATCTGACTAGGGATTGAACTCGGGCCCTCTGCAATGGGAGTGTGGAGTCTTAGCCACTGGACTACCAGGGAAGTCCCTCCAGTGTCATCTTTAAAGAGTTTGTGCAAGAAGACAGACACTAACATAAAACTCTTTCTAAATGCCAAACAGTTTTATAAGATGTGGAAAAAAGAGTTAAAAGTACAAAGGCAAAAGGACTAGCTTACCTGTGGGGATGTGGACAACTCTGACAGCACTATCAGTTGTATTAACATGCTGCCCTCCTGCTCCTTTGGCTCGAAATGTATCTATTCGCAAGTCCTTAGGGTCTACTTTCACATCTACCTAGAACCAGAAGTATAGCATGAGTAAATTCCATACTCAACAAATACTTAAATATTAAATTGATCCCAAGGTCTTTCAAATACACTGTATTGTTTTAAATCACAGCCATTTGACTAAGAGGTGAAATAACTTACAACAAAGAAAGAACCATATACACAATATTCCAACAGATGCTATTTTAAGCACTGATTTATGAGACCACTGAGTTATGTAATCTTTCAAAAGTTTTATTATCTATCATCCCACAAAGCTATATTAGATACAAAATATATTTTTTTAAAAAGACAGAAGACATGAATAGACATTTTTCTAAAGAAGACACTCAAGTGGCCAATAGGCACATGAAAAGATGCTCCACATCATTAATCATAAGAGAAACGCAAATCAAAACCACAGTAAGGTATCACCTTGCATCTGTCAGAATGGCTGTCATCAGAAAAAAGGGCTATCATCCAATGTCAGGGAGGATATGGAGAAAGGAAAACACTTGTACACCGTTGGTGGGAATGTAAATTGGTGCATCACTGTGGAAAGTAGCATGGAGGTTTCTCAAAAAACTAAAAATAGAACTAACATATCCAGCAATTCCACTCCTGGGTATGTATCTGAAAATAAAAACCTAAACTCAAAGAGATATATTCACCCCAATGTTCACAGCAGTATTATTTATAACAGCCAAGATATGCAAGCAATGTAAGTATCCATGAATGGATAAAGATGTGATACACACACACACACACACACACACACACACTGGAATATTGTTCAGCCAGAAAAAATGAAATTTTGCGATTTGCAATAACATAAATGAACTTGGAGGGTACTGTGCTTAGTGAAATAAGTTGAACAGAGAAAGACAAATATGTATAGCATCACTTATATATGGAGTCTAAAAATTAAAACACACTAGTGAATATAACAAAAAAAGAAATGGACTCAAACTAGTGGTTACCAGTGAGGAGAGCAAAAGGGGGAGGAGAAGAATAGATGGATGTAGGGGAGTAAGAAGTACAGACTATTATGTATAAAATAAATGAACTATAAGAATATATTGTACAGCACAGGGAAGAAAGCCAATATTTTATAACTATAAATGGCGTATAACCTTTCAAAATAGTGAATCACTGTGTTGTACACCTGAAACATAATATTGTAAATCAACTATACCTCAATTTTTTCAAAAAGAAAAATAATAGTGATTATATCTTATTGAATTTAAAAAATAAATCTGTAAGTCTATAATGAAGTCACAAACATACAAAATTCAATATATGAGTTTATAATGAGGTAAAATAAAAATGGAAAGAGGAGAAAGGAGGAGAGAAGGCAGTGGGGAGGAAAGTTCTTCACAGTAAAGAATGCCAGTTAATACATGCAGAAGGAATGATGAAATTAGAAAATCATCATTGTGAAACACCAAACTAAATAACTAATTCAGGCAAAGATCACTACTGGATGTTAAAGACCATGGAAGACAAGTTGTTGGGAATAGGATATATTACTTATATTACTATATTATTATATTACTTAGATTATTCCCTTATTATAAAGAGAGAAATACACTTTCACAATCAGGATTTTTTTTGTGGTCACCAACTTCACTAAATGCTCAAAGTGATCCTCACTAAAAGTGGGGTAATCTGATACTCTGACTTGTGATGAGACACAACACGAATATAACCACACCTGCGAAGTATTCTTGCTCTAAATGTATAACCTGAATAGAATGGAATATTTAAATACAACTTTCCATAGAATGCAGGAGATAAAGGAACAAGTTAAAGAGTGTCATAAGGAAACAGTCAGATGAATCCAGAATGTGGAAAATTCTACAAGACAAAAGGTCTTAAAAAAAAAAAAAAAAAGACAAAAGGTCTAGACTCTTCAAAATGTCAAAGTCGTTTAAAAAAAAAAAAGGTTGGAAGACTGTTCCAGGCATAAGGAGTTATAACAACAAACTGCAATAAGTGAAACTTGATAGCATCCTCATTTAAGAAAATAGCTATAAAGATACTTTTTGATGACTGAGGAAACTATTAACTGGACTAAGTATTAATTGTGATATTGTGATTTATGGTAAGAAATATATATTTTTCAGCTCTCAGCAGAGAGCTCCTAAAACGCTTGGGTATTTTCCTAAGTGGTAAGAGGGACAAAGGTGTCTGTGTGATTCATAACAAGCCCCTTTGAACCACATTTGACTTTATGTTAATAAGGTGATATTTGGAAAACCATGGATAACCAGGCATGCGGACTGATGGCCAGCTCCACCCCAATCTCCAGGGAGGGGAGAGGGGCTGGAGGTTGAATTAGTCCCCAAAGTCTATTGCTTCACCCAACCATGTCTATGTATGGAAGACTCCATAAAAGGCCCCCAAGCACAGGGTTCAGAGCGCTGCCAGGCTGATGAACACGTGAAGCTGCAGGCAGGGAGGCGAGCCTGGAAGGGCGTGGAAGCCCTACACCTCTCTGAGTTCTCCCAGTTTCTTCCACCTGGCCCTTCCTGAGTTATACTTTTTGTAATAAGGCAGTATAGTAATCTAGTAAGTATGAGCTTCCCAGGTGACTCAGAGGTAAAGAATCCGCCTGCCAATGCAGGAGACTAGAGTTCTATCCCTGGGTTGGGAAGATCCCCTGGAGAAAGGCGTGGCAACCCACACCGGTATTCTTGCTGGAGAATTCCACGGACAGAGGTCACAGAGAGCCTGCACGCGCTAGTAAGGACACTGTTTTCCTGTGCTCTGTGAGCCCCTTTAGTAAATTCCTGAGACTAAGGAGGGGGCACGGGACCCTCCGGACGCAGGAACACAGGAGACAGCCTGCTTTCACGCCTGGCTCTGACGTGGGGGGGCGGCCGTGCTGCGGGGCTGAGTCCAGCTTGTGGAAGCTGAGCCACTTGCCCAGGGAGACGGTGTCAGACGTGAGCTGAACTGTGGGCCGGTCACTTGCTGTCCGCAGAGAATGGAGGGGCTGCTTCATGGAGGGAAAGACGTTCACAGGTTTGGGGTGCAGAAGCATTCGCTAAGTAGACAGAACGCACAGGGGCTTTGTGTGGACAGTGACACTCCGGTGGACCTTCCCGGATAACGGTACGCGGTTCCTGCAGGGGGTACCTCATCTGGGTGGGGGAGGACGATCACCGACATCGTCCCCGTGTGAATCCGCTGCATCCGGGATGACAGGCCCACCTCGGGGATTCGCTGAACCCGGTGAATCCCACCTTCGTACTTCAAGTGCTTATAGACGTTATCACCGGAAATTCGGGCCGCTGCGTGATGTAGCCCACCTATGAAAAAAAAGTTCCAGCGTAATAATAAATTCTACTTTGAAAGGGATCAAGACCTTAAATGGCCTTCATGAAAGGCCTCTGTGAGCACAGAGCCTGAGATGAGAACATAAAGTAGGTCCAAAAAGACGTTTTCCCAACATAAGTCTATTAATATGTAATAGGAAACATACCAAAAAATTGTTTATGGTTATCTCTGGAGAACAGAACAGCATGTTTTTCATCTTAAGTTTTTTTGTTGCAAAGTTTTATGATGAACAAATTTCACTTTTATAAAAATAGCATTAGAAAAAAAGAATACTGGGACATTTTCTGCATTGAATCTATGCGATCTTAGGCTAATTTAGTGCCATATATAAGAGTGCTCAATAACACAGCAATTTGATAATGATGAATAATTCTGTAGGTCCTCCCAAGCTTTCAAGAATCTATTGAAATTTAATTCTTGCTTGTCTGTGAAGCGGGAAAATAAGCACAATGCCTAAGCTAGCTTCTTATTGAACATATTGTTTAAAAAAATCTTTTTATTGTAAAATAATACACAGACGTAGAAAACCACATGAATCAAATGCATGGTTCAAGATTAAGAAAAAGAACTTTATCAGGCACCTGCAAAGCCCTCCCATAGATCCGCCTTTCCTACAATCCCCTCCCTTTCTCAGGTAACCAGTATTTTTTATTCCCTTCTCTACTATAATTTTATTACCTAATGTGCTGCCCTAGGCACTACAGTGTAGTCTTGTCCATTTAAAAAAGTTGATACATCTTTCAAATCTCAATCTAGAAGTTCATCACCCATCTCAAGTTATCCATTGAGGAACCAGGGCTGTTGACATATAGAAATTTCCCACAGCTTGGTTTTGCTGACTGCATACTCTTGGCATGCTTCAATTTCTTTTCTGCCCTCTGTACTGGCTGCTACTGGGCAGCTGGATCCAGAAACTAGATTGAACTCTTTGGCAAGACAACAGGAGACAGACAATGTCTGGCTGTCTCTTATGTTTTTATCAAACAATGTTTGATGCTTCATGTGCCACAGAGGTTGTAGAAGGGTGACAGTCCAATTCTATGGGCTTCCCTTGTGGCTCAGCTGGTAAAGAATCCACTTGCAATGCAGGAGACCTGGGTTGGAAAGGTCCCCTGGAGAAGGGAAAAGCTACCCACTCCAGTATTCTGGTCTGGAGAATTCCAGGGACTGTATAGTCCATGGGGTTACAAAGAGTTGGACATGACTGAGTGACATTAAAAAAAAAAAAAAACAACACCTAGATTCAGCCATTTCTCCAAGAAGCCCTGGTTCCTTTCGAAGGAAAATAATATTTCAATGTTTTCAATATTGGGGAACTAGGGATATTCACTAATACTGGGTTGGTCATTGTTTCCAGACCTTTTCAATGGACAGAGATAGGAAATACCTCATGAGTTTACAGAGATGTTGAGAAACAATTCCTTATCAGTTTCTTGCATTTCTGCACATTTTGTAAACAAGGAACTGCCTGCCCTTTTGTTCCAGAATATGTTTTTAAGGGTATTTGTTTAGTGAACAGCTTTGGAGATAATGTCTCCCTCTAGAGCAAAGGACAAGTGCCTGCCAGTGTAGGAGACACGGATCCCATCCCTGGTCGGGAAGATCTCACAGGCCGCGGAGCAGCTAAGCCCATGCGCCACAGCTACTGAGCCTGTTCTCTAGAGCCGGGAGCCACAGCTACTGAGCCCACACACCCGAGAGCCCGTGCTCTGCAACAAGAGAAGCCACCGCAACTAGAGAGTAGCCCCTGCTCACCGCAACTAGAGAAAAAGCCCACATAGCCCACCCAGCTCAGCCAAGAGAAAGATTCTACCTTCCGATGCAGGGGACATGGGTTTGATCTCTGATCAGGGAACTAAGATCCTACACGCTGCAGGGCAACTAAGCCTGTGTGCACGGCAATGGAGACTCAGCAAAATAAAATAAAATAGAGAACCCCAAGCTCAGGATTCCTCTTCTGTTTTGAAACCCACCATGTGGGTAGGTGTCATCTGACCTTCCAGTTGCCTTTTGGGGTGTGGAGCTCATGAAACCAGCACAAAAATGCTGATATTCTGGTTACTGCTACTACCATAAGTCATAAACCATCCTTTGTCTCTGACCCATGAAACTGTGACTTGCTAAATTCCTGTCTTGCAAGTAGGATAAAATCTCAGACAACCTGTTCTGATAACTGATACCTTTATAAATTAAAGATCACAATGTCTTCTCTAATACTCCTGTATCACTTGCTTTCCATACTGAGAATCTTGGTTCCCAAAGACAGAGAGGATACCAGAATTAGAGTATCTCATAATTACTCTTCTACTTTATCCCATATTTCATAAACAACAGTCTCAGAATAACACTACTAGTTCTGCCACCAATACGATTTACTAAAAACATTATAAAACTTTTTTGCATGTGCTCTTCCCATTCTGCTTCCCATTTTGCAAATTATTGTACTCTATACTGTCAGATTTAACAGTCCTTATATACTGTACTTTTTCCTCTTAGTCCTCAATTAGACCTAGTTCTATAGATAATCACATATTTAATACTCCCCTTTAGGGAAAGTGAAAGTGTTAGTTGCTCAGTCCTATCTGACTCTGCAAATCCATGGACTGCAGTCTGCCAGGCTCCTCTGTCCATGGGATTCTCCCAGCAAGAATACTGGAGTGAGTTGCCATTTTCTACTCCAGGGGATCTTCCCAACCCAGGGATAGAACTCAGGTTTCCTGCATTGCAGGCAGATTCTTTACTGTCTGAGCCACCAGGAAAGCCTGGAGAAAGACTGGCAGTATAAATTTCTGGCATGTACCGACTTTCTCAAGAGGACCCAGTCTTGCCTTTATTCAAGGGGTTTTAGGTCTACAAACTGGCTCAAGTCTGGGAACTGACTAAGGGGCCATGACTTCTGTTTTTATGACACAGGTTAGACTTTTGTTCACTTGACCTAGAACTCTTCTGCTTATACAGGTCAAATAAGAATGTAGTAGGCTTTCATTCTTTACTCCCAGGGACACATGTCAACCAGCCAATGCCCTGTCTGTGTAAGTCACCCTGTTCCGATTGCTCCTTTTACTCTGCTGTCCATTATGGTAACCACGCCCATATTGCTTTTGGCCGCTGAGTGCCAACACTGCTACCTTGAGATCCAATTGCTCCAACTGCCCTTAGGTTTCCCAATTCATCTACTAGAGTTCCCACTGTAGGGTCTTGGCTGTAGATAAAAACTACCAGACAGCTCTTTAGTGATGCCAGGGCTCCGCTCATAAACTTATTTCTCAACAGTTGTGGTGAAAAGTATTACCTCTGGACACATTAAATTAACCACCACATTATTTTTATTTAATTATTTTGTTATGCCTTGATGTGTGGCTTGCAGTATCTTAGTTTACCAACCAGAGATCGAACCCATGCTCCGGCACTGGGAGCACAGCCTCTTAACCACTGGACTGCCAGGGAAGTCCCAACCACCACATTACTTTAATGACCTCTCCCTGAATTCAGCTGGTGAGCAGAAAATAACAATTATAAACATTAATCGGTTGGGAGGGAAGAGAGAATATAATAAATTTCATTTGTTGTGTTGTTGAGTCACCAAGTCACGTCCGACTCTTTTGCGACCCCATGGACTGTAGCCTGCCAGGCTCCTCTGTCCATGGTGGGACTTCCCAGGCAAGAAGACTGGAGTGGGTTGCCATTTCCTTCTCCAGGGGATCTTCCCGACCCAGGGATTGAATCCTGGGTTGGTAAGTGGATTCTTTACCACTGAGCCACTCAGGGAAGTCCCCCTTTAATTTGAAAGACATTTCTCAAGTCCCTAGAAATCAGGAATATAGAATGACAGTGATAGACCTACACTACATGTCAAGAGCCATCACCCTGCACTGCTTCTACAAAGAGTAATCTTGTAATCATGTAGTATTAACTACTTGTGTAATGGTTGAAGATTTTCCCTATCTGTCCCAAGATCACAAAACTAAAAGACTTGAAGTCATTTGATGTGTGAATTTTTACATTTCAGTGTGTTTTTCCCCAATCTTAGCTTCTAGTGCTATGTGAATCTCTGTGAGTTCCCTATATTTCAAGTAAACATTAAGTATGTACATATCATATACACATGTATATATTCTGTGCTAAGTCTCTTCAGTCGTGTCCAATCTTTGCGACCCTATGGATGGTAGCCAACCAGGCTCCCCGTCCACGGGATTCTCCTTGCAAGAATACTGGAGTGGGTTGCTCTCCTCCAGGGGATCTTCCTGACCCAGGGATCAAGCCTGAATCTCTAAAGTCTCCTGTATTGGCAAGCAGGCTGTTTACCACTAGTGCCACCTAGGAAGCCCCATACATATACTTTAACATATATATTTTGTAAGATAGATACTTTTTCCCCTGTCTCTATTTTAGTCTTTCCCTATCCATATCTTTGTCTTCTCATTACAGTAAATAAATTATATTTTACAATTTTAATGGATAAAGGTTTATTCTTAGGTTTTAATTTTAAAGGTATAT
The DNA here is from genome assembly GCF_910594005.1 of Cervus elaphus. Taxonomy (NCBI): domain Eukaryota; kingdom Metazoa; phylum Chordata; class Mammalia; order Artiodactyla; family Cervidae; genus Cervus; species Cervus elaphus. The sequence goes on from NC_057844.1 coordinate 12,463,645, forward strand.
GAGTAGAGTATTACATTTTTTTCCCTTTTTTTTTTTTTGGTGGCGGGTGAGACATGGGTCTTAGTTCCCCCACTAGGGATCGAACCCAGGCCCACAGCAATGAAAGCAGAGAGTCCTAACCACTGGACTGCCATGGAATTCTCCAAATGTTTTTGTTTCTGATAAAAGGAGTTTTACCTTTTTTTTCTCTTCTATTTTGTATACATTAATCTGTTTCTTTTTTAAAGATGTATTTATTTTATTTATGGCGGTGCTGGGTCTTTGCTGCAGGGCACAGGCCTTCTCCGGTTGCAGGGAGCAGGGGCTACTCTCTGGCTGCGGCGCTTGGGCCTCTGACTGCTGTGGAGGCGGGCTGTAGGCACGCCGGCCTCAGCAGCTGCAGCTGGTGGGCTCAGGAGCTCAGGCCCGGTACTTGTGGTACACGGGCTCAGCTGCTCCGTGGTGCGTGGGATCTTCCCGGACCAGGTACTGAAACCACATCTTTACCACTGAGCCACCAGGGAAGCTCAACTTGGGACTTTTTAAAATGTCTTTTATTTTATTTTGCTAGGGAGTCAGTGTATCTAAAAAAAAAAAGACTTCCCAACCATTGTTGGTCTGCTCTGTGTCCCTGGAGCAGAATCTCTCCTCCCAATCTCAAGTGCATCTCTCTTTCATTGCTGAAAGTTGAATTCAAAATACACATCTCAGAGATGACACTCTTTCCTTTCTAAGGCTGTTTCTGATTACATTCTTGACACTCTCTCCTCTCCTGTGTCCACAATATATACTGTCCTCATCCTTTTTCCTGCTTACCTGACTCCTTTTTCTCTTTTGCCAACTAGTCTGTTTTCTAAATGTGGCCATTCTCCATGGTTTGGTGCCCTCTCTATGGACTCTCCCTCACTTATTCTCTCTCAGCATCAGACATCATCTCTGTTCTATGCTGTGCTTAAGTCGCTCAGTCGTGTCCGATGTTTTCTGACCCCGTGGACTGTAGCCTACCAGGCTCCTCTGTCCGTAGGGATTCTCCAGGCAAGAATCCTGGAGTGGGTTGCCAGGTCCCCCTCCAGGGGATCTTTCCCACCCAGGAATCGAACCAGGGTCTCCTGCATTGCAGGTGGATTCTTTACCAGCTGAGCCACCAGGGAAGCCCCCATCTCTGTTCTATCAGCTATCAAATATCTCTCCTCAACTCTATTCCCTCACCAAAGCTCTGGTTACCCAGCTTCAGCACTCACTGGATATTTCTAAAGGGATGTTCTCTATAACAACACACACAATCATGCAAAAATCACTTTCACTGTTCTTCCCAAGTGGAGTCTGCCTTCCAATTTCTATTTCATTTGGCATGAATGAATATTGCAATCGTCTCAGCTAGAAAGATTAGGTCCCTATGGCTCATTTCCTTTGTGTCAGAATAAACTAATGGGATGTAGTGTGGAATTAAATCTAACCCCAGGACTGCCATTACTTATTGTGTGATCTTGGATTAGTTACTTACTCTCTGAGCCTAGATTTTCATCTGTGAAATAGGATTAACAATACCCATCTCACAGGGTTTTAAGGATCAAATGACCCACACTGCATGCCGGACACAGTTGGCAAGCAATAGCTTCTCTCATCAGTTACCAGATTTTGCCCATTCTTCCTCTGAAGGTCTCTCATATGTCTACTCCCAATTCTAACTCTTAGTTACACCTGGTTACTCTAATAACCTCTCAGCCACCTGCCTTAAATCTAGCCTCTTCAATCCATCTTTCACACTGCTGTCAAAATCTTAAAACTAAGTTTGTTTCCAATGGGGAAAGAGGGGCAGAGATTTAGAAGATTTGGATTAACATATATACACTACTATACATAAAATGGGCTTCCCTTGTGGCTCAGCTGGTAAAGAATCCGCCTACCATGCGGGAAACCTGGGTTTGACCCCTGGGTTGGGAAGACCCCCTGGAGAAGGGAAAGGCTACCCAACCCAGTATTCTGGCCTGGGGAATTCCATGGATGGTATAGTCCATGAGGTCGCAAAGAGTCAGACACATCTGAGTGACTTTCACTTCACGTACATAAAAGAAGACCAACAAGGACCTATGGTATAGCACAGACAATTATGTGTGTGTGTGTGTGTGTGTGTGTGTATGAATCACTGTGACATATACCAAAAATTGAAAAAATATTATAAACCAACTATACTTCAATAAAAAAGAAAAAATAATCTCCTTACAATATATATTATCAAATGATATTCTTATTAACAAAATGTTCAACAGCCCCCTAATAATCAAGGCCTGTTCAGCTTTCATGTCTGCTGCAAATCTACTCTTTCAAACCTATTTCCTCTCACTTCTCATCACAAATATCCCAATTAACTGGCTTCCCCACCTCTATACACACAGCAAGATGTTCCCCACCATCATGCCGTTGCTCGGATTACTCCTTCCCTCTGCTCTCCTGATCTTCCCCTTTCCTGACCACTGGCTGGACTTCAAATCTGTACCGAGCACACACTTCCTATGCTCGCCACTGGTTTTCATTTCCCTGGATTGTGTCACTATGTGAATCTTCTTTCTCCACTTTGATCATTTGTGGGTTATTACTCATGGGCCCCCTGTCTACTATGGTGTATCTTGGTGTAACCAAGCAGATTAAAAACTTCCAGATGGATTAAAAGAATGGAACAAAAGACAATTATCAGCAGTTCTAATTTAACGTACCTGAGTATTTAAAACTTTAAAGACTTGCACTAGTTTCTTATTGTTTATGTTGTCTAAGTTTTTATCAGCTTGAGTGGGAGCATCTTGAAACTAAAGATAAATGACTAACTTTTTCTGCATTCCCATAAACATCTAAGTTTATTTAGATTATAAGTACTAAGTTTATTTAGATTATAAACACATTATAAGTACTTTAGAGTAAAAAGTTTAATACAGCTTGGCTCTGAATAACAGAACAATGATTTCCCAGGCCAGGCATTTATCAACCCTCCACAGGGAAAGTTTTCTAATTCATATATTCCTTCCTAAGAGGATGCTTCTCTCTTTCCCATTCTCTTCTTCTATAGTAAGAATTCTACTGTAGTAAGCCACTGTAATTGAAGAGTCCATGTCACAATATTTAATAGATGTAGACCACATGTTTTAAAAAACAGGACAACATGGCTCTAATCAAAAGCAGGGAAAAAATAATTTTCAGCATTGTCTACGGACAAAATCCTCAAACACACCTACCATAATCAGCTGGTGTATAATTCAGAAGTTCAAATCTCCAGTGTTTGTAGCTTGAATAATTCTGGTACATATCAAATATTTCTCGGGTAAATTGTTGGCAGATATCACCTAAAAGAAAATTTAAAAATATTCAGTCAGTATACATTTTCCAAAGAAGACATACAGATGGACAACAGGCACATGAAAAGATGCTCAACATCACTAATTATTAGAGAAATGCAAATCAAAACTACAAAGGAGGTATCGATTCACACTGGTCAGAATGGCCACCATTAAAAAGTCTAGAATAACAAATGCTGGAGAAGGTGTGGAGAGAAAGGAACCCACCAACAATGCTGGTGTACATTGCTACAGTGTACATGAATGTAAGCTGGTACAGTCACTATGGAAAACAGTATGGAAAACTAAAAATAGAGTTGCCATATGACTCAGCAATCCTATTCCTGGGCATATATCTGGAGAAAACTCTAATATGAAAAGGCACATGCACCCCAGTGTTCATTGCAGCATAATTTACAATAGCCGAGACATGGAAACAGCATAAATGTCCACCGACTGATGAATAGATAAAGAAGGTCTGGTACACATATACAGTGGAATACTACTCAGCCATAGAAAAGAACAAAGTAATGCCGTCTGCACCGCAATATGGATGGACCTAGAGATTATCTTACAAAGTGAAGGAAGTCAGAAAAGAAAGACAGACAAATATCAAATGATATCGCTTCTATGTGGAATCTAAAATATGACTCAAATGAACTGATTTATGAGACAGAAACAGACTTACAGATACAGACATCAAATTTATATTTACCAAAAGGAATAGGGGATGAGGAGGCATAAATAAGAAGTCGGGGATTAGCAGACACATAATACTATATACATAATAGATCAACAACAATGTTCTACTGTATAGCACACTAGAATATATTCAATATCCTATAATAAACCAATAAAAAATATGAAAAAGAATATATATATAGGTGTAACCGAATCACTGTATACTAGAAACTAAGACAACACTGTAAATCAACTATACTTCAATAAAAAAAAATGTCTGCTTTTTCTAGGAAAAGAAATTCCAGGAAATTTTAGGAAAGTCCTCCTTGAAAGGCCCCTTAGGAGTTGAGAAGTAACTACTTCCAAAGGGAAACACATTTAACAAACTTTTAAAGTTATAGTGTGTCAAATCAAGGTAACATTCAAGTATTTTTTAAGATCATTTACAATAAAATTATTTTATTGACCTCCAGTCGTTCTTCCAGATGTCACTTCTAAAATAACATCATTTTTGTCATATTTCTCCTTTGGCAGTAGACTCTGGAAAAGCTGAAAAAGGGAGAAATATCAGTATTAGTGTGTATAGTTTCCATGGTATGCTGTTATTACTTGAACTTAGATAAGAGATTCCCAAATATTAATAAAATCAGTAATTAATAAAATCATAGATCATCCCAAGAGGTCTGGCTTTAATAAGTAGACCTAATTAGGCCTAAGATAAGCAACCAATTAACATTAAACAATGAAGTTACTTGTTGGGATAGTTTCTACAATGCTATCAGATTATCTCAATTTTCTAAAACCCAGAAGTTCAGATCAAAGTCCAGGGTTCCATTCAATTTTCTTCAGATTCTGCTTCTAGTAGTCCTGAACAGTAGCTTCTTTCATCTAATGAAAGAAAGCTTTCAAAGTATTCATATGGAGAAAATGAGGACTTTTCATATATGATTACATGTTCTCTCCCGCAATAAATGCCAGTGCCAGGCCATGCCCTGTCTTCTCAGCAGAGTTGCTATTTAAAGAGTAGATTGAGGACTCCCAAGATAAGGCTCAAATATCTTCTCAGTGTAATAAGAAAAAGAGGGACTTTCTGATAAAGAAAGTAACCAATTTCCCTCTTAGGAAGAAAAAGGAAGCAGCTTTATTTTTATTATTACTAAAAGGTCTTTCAAATCAAACTGAAATTACCCATGTATCATGACTGTTCCTACTGACAGTTTTTGAAATAGTCCATCTCTGCTAGAAATGTTATGGCCTGATGGAGAGAATATTAGACTAGGAGTCAGATGTCTGACTTCTGTTTTTGACTAGCTGTTTCCATCAGGGAAAAAAATATTGATATCTCCACCACATCCTCCTCAACCCCTCAAAAAGCCCTTCCAGAGATTATTATCATACTAAATGAAGTAAGCCAGGCAGAGAAAGACAAATATCATATACTGTTGCTTATCTGTGGAATCTTAAAAAAAAAAAAAAAAGGATACAAATGAACTTATTTACAAAACAGAAATAGATGCACAGACATAGAAAACAAACTTAGGGTCATCAAAGGGAAAAGAGGAGGGAAAAGTTAAGAGTCTGGGAGTTGGTGATGGACAGGGAGGCCTGGCGTGCTGCGATTCACGGGGTCGCAAAGAGTCGGACACGACTGAGTGACTGAACTGAACTGAACTGAACTGATACTACTATCTATAAAATAAACAACAAGGACCTACTGTATAGAAGAGGGAATTATACTGAAAATTTTGTAACAACCTATAAGGAAAAAGAAGCTGAGAAAGAAGATATGTGTGTGTGTGTGTGTGAATTATACTGAAAATTTTGTAACAACCTATAAGGAAAAAAGCTGAGAAAGAAGATGTGTGTGTGTGTGTGTGTGTGTGTGTGTGTGTGTGTGTGTGTGACAGAATAACTGTACTCTACACTTGAAACTAACACAACATTGTAAATCAACTGTACTTCAATTAAAAAGAAAAGCCCATCTACTGGATTCCTAGAGTAGGGAAGACTGAAGGTAGGAGGATGGCAAACAGGACAAAGGGGAACATAAGATGCAGTGCTGTATCTTCATTTTCTTTTAGACAATCCATCCACTGAGCTAGAAAGGGCTAAAGACTTACATTAACCCATTGTCTCTACAGTCTTGGATTCGTTCCATAATTAACCTAAGCAGCAAGGACCACTCCCTCTTTCTAAGACTTAAAAACCCTGGACTCCTCCCCTTGTTGAAGTAGATTCAGTTTTGGAATACTTTTGCCTGGAGGTAGGGGGCTTGTTCTTTTCTTTGCCATCACAATCTCTTCACTCAATCTCATTCTGTTGTAAATTACAGCACTAAACCCAACATTATCAATCTTTCGAAGAGAAGACTTAATAAAACTGGTGTTCAGAAAGTACTTTAAGCACCAAAACATAATCTAGCAAGAACAGTATTCCTTTATATTCACAGTATTAGGTTCAGTTTACCTCTTAAAACATACCTCACTGTATAACATGTTGATTTTCTGAGCAATGGTTTGCCTCTCTTCCAATGCAAGTTCTTGTAGCTGTTTTTCATCTTGTTTATTCAGACCTACAAACCATCAAATAATAGTAAAAATGTTCAAATACTCACCAAGAAACTTTTAAATAGCTACCTAATCTCAATCTACTGAATTTTATCTTGTGAAGGCAAGGGATTATAAAAAAGAACTATTAACACTAGTTAGAGAATATCAATTAAGTATTTGGTAAGTATGTCCAAAAAACTTGGGTGAAAACAAGTATAATCTTGCTCCAAAGAGCTGGTGATATGAACGTCTATAAGTAAATATAAAAATCAGTGATGAGGTCTTCCCAGCCCAAATAAGCTAAGTTTCAGAGTAAATTGGGGTGACTACTTGTCTAAAGGTCGCAGCCATTGGTTAGCCCACTGAGTACCCTAGCATGGCTAGAACCTCCATTTTTTTAAGTCAGAAATAAGAACTCTTAAAATTTTGAACGCTCTTAAAAATGCTCATCCTTAGTAAACATTTTTTTAAAACACCACATGGGTCAAAAACCCACACATCTTGGCGACCTCTGCTTTATGGAAAGAATGGTTCTTTTCACATTTCAAAGCAGAAAATTAAATCCTGGAACTCACAGAACAAGCTCTCAATGAGATAGTGGCCAAAACAGGGTGAATCCCATAACCTCTGACCCCATTGCTTTAGATGCCTAGAGACTGATGTGTGCTAAATGATTTTTTTTGATTCTTAATAATTAAAAAAATTAGAAATGAAGACTCATAAAAGACAGAAGGCTCTCTAAAATCCTTCTCTAATCATGGAAGTCATCGGGGTCTGGTGGAATTCTATGCCTCATTCCGTCTTTCAACATTTAACACTGGCTCTAGTTGCTGGGGACCCGAGGATGAATAAAACATGGTTCAGGTCTCAAGGGGCTCAGTCTGCTGGCAGAGATGGACACACTCACCTGGTTACAAGAGGTAGTAAGAGCAGTGCCACTGAGGCCTGAAGGGTGGTCTAGCCGAAGAGTCCTAAACACGGTGCCATCTGAACTGCATCTCTTCCTTTTGTGTGTGTGTGTGATCTCAGCTCCCTGACCAGGGATCAGACACACACTGCCTGTACTGGGAGGTGAGGTCTCAACCACGGGACCACCAGGAGGTCCCTGGCCTCAATTTCTAATTATAAATGGCCTGTTGCAGAACTGTACCATCACTGCTGGCCTCGCCTTGTGCCCGTAAGCCTCAGACGGTAGCCAGGCTGCCATGACTCAATGTGTCGGCTGGGTCAAAGGTGTGCCAGAAAAACCTGCTGATTTGCAACCATATAAAATTACTTTTGTGGTCTTTTATTCCTTACTGAACTGTAAAAGCCAACCTGTAAAATCAGTTTCACCAGATTCAATTCATTGTCAAGAGATCCAAGAGTCTATTATACCCTGTGTCTGGTGCTGCAGGAAATAAAAATAAGACACAGGCCCTGTACTTGAGGCTCAGGGAAAGGGACTGAAGTTAAGACAATTACATAAAGGATCAGAACACAAAACAGAGAAAGGTAATCATACTTGTTTTACAGAGGGGAGTGAAGCCAAAGTATGATATTCAAGCCATACTTTGTAAGTAGACTGAATTTCAAGAAGATGAAATTGGTGGGTTAACATGAGCAAAGATATGGGATGGTCTGAGTATATCCAGGAAATGGCAAATTGTCTATTTTGGTCAGAAGATAGAACATGCAAAGGGAATTAATAGACTACAGAGAGAGGTGGGGGTCACTCTGTGGGGACTCTTAAATGCCAAGCCAAACAATCTATATTTACAGGCAATGGGATTTACTGAAAATTCAGCAGGGAAGTAGTATAGTTAAGGTTGTACTTAGGCTGGGAACCCCTCATAGCTCAGTTGGTAAAGAATCCGCCTGCAGTCAGGAGACCCTGGTTTGATTCCCGGGGCAGGAAGATCCTCTGCAGAAGGGATAGGCTACCCAACTCCAGTATTCTTGGGCTTCCCTTGTGGCTCAGCTGGTACAGAATCTACCTTCAATGCGGGAGACCTGGGTTGGGAAGATCCCCTGGAGAAGGGAAAGGCTACCCACTGCAGTATTCTGGTCTGGAGAATTCCATGGACTGCACAGTCCATGCAGTCACTAAGAGTTGGACATGACTGAGCGATCACTCACTAGGCTGGAAAAGCTTGGAGATGAGACTACAAGTTAGGAATTTATTGTAGGCATCTTTGATGAGCTATAAGGAAGATATAAAGCAGTGGAAAGAATAGGAGAAGACTCATACAAGATATATTACAGAGGTAGACTCTATATTGGACTTTGAATCCTTGGGCAGTGAATAAGAGTAGCAGCTGTGGAATCTCATAGATTGGGTTCAAATCCCTGCTCCTCTCTGGACTAGCTAAGTGACCTTTGGCATTTTAACCTCTCGGTTTCTTCATCTATAAAGTGGGAATATTAATAAAAATTCCTACCTCATAAGGTCATTGTGAGCATTCAAATGATATTAATATTTGCAAAATACTTAGCTTAGTGCCTGGCACATAGTAAGACTTAGTAAATGTAGCTATTATCACTATTATTATAAAACAGCAGAACTGTAGTAGAAACTTTAGGAGCAATCTACTAATTGAGTCTACTAATATTGCATGATACAAATGTGGCTGAAAGAGTTTGCGTCAGTTTAATTTGGAAAACATTTAGTAAGCTCCTATTATGTGCAATAGGGTTTGATCCCTGAGTTGGGAATATTCCCTGGAGAAGGGAATGGCAACCCACTCCAGTATTCTTGCCTGGAAAATTCCATGGACAGAGGAGCCTGGCGGGCTACATATAGTCCATGGGGTCACAAAGAGTTGGACATGACTGAGTGACTAACATGCATAATATGTGCAAGCAACTTTCCCAAGTAATTACAAATTTGAGAGGAATTATGCAAAGGAGTAAAAAATAATACACATTAAAAGAGGTGAGAAGGGCTTCCCTGGTGGTCCAGTGGTTAAGAATCCGCCTTTCAGTGCAGGGGGCACGGGTTAATCCCGGGTCTGGGAAGATCCCAGACGCTGCGGGGCAACTAAGCTTGTGCACAACTACTGAAGCCCGAAAGCCCTAGGGCTTGTGCTCCACAAAAAGAGAAGCCAGCACAATGAGAAGCCCGTGAACCGCAACTAGAGAGCGGTCCCGGAACTAGAGAAAGACTGTACACAGCAAGAAACACCCAGTGCAGCCAACAATAAAATAAATACATAAAAATTTTTTAAAATATATGCATAAAAAATAAATATATGCATATTAAAAAAAAAAAGAGGTAAGAAACTCACAGGACCACTAATAGAAGGCAGAAAAAGGTTAAGGGTTTGGACATCCAGGACTTTACAGGTATAACTGTGACTGGCTGCAATATTGCTTAACATCTCTAAGGCTTAATGAAACAGGATGATACACAGAATAAAGCTTATAAACTAAACTAAAAGCTAATAGCAAAGTAAGTGTTGAATCCCAGGTTAATCCATTATACTTTTTTCTCAACTTCCATATATTTTGTAAACTGTTTATAAAAGAAAAATGTTAAGACAATAATATTAAGAGATACTAAAATTGAAAATTAACACCTCTCACATTATGTATATAAAATTAACTCAAATAGATCAATGACCTAAATATAAGGGCTAAAAATATAAAACTCTTGGAGTAAAACACAGATCTGAATCTTTGTGACTGTGGGTTTCTTAGATATGGCACCAAAACACAAACAAGAGGGAAGAAAAAAAGATAAACCTCATCAAAATGAAAAACAGTGGTGCTTCAAAGGACGACGCACAGAATGGAAGAAAAATTCTGAAAATAACGTATCTGATAAGGAACTTGTATCTATAACATAAAGAACTCTTACAACTCAATAATAAAAAAAGACAACTCAATTAAAAAATGGGCAAAGGATTTAAAGAGTCATTTATCCAAAGGTGACATACAATAGGTACATTCATCAGAGAAATGAAAGTCAAAATCACAGTAAGATACCATCTCACACACTAGGATGGCTAGAATCACAAAAGTGGATCACAAAGGTTGGAGAGGATGTGGAGAAACCTGAATTCTCATACATGGGAGATGGAATGTAAAATGGTGCAGCCACTTAGGAAAACCTGTCAGGCAGTTCCTCAAAAGATTAACCCTGGAGTTACCACACAACAATATATGTCCACACAAAAACTTGTACACAAGTATTTGTAACAGCATTGTGCATAGTAACCAAAAAGTGGAAACAAATCAATAACCAACAACTGACGAATGGATAAATAAAACGTGAGATATCTATACAATGGGACATAATTCATCAATAAAAAGAAATGACGCCCAGAAACATGCTGCAACGAAATTGAACCTTAAACATATCCTAAATGAAAGAAGCCAATCACATACGGTAACATATTGGATGATTCCATTTATATAAAATGCCTGAAATAAGTAACTGGGTAGACAGAAAGTAAGGCTGGTAGGGGTGGCGGGATTGGGATGAGATGGCTAAAGGGTGCAGGGTTTCCTCTGAGGGTGATGAAACAATTCCTGTACCACACAAGCCCTCTGATGGGGTAGAAATTGTAGTTTTGAGTCCATGGCATGTAGCATCTAGGACAGTGCTCAACAAAGATCTATTCAATAAATTAAAGCTTCTGAAAAGGTCAGTATTCAGTCTCCCAGACCTTAACAGCATCTCGGCGAGTACCATGAGGACCTCAGTCTCATAGTAGGAGTTACTCTTTAGTAACTGTCAGACACCCAGACTACAGTACAGAATCCTGTCCTTTCCAATTGTAGGGCTTATTACTTGTCGGTTTTTTAAGAGCTTGAGTTCAATATAGCTTTAACTTAGAGACTCAATCCTGTACTTGTACACACACACATCTTTTACCTACTTTTACACATTGATTCTAATTCTTCAATGGCTTGTTCAGCCTCCTGAATTTCTTTGTAAATGACCGCAAGCGGGGCCAGCTCAGCATGCCTTCGAGTCAAGGACCTCCGGTCCCCTTCACTGGCAGAGATGTGTTGCAAACAATGATCAAGTGTTTGGTACTCCTTACTCAGGTCCTCCATATATTTTTGTAGTGCTTTATGCTTCCAGAGCATGCTGGTATCTTGATGACAGTATCTCCTGGAGCAATTCTTATTTAACAGATGATGGAGAACGTGATTCCTGTTTCGCCTAAAGACCCACAGCCTTGTGTCAAGAGGGCTCTGTGTAAGCTGATGAGAATGGTGATGGACGTGGCACTGGAGGTGACCATTAAGAGACAGATGTCTAAAAAGCCAGGTAACTAGGTGACGATTCATCTCAGCGTCTGAAACAAAATAAGCGCAAGTTGAAAAATATCAACTCCACAGACAGAAAAACTAGGAGGAACCTCAAGCAATCTAGCTCAGTTCACTGCCTCAGCCAGCTCCAAACATAGTCCCCAAATTCAATAATCCACAAAGGAAAACGATTCTTCAAATCTCTGAATCAAACAAAATAAATGAAGACAGCAGTTTTCCACCCACTCACCATATATAGTTAACTAAGGCAAATGAGTAAGAGTATAATGAATAAATATATCAATAGAATAGGTTGTATCACCTATTTCTTATAACATATCCAGAATCTAAAATTGAGTGTGTGAATAAGCACAAGTACAAAATAACCATGCAAACTTAGGTGGCTCACATATTAACAGATTTTTTAATTTGAAGGAAATACTACTTCCTTGTCTAATACTTTAATTTTAGGTACCCAGATGCCCAAGGAGTCAAGTAACTTAATCATGATTATTCATTCATTCTACCAGTTTCAGGCAGAGTTGAGGTGAATACAAGTTGCCTGTTCAGAGCTCAGTGTTTTTCATTCCCAACTATGCAATCTCTCTTCAAAGATGCTTCCCTTTTAGCTGAGATTCAACGGATAAAAACGTTACATATTAATAGTAAAAAATGTAGAAATTTGGCTTAAAAAAAAAGACAATGAAGCTAATTATACTAAATGAAAAAAGCAGATTAAAAAACAATATATTATCAATTAGGTTTTCAAAATTTCTACAGTATACACAATACATGGATTTATGGGGACATAACCCCTCATAATTGAGGAAGATTTTTATTTTGAAAAAGGAAAACTAGATAAAAATACACACCAAAATGTTAATATTATGGTCTCTAGTTGTGAGATTATGGATACTTTTCCTTTTTCCCCTACTTTTTAGTGTTTTCTGAATTTCCTATACATGCAGCACATAGTATTTTTACAATCAAGGAAAAAATTACTTAAAAAATTACAAGTTAGGTGAATTTGGCTGTGTCCAATAACTATCTGTTCTCCTTCCCTCTAACAGAGATAACTAAAAGAGCTAACAAAGGTACACAATTGTGATTGTTGAATAAGAAAGGGAGAAGATAAAATGTTCTAAGAAAAATACTTTGCCCCTAGAATCCTGAGGTTCGAATTTGAAATAAGGGTCAAAACTGATCAGAATCAACCTTTATTATCTCCAGTGTTCCTACTATCCTAGGTGTTATTAATATATTAGTTCAGTTTATCATTGTAAGTCGGCTAACTTGGATATCATTATTTCCTAGGAAATAGAATGGTGTCTAAAATATTCAAAGTTTGCAGGGTTCTGCTAACAAAATGTAACTTAATCACACTTTAAAAAGGGCACCAATGTCCAGTAGCCACAAATGCTAGTCCTCCAGCAGGAGTTACTACTCGTCTTCACATTGAGACAGACTGGGACCTGGGACCCCCTTGGTGCAGGGCTACCATTCTTGCACCTGGACAAACACCTCCAGGAGCAACAAAATAGGAAGAACTATAAGGGACTTAAAATAACTGCATGCATGCGCAGTTGGGGCAAACTCTGAACAACTAGATACAGAGACCAAAAAGCCCAACTGCCACCTCCCAAGAGCCTGAAGAGCTGGAAGTAAAAGCATGGTAGTGGGCTTGACCCCTCAAAGGGATGGACAGACCACTTAAGCTACCCCCGCTTCCGACCCTCGGACACGAACAAGCTCGCCTATCTCTCTCCACCCCCAGCAAGTGAGCAAGGAAGCAACCTTGTTCTGGCTGCCCCCTGCTGTAGCAGGAGCCTCAATAAAGCCTTGTCTCCATTTCCTGACTAGCCTCTTTACACTTTCTAGTGATTAAGGAGGCCAAGAACCCTGATGGGTAGCAACATCTAGTCTCCATCACAAAAGGTGTGTCCATTTGAAAAAGGACAGAGAAAAAAACGGCAAAAAGCTTTTTGTTGAAACACTTCTAGCTAGAGTTCCTTTTTAGGAATAGTTAGTAGAAGGGGGAGGACAGAGGGTGAGATGGCTGGATGGTATCATCGACTCAATAGACAGGAGTCTAGGCAAACTCCCAGAGATAGTGAAGGGCAGGGAAGCCTGGTGAAGGGTCGGACACCACTGAGCGGCAGAATAAGTGAAATACCTCTCTAGGTCGTGCACTTCAATGCTAAGTAACCCCCAGGACCTTCACCCTCTAGGGTTATCTATACTGGAGAACTGCAAGTCTTCTCCATCACCCCTCAGCCCCTCGCCCCCATACACACAAACAGTTAACAAGATTAATCTGAAATTCTAGGAACGCTCAGCCTCTGCAACTCAGAAGCGACATTAAGCCGGCACGAGGGTATCACGTGTAAGTTACGCTAGGTTACTCGGTATCAGGAATGATCCCAAATGGAGGCACCATGGGAGGGGAAAAAGCTAGAGAAAGAAAATAGATTTTTAAGATCAGCAAAGAGAAATGAACTCTGAGTACTTAAAAAAAATTAAGGACACTAGGTTTCCTTACTGAAGTCGGAACCTTCTGTGATCCACTACATTTCAGCCCAGCGGTCACCGGATCCCTTTCACCTCCGGGTTCACCCAGTCTGGGTTAGAGCCCGACCCCGCCTCCTCGGGCGTCTCCACTCCTCTGCGGAAGAGGAGTCCTTGAGTGTGCGCAACAAGCTAACAGAGAAAACGATACAGCAAGAAAACTCCCCACGAGACGGCCGTGGGCTTGCTCATCTGGAGTCGGAACCCAAAGTGTGGCTTGCCAGGGGAGGGAGAGGGGAGGTGTGCGGGGCACGGGGGCCCGCGTGTTGAATGAACCACGACTCCCGGGAGCGCCGGCCCGGGAGTCCTGGGAGTTGTAGTTTCTGTCCGACAGGCGCTCCGCCCCCAACCCCCTAGGCCGAAGGGGCAGCTTCGTTTTCACAGCTTAAGGCGAGCTCAGAAGGGAGGTTCTCTACAGTTCTGATTAAGAGCTCGAGATATACAAAAATTTCCTTACATGTGGAGCCACTCGAGCAGAGATTCCTGATTTTTTTTAAAATGAGGATTCGAAAGTTTACAGGATTCTGAACGTCAATAGCTGTACTTCTCAGCTTTCCTTGCCTGAGAAAATACCTAATGGCTAGTTGAGACTGTACATGTATATCTTTAAAAAAAATCATACCAGTGCTCAGATAGCGAGTTGTGTTCCACACTTTGTGACCCCCATGGACTATAGGCCTCCAGGCTCCGGTGTCCATTCTCCAAGCAAGAATACTGGAGTGGTTGCCATTTCCTCCTCCAGGAGGTCGTCCCTACACTCACTGGTCAAGCCCTGGTCTCCCACACTGCAGGCAGATTCTTTACCCCTAGCACCACCTGGGAAGCCCTAAATGTCGTAAGGAGGATCCAAAATATGGGAGACCATATATAGTTACAAGTTAGTGACTTTATATCTGTTGTATATGCATAAACAGACTTTGGGGGCTCAATTTAGGTTTGTAAACCATGAGTTAAGTAAAGCATTAAAAAACATAAATAATAAACAATTCCAGCAAAATGCAAATATATTGCCTTACTTTAAATATTCAAGTAGGATACTTATTTACATTGCAGATCACATTTACAGGGCATTTGAACTCTGTGCCTCAGTATTTCTTCCTGAAAAGCAGAGGCAACAAGAATTCCATATTACCAACTTCACAGAATATTTTCTTAGGTTATGAACATAAATATAAAAAGGGGAATTAGGCACAAATATAAATATCTAACATTTATTACCTATTTCAAGGTATCCACTTCTACCAACTACATATTGGATACTATTCTAAATGGCTTAAGCCTTTAATTTAATCCTTACAACAACCCTAAAATAACCCATTTTGCATAAGAGAAAACTATGGCACAGAGAGTTTTAGTAACTTGTCCGTGGAAAAGAACTAGTGATAGAGCTTACCTGTCTTGATAATCTATGGCTCTTAAGCTCTGATACTAGCTCCCTCCTCCAGAAAAAAAAGAAAGGAAAGAATTCAGTCATTCATTCAGTAGATATGGAGCACTAGTTATGTGCTTCTCACTGTTCTAGACGTGAGAATTTAGCAATGAATAGAAAAGACAAAAGTCTTTGACCTCACAAATTCCAGAAACTGAAAGTCACTCAGTCATGTCTAACTCTTTGCGACCCCATGGACTTCTCCAGGTAAGAACACTGGAGTGGCTAGACGTTCCCTTCTCCAGGGGATCTTCCCAACCCAGGGATCGAACCCGGGTCTCCTGCACTGCAAGCAAATTCTTAACCATTTGAGCCACCAAGGAAGCCCTGCAAATTCCAGAGGAACCACATAAACCATTCTCCTAAATTATTCAACAAAATCTTTTGACTTTTTATTTTGATATCTTATTCAAATATATAACTTAAGTAGTACATTTAAGGCTTTCTTCTTAAAAAATAAACCTTAGTGCTATGGACTGAATTGTAACCCTTCCAAATTCAATTTATTAAAGCTAACACTGCTGACAAAGGTCTGTATCGTCAAAGCTATGGTTTCTCCAGCAGTCATGTACAGATGTGAGAGTTGAACCATAAAGAAGGCTGAGTGCCAAAGAATTGATTCTTTTGAACTGTGGTGTTGGAGAAGACTCTTAGAGTCCCTTGGACAGAAGGGAGATCAAACCAGTCAATCCTGAAGGAAATCAACCCTGAATATTCACTGGAAGGACTGATGCTGAAGCTGAGGCTTCAATACTTTGGCAACCTGATGCAGTGAGCCACCTCACTGGAAAAGACCCTGATGCTGGGAAAGATTGAGGGCAGGAGGAGAAGGGGATAACAGACGACAAGATGGTTGGGTGGCATCACTAACTCAAAGGACATGAATTTGAGCGAACTCCAGGAGACAGTGAAGGACAGGGAAGCCTGGTGTATGCACTTCATGGGGTTGCAAAGGGTCGGACATGACTTACTGACTGAACAACAACAGCAATGCAAATACATAACTTAAGTAGTACATATAAAGCCTTATTTTTAAAAAATAAGCCTTGGTGCTGTGGATGAATTGCATCCCTCCCAAATTCAATATACTAAGGCTAACCTCCCAATATGACTGTACTGGAGATAGGGCCTTTAAGGTGATTAAGTGAAATGAGGTCATATAAGTGGAACCCTATTCTGATATCTTACAAGAAGACACCAGAGAGTCTGCATAGTCTCTCTCGATTCCCTTCTCTTTCACAAGAAGTTAAAGAGGTCACGTGAGCAAACAGCAAGCTAATAGCCACCTACAAGTCAGGAGAAGAGGCCTCAGAATGAAACCTACCTTGCCAGCACCCTGCTTTTGGACTTGCCAGCCTCCAAAACTGTAGACATTTAATATGTAAAAATTTATTGTGATGTACATAAAACTTTATATACTTTATGTTATTTATCTATTTAAAAAAATCATTAAAGAGAATAAACATTGTTTCCTACTCCATGTTTTTTAAAGAAAGTAATGTGGCTACAATTGTATTAATTAGTATGCAAAGATGTCCACAATATATTTAGTAAAAGAGGATTTTTAAAAAACTTATCAAACTATTCTATTTTAAAAACATATATGATGTATATTTACTTAAAAGTCTGGTAGAGGGTTCAGTGGTTAGGACTTCTGCTTTCACTGCTGTTGCCCCAGGTTCAATCCCTGCTCAGGAAACTAAGATCCTGCAAGTCATCCAGAGAGACCCCCCCCGCCAAAAAAAAGTTGGTGGAATTATAGGTAAACTCTACTTTCCTTTTTATAATATTACAAATTTCCAGAAATTTTGTGATGGGTATTGTAAGCAAGAAAGCTATAAAATTTAAAAAAAAAGACATTCTTTCATGTTTGATTGAAAAGCCTTATGGAAGTTACTGTCGAATCATTCTATGAAGTTATATTTCCAAATGTTCTGATATATTACAGAAAAAAAGTTTCCAAAAATAGTAATAACAGAGGTTTATTCAGTGGGGGAAAAAAATAGCATTTTGATTAAATTAGGAAAGCATATTTCTCACAATCAAGTCAACTATGAACAGTTTTTTTGTTGAATGAGTTTGTAATGGGCAATGCAATTTGGTATCTCTTTGTCGGAAACAAAATGACCTGCTCCCTCCTACCCCCACCCCATCTTGGAGCATGCTAAGACACCAAAATTCGTGGGGCCATTTTTCAGCTCCATTTAGAGCAAAATCTGCCCCAAGCCCAAAGGGGTAGGGAATGGAGATGTTCACTTGGCTTCCTCTCAGAGACTTCCGGATTGTTTTAAAGGTTCTGAGGATACTCTTGTGCCTACAGTGCTAACAGGAGGTTTTCGTTTGTTTAAGATTTGTTTACTTATTTTTGGCTGTGCTGGCTCTTCATTGCTGCGTGTGGGCTTTCTCTAGTTGCGGCGCATGGGTTTCTCACTGTGGCGGCTTCTCTTGTTGCTGAGCATGGACTCTAGGCACCTGGGCTTCTGTAGTTGTGGCTCACCGGCTTCGTTGCTCTGTGGCATGTGGAATTTCCCTGGACCAGGAACTGATGCCATGTCCCAGCGTCCCCTGCATTGGCATGCAGATTCTTAACCCCCAGGGAAGCCAATAGGAGGTTGATTTGTGCCCTTCTGCAGAGATTTCTCATCAATAAAGTGTCTGCTTAGGGCTTTCCAAGAGAGAAGCAGAGCTGTAGACTTTCCTTAACCCTGGATGTTTCTTGGGGAGCTCGACAAGGGTAGGTGTAGAGACTGTTTCAGGCTAAGCTGAAGCCTTTGGTCCTATGTGGGAAATTTACAAAGGCACTGGAAGCAACGTTAAATCCCAGCTCACAAGCTATAATACATGATACTTTTCTGGTTCCCTGGAGTTTGGCCTCTTGACCACATCTTGAGACATTTCACAGTGGGAAGACCGGCAACAGCCTGGGATTTTAATCAGATATATTGCTACTAGAGGAAAAAGTGAAAGAAGTTATTTAGCAATTTAATACAAAACTCAATCTCTCAATAAGATGGTAAAGTAGAAAAACAAAGATTATTCTTTTTGTATTCTCATAAACAATCTTTCTTGAGAGAAGTGGATTATGAAGAATGAAAAGCAGCATTTCTTATTTTCACACATTCATTCAAGTTCTCAAATTTTTCGGCGCTTGAAAAAAATAAAGCTAACAAACACGCCACCTGCTGGCGTTAACTGAGACTAGATCACAAATAATGATCACAGTCAAGAGGTATTGAAATGTCAACTTATACTGTATTCCTTTTACTCTACAAAAAAAAAAAAAAAAAGGCAGATCCCGGAAACTCATCTTTTATCCCGTAAACTGGTATTACCCTAGGATGAGGTCAGCTTTGTTAACAAGCTCGTTTCCTGTTGTCTCCTACAACTTCTTGAAATTTCATCTCTTCTTTTTTTCAACCTAGGTTTCAGGCCAAGTATTTTTCTTAAATTTTTTACTTCAGTTTTGAATTCTACATTTCAAATTTTCATTTCAATGAGTTTTGTCTTTCCATCTTTTTCTACTAACAGTAGTCTTCAAATAACCTTTATACGCATTAAAGTACTTTCCAACTTACATCCAAATCCTCCATCGAGGAATACTCTGTAATCTATACTCTGTGTGTAAATAGGTATCTTTTTTTTTCTTTTTATTATGAAAATTTTCAAACATGTTCACAAACAGAACAGTGAAATGACCCCCTCTGCATTCACCATGAATTCTCAATGTTATCAGTTCAGTTTTACCTGCCCTCCTCCATCTGCCTTCTCATACTCACTGGATTAATTTGAAACAAATACAAAACATCTTAATTTTCATATGTAAATATTTTTGTATATAAGTCCAGAAGATAAAGACTTTCAAATCATATGATCATTCTTAAAAATTAAAAATAATTTTCTAACATCAAATATCTACTTGTGTGCTCAACTGCTCAGTCATGTCCGACTCTTCGTGATCCCGTGTACTGTAGCCCATAAGGTTCCTCTGCCATGGAATTTTCCAGGCAAGAATACTGGAGTGGGTTACCATTTCCTACTCTAGGGGATTTTTCCGGCCCAGGAATTGAACCAGCATCCCTTGGGTCTCCTGCATTGGCAGGCAGATTTGTTACCACGGCACGACCTGGGAAACCCATTAAATAGCTAGTCAATGTTAAGTTTATGTGATTGTGTCAGCTTTTTTCCCCCTTTTTCTTATTCTTTTCTTTCTTTTTGGCAGTTTCTTTATTCATGTGAAAGTGGAAGTGTCGGTCACTCAGTAGCCTCTGACTCTTTTCGACCCCATAGACTGTAGCCTCTGTCCAAGGAATTCTCCAGGCCAGAATACTGGAGTACGTAGCCATTCCCTTCTCCCAGGGGTCCTTCTGACCCAGGGATTGAATACAGGTCTCTTGCATTGCAGGCAGATTCTTAATGTCTGAGCCACCAGGGAAGCCCCCTTAATCACTGATGGAGGAATTAATTCTGCATAGGCTAGTTCACTTCAGTCACTCAGTCATGTCCGACTCTTTGCAACCCCATGGGCTGCAGCACGCCAGGCTTCCCTGTCCATCACCAACTCCCAGAGATTGCTCAAACTCATGTCCATCAAGTCGGTGATGCCAGCGAACCATCTCATCCTCTGTCCTCCCCTTCTCCTCCTGCCCTCAATCTTTCCCCAGCATCAGGGTCTTTCCCAATGACTCAGTTGTTCACATCAGGTGGCCAAAGTATTGGAATTTCAGCTCCAGCATCAGTCCTTCCAATGAAATATTCAGGACTGATTTCCCTTAGGACTGACTGGTTTGATCTCCTTGCAGCTCAAGGGACTCTCAAAAGTCTAGAAGTCTAGAAGGCGCCATTTTTGCTGAAAGGGGAAGAAAGAAGTAGAGTGATGGGGGCTGCCCAACAAATGTGGATTGAATGAGTGAATAGATAAGGAGAAAATGTTGTACCCAGAAACTGGCAAGTTAGATGCAGTTGAAGAGGAGGTATATTGAGAATAGAAGGGTGCATGAGCTAGCTTCACGCACCATTTAGTACACCATTCACCAGACCATTCAGGTATGACCTAAATCAAATCCCTTACGATTATACACTGGAAGTGACAAATAGATTCAAGGGATTACGTCTGATAGACAGAGTGCCTTAAGAATGGACAGAGGTTTGTGACATTGTACAAGAGGCAGTGATCAAAACCATCCCCAAGAAAAAGAAAGGCAAAATGGTTGTCTGAGGAGGCCTTACAAATAGCTGAGAAAAGAAAAGATGTGAAAAGCATAGGAGAAAAGGAAAGACATACCCCTTTGAATGCAGAGTTCCAAAGAATAGCAAGGAGAGATAAGAAAGCCTTCCTCAGTGACCAATGCAAAGAAATAGAGGAAAACAACAGAATGGGAAAGACTAGAGATCTCTTCATGAAAATTAGAGATACCAAGGGAACATTTCATGCAAAGATGGGCACAATAAAGGACAGAAGTGGTATGGCCCTAATTGTTGGGGTCCTTTAATGGACCAGAACCTGGTGGTCCAGAGTGGATGATAAGAAAGTGAAAGAAGCAAAGAAGCTAATATTCCCTGGGTTACGCAGCTGGCCTTCGCGCTCCAGGGAATCAGCCAGAAATAGAGAGAGAGAGAGAGAGAAAGAAGGACACGGGGACCCAAGTCTCTGGTGGAGCAAGGGTGATTTATTGAATTCTGTAAGAGTATATATACTGTAAAATAAGGTAGCTTCTTCAGATAAAGATCAAGAGACCAGACTTTACAAGTTACCAAGGAAGCAAGGAGCAATAGAGGCCATAAGGCCAAAAGGCGATCCATATCAAAAGAGGGTCATAAATAAGCCCTTTCACCAAATGGAAAAGCTAATGAAGGAAATCCTATGCAAGCGTCCCAACTCTTTGATCTCAGTCCTGGGAGCGGCTTGCCTGCTCCTCTCGCCCCTGACAGGGACTAATAAGGAACAGAGGGCTCAAGAGAGAGAGGAAACAACACACAGGAGTCCTACTGTTAAACAGTCCCTGACACCTAACAAAAGCAGAAAATATTACGAGGAGGTGGCAAGAATACACAGAAGAACTATACAAAAAAAGATCTTCACGACCCAGATAATCACGATGGTATGATCACTCACCTAGAGCCAGACATCCTGGAATGTGAAGTCAAGTGGGCCTTAGGAAGCATCACTACAAACAAAGCTAGTGGAGGTGACGGAATTCCAGTTGAGCTATTTCAAATCCTGAAAGATGATGCTGTCAAAGTGCTGCACTCAATATGCCAGCAAATGTGGAAACCTCAGCAGTGGCCACAGGACTGGAAAAGGTCAGTTTTCTTTCCAATCCCAAAGAAAGGCAATGAATGCAAAGAATGCTCAAACTGCCACGCAATTGCGCTCATCTCACATGCTAGCAAAGTAATGCTCAAAATTCTCCAAGCCAGGCTTCAACAGTATGTGAACCATGAACTTCCAGATGTTCAAGCTGGATTTAGAAAAGGCAGAGGAACCAGAGATCAAATGGCCAACATTCGTTGGATCATCGAAAAAGCAAGAAAGTTCCCCCCCAAAAAAAGTCTACTTCTGCTTTATTGACTACACCAAAGACTTTGACTGTGTGGATTACAGTAAACTGCGGAAAATTCTTCAAGAGATGGGACTACCAGACCATTAGACATGACTCTTGAGAAATCTCTATGTAGGTCAAGAATCAACAGTTAGAACTGGACATGGAACAACAAACTGGTTCCAAATCGGGACAGGAGTACGTCAAGGCTGTATATCGTCACCCTGCTTATTTAACCTACATGCAGAGTACATCATGAGAAACGTTGGGCTGGAGGAATACAAGCTGGAATCAAGATTGCCAGGAGAAATATCAATAACCTCAGATATACAGATGACACCACCCTTATGGCAGAAAGCAAAGAAGAACTAAAGAGCCTCTTGATGAAAGTGAAAGAGGAGAGTGAAAAAGTTGGCTTAAAGCTCAACATTCAGAAAACTAAGATCATGGCATCTGGCCCCATCTCCTCATGCCAAATAGATGGGAAAACAATGGAAACAGTGAGAGACTTTATTTTTGCGGGGCTCCAAAATCACTGCAGATGGTGACTGCAGCCATGAAATTAAAAGATGCCTGCTCCTTGGAAGAAAAGTTATGACCAACTTAGACAGCATATTAAAAAGCAGAGACATTACTTTGCCAACAAAGGTCGGTCTAGTCAAGGCTATGGTTTTTCCAGTGGTCATGTATGGATGTGAGAGTTGGACTGTCAAGAAAGCTGAGGGCCAAAGAATTGATGCTTTTGAACTGTGGTGTTGGAGAAGACTCTTGAGAGTCCCTTGGATTGCAAGGAGATCCAACCAGTTCATCCTAAAGGAAATCAGTCCTGAATATTCTTTGGAAGGACTGATGTTGAAGCTGAAACTCCAGTACTTTGGCCACCTGATATGAAGAGCTGACTCATTGGAAAAGACCCAGTTGCTGGGAAAGATAGAGGGCTGGAGGAGAAGGGGATGACAGAGGATGAGATGGTTGGATGGCATCACCGACTCAATGGACGTGAGTTTGAACAAGCTCCGGGAGTTGGTGATGGACACGGAAGCCTGGTGTGCTACAGTTCATGGTGTTGCAAAGAGTCTGACATGACTGAGTGACTGAACTGAACTGAGCTAGCTTAGATCCCTGGCATCTTGAAGAATGAATGACTCTTATTAAGGAATCAGCGTATGTTTGCAGAAGGAATGATACCCAATTGTCATTAGAACATGGACTGTCTCTCAAAGAATCTGACTGGAGTCACTAGCATCAGAAATCAGTGTTATACGCAAAACAGTCCTCTGAGCACAACAGCTCTTGGCTTCATGCTGGCAGGACGCTGGAGCCTCAGTGCAATGGCAGAAAGTCTTCTTTCAATGTCACCCTGACAGGCTACTAATCCCAGAAGCTGGCATCTCATCTTCAAAACCAGGTAGTTGTGCCTGCTCTAACAAGTTTCCTTGGAGTTAAAAGGTTATTGGCAAATGTCTTCTCATTTAAAAATAATTTAAAAAGTAAGGTAGTAGATTGCTAGAATTTGATTTAGGAGATGGGGCAGGTCTTGCTGATTCTAAATTTGGCCATGTGAGTGGGTAGCTAAAATTGGGTAGAAAGTGAAGTTCTTTGAATATGAAACCAAGGAACTGTAAGGCTAGGGATTAGAAAGAAAGATTTTGTTTTTTAGAGCAGTTTTAGGTTCACACACAAAAAAATTAAGCTGAAGAGACACAGATTTCCCTTACAGAAACCACTGCTCCCACATATGCATAACTTCTTACATCTCCCAGGAAAGCAATACATTTGCTACAATTGATGAAGCTACACTGACACGTCATTATCACCCAAAGTCCATAGTTTACATTAGGGTTCACTCTTGATGTTGTACCCCCTCTAGGTTTTGACAAGTGTAGCCAGCACTATAGTGTCATACAGAAGAGTTACACTGCCCTAAAAACCCTCTTTGCTTCACCTATTCATCCCTCCTTCTCCCTAATCCTTGGCCTTTGGCAATCACTGATCTTTTTATTGTCTCCATAGATTTGTCTTTTCTAGAATGTCATATAGTTGGAATCACATAGTATATAGCCTTTTCAGATTGGCTTCTTTCACTTAGTAATATTATTAGTACATGTAATATTCTTTGATATCTTTTCATGACTTGATAGCTCATTTCTTTTTAGCACTGAATAATATTCCATTGTCGAGATGTACCACAGTTTATTTATCAAAGGCTAGGGTTTTAAATCCACATAGTTACTGGAATTATAGTAGATGGATACTAGGAGTGAAGCTGAAATGACAACTATTGTCACTTGGCAGATGAACAAATGAACGATAACAACCAAGAGGAAAGTGAGAACAGAACAACAGAACTGATGGGTATAGACTCAAAAATAATGAAGGTGAAGTCTTATGATGGGGGGGGGGGGGTGGGCGGGCAGTGGGATGGGAAAAAATATTGATTTCTTCCCTCACCAGGTCCTACAGTATGTAAGCAGAGGAAATGCAAAATGAGAGACAGTGTCCTTGGTGAAGGACTGAGTATCAATGAAGCTAAGAAGGAAAGAATGCTCAGTGAAGGCGTTGAGGATAAAGCCAAGTGGAAAGGTGTGGCATAGAAAACAGCAATAGGAAGATGAGTTTGGAGAGAAAACAGAGAGCCAAACAAACAAGAACACAACGGAAGTGACAGGACTGGAGGGTGTGAATCTGTTGGTTGTTCTTTTTTTCTCTTTTTTAAAGAGTCTCTTTTTTTTTAAAACATTAAAAATTACATTTATTTATTTTATTTTTGGTTGTGCTGGGTCTGTGTTGCTGTGGGCTTTATCTAGATGCAGTGAGCAGGAGCTACTCCTTGCTGCAGGGTGTGGGCTTCTCATAGCAAGTGGCTTCTCCAGTGGAGCACCAGCTCTAGAGGATATTTCTGCGCTGACCCACAGCCTTTGAGTAGTACCAGTTCTAGTCTGCGTTCACTATCTGTGGTCCCGTCTGCAATTCGTCGTTTTTGATGAGGGTTCCAAATTGAATCTTGGTGGTGAGGGTTTTTTGTTTTATGTGTCTGATCTAAATTCAACCTCAAGAGGAATGGTGGCATGTTTCAGTTCAGTTCAGTCACTCAGCCATGTTCAACTGTTTGCTACTCCATGGACTGCAGCACGCCAGGCTTCCCTGTCCATCACCAACTCCCAGAGCTTGCTCAAACTGGCATGATTGAGCCTGGATTTGGATGAAATGCCCTGAAGCATTGGTTCTCAATATGCTGGTTGCATACTCCAGTCACCTGGAAAGATTTAAAATACCAATCTCCACCCTACCAGAGAAGACAATGGCACCCCACTCCAGTACTCTTGCCTGGAAAATCCCATGGACGGAGGAGCCTGGTGGGCTGCAGTCCATGGGGTTGCTAAGAGTCGGACACGACTGAGTGACTTCACTTTCACTTTTCACTTTCATGCACTGGAGAAGGAAATGGCAACCCACTCCAGTGTTCTTGCCTGGAGAATCTCAGGGACGGGGGAGCCTGGTGGGATGCTGTCTATGGGGTCGCCCAGAGTCGGACACGACTACAGTGATTTAGCAGCAGCAGCAGCTCCACCCTACCTCAATAGAATCAGAATTTATGGAGGTGGGACTCAGATACCAGTAGATTTTTAAGCTTCTTAGGTGACACAAAAGTGCAAGCCAAGGTAGACAATCACTGTCTTTGAATAATTTAAAATTTATAAAACATAAAACAGAGTAAGACATAGGCATAAAAGGACAAAGTACTTGTAAATATACAGAAGACAGAGATTAGATCTATTGGACAGACTTGGAAAGATCTTATGAAAGTCGTGTCGTTTGAGATTTAAGAAGATCAAGATTAGGATAATGGAAGAACAATTTCATAAAACTATCAGGTTGAGTGAAGGTATGGAATTGAGAAAATACTGGATCTGATGTTCCCACTGGTTCCACTCCTATACAAGGTAATTGTGTGAGCAAAGTGGAAGGAAACTGAGAACAGACCGAGTTCTAGGTCACGAGGGAGTTATGGACAACTGACAGAGTTCTAGACATTGAAAGTTTTGATACACTGAGTGGCCCATTTAGAGTTTTGGATAGAAAGAACAAATCTAGAGCAAGGTGCAAAATGAAATGGAGGAGAGAACATTAAAATAGAGTTATTCGGTTATTCAGTTTTGCAGTTATAAGGTATTTGCAATACTCAAGGTGGAGTGGGAATAGAAAGCAGAGGAGGAAAAGGAGAAACACGACAGATCTAGAATCTAAAGGACTAGGCAATTTGAATGTGCAGAATAACAGAGGGAAGTAAAAAAGTTAATCAGAAAATTTTAACTACAGGAGTGGTGTCATTAACAAAAATAACAGTTGTTACCAACTTCAAGCTCATACTGGTCACCACACAATAGGCTAATAAATCAGACAGGGGTTGTTGGGCCAAAGAATTGTGATTTTATTTGGAAAGCTGGCAGACTAGGAAGATGGTGGACTTGTGCCCCACAGAACCATCTTGACTGGCAGGCAGATTCTTTACCACTAAGCCACCTAGTGCCCATTAAATGCAACCATGCATCAATTACCCTTAGTCTCATAAATATGCACACATCACGATCCAGAACAAGTATAAATAAGTTTATGTACCTGATATTTCCATATCCCTTAATATAAAACCTACATTGGATGTATGGCTATTCTTACTAACGATGCATGTCCAGATCATATCCAGACTCACATATCTCTGTCATTCAGTTCAGTTCAGTTGCTCAGTCATGTCCAACTCTTTGCAACCCCATGGACTGCAGCATGCCAGGCCTCCCTGTCCATTACCAACTCCCGGAGTTTACTCAAACTCATGTCCATTGAGTCGGTGATGCAATCCAACCATCTCATCCTCTGTCATCCCCTTCTTCTCCCACCTTCAATCTTTCCCAGCATCAGGGTCTTTTCAAATGAGTCAGCTCTTCGCATCAGGTGGCCAAAGTATTGGAGTTTCAGCTTCAACATCAGTCCTTCCAATAAACACCCAGGACTGATCTGCTTTAGGATGAACTGGTTGGATCTCCTTGCAGTCCAAGGGACTCTCAAGAGTCTTCTCCAACACCACAGTTCAAAAGCATCAATTCTTCGGCGCTCAGCTTTCTTTATAGTCCAACTCTTACATCCATACATGACTACTGGAAAAACCATAGCTTTGACTAGATGGACCTTTGTTGGCAAAGTAATGTCTCTGCTTTTTAATATGCTGTCTAGGTTGGTCATAACTTTCCTTCTAAGGAGTATGCGTCTTTTAATTTCATGGCTGCAGTCACCACCTGCAGTGATTTTGGAGCCCCCCCCCCCAAAATAATATCTGCCACTGTTTCCCCATCTATTTGCCATGAAGAGAGAGGACTGGATGCCATGATCTTAGTTTTCTGAATGTTGAGCTTTAAGCCAACTTTTTCACTCTCCTCTTTCACTTTCATCAAGAGGCTTTTTAGTTCTTCTTTGCTTTCTGCCATAAGGGTGGTGTCATCTACATATCTGAAGTTATTGATACTTCTCCCAGAAATTTTGATTCCAGCTTGTGCTTCATCCAGCCCAGCATTTCTCATGATGTACTCTGTATATAAGTTAATAAGCAAGGTAACAATATACAGCCTTGATGTACTCCTTTCCCGTTTGGAACCAGTCTACTGTTCTATGTCCAGTTCTAACTATTGCTTCCTGACCTGCATAAAGATTTCTCAAGCGGCAGGTCAGATGGTCTGTTATTCCCATCTCTTTCAGAATTTTCCATAGTTTATTGTGATCCAAACAGTCAAAGACTTTGGCATAGTCAATAAAGCAGAAATAGATGTTTTTCTGGAACTCTGTTGCTTTACTGATGATCCAGTGGATGTTGGGAATTTGATCTCTGGTTCCTCTGCCTTTTCTAAATCCAGCTTGAATATCTGGAAGTTCATGTTTCATGTACTGTTGAAGCCTGGCTTGGAGAATTTTGAGCATTACTTTACTAGCATGTGAGATGAGTGCAATTGTGTGGTAGTTTGAGCATTCTTCAGCATTGCTTTTCTTTGGGATTGGAAAGAAAACTGACCTTTTCCAGTCCTGTGGCCACTGCTGAGGTTTCCAAATTCGCTGGCATATTGAGTGCAGCACTGTCACAGCATCATCTTTCAGGATTTGAAATAGCTCAGCTGAAATTCCATCTCCTCCAGTCGCTTTGTTCGTAGTGATGCTTCCTAAGGCCCACTTGACTTCACATTCCAGGATGTCTGGCTCTAGGTGAGTGATCATACCATCGTGATTATCTGGGTCATGAAGATCTTTTTTGTATAGTTCTTCTGTGTATTCTTGACACCTCTTCTTAATATCTTCTGCTTCTGTTAGGTCCATACCATTTCTGTTCTTTATTGAGCCCATCTTTTCACGAAATGTTCCCTTGGTATCCTTAATTTTCTTGAAGAGTTCTCTAGTCTTTCCCATTCTATTGTTTTCCTTTATTTCTTTGCACTGATCACTGAGGAAGACTTTCTTATCTCTCCTCACTATTCTTTGGAACTCTGCATTCAAATGGGTATATCTTTCCTTTTCTCCTTTGCTTGGAGAAAATTTGGCCTTGGAGTACAGAATGAAGCAGGGCAAAGGCTAATATTTTGCCAAGAAAACACACTGGTCATAGTAAACACCCTCTTCCAACACCCAAGAGAAGACTCTACACATGGACATCACCAGATGGTCAACACCGAAATCAGATTGATTATATTCTTTGTAGCCAAAGATGGAGAAGCTCTGTACAGTCAGCAAAAAGAAGACCGGGAGCTGACTGTGGCTCAGATCATGAACTCCTTATTGCGAAATTCAGACTTAAATTGAAGAAAGTAGGGAAAACCACTAGACCATTCAGGTATGACCTAAATCAAATCCCTTATGATTATACAGTGGAAGAGAGAAATAGATTTAAGGGACTAGATCTGATAGACAGAGTGCCTGATGAACTATGGACAGAGGTTCGTGACATTGTACAGGAGACATGGATCAAGACCACCCCCAAGGAAAAAAAAATGCAGAAAAGCAAAATGGCTGTCTGAGGAGGCCTTACAAATAGCTGTGAAAAGGAGAAGCAAAAAGCGAAGGAGAAAAGGAAAGATATACTTGTCATTATGCTGCCTTTTGTGTCAGAAAAACACTGAGTTGGAACATCCTGGGCTTGAATCTTCTTCCTTCCATTATCATAGGCTTTGTACAAAGGAGAATGAGCTGAGGAGAAAGCCTAGGTAGACCTGGAGAATCAGTGGCCCCCGTGACACCACCATAATTCTCACTGACATTGTTAGGTATTCTATACTGGTGAGAGTATTTTTCTTTGAATTTCAAACGTGCTTTCACATCAGCCCATTACAAGTCCTGTCCAATGACCTCACATACGTTGTGAATACTTCTTTGGTCCACACAGAAAAGAAAAGGCTTCTCTTGAAGTCT
Organism: Cervus elaphus; assembly: GCF_910594005.1. NCBI lineage: Eukaryota > Metazoa > Chordata > Mammalia > Artiodactyla > Cervidae > Cervus > Cervus elaphus. The sequence goes on from NC_057844.1 coordinate 12,493,397, forward strand.
AAGTCGCCGGGGGAAAAGATGGGAAACAAGTTTGCCCTACACCAAGATACTTATTGAGTCCAGTGCTGTTTAAATTCCTCACTGGACAGAAGAAAAACAACAACAACAACCAAAAAACACAGGCTCTGATATAACTAACACCCTCTTGGGCCTGAAACGTAACCGTCAGAGCACAACACAAGCCAGCGATCTGTGAGCGGCGCCAACGGGGAACTCCCCCCGCGGGCGCGGGGCAGGTGCCTGAGGAGACCGCCTCACACACGCCCCGCTGGACCTTGCCGCGGGCGCATGCGCGCGCCGCCACGCTCGAGGGGGCCGGGCCCCGACCGCCATCTTGCCGTGCGCGGGACTCGCGCCGCGGGTCCCAAAGCAAGCCTGGGCTTGCGGCGGGGTCCTGTCCGGACCGCCTTCCCCTTTCCTCTGTCAGACCCAGCCAACAGCCCTAGCCGGCCCGCCCAGCCCAATGAGCTGATCCGAGGCTCGCAGCTCGACTCTCAGCCGCGGCTTGCCCAGGTGCCCGTCCCGCAAGGCGGTGCGCGGGGGACACCTAGCCTGCCCCTCCGGCCGCCATGCCCAACGTGCAGCTGCCACCCAAGGAGAGCAACCTCTTCAAACGCATCTTGGTGAGTGGCCGCTGACCGCGCCGCCGGCGGCCCCGCGCCTGGCGCGGCCGGGTCGCCCCGCCCCCCTCGGATTCTTTGTTTTTGTGGAAATCCGCACGCCCGCCTCGCCGGGCTGCCTCCCCGCTGTCGTGTCTCTGGACAGCGCTTCCAGGAACTTCCCGCCGCCGTCACCCTGGGCCTGGGCGCGGGGAGCGGCCTGCGCGCTGCGGTGCCTGGCGGCCGGCCTCGCCGGCTCCTCGCTCCTGGTCCTTCGCAGTTACCTTTAGCCGTCACCCCCGCGCCCAGGGGTGCTGGTTCGCTGCTCCGTGTGGAATCTGTTGCACAGCGCGCGCTGACACTCAGGAGAGAGGGAGCGAGTCAGTGGCGGGGCGGGATCTGGTTTATACCGGTTCCCGGGAGCTAAAACCTCGGACGGAGACCGACCCTCCCTTTGATCGAGAGGTTTGTCTTCTTTTGGTGGTCAGTGTTCACCCTCTGAGAAGTTACTGACTGGAACTGCCATTTTTAAGTTATAAATTCGAGCACAACTCTTAATTGCTTTTTAAAAAATGTTATTTTTACTTTAATTGGAGGATAATTGTTGTATAATGTTGTGTTGGTTTCTCTTATATAGCAACGTAAATCAGTCATAAATATGTCCCCTCCCTCTTCAACCTCTCCCCCCGCCCAATCCGCCCAATCCCTCTCTGTTGTCACAGCGAACTCGGATTGCATTTAACTCGTAGAGGCCCTGCGGTGAGCCAAGTGATGAAAGCTTCTTGGGGTAGGCTGGGGTTGCACTTGAGGGAGCATTCACTTTGTTTTGTAGCAGAAAGAAACCTGGGAAGCAACGTGGAAAATGCGGTGAAAGTGTTAAATCTTAATTTTATATGGTGCTTAGTGTTGAGCTGAAACTCCAATCCTTTGGCCACCTCATGTGAGGAGCTGACTCAATTGAATGAAAAGCCCCTGATGCTGCGAAAGATTGAAGGCAGGAGGAGAAGGGGACGACAGAGGATGAGATCGTTGGATGGCATCACCGACTCAGTGACACGGGTTTGGGTAAACTCGGGGAGTTGGTGATGGACAGGGAGGCCTGGCGTGCTGCAGTCCGTGGGGTCGCACACGACTGAGCGACTGAACTGAACTGAGCTAGTGCTGAGGAAATAATGGGAATGAGTGTAAAAACCTAATTGTGGCAGAACGCTTCTTTCGACTTTGCCTTTATTTTTTCTTTATTTTACTTTCATTTTTCTTATATCTTTATATTTTTCACAATGTGGAGTTGGAGAAGTGAATTTTTGCCCCTTTTGGGTGAGCTGGTCTGTTATTGTTATTTTTTTTGTTTAAGGAAGCTGAAACATGTCAATGAAAAATCATCTATATAAATTGCTAGTTGGATTTCAGGATATTTGCATTTGTACATGAAAGATAACAACGCTTTTTTTTGTCTATGTGGATATTTTCTAGTTCAAATCATGTCATCAGGAGCATAATGAGAAACAACTAATTTATTATATTCTAGTTAAAAAAAGTTAAAACTGCTGCTGAGTTCACTTTATTGCCCCCCCGCTGCCGCCCCGTCCCCCCAATTGGGAAATGCTGACCATTTTTAATGAGTATGTAATGTTTTTATAAGCTTACATGACTTTAGGAAGATGCTGCAAAATGAATTATTTTATCATCTCAAATTGCAGTAAGTGTGGGTAAAACTTGGCTGGGACAAATTCCATAGTTTTCAGAAGCCTGTCATAGAATTATTTTTTAGTTTTGTTGTGGGCCAAAGTGCATTGCCACCAACAGTAACTTTTAAATGTTAATATTCATTGTATTTAAACATCCAAACATGTTTACCAGGTGGCTTATCAACATAGTTTGCATAACTTGTTCCTGCCTGTCTTATTTCCCCAAACTGGCTGTTAGCATTATGTTTTGTTGAATTCTGAAACTACTCCATTGCTCTTTACAGAGGAGACAGTCAAACCCAGGAATAGTAAATGACAGTGTAGGGGTCTCTGTCTGGTTAGTAGCCAAGTTGAAACTACAATCTGTTTTTTCTACTTAGTATATATTCCTTATTGAACTTAATAAGACTTTCCTTTAACCTGAATACTTGGATACGGGGGATGACTACCTGGGTTTGAATTGTGGCTCTGACACCAGCTGTGTAAACTCAGTAACTATGCCTCAGTCTCCATCTAAATGGAGATTACATGTATCCCATAGGCTTTCCTTGGGATTTAAGTAAAGAGTAAATGAGAAAAGCACCTGACACATAGAAAATGCTTCCAGGAAGTGTTAACTATTATTATTCCTGTTGTTGGTAGTATGATATTACTTCCAGATCACTTGGTAAGGCAGAAAAAAACATAATATTTCTCTTTTTCTCCTCTTCCCCAGTAGTTCCTTCTGCTTGTTTTTTTCTTCTTGTCTTTGTCAGATGAACTCCTGTGACTAGATTCAGATTGTTATTTAAAAAAATTTTTTCTTTTTTTTAGTTCTACCACTTTATTGCTACCAACCCATCTCCCTCCACCCTCGTGCACACATGCTCAGTCATGTAACCCCATGGACTTCAGCCCGCCAGACTCCTCTGTCCATGGGCTTTTCCAGGCAAGAATACTGGAGTGGGTTGCCATTTCCTTCTCCAATTTTTAAAATTTTTATGTTAAAATATTTTTGGAACGGGTAATATGTTAGCATGATTCAAAATTCAAAGTTTTCCTATCCTGTCTCCCCAACCACTAAGGTCTGTCCCCCAGAGGCCATGAGTTCAGTTCAGCTCAGTCGTGTCCGACTCTTTGCGACCCCATGAATCGCAGCACGCCAGGCCTCCCTGTCCATCGCAAACTCCCGGAGTTTACTCAGACTCATGTCCATCGAGTCAGTGATGCCATTCAACCATCTCATCCTCTGTCGTCCCTTCTCCTCCTGCCCCCAATCCCTCCCAGCATCAGGGTCTTTTCAAATGAGTCAGCTCTTTGCATCAGGTGGTCACAGTATTGGAGTTTCAGCTTCATCATCAGTCCTTCCAATGAACACCTAGGACTGATCTCCTTCAGGATGGACTGGTTGGATCTCCTTGCAGTCTAAGGGACTCTCAAGAGTCTTCTCCAACACCACAGTTCAAAAGCATCAATTCTTCGGCGCTCAGCTTTCTTTATAGTCCAACTCTCACATCCACACGTGACCACTGGAAAAATGATAGCCTTGACTAGATGGACCTTTGTTGGCAAAGCAATGTCTCTGCTTTTTAATATGCTATCCAGGTTGGTCATCTTTCCTTCCAAGGAGTAAGCATCTTTTAATTTCATGGCTGCAATCACCATCTGCAGTGATTTTGGAGCCCCCAAAAATAAAGTCTGACACTGTTTCCATTGTTTCCCCATCTATTTCCCAGTGATGGGAAGTGATGAAGTGATGGGAGCAGATGCCATGATCTTAGTTTTCTGAATGTTGAGCTTTAAGCCAACTTTTTCACTCTCTTCTTTCACTTTCATCAAGAGGCTCTTTAGTTCCTCTTCATTTTCTGCCATAAGGGTGGTGTCAGCTGCATATTTGAGATTATTTATATTTCTCCGGACAATCTTAATTCCAGCTTGTGCTTCCTCCAGCCCAGCGTTTCTCATGATGTACTCTGCATATAAGTTAAATAAGCAGGGCGACAATTTGCAGCCTTGATGTGTTCCTTTTCCTATTTGGAACCAATCTGTTGTTTTTTGTCCAGTTCTAACTGTTGCTTCCTGACCTGCATACAGGTTTCTCAAGAGGCAGATCAGGTGGTCTGGTATTCCCATCTCTTTCAGAATTTTCCACAGTTTATTGTGATCCACACAGTCAAAGGCTTTGGCATAGTCAATAAAGCAGAAATAGATGTTTTTCTGGAACTCCCTTTTTTGAAGATCCAGTGGATATTGGCAATTTGATCTCTGGTTCCTCTGCCTTTTCTAAAACCAGCTTGAACATCTGGAAGTTCTCGGTTCACGCATTGCTGAAGCCTGACTTGGAGAATTTTGAGCATTACTTTACTAGCATGTGAGATGAGTGCATTTGTGAGGTCATGGTGGAGAGGTCTGACAGAATGTGGTCCACTGGAGAAGGGAATGGCAAACCACTTCAGTATTCTTGCCTTGAGAACCCCATTAACAGAGGCCATCAATAAGCCTCAAAGACACTTTTTCTATGAATACTTTTCCCCTCCAGATGCCACCCCTATTGGCCAGAATTAATCTCTTTCTTCTCCTTTGCTGGTCCTGTTCTGTTTTGAACTTAGAAGACTGTACACATTGACTGTGTTGAGCAGTGCTTATTTGTCTAGAATCTGAGGATGCAGCCATGTTTAAAACAGTCAGGATCCCTGTTCTCATGGAGCCTACAATATGATGGGAAAGACAGACACTAAGTAAAAACGAATAAGTAATAATGTTAGGAAATGATAGCCCTGTGTAGAAAATAGAGCAGTATCAGAGTGTGTGTGTGTGTGTGGGGGGGGGGGGTACAGTAAGAGGCTGGCAGTATTAGAGTGGTCAGGTAGATGATGTGGAAAACTTGATCATAAGGAACCAGCCGTGGGAAGATCTGGGGAAGAACAATGTTTCAGAGGGGCAGAGGCCTTGAGGTGGGGGTGAGCTTGGCATGCTGAGTACTAGGGAAAATAACCTATAACCACAAGTTGAGTTAAGGATGAGGTGTTCTCATAGTTAATGACTGCGGAGGCCAGACATGGTTACTTAGCCTGGCTGGTGGCATTTAGGAGTAAAGAGGTTGCTTACATTTGTGTTAGAATAATTGATGGAAAGACCATGGTCTTTGAAGTCAACCCAGAGTTTGCAACTAAGCTGAGCCACTATTAAACAAATTTAATGAACTTTTAAGTTTCTGCATCTGTGAATTGGAGATGATGACACCTACCTTAAGGAACTGTTGTGAGTCATAACACGTTTTGTACAGACACATATTAGTTGCTCAATAAATAGCAGTATTTTTTTGTGTATATGCTTTGGTTCCATTCTTGAAGTAGCAGAGGCTTTTAATGCAGTTTCTAGTATTTTTCTTTGTGATCACATATGTTTTTGCTTTTGGATTTTGAATAAAAGAAAGCTATAACAGTGTATTGATTGACAATAAGGGGTTTTAAAAAAAGTATCTTTTCAAATATTTATTTATTTGTCTGCACCAGGTTTTAGTTGCAGCATGCAAACTCTCAGTTCCGGCATGTGGGCTGTAGTTCCCTGACCAGGGATTGAACCTGGGCTCCTGCTTTGGGAGTCTTAGCCAGTGGACCAGCAGGGAAGTCCCAATTTTTTCTTTATTTTCTGTAAAAGTGAAAATACTCAGATACCAGTAAGTAACAGAAGTACACTTCATGTTATAAGTGATTTAAATTGGTATAAAACCTTTCCATCACATGTTTTAAACCTAACTTTGAATCTTGAATTTAGAATTGGTACAATACAATGAAGTTATTCCATGTGTATTCATTTTGTGTAATAACTTTTCTTTTTCAGAAATGTTATGAACAGAAGCAATACAAAAATGGCCTCAAATTTTGCAAGATGATTCTTTCAAATCCGAAATTTGCTGAACATGGAGGTATCACCTGTGAGATTCCTTTGAGAAAATCTAATTCCACAATCAGATGGAAAGGATTTCTAACAGTGAAAGAAGAATACTTCGCACTTTCCATGGCCTTGTAGCTCTCTTAGAGTCCACACATGTTTAACTTTTTAAATTATGCCTCATATCATTCTTATTCTAGATTATTTCCTTCAATATCATGCTTAGATATATTTATAGACTTTACTTTTATTAATAGATGAGAAATAGTTGATCTGTTGGTAAATAAGTGGCATATATACCTCTACTTTTATAGACCTGATTTCATTTGTTGCTTTGAATAGGACTTATCCTTTGATTTCTTATGTATAAAATTAGAACAGTATTTGCAACACTGAAGTAGAATGAAGATACAGTCAAATGGATTTTATTTTTTGGTAGATGTATTGTTAATATATCTGCTCATCTTCATATGTAAATAGGATACTACTGATTTACATTTGGATTATCTTGGTTCTTCTAGCACTGATATCAGTTAAGTCTGTATTTTCTTGTCTAATCCTTTTTCGCTGGTGACCAGTGCATGGTAAAAGGATGAATCAGGTTAGACATGTAAGTTATGGTCCTATAGCAGAGGAAAGCCAACTGGGTCTCTGAATAATTCTCGAGTAATTCTCGAGACTTGAGTAATTCTCGAGACCATCTTATTAGGAAAATAGCCTGGCCCGACTCAATTTCTAATAATGTTTAAAGCATTCTTTGAAGGAAGTGGAAAGAAGTCTTTGTTTCATAGCATTTTAGAAATTAAAGCTTATTTTCAAGCTATTTAGCAATAGAGTAGTGTTAGTTGCTCAGTCGTGTCCCATCCTTTGTGAGCCTGTGGAGTAGAGCCCGCCAGGCTCCTCTGTCCATGGGATTCTCCAGGCCTTTATCCAAATGGGACCTTCTGGGGAAGTTCATTATGTCAAAATAGATAAAATAAGATGTTTGATCATAGGAGCCTGAACTGTTGGATCACCATATTCTGAAAACCAGAGTCTAACCATTTTTCTTTCGTAATTCGGTCTTGTGGGTTATTGAGAGAATTATTTCATTCTGTATAATCTTCCTTTAACTCCCTTAAACATGTTCTTGGGTTAGTTACCACTCGCACAGTCCAGTGTTGTGCTTTTCAAGTGCAAACTGATCTTAATTAGCCTCAGTGGACTTTGTTGGAATAAACTTGCAACCAAAAATGAAGTCTGGTCCAGTATGAAGTAGGGTGACTTTTAAATTGTGTACATCACTTTAAGGTAGATTGAATGATTTTGTGGAGTATAAATCAGATTGTTAGATTTTTAGTAGAAATGACCTCAGGTGAAAGGTGAGGTCAGCTGCAGTAGATTTAACTCAGCAGGACTCAGGACCCTGCTGTGTTACCTTTTTCCAGCAGAATAATCTTAACTTCCTTTATAGAGTCTTCAGAAAGGCAGAGAGCTTTTTACCAGCTCAGTTCCAGCCTAAGGAATTTCAGAAAAGGATAGGGCTGAACTTTAAGCAGATACATAAATATATTTTTACTTTATTTGGAGAGAAGTTCTTCTAACTATAGGATTTAAAGGATGGATATTGTACGCATTGGTAGATCTCATATTAAAATAGTGCTAAGAGAATAATTTGAATCTTTCATGGGTAAATAGAGTTGAAATGTTTTTCAGAGACTTTGGCTATGAAAGGATTAACATTGAACTGTTTAGGAAAAAAAGAAGAAGCATATGAATTTGTTCGTAAAGGACTTCGTAACGATGTGAAGAGTCATGTCTGTATCCTTTCGTAGTAGTTCAGTAGTTTTAATTTAATTCATTGTTTTCTGTTTACTAGTTTTTCTAACTCAAAAAACTTCTATGGAAAAATTTAAAGCTGTAAGAAAGAGTGAGTTTAATGAACTCTATGTACCTATTGTCCAGCTTCCAATATTATCAACATTTTTAATATTAATTTCATCTGTTCCCTACCCTTTGTTTTTTGTTTATTGGAAGATTTTAAAAAGAATCCCTATGCACTGTATATTTACTGCAGTTGTACTTAGTGTAAGAGAAAAGTAATTTTGATAATTGTGTGTATGTGCTCATTCAGTCGTGTCCGGCTCTTTGTGACCCCATGGACTATAGCCCGCCAGGCTCCTCTGTCCATGGGGATTTTCCAGGCAAGGATACTGGACTGGGTTGCCATTTTCTTCTCCAGGGGATCTTCCCGAGCCAGGAATCAAACCCACATCTCCTGCGTCTCCTAAATTGGCAGGCGGATTCTTTAATGCTGCGCCACTTGGGAAGCCAACCTTGATAATTATATGTGACTTAAAACCCATTGTTTTTTTCATTTACATCCATAAACAGAGTGATCCTTTCCCCATTCCGAATGATTTACCTTATAGTAAACTTTGTGTTCCTTAAAAGTTTCTTGAACTTTACTTTAGAAACCTTAGAAGAACATTCAGAAGGAACTTGTAAGATAGATTTTATTTAGTATAACTGTCATATTGATTCTTCAACTTGGTTTCTGCGCACAAGGACTTGGCTGTTACTTCACTGCATACTTATCATATTTTTCTTTGGCTAGAACCCCAGTGTGTAAGAAAACAAAAATATTCTTTAGGGATGGATCATTGAAACTATTTTAATTTGTGATTTGCTTGTATGTATACTTATTCAGAATTCGCATATTGCCTTTTTATGTTAATGTTTTGCATTTAAATCATCTAGCTCTTGACCAGTATTGAACATCAGTAGTCTTAATGGTGTTTTTTACATATTTAGCTTAGGGTTCTCTCAGAATACTAAATACTTATTTCATTATCCCAGTGCTTATCCCAGAGTGAAGAGAAAGGGCATGTAAGATAGTTTTTGTAGCCCCAAGATATTCTAAGAATTTAATTTACATTAAATAAAACCTTACTTTTTGTGGTCTTTAATCACTAGTCAATTAAAAACATGTTTTGTAGTTGACTGAATGAATATATACTTGTTTTAAAAGATAATTGCAATTTTTGTATATATTCTGTTTTAATACACAGTGTTTGATATTAAGAGCATGTTGAGATGCTGGCCTAGGAAAGTGAGGGACTGGAGGTTGGGAATGTGAAGAATTCCTACCAGTAATTTCTAAGGTTACTTAAAAATATTCTATGAAAAATTTCAGAATGTCCAAAAATAGAATACAATAATGAAACCCTATATGCCCATCACCTGGCTTCAGTAATTTAACAACTGTCAATCAAGGCTGATATGGTTTCATCTTTTATCGCCTCTCTATCCCCCTCTTACTCAGGTCATTCTAAGGTAAATCCCAAACAAAATACCATTTTGTTAAGGTAAGCTTTCTGTTAAATATGTAATATAGTATATTCTAGTATCTGTGAATGTCTGTTTCCTTAACTTAATAGGTTGGCATGTGTATGGACTCTTGCAGCGTTCTGATAAGAGATATGATGAAGCTATTAAATGTTACAGAAATGCCCTCAAGTTAGATAAAGATAATCTGCAAATTTTGAGGGATCTCTCTCTGTTGCAGATCCAAATGAGAGACCTTGAAGGTTATCGAGTAAGTATTTTAGTCTTAAGTGTACATGTTTTTGCAATAGCTATAACTTAAAAGCATGTGAATTCAGAATGAGGTAAACTTAACATCATGTAGACTTGATTGTTAATTTCATTCTATAGTAGAAGGGGGAAGTCACTTGGGATCTCCCCTCCAGTGATAGTTGCAGAATTGCATAAATTGATCAAAAAGGGTAACTAGTTTATTCATTTAATGCTTTTTATTATAAAAGCTGGAATATCTCCTATGTGCTAATATTGGACCATATTCTTTGTGGGCTTGATATTTACAAATTTGGCAAACAGCTTTTATAATAGAAACCTAAATGTAGAGATTGACTAGCTTGCTTTATTATGGGTTAGAAAATACAAGATATTGTGAGGAGATTGCCATAAATGTAGTCCCAGACCATTACTGTCAACTCTACTGGGCATCTACAGGTGCTTATCCCACTTAGTATCCTAAATTCAATATGTTAAAAATGGAATTCTCCCCCCTTCTCATGTGACAGAGGCTACCGAGACTTAATAGTTCTCTTTCGATAAGTCTTCTTTCATTAACTTTTTTCCTTTTGCCCTTCTGCTGCTGTGTGAGTCCTTCTACCCTATGCTTAGACTTCTGCAGACGTTTCAAGGGTTCTGCTGAGCTTAGTAATGGCACTAACTAATTCATCAAGGTTGTGTGCTTTTTTTTTTTTTTTGGTTAGGACTTAGCAGCCTAAGTTTGGTGAGAGTTCAAATCACTTATCTTTAGAAATAAAGAAATTAACAATATTGGCAGGAGACTGGTTGCTAGGAGGGGCTGTGAAATAAATTAAAGAGCTGGTGGTTAGAAGTGAAGGACTCAAGGTCCTGGTGGTATCCAGGAACAGGGTGGAAAGGTCCCAGTTGAGAGTGTTGATAGCATAGGAGCTGTAGCCAGGGTGAGATACCTGAATTTATGATTTCTGGGTGGCAGTAAGGTCTAGGGTGTGGTGGTGGGAGTAGGTCCCTGCAACAGGGTGGAGATCATTAAAGAGAAGGAAATCTTGGCTCTAAGAAGATAGGTTATTGGTTGGTTAGTGTTAGATTTGCCCAGGATAATGGCAGGATTTGACAGAGAAATGAAAACTGAGTTAGACTTTAATGAAGTAGGGGGTGACAGAGAAGTAACGATGGAAATAAGGGGTGAGATTGATAAGAGCTTAATGCCATATTCCTAGAAGGAACAGACACTTAGAGGTGAATATTGTCCCAATCGTTTTGTCAAAGATAGCTTTTTTAAAGAAAGATCTAATCGTGCTTCTCCTCATGGCCTATAGCGTAGATGGCCAGCACGCATTCCAGTGACAGTCACAGAAGCTAAACATTACATTTTTAAAACTCATTGCAGCTAAGGTTTTTCATGAGACCCTGTTCCTCTAGGCAGTTACACTTGCTTAAAACCTGGAGACATACATGAACTACAAGGAAGCTGGAGTTGTGTAGGGAGGTTAGGTTTTGTGCTGGTCTGAAGATTTTGTGCTGGTCTTGATTCTTCTTGGCAACCAGGTGGAATTTCTGGTGTTTTCTTCCTAACGTCATAGACACTGAGCTGTCTTAAGAGTAGCAGCGGTGGTGTTTCTGCTAGAAAAGTCCAGTCAGATGTTTGAGTGTTTTCTCTGGCTCTGTCCAGCCTGTCTGTGGGCCTGTTACAACAATGTAAGTAGGTCTTAATTTTATATAATAATTTAATATGCAGGAAACTCTGCTTTCATTAAAAGCTGTCTTATTCTCTCTTTTAAGGTGTTTAGTTACCAGAAGACATTCTTGTTGTATAAAGGTAACTTTATAAGGCAGCCCAACAGCATTGACTCCACGGACAGCTTTTCAGCAACAGTCTTTCAGTGAGCGTTACGGAGTATTCCAGAATTTAAGTTCAGATGAGGAACATAGACAGTATTGGGTGGGCCCAGAAGTTCATTCGAGGTTTTCTGTACCATCTTCCGGAAAATCCTAGATGAATATTTTTGTCCAACTCAGTATTTTTGTTTTATTCTGGAGTTCAGTGATACTTGTTCACTCAGTTCATTAGAAAGGAATTAAAGGTATATGTTGTCTTAAAACTGATGAATTATATTTTAGAGAAACTTTAAAAAGTGAAAAGAGTTTAAAAGTTGTTTTTTTTTTTTTTTAAAGGAGACAAGATATCAGCTTCTTCAATTGCGCCCGACTCAACGTGCTTCCTGGATTGGCTATGCGATTGCATACCATCTACTGAAAGATTATGATATGGCACTAAAACTACTGGAAGAATTTAGACAAACTCAGCAAGTAAGAAGTTGATTTTAACATGTCCTTTCTCTACAAACTAAAATAGTTGACTTCTATATTGCCTCCACCCCTCAAGCATGAATTAGTTTTTCAGATCTTTGGAAAAATTGAAAATTTTTTGAAGTAATTGGAAAAAAGTTATAATGTAGAATTCTTTTATTTTGGCCATGCCATGCATCGTGCGGGGTCTTAGTTCCCTGACCAGGGATTGAACCTATGCCTTTTGCAGTGGAAGTGCAGAGTCCAAACAACTGGACTTCTAGGAATTCCCAATATAAAAATGTTTTTATGCTATAATTTCAATAATATTCAAATGAATAAAGAATACATGAAACTGAAAATAGTTTTGTGACTGTGGGAATTTCTTTAATATATATTGCTTTATATTTTATATAAATGTATTAAATACATTTTACTGTACATAGTAAAAAATAGAAAAATGAAAAAAATATAAAACAGTAAAATAGTAAAAAATTAGTAAAAATGCAAAAATATAGTGTGTGTCCCAAGAGAAATTAAAAAGATGTTAGCATTTTGCAGTAATTGCTCCAGATTTAATTATTTTTTAAAGAACTAAAATGTTCTGGAAAAACCAGTGTCCTCCCATGTCCCTCCCTAGAGGTAGCCACTATTGTGAAATTGGTATAGATCATTTCTAGTCATGTTTACCTTATGTATTAAGTCCATGAAAGTTTGCAGACTGTTATTTTATATATTTAAAATTTTACAAGAATGATACTCAGTTTTTAAAATCAGACATTCCTAGAGGTACATCTGTATTGATACATGAAGGGCTAGTTTATCCATTTTAAACTGCTGTTTGGTGTTCCATAGCTAAGGTTAATATACACTGTTTCATGTCTATTAAAAATTAGTGCTACGGTGAATATTCTTTTCTGCTGTTTCATTAGCCATATTTGTGAGTTCCTTTTCAATTTATACCTAAAACTGGAACTGCAGAGTTGCAGATCTGTGTCTTCAGTTTTACCCATTTGAAGCACTTGTGCTCATTTATATGCCCACTAGCAAGGTTTGATGGTTATTATTTGCCTATGTCCTTACTGGACATACTTACTGTTAGCTGTATTAGTCTTCTGGACTAATAGTTTTTCTAGTCTTCTACATGTGAAGAAGTGTATCTCATTATTCTTTTAATTTGCATTTCTTTATTAGTGAGGGATACTGGGATAAGAGATACTAAGCTGTACTCTTCTTTTGATGTGTATGTCTGGCCTCAGGGCATGAGTTGGGAAGTGTTTTGTGCAGGATGGTGTTAGTTCTTAGGTGAACATATGGTAATACTCACCTGTGATGGCATCTGGTCCTGGGCTTTCCTTTATGGAAAGATTATTGGTAATTATGATTTACTTTTTATTTTATATTGGTCTGCTCCGATTTTCTATTCCTTCTCGAGTCAGTTTCAGCAGCTTATGCTTTTTGAGAATCAGTCCATTTCATCTAGGTGATCTAATTTGTTGGCATACCACTTTGCCTAATAGTCCCTTATAATCCTTTTTATTTTTGTAGGGTTTGTGGTAACAGTCTTCCTTTTATTCTCAATTTTAGTAACCTTCTTTCTTTCTTGGTCATTCCTGCTAAAGACTTGTTGATTTGTTGATCATGTAGTATTGTTAAATTTCTCTGTGTTGGTGTTTGCCTTAGCACTCAGCCAGGCAGTTTACCTATCACTTCATGGCAAATAGATGGGGAAACAGTGGAAGCAGTGACAGACTTTATTTTTTTGGGCTCCAGAATCACTGCACATGTGACTGCAGCCATGAAATTAAGATACTTGCTCCTTGGAAGAAAAGTTATGACCAACCTAGACAGCATATTAAAAAGCAGAGACATTACTCTGCTAACAAAAGTCCATCTAGTCAAAGCTATGGTTTTTCCAGTAGTCATGTATGGATGTGAGAGTTGGACTATAAAGAAAGTTGAACCTGAAGAATTGATGCCTTTGAACTGTGGTGTTGGAGAAGACTCTTGAGAGTCCCTTGAACTGCAAAGAGATCCAGCTAGTCCATCCTAAAGGAAATCAGTCCTGAATATTCCTTGGAAGGACTGATGCTGAAGCTGAAACTCCAGTACTTTGGCCAACTGATGCGAAGAGCTGACTCATTTGAAAAGACTCTGATGCTGGGAAAGATTGAGGGCAGGAGGAGAAGGGGACGACAGGGGATGAGATGGTTGGATGGCATCACCGATTTAGTGGACATGGGTTTGGGTGGACTCTGGGAGTTGGTGATGGACAGGGAGGCCTGGCGTGCTGTGGTTCATGGGGTCGCAAAGAGTCGGACACGACTGAGTGACTGAACTGAACTGAACTGAACTGAAGGCAGTTGACAACTCTGCCTTAACTTTCACCTCTTACTTGTGCAGTCTCAAGGTCAGCAGGAGGTGAGAGCTTAGGACTTTCTCAGGTAATTCTTGAACCTGCGTATAGCTCTACATGTGTGTGACTTCAGTGCCCCCAATGGACGTCACATTTCCCAGCTTTTCCTTTAAGGCTTTTGTGTAGTCTGTTGTCTGTCCTGACTGTTACCCATCTTTCAGGCACTATAAAGGTAAAACACACGCCTCTAATCACTTTTCTTTTTTCTTTCTTTTTGGCTGCACTGAATCTTCATTGCTGTGCCCGGGCGTTCTCTAGTTGTGGTGAACAGGGGCGACTCTAGTTGAGGTGTGTGGGATTCTTGTTGCAGTGGCTTCTCTTGTGGAGGTTTAGGGCATGTGGGCTCAGGAGTTGTAGTTGACGGGCTTAGTTTGCTCTGCGGCTTGTGGAATCTCCCAAACCAAGGGTCAAACCTGTGTCCCCTGTATTGGCAGAGGCGTTCTTAACCACTGGGCCACCAGGGAAGTCCCCTTGTGATCAGTTTTGATGAGCACTTAGGCTCTCCCCTTCCCCTGAGGCTTTTTTTGCTCTGGGCACACTCTGAGTTAGGCTTGTACTTGGAGGCTTGCAGTGAACCAGGAGATAGGTCAGTTCATTACAGTTCTTGGGAAGGAAGCTTTGAAAGAGCCCCAGCTTCATTCTTTCTCACTGGTGACTGTCAAGCTGCTATGGGAATACAAGCTTATTTCTCAAGGCTACTGTGTAGCTAGAGAGCTTTGGATAGGACTAGTGAAGTGAGTGAAGTCGCTCAGTCATGCCTGACTCTTTGCGACCCCATGGACTGTAGCCTACCAGGTTCCTCCATCCTTGGGATTTTCCAGGCAGGAATAGTGGAGTGGCTTGCTGTTTCCTTCTCCAGGGGATCTTCCTTACCCAGGGATTGAACCCGGGTCTCCCGCATTGTAGTCAGACGCTTTACCATCTGAGCCACCAGGGATAGGACTAGGGGAAGTTAAAATGACATAAAACTCACTGGTCTTCTTAAGATCTAGCTTCTTTTCTTTAGTAATTGCTCCCCAGATAGCTGTAAGTGATGGTCATTCAGTTGTGTCCGATTGCAACACCATGGACTGTACCCCACAAAGCTTCTCTGTCCATGGTATTTTCTAGGCAAGAATACTGAAATGAAAAAAAAAAAAAAGGAATACTGAAATGGGTTGCCATTCCCTTCTCCAGGGGATCTTCTGACCTAGGGGTAGACCTGGGTCTCCTGTGTTGCAAGCAGGGTCTTTCCCTTTGAACCATCAGGGAAGCCTTTGGTTAATTTTCAGAGTTCTGAATAACGTGATTCTGACAGTTTTTACCTGTTCTTTCTTTTCTCTTATGGAGAGGTGAATTTTTAGAGTTCTTTGCCGTTTCTCCTGACATCATCCTCTGTATTTTCTTAATGAAAACTTTCTCTTTTGACACATTACCCAAAACATGATGGGTTTGATAGCCAAAGTAGTTTTACCTGCTAGAATGGTGGATGTTTTTTCTCTTCTCATTTACCCAGTAATTCTCATTACAGAGTTTTCATGGTAACTGTCCTCTATTCTGACCTTTCTGTCCCTGCCTTGTGGTCCAGAGTCTGGTCCAGAGAAGACATGAAAGAACAGAGCTCTCCATATGTTATAACATTAGGGAATATACTTACACCTCTTTTGGAAACTTCAAATAAAGACAATCATAATGTAGTGTTTTGTCTTTGGATTCTTTTATTTAGAATACTTTTGAGATTCACCTGTGTTAGAGCGTGTGGTATTAGTGGTTAATTCCTTTTTAGTGCTATGTATTATTTCATTCTGGAGATACACCACACTTTATCTATTCAACAACTGATCGACATATATATAGTTTTTACTTTCAGCTATGCATAATGCTGCTGTGAACATTTGTGTGTGGACATATATATTTTTATTTCTTTTGGGTAGATACTTAGGAATGAAATTACTTGGTTATATGGTAAGTATATATTTATCTTTTTCATAAACTGTTGAGTTGTTCTTCTAAGTGACTGGACCATTTTACATTCCTACTAGCAATGTGTGAGAATTCCACTTTCTAA
The DNA here is from genome assembly GCF_910594005.1 of Cervus elaphus. Lineage (NCBI taxonomy): Eukaryota > Metazoa > Chordata > Mammalia > Artiodactyla > Cervidae > Cervus > Cervus elaphus. Next base: position 12,509,864 of record NC_057844.1, read on the forward strand.
CCTTCCCTACACCTGTTACTGTTCAATTTTTTGATGATAGTCTCCTAGTGGGTGTGTAGTAATATTTGTTTTGACTGTGTCTGCATTTTTCCAAAAACTAACGATATTGAGCATTTTATCATGTTCTTACTAGTCATTTATATTTCTTCTTTGATAAGATGTCTGTGTAACTCTTTGCCCATTTTTTAGTTGGGTTATTTGTCTTACAACTGAGTTGTAAGAAGTTCTTTTATATTCGCAGTACAAGCTTCTTATCAGATATATCATTTGAAAATATTTTCTTCTAGTCTGTAATTTGTTTTTTCATGTTATTAATGATGTCTTTTGAAGAGGAAAAGTTTGTAATTTTGAAATCCAGTTTACTAATTTTTTTCTTATACAAATAGTCATGAAGATTTTTTTCCTATTCTGAGATTTCTTGCATAGTTTTAGTGCTCACATGTAGGTCTGTGATCCGTTTTGAGTTAATTTTTGCATATGGTATGAAATACATGTCTAAGGCTATTTTTTTGCATATGGATATTTTATTGCTCCACCATCACTGTTGAAAAGACTGCCCTGTCTATCGCACACCCATCAGAGACTGACTGACCGGGCTATGAGGGCTTGCTTCTGAAGCGTGTGTTCTGTCCCGTTGTCTCTGTCTGTCCTCACACCGTTCCTAACCACGGTGTCCTGATCGATGTAGCTTTAGAGTATGTGTGAAATTTGAAGTCTTCCTACTTTGTTTTTCTTTTTATGATTCTGTTGTACATGCAGGGTTTCTTTGGTTTCCATTTGAATTTTGGGGTCAGCTTGTCAGTTTCTGAAAGCTTATTAAGAGTTTGATAGGGATTGCACTGCATTTTTAGATCAGCGTGGGAGAAAAAATACTGAGTCCAAAAATGTTAAGTATTCTGATCCATGTACATGAAATGAAATGTCTGTTGATGCATTTAGGTCTTTAATTTCTCTTTGAATGTTTTGTACTCTTTGGTATGAGTCTTGTTTCTTAAATATATTCCTGAATGTTTGTTCTTTTTAGTGCTGTTATAAGCGAAATTATTTTAATTTTTTGGGGGGTAGGGTTATTTGTTGCTGGTATGGAGAGATATAGTTGATTTTCTTATATTGATCTTGTATTCTGTCACCTTGCTAAAGTGCTTTATTCTAGTAGGTTTCTTTTTTTTGAAAGATTCTTTAGGATTTTAATCCCATTATTATACTTTTCTTTGGTAATAGGATTTGCTGACCTCTTCCCTTTGCAGAAATCCCCATCCCTTCATTTGTTTTAAAGAATATATTAATCTTTGCTGTTAATAACTCTTCTATTTGTAACTGCTTGTAGGTTGCTTTTTAAAGTCTGTGTGAATGACATTCCTAAGAAATCAGTTAGATCTGTAACTGCTTTGTTATTATTATATAAATAAGATTATTTGGTTATGTTTCTTTCCAGGTTCCTCCCAGCAAAATAGACTATGAATATAGTGAACTCATCCTGTACCAGAATCAAGTAATGCGGGAGGCAGATCTGTTTCAGGAATCCTTGGAACATATAGAAACATATGAGAAACAAATATGTGATAAACTTTTGGTGGAAGAAATTAAAGGTTAGTTGAATTGCTTTTTCTTTTTTTAAAAATGGTCTCGATTAAAGATGAGAATAAAAGCTGTACTTGGGTTCCCTGGTGGTTCCCACAGTAAAGAATCTGCTGCAATGCAGGAGATGTGGGTTTGATCCCTGGGTCAGGAAGAGTCTTCTGAAGGAGGAGGCAACAACCCACTCAAGTATTCTTATCTGGGAAATCCCATGGACAGAGGAGCCTGGCAGTTGCAAACAGACAGGACTGACTGACTAAGACTTTCACTTTCATGTCCTGACACTTAACTGAGACTATATATCAGGCAGTGTTCTAAATAGTTTTATTATTAAACCATTAATAATTAATGTAATCCTCATAACAACCCTGTGATGTAGTTGTTACATCCATTTTAGAGATCAGGAACTGAGGAACAGAGAGGTTAAGTGAGTAGCCCAGAGTCACACAGCTAATTAAGTTGAGTAGTGCAGGGTTTGAGTGCAGGGATTTGGACTCCAGATTCCTTTTTCTAAAGCAGTGTGTTATACTACTTTCATATTCATCCCCTCTCCCAATACTTATCTCCATATATAGTAAAATGAGATTAGTAAATGATGACACTGGGATCATCATGAAAGCAAGATTCATTTATTTTCATTATAGGCTAATTAAGACAGGATCCTGAGAAATAAGTTTGTTAAAAGTGTTATTCAACAAAGTCAAACATTTTCTTTTTTATATTTAACTTTGCTCATCAGTTACCCATTTCCTGAGGAATATTGTATAAACTGTCCATTTGAATTAAAGATTAGTTTAAAACTAAAATCCCATATAATTGCAGAACTTCTAAAACTTAATAAAAATACTTGCCAAGATTTATTTAGTCTTTCACAGTAGTAATTGCTTAACTGGCTTAATTTCATGGAATATTTTATCACTTCTAACATGGATATTATTTATTATGCCTTTTTATATTTGAAGAAACTAGGAGAGGTTAAGGACTTGCCTGAAGTTGCCTAGCCTTTTAAGAGTTAATTTCTAAGCATATTTTTCTGATTTCAGAGCCTTTCCTTATTTTTGTTGTTTTGTTTTAATTTAAATAGTCTTTATTTTTTAGAGCAGTTCTAGGTTCACAGCAAAACTGAGTGGAAGGCACAGATCTCCCATACACCCTCTGTCCACATACGTGCACAGACTCCTCCCTGCCCCAGGTCTGTAGTCTACATGTGGGTTCACGCTTGGTGTTGTACACCTTCTAGGATTTAAACTGTGTACTGACATGTAGCTACCATTACAGTAGCACACAGAGTGGCTTCACTGCCGTAAAAACCCGGCGCTCTACCTGTTTGTTTCTCCTTGCCTCCAACCCTTGGCAGTCCGAGATCATTGTACTGTCTCCTTACTTGCACCTTTTACAGTATGTATTAGAGATGGAATCATACAGTACGTAGCCTTTTTATATTGGCTTTTTTCACTTAGCAGTGTCCTTTTAAGGTTCCCTCGTGTCATTTTTTGAGTCCTTTTAACTGCTGTCCTTTACTCCTGTGGAGGAATGGGGCACAGTCATTGTTTGTTTTTTTCCCTCTCCTTTTATATAAATTGGAGTATAGTTGACATACTATTTATAGTTTTAAGTAGTAGATGCTTAGTTGTATTCACTTTGTACCAAGTACTGTGCTGACCATTTTTAAGTACATTATTTCAGTTGATGATCATAAAAATAGACTGATACAGTTGATATTTTGCAAGCAAGGAAATGAAAATTGAGAGTTTTATAAGTTACTCAGGGTTCCAAAACTAGAAAGGGGTAAAACTGGTAATTATAGCTGTTAGTCTTTTTTGTAATTAGAGGATAATTACTTTACAATATTGTGGTGGCTTCTGTCATACGTAAACATAAATTGGTGACAGGTGTACATATGTGCCCTCCCCCCTTGAACCGATTTCCCACTCCTGTTAGTCTTACTCTAGAGATTGAGTAATATATAATATACATATATAGTAAAATAATGCATATAATAACTATAATATGATGATGATAAAAGCCAAAATGGTATGTATGACTGAAGGCATTTCAAAGGGTTATTTGAAACAAATTCTTCAGGAAGTGGGAAAGCTTAGTGATAGAAAGTTGAGGTATATTCTTTTTCAAGATTCTCCCCATTGTCTTGATTAGATTTGGTTTTATCTGAGAAGTTTAGATTCTCTTTCCCATACCCCCTTACAATTTATATGGCTTAGGTAAAGGAACTGAGTGTTAGAGATGACTCACATGTGAACTTGGTTTGTGTAGTTTCTTGCTCTGAAATGATATTTAGTGTTATTGTTTTGTGAGTTAAACTTCTCTGATTTTGGTAACCTGGAAAGGACACTAAGAGAATTATATAGAGAATTGTTTAACACAAAAATTGATTAGGAAAAATGCATTGAAAATCTTGCAGTAGGAAGGTAGAGATACTTCGTTGGAATCATTTACCAATCTGTAAATAGGGTGTCTTTAGTTATCTTAAAGGGTGTATAAAAATGTACAAAATTGCAAAAATTTTTACTAACAAGTTAATGTCATATATTTATATTTGGGGTGTGGGAGGGAGCCAAAAATGAATGTTAATAGAATACGTAAATGAAGGTTCATTTCTGAAAGCAAACTCCAAATTAATCTTTAGTTATTTAAACTACAACAACTACAAACCCTGAAGGGAAGCACATAAAATTCTGTCTTTCATAAATAACTGCTATACTAATAATGGTTAGTGAAAATCTCTGGGCTTAGAAAGGTATTTAATGTTTAAGTAAAATGAATGTGACATTTAAACTTAATTTTAGGGGAAATGCTGTTGAAATTGGGGCGATTAAAAGAAGCAAGTGAAGTATTCAAAAACTTGATTGATCGGAATGCAGAAAATTGGTGTTATTATGAAGGCTTGGAAAAAGCTCTGCAACTTAGTATGTAATGATTTTTCTCCTACCTTCTCTTAATTAGTATTTGAAGTATAGTAAAAAGTAGTAAAATATAAAGTTATAGTCATATTTGAAGATGTATATTTTTAATATTAGCATTTATTTTTCCATTTAGGAAAGTTGCAGGTTAAACATGGGAGTGAAAATGAATTCAGATATTTAGAATATTTAAGTGATAAACACTTACAGATAATTTTAGGTTTCTTCATCCCAATGGTCAGTTAGTTACCAATTTAGACTGACTAGACTGATGGGGTAGAAAATGGGCATTCCCTTTCTGGGAAATGTCATAATTATTTAATATTTTTAAACAATTATACAGGACTGTTACTCTCAACCTCTAAGCATAAGAATTGGGCCAAAGCAGTGTTGTTGAGAGTATGTTGTACACAGCATCAGCATAAAAACTATCGTTTTACTTTCAAACTAGGCTAATGTGTACGGAATATGAATACATATTTTGAAATTTGATAACCTTGACTCCTTTCAGAATCTAGAATATTATTCCAAACTTTCCTTAATATTTTCATAATTAAATATTTTTAGGAGCAGTTAGTATTGCCAAAATTATATTTACTCATGGGTAAAAAGTATATGGCTAAAATAATTATGAAACTAGTATGAAATAAGTCTGAAACTCAAAGATATTGAAATAGAAAAATTTTTTAATTTAAAAAACATGGTAAATAGGTAACTACCCGTATTTACAGTAGGAAGAAATTCGAGAAAAAATTTATTTTTTGTTATCCTAATTACTTGTATACTTAAATTCAAGTTTCGTGTTTGTACTTAACACAATTATTAAAAAATTTTTTCCTTACATAATTGTTTTTGTGAAAATAATGAAAAGTAAAATATTGATTAGATTAGTAATCTCTTGTTTAAAAAAAGGACAAAAGTCATGTGTCCGAAGGTTGGAAATGTGAGATAACTGATTTTTGTTTACCAGTTACTGACATACATTAATAACTGTTTTAGTAAAATGAATGGACTGTGTTCCATCTGTCAGGATCCATGCTCACTATAAAATACATTGATTATGAAACTAATTCCATTATTGTGCTCGGTTCCTTGGGACCTTTTCTCCCCCGTGGTAAGTTCTGGAGCTCCAGCACATGACTTCACAAAGGACACTGAAGTCGGTTGGTCTTACCTGTGTTGATAAGACTTGGTCTATCTGAGGTAGTGGGAGACTTGTTTTTCTACTCATAGCTTGTTTCGTTCCCCAAGGTTAGGCATACATATGAGAACTGCTTTTTAAAATTTTGCAATAACCTTCTTGTAAATTTTAGTATAAGACTCCTTAAATATTTCATGAAGTTCCCAGATCATTAGCAGAATGTGAGAATAATTTTTCACATAACCCATTTTTAAAAACTCAACCATTTTGGAGCTTCAAAACATATTACTGGCGGAAGGAAGGAGTCTAAATAAAACCAGACTTTACTTTTTAAAGTTCTGTGTTTATAATCTTGATACTGAATACTACATTTGCTGTGGAGATACCTTGACTGCTAGCACCAAGGGTTATTCTTAACAATAATAATGTAGGTGTGGTCTGAATTAAAATCCACCTAGAACCTTACAGTTTAAAAATGAGTTTGCTTTTTCTTGAAATTTGCTGTAAATATCTTATTGCTCATATTAAATAGCCTCTGTAGATTATACAGGATATTATTTTAGAGTAGTAAACTAGACCTAGAACCTATTCTTCAGATTGTTACTGTACTTATAGATCTTGTATTTAGTACTATAAAATTAGGTTGGTCCTGAGAGGGAAGATACAACTTTCTGTTAGAAGTACATTTTATATCATAATATTTGGGTGAAGTAATTGCCACTTTAAAAAGTCTGTACTAACGGGGTTCTTTTTTTGGGGCACCTGGATGGGGACATGAACTAATGGGGTTCTTTATTATACAGTTTCATTGAAGATTTTGACTGTCAAAGTGACCTTAGAAACTTAATTCTTATCTTTTAAAATATTGCAGTCATGACCCTAAAACTGTTGCTTCTTAAGCTTATCTCTCAGTGCTACTGACTTCTTGGATTTATATGGGTTATATTAGGTTAGAGGCGGAGAAGGCAATGGCAACCCACTCCAGTACTCTTGCCTGGAAAATCCCATAGACAGAGGAGCCTGGTGGACTTCAGTCCATAGGGTTGTGAAGAGTCGGACACGACTGAGCGACCTCACTTTCACTTTTCACTTTCATGCATTGGAGAAGGAAATGGCAACCCACTCCAGTGTTCTTGCCTGGAGAATCCCAGGGACGGGGGAGCCTGGTGGGCTACTGTCTATGGGGTCACACAGAGTTGGACACGACTGAAGCGACTTAGCAGCAGGTTAGAGGATTTATGTCAGATGTGTTCTAAAGGAACATTTTCTTTTCCATGGATTGTGCACACAGGAATGTAAGAGGAGTATGTTGCTTCTATGAGTCTTGTGTATATATTATTTGAGTTGGATGTAGAATCTGTTGTGAAGTTTTGGATTTCTCTTTGAATTTAAAATGGTCATTGACTGATGATATTATTTCACTACCACAGAGTTTCTAATGTGATTCCTACAAAAATTGAGAGCAGTTTTAATATTGATCATGAGATTTTTAATTTTTAACATACTTTTTAAAGTTTATTAGTTTTTATCATAAAGTTTTAAAGTTTATAAAGTTTTTATCATAGATAAAAGTTTTGATGCTTTGATCTCACACATATTTACTGATAATAGGCACTTTAGAAGAGAGACTTCAAATTTATGAAGACATTAGTAAGCAGCACCCCAGAGCAATTTCACCTAGAAGATTACCTTTGAATCTTGTCCCAGGTAATATTAGGATATCATTTGTAACACTAATAATTACTTGTTGAAATTACTCAACACCAGTCACATTTTAAAAACTTGTTTCTGGAAGAGAGTACACCAGTCTTAGGGGTGGGAGTCATCAATTATTAATTTGTTATACATATGTTGTTAAGAGTATTTATATTGGTTTAGCTTTAGATTGATTTTAAGTGTCAGAAGTTATCTATATAAAATGGTTTTTCTTATGTGACTTTAAAAAGTAAACACCATATTTAGGAGGTAAATTAAATTCCATAGAATTGATGAAAAATTATATGTAAGGTATTGTGATTTAAGTGGTAAAAGTTTTGAAGTTCTAGATTTTCTTTTTTAGGACATAAATTCAGAGAAAGAGTTGTGAATTCTTTGTTCCTGCCACAGTGTTTAAGAATGTTATCAATCCTGTGCAAGGCCCTCACCTCAGAGTTGACCACGTTCCTGAATTTTGCTTTTTAGCATTTTTGTAGAGCTATGTATTTTGTATCCCTAGAAACAAAAACAAAAAATCTCATTTTGTACTTTATGTAATTTGGAGCACTGTGGTATATACTCTTATGGTTTTTTTTAATTGAACAATAGTGTATTCATGACCTTGATCTAAATTTTAGTGTGTAGCTGAATTCATTTGCTATTGAGGTAAAGAGTCTATTAGCTCTTGAGATAGTTAATGACTTCATTGATGATTTTATGTGCCTTTTTCTTTTTTTGCTCCAGCTTCCTTTTAAAATTATTGCTAACAAAGCATAAATCAAAGTTGCATTATTTACAGTTTAACACAGTACAACATACAGATCTCATTCAACACATCTGTATTCCAGAAAAAAATTTTTTTGAAATATTTCCCTCTAGAAGTTGTTTTAGATTGTTTCCATCTTTTTTTTTTTACCCTTTTTTAAAAATTTTAATTGGAGGCTAATTACTTTACATTGTTGTGGTTTTGCCATAGATTGACATGAGTCAACCACGGGAACACATGTGTCCCCCCATCCTGAAGCCCCCTCCCACTTCCCTTCCCAGCCCATCCCTTTGGGTTGTCGCAGAGCAGCAGCTTGGAGTGCCCTGCTTTATGCTTTGAACTTGCCCTGGTTGTCTGTTTTACATATGGTAATATACGTGTTTCAATGCTGTTCTCACAAATCATCTCACCCTTGCTTTTCCCACGTTGTCCGAGAGTCTGTTCTTTACATCTGTGTCTCTTTTGCTGTCTTGCATATAGTGACCCGTTATGTTTTTGTAAACCAAAACTAACCATCACAGATTTAATGTTCTTTGGTAATGCAGGCTGTATACATCTGATTTGTCTACACAATTCTTCAAAGGTACCAATAAAATAGAAATCCATCTGATTCTCCCGGCCTGCTTTAAAAACACATAAATCTCAGTTTTAAGTACAAGGAGAGGGTTGATTTCTTACCTCTGTGTATAGAGCTGAGTACGTGTCATATGACAGATGCTTATATGACTGGCTGACTAATACCTGGTTACCAGTTTTAACAGAAATACCAACACTGTGCAGGATATGAGGACCTGAGAGTTTTGAAGGCATCATGTGCCTTTTTCTGAAAGTCATCTTTTATTTTTAGTTGCAGGTGCTTTAGATAATGAATTATTTATTGAAACTTCTGGCATGTCTTTTGGTACAAGTCAGACCTTAGAAAGCTAATGTGACTTAAAAATCTCTATCCTAGTCATGGGTCCGAGGAGGGAAAGTATTTTCGTTTGTTTCGTATGATTTTTTTTTTCTTTTTTAAAAATTTTATTTTTAACTGGAGGATACTTGTTTTACATTAGGGAATGTATTTTCTTATGCATTTTCTCATTTACAATGGAAATGTTTGTTTAAATAATTGTGTTGTTTTCCTTTTATCAAAAGGTTAATGGAAATGAAGAGCTTTTAGTAGACTGATATATGAAATACCTCTTAGAAATGTATTGGATTGAAAAAAAAGAGATGTATTGGATTAGTAGATACAAGTTTATTTAAAAATAAATAGTGCCTCTCAGTTACATAAATGATGAATGTATTTCTCTGAATCTCTGTTTTGTTTTGACTTTGTGAACTAGGCAAATTTCCTAATGCTTTCAAGGGAACATTAAGTCCAAGTGGATGTTAGTAGGCTTGGTGGGGAGGGTGCTGATGTACTGAGATATTTTCAGTCAGGTGAATTTGGGAAACTTGGTTAACGGTAGCAGTCAGGTTTGTGCAGGATTTCCTAGAACTTTAAGTAGACACATTGTGAGTTTCCAAGGTGGAATGTATTGAGCTCAGAGGAGCATTTCCCTAATAAGTGTTTGCTGGAAGATGCTTGGACTCACATTTCTGTATCTTCTTTAAAAACAAAACAAAAACAGCAAAGCAACTTGTTGAAATGTAGCTCACATACCATAAAATTCACTTTTTAAAGTGTGTAGCTCAGTGTGTTAGTGTGCCCAGGGAGCTGCACACCCGTCGTTCCTCTCTGGTGTCAGGGAATTGTCATCACTCCAAAAAGAAAACTCATGCCCGTTAGCAGCCGCTCCCAGCTCTCACCCTGCACCAGGCAGCCGCCACTCTAACTTTCTGTACCTGTGGATTTGCCTGTTTGGGACATTTTGTATAATTGTAATCATACCATACGTGGCCTTTTGTGTATAAGGTAGGAAGTATATTTTTATTGAAAGATAGCCTGGAGCCAGCTGTTGACTGTAAAGTGTAGTCTAGGTTAAAGTGGAATGATTCTGGACCCTCTAGGACTTTCTTTGTTTGAATTGCTAAAGGGGTCTTTTTACAAAAAGGCCTCAGTTGAGGGGTCTTGAGGGCTTGGGCTTCAGGGTCAGCAACCATCATGTGAGATTCTAACATAAACATGTGTTTACAAAGCTCTGGGGACCTATATAAAATTGTGCAGCTACTTAATTGAACCTGTGCAACAGCTGAATACTTCATGAACTTTTTTTGCCTGCTTAGAAATATTTTTATGTGTCATAAAGGTATCTCAGCATCACCAAAGGCAGTAAGATCTTTTCCTAGAAATGTGATGGGACTTGAAAATGCAAGTTTTGAAAAAGGCTTTCTGGTTTTTAAGTAAAAAGATTTATTACCAACAGATTAGTGAACACAACCAAAGTCCTGTGGAGATTCTCCACCAGCCTGAAAGTGCTATGAAAACGGAGCTTTTCAAAATACCTAGTTTAATTCCTCATGATGTATTAGTCTTCACTGGCCAAGGAGGGAGAAAGAGGGAAGGAGATAATCCAGAGTGTTAAACAGAGAATGCTAATCACATTTTCCTCCTATTTTATTTTTGTTTCATTGGATTATTTTTGTTTTTTATTGAGATATAATTGACATATATATGTTTAAGGTATACAATGTATTGATAAACATTTATATATTACAATATTACCACTGTAGTGTTAGCTGATACCTCTGTTAGGTCACATGATTATCATTTCTGTTTTGTAGTGAGAACATGCACCATTATTTAGAATAAATTCCCAGGTTATCAGATGCTGTCTGATCTTGCTTTTGTTCACTATTTTAGTGGTGGTTTTTGGCAATATCAATTTTTATGTGAATCTGCTACATCTAGTGAAGAATTAGCATAGCATTTCTGAAGATAGAAAACTTGTTTTACAAGCTGCAGTTCTAAATAGGCACATAATGATTGACAGGGGTTTTTTTTTTTCCTCCTCTAAAGAAAAGCCTATGGGAGTCCTGGTAATTAGGAAGAAGGGAAGTTACTTTTGTGAAACAGTTTTTCTGAACATACAAAAAAAAATTGATGAGATAGGTAGATAGTAATTTTGGGATATAGTATGTGACTAAGCAGTTGAGTAGCTGTATAGGCTTCTGGTTTAGACCCTGCATTCATATAGTTCCGAATAAAAGGGTACAAAATGGGTTTTCACTGGAAGGTCTTTTCATGTCTCTGTCCTCTGGCCACCAAGTTTACTTCCCCAGAGACAGCCGTTATTGCTAGTATGGCGTACTCTTCCAGAAATGTGCATATGCAAGCAAAGGTACGTGTGTGAGCGTTTATGTGTGATTTTCCTTTTTCCTCTCCCTTTTGTACAAAAGTAGCATAGATTGTTCTGTACCTGGTTTTCTTTTCACTTAACTGTCTGGAGTTCAGTCCTGTATCAGTATAGAAGACCTTTTGCACCGTTGAAATAACAATTTAATGGGAGAAGAGGCTTTCAGTGCAGTGGGTACTTGAGAACTGAGTGCATTGTTTGTTAAATGGTAGGTTGAGATTTGAAGAGTTTTTAGAGTAGCCTCTGACATGAAGATAAAATGCCTATTGTCTCTGTCGATGGTAGCGCATGTGGAAAACACTTCTGACTTTAGAAATACAACAGCTGTTAAATGTCAGTGTGTATGTTAGACAGCATTTATTGAGTGGTTATTGTGTGCTTACATGATACTTTTCATCTCATGTGAGCCTTGAAAGAGTACTCTTGAGGCTGGTGGTGTTATCCTCATCTTTGAGTGGATAATGTCACACAGGAGGTAAGCAACAAGGTCTCTGACCACCTAGCACAATATTGTTAACCTTTGTTTTATATCAGAGCAAGTGCTAGAAAGGTTTGATTTCTAAAACTAGTTTTGATTTTTGAGGAAGTAATCATGTATATCCAATCCAGAGTGATATTTTGTGTGGTTTTGGCATACTTTGTATATAATCTTTTGAAAATCCCAGGTTATCAGTTCAGGTCAGTTGCTCAGTTGTGTCTGACTCTTTGCAACCCTGTGGACTGCAGCACACCAGGCTTCCCTGTCCATCACCAACTCCCGGAGCTTACTCAAACTCATGTCCATCGAGTCGGTGATGCCATCCAACCATCTCATCCTCTCTCGTCCCTTTCTCCCACCTTCAATCTTTCCCAGCATCAGGGTCTTTTCCAATGAGTCAGCTCTTTGCATCAGGTGGCCAAAGTACTGGAGTTTCAGCTTCAGCATCAGTCCTTCCAGTGAATATTCAGGACTGATTTCCTTTAGGATGGACTGGTTGGATCTTCTTGCAGTCCAAGGGACTCTCAAGAGTCTTCTCCAACACCACAGTTTGAAAGTATCAATTCTTCTGCGCTCAGCTTTCTTTACAGTCCAACTGTCACATCCACACATGACTACTGGAAAAACCATAGTTTCGACTAGATGGACCTTTGTTGGCAAAGTAATGTCTCTGCTTTTTAATATGCTGTCTAGGTTGGTCATAGCTTTTCTTCCAAGAAGCAAGCGTCATGGCTGCAGTCACCATCCGCAGTGATTTTGGAGCCCCCAAAAATAAAGGCTGCCACTGTTTCCATTGTTTTCCCATCTATTTGCCATGAAGTGATGGGACTGGATGCCTTGATCTTTGTTTTCTGAATGTTGAGTTTTAAGCCAACTTTTTCACTTTTCCTCTTTTGCTTCCATCAAGAGGCTCTTTAGTTCTTCTTCGCTTTCTGCCATAAGGGTGGTGTCATCTGCATATCTAAGGCTATTGATATTTCGCCTGGCAATCTTGATTCCAACTTGTGCTTCATCCAGCCCAACATTTCAAGGTTATCAAGACTGCACAGGTTTATCAGGATTGCACAAAATTTTACTCTGGGTTAAATACATATCATTACTTCCCTAAAAATCAAAAATAGTTTCCAAGATTAAGTCTTTCCAGTACTTCCTCTATTACAAAGATTAGAGATCATCTGACAACAGCCTTTATAGTAAGTTGAAGTAACAAATGTTGAACCTGTTTTTATGTTAGATAAATTTTTAATCCAATAAAATTTGAATTTCTCCTAATTTTTATGACATATGTAACATGTTGAGTATGCATGTTTTGTTCAATGACGTCAGTCACAACAGATAAAAACCACTTGGGTTGTTGCGTATTTTGGTAAAATGTCATGATTTCATAAAGAAACATTAGGAAAGTTCATTTCAGTAGCCTTATATTAGCTTAAGCCATTCATGACCTATATATATATTTTTCTTCTCTTGCATGGCTAGATTCATGCTCTTACATTGTTAACCCTTACTGTCAAAAAGTTAGAACCTTCATATTTAAAATTAATTTTGTTTTTCAGTTTTTTCTGCTTTTAAAACGTGATACTGAAACTTTTTGGTAAGGGTTTAGCAACAATAGGAGGTGTATTTACTTAATGTTACAAATGAGGTATTTATTTAATTCTAATGTTAGCATGCCCCAGGACCCTGATGTCTTACGTTTGTTATTTTACTTATTGTCCATCTTACCCACTAGAATGTTAATAAGTTCTTTGAGGGCAGAATTTAAAAAATTTTTTTGTTATAATCACAGCTATATCGTGGACACTTGAAACAGTGCCTGGCACATAGTAGGTGCTTGATAGATGATTGTGGGACAAATGATGGAGTAAATCACTAGTTGTTCTCTGGAAGACATTTGTAAATATGTTAGTGTTTAAGAAGGTATCTTGACTGCTACTTAAATACAGTGCTGGTTACAGTAGAAGCCTTTTCTAAAGTTTGCAGAGTGCCTTCTGAGATGTCAGATAGTAGGGTTGAGCCTATGCTGGTCAGTGACATTAGGAAAAGTAGACTGGAGAGTAGGTTACTCTTCCTCAAAGCTGCCTAGTCATTTTGCTTGCCGGTCTTTTGAAGTGTTCCTTGAAGATATTTTGAACCTATATCTAAGGGAAATAAACATGCCTACTGAGATACTGGTGTTCCACTCTTTGGCGGTAACAAACAAGCAATGCTAACTTTTTGGGTTTAAACGTTGGATTGGGGGGTCATTGTTTCTGAAGAAGTTTTATTTTTATTAATAAAATAACTTTGAGAACTGTTTGCATCAATCGAAGTTTAACAAAGTACACTTTTATTCCTAGGTGAAAAATTTAGAGAACTATTGGATAAGTTCCTGAGGGTTAACTTCAGTAAAGGCTGCCCGCCCTTGTTTACTACTTTGAAATCTCTGTATTACAATACAGAAAAGGTAAAATTTGATCTTTATTCAGTTTTGCTGTAGTCTTTTTACTCACTTTGTTATTATAGAAAGACAGTTTCTCTATTCAAGTAATGGTGTGCACCTTAGTTTAATAATAAATGAACTGAAATTATATGCATGTACTATAAGTAGTATCAAAGGAAATGTCAGTCTGAAATTTACTGAGTAAGGGGCTTATAAGAACACTAAAAGATTGTTGTTTTTAATGGGTATACTTTTCTAGTGGAATTTTATTAATAAATTTGGCATATTGTCACCAGAGGTCTATATTTAACTATCTCACGATTAGTTATCTATTACTTTATAGTGTGATTGTGGATTTTTAAATTTGTTATGCTTGCTTTTAAAGTTAGAGCATGGGTAATTGTTAGTGCAACAATAAAATGTAGGCACTATTTTAACTAACAGGCTACATTTTAATAAAGATAGATTTAGCTGGTTTTGCCATGAAGAGTCATCCTTCTGCTTTTTAAAATTAGGAAACAGATTTGGTTTTATATTAGAAAGAAAATTAGAAGTTAATAGAAAATAAGTTACACTTCTATTTCCAAGTGTTGCTTCTTATTAAGATCTAAAATCTTGTGTAAACAGTTTTTGAAAGTTGAATGGATAAGGAAGAGACTTTATTAGACGTGCTAAAGTAGTTTTAGTTAAACCTCGTCACTTTACTTAGCTTTGACCCATAATTATTTGTAAGTTAGCATAATTATGAATAATAAGTTATTCAAAAAGGTCAGTGGTAGGTATACTGATGGACCCTTTCTTCATTTGGCAGCAGGTTCATAAACTAAAAGGGATGACTCATAACATCTAGAGGGGAGTGGCTGAGGCTGGATGGTAGAGCTCTGCACCCTCTTCCTGCCGTTTGTGCACCATCTCCTTGCCAGCTGGTCACATCCCCACTTCTAGAAAGATACCTATAGTACCTGATCAGTAAGAAAGTGTCATTTGCATTAAAAAAAACCCCAAAAATCCTTACAGTTCTTTAATGTCTGTAGTATACTTTATTTTGATTGCCGTGGTACTGCTGTTGATTTTCTCTTGCTATCTTATTTTTTTGAGTGATTGATTCGTATGGAAACATGGGAGCCGTGGTTTCTGTAGGTTATTTAAATTAGCATTTGCCGAAGTGCTTCTTTTACTCATTTTGGCAAGGTTGACAAGAAAGAAGAGATGAGATGTTGGCAGTGTTAATAATACAGAGCTTGTATGTGACTGTCTTACAGCAAGTACTGAATACAGTGGTCCTTTCAGAATTTGTTCTCTTAAAGCTATCAGTGAGCTTTCCCTGGCTTTCTCAGTTTTCATAAGAGGCATAGATGTAAAAAATCCCTTTAGTATTGACCCAGAATTAGCATCATAAAGGTGTTAAGCATTTGTTGATATTTTATAAATCTTAGAAATTGCATTTTTAAAGAAGGCATTGAGGATTCGTTGACCTGTATAGAAACCTGTGACATATCTTTAGTGTTAATTTTTAAGCACACAGCAGGAATGTTTACCATATGTTTTTGATGTTTGAATTACAATGCAGAAAATTGAGTTTAAGTTGTCCAAACTTAGTATATTTTAAAAAGTGTACAAGTATGGGAAATCCTTCTCAAATCATTTTGGCTTCATATATTTGTGATTACTCAAAAGGGCATTTTTAAATTTTGCATATTTCTAATCAGCAGTGAGTCATGATTTTTAGCAAGGGCTGCATTTTTTTTTACTTAATAAACTTTTAAAAAAATTATTTATTTTTGACTGTGCCGAGTCTTCCTTGCCGCATGGGCTTTTCTCTAGTTGTAGAGGGGTCGGGGGCTGCTCTTCCATTGCAGTGCTGGGACTCTTCATTGCTGTGGCTTCTTTTGTTGCGGAACACAGGCCCTGGGGTGCTCAGGCTTAATAGTTGTGGCTCCCAGGCACAGGCTCAGTAGTTGTGGCTTAGTCGCTCCCAGGCATGTGTGGTCTTCCCAGATCAGGGATCAAATCTGTGTCCCCTGCATTGGCAGGTGGGTTCTTTACCTCTGAGCCACCAGGGAAGCCCCTAGGGATGCATTTTTAACTCTTGAAGGATTTCAAAGAGGTTAAGGATGATGAACAATTACAGTTTTTTAATTTGTAAGATTCCAAGACTAAAAAAATAACCCACGACGGATACCATGGAAATAAAAGATTAGCATTTGAAGTTTAGGATATAATACAGTTGTAGAAAAGTGTTTTTTAAATGTCTCCAGCACTTTAAACTGTGAATGCACAATTTAAGAGCAATTTTCATGTAATTCCTTTCCAAGTTTTCTCCCTGTGAATTTATTTGTGATGTATTTATATAGCTATAGTAATTTTGACCATAAAAACTTTGTTTTTCCACCTAGCAATTTCATAGGCACTTCATGTGTTATTATGTAGTCTTTGATAGCTTCTTTTTCATGACTGCATAGTCTTATCAAAATCATACTTCGTTATTGAACTTTGCTGTTTAAAAAAATGTCTTTGTACACATAGTTTTTACTTAGGGTTTTTTTCTCCCATAAATTCTCAGAATAAGTTAATGGGTAAAAGGTATGAACATTCTGTTATTCTTGGTAAACACTGATATACTGATTTCTATAAGGCTGTAAACATCAGTTTGTATTGTCAGTAGCAAAGGTGTGTGAAAGGTTCACTATTTCCTCACCAGCATTAGGCAGTGTTAAATATTTTCTTGTGTTTGCTTTTCTCAGGAGATTTTTTTTCTTTTAGATATAAAGAAGCTAAAATGTAATGTAACCAGATTTGTTGATCTTTACTTCTATTGTAGAACTTCATCTGTTGTTTTAGAAACAGTTTGGAAAGTCCTCTTCGCCTGGAGCACTGCTTCACAAGGTGGGACAGGGGAGGGAATTAGGCCACCAGGGGACATTTTGCAGTGTCTGGAGACTTTTTTGATTGTCACTGTGGTAGGGGTGTGCTACTTGATACCTCATATTGGTAGCGCCCTGGGATGATGCTAAACATTCTGTGGTTCAGAGGACAGCCCCTCATAAGAAGGAATTGCATTATCAGCATATTGGGCTAGATAATCCTTTGTTATTAGGGGGCTGTCCTGTGTATGATAGGATGTTTAGCGGTGTCCTTGGCCTCTACCACTCAGATGTCAATAGCTTACCCCTGTTAATAGCTTTATTGAGATACAGTTCTCAGACCATAAAATTGACCTATTTGAAGCTTACAGATTCACTGATTTTTAGTATGTTCAGAGTTTTCTAACCATCACCATGATAATTTTAGAAACCTCCCATTCATATTTGCCCACTGCCACCCCCAATCAGGCAACCACTAGTCTACTTTCTGTTCATGGATTTGCCTATTCTGAATATTTCATACAAATGGAATCAAACCATGGTTTTTTTCTCTCTCTAGTTTCTTAGCATAAGTACTTTCATCCATGTGGTAACATGAGTTCTTCTTCTCCTTTTATGTCTAAATAATGTCCCATCGTATGGCTGTAGCACATTTTATCCATCAGTTGATGGACGTTTTGGTTGGTTGTACCTTTTGGTTAGTACCCATATTGCTATGAACATTTATGTAAAGTTTTTTGCATATACACGTTTTCATTTCTCTTGGATGTATATACTCCAGGAGTGGAGTTGCTAGGTCAAATGGTAACTCCATATTTAAACTTTTTTTTTTTTTTTGGTTTTTAATTTATTTATTTATTTTTTCAGTAGGTTTTGTCATACATTGACATGAATCAGCAATAGATTTACACGTATTCCCCATCCCGATCCCCCCTCCCCCCTCCCTCTCTACTATCAGACTCTTTTCCAATGTGCCACTACCATATTACATTCCCATAGGCAGTGTATTAGGAGTCTGATTTCTATACATCCTCACCAACAATCCACTTGTTATTATATGATATTTGATTGTAACCTACATCCTAGTGGGTGTAAAGTGGTATCTCCTTGTGATTTTGGTTTGCATTTCCCTGATGACTGATGATTTTAAGCATTTTTTCAAGTACTTGTTGGTCATTTGTATATCTTCCTTGGAGAAATATCAATTCAGGTTCTTTGCCCAGTTTTTAATTGGGTTATTTATCTTTTTATTATTAATTTTAAGTTTTTAAATATATTCTAGGAACAAGTTTCTTATCTGACATACGGTATTTGAAATAAATAATAAATGTAAATAATTGGAAAATATTTTCTACTCTTCTGTGGATTGTCTTTTTACTTTCTTGAAAGTGTCTTTTGATAAAGCCCATTTTATCTTTTTTCCCTTGTGTTGCTTGTGCTTTTGTGTTGTATGTTAAGAAACCATGTTCAAATTTGGGGTCTTGAAGATCTATACATATTTACTCCTGAGTTGATACTTTTGGTTCTTATATTAAAGTCTGATTCATTCTGTGTTCATTTTTGTATATGATGTGAGGTGGGAGTCCAGCTTCATTCTTTTGCATTGTCTGTCCAGTTTCCTGCCACAATTTACTTTCTTTTTGCCCCTTGAAAGGCTAGATAGCCTTGTTGAAAATAAATTGAGCATGAATGTGAGGGTTCATTTCTGGACTCTCTGTATGTCTACCGTTAGGCTGTATCACACTGTCTTGTTTACTATAGCTTTTGGGTAGTTTATTAAAGCAGGAAGTGTGAATATTCCTTGTTTGTTCTTTTTTTTAAATCTTCTTTTGGCCATTAAGGATTTATTTTCATTTGAATTTTAGGATCAGTTTTTTGATTTCTACAAAGAGGCCAGCTGGGATTTTATAGGGACTGCTTTGAATCTGTAGATCACTTTGGGAATCCCCATGATGGAATTTCCATCTTAACACAAGTGTTTCAGTCTATGAACATTGGTAGTCTTTCCATTTATTTAGAGAGTCCTTAATTTCTTTCAACAATGTCTTGTAGTTATCAGTATACCTCTTATACATCTTTCATTAAATTCATTCCTAAGTATTTTATTTTTTTATGCTATGCTAGATAGAATTATTTTCTCTTTATAAGTTTCAGGTGCACATGCTGAAACTTATGTAGAGCCAGTTATAATTTAACATCTGTGTACATTGTAATTTGCAAGCCTAGTTACCATCCATCATCATACAGTTGAGTCCCTTCACCCATTTCACACTCACCCCCAGATCCCTTTCCCTCACTAGTCTGTTATCTGTATCTATCAGGTTTTGTTTTATTTTGTTCTTTTTTTTTTATTTAACATTCTCTGTGTGAGTGAAATCATGTGACGTTCGTCTCTGTCTGACTTACTTCACTTAGCATAATACTGTCGAGGTCCATCCATGTCGTGGCACATGGTAAGATGTCTTCTTTTTTATGGCTGAGGAGAGTAATAGTCCATGTATTACACCACATTTTTATCCATTTATCTGTTGATGGACATCTAAGGTGTTTCCATATATTTTGGTTATTGTAAATAATCCTGCAGAACACAGAGGGGCATCTGTCTTTTTGGATCAGTGTGTTTGTGTTCTTTGGATTGAGATTATTTTCTTAATTTAATTTTTCAGGTTTACTAGTTGTTACAGTTGGTATAATGAATTCCTGTCATGTGCAAATAGAAAGTTTTATTTCTTCCTTTTCAGTTAGATCCCTTTTATTTATTTTTTGGACTACTTGTCCGGTCTAGAACCCCCAATATATGTTGAATAGAAATGATAAGAATTGATGTTTTTGTCTTGTTCTTGGTCTCAATTGGAATGCGTCTAGTCTTTCTCTATTAAATAGTTTTATCTATGGATATGTTTGTATATGCCCTTTATGATGTTGAGGAAGTTCCTTCCTACTTCGGGTTTGTTGAACATTTGTGTTTTGAAAGGGTGTTAAATTTTATCAAATTCTTTTTCTATGTTTATTGACATCATCATGTGTTTATTTTTTATT
The DNA here is from genome assembly GCF_910594005.1 of Cervus elaphus. Taxonomy (NCBI): domain Eukaryota; kingdom Metazoa; phylum Chordata; class Mammalia; order Artiodactyla; family Cervidae; genus Cervus; species Cervus elaphus. Next base: position 12,530,049 of record NC_057844.1, read on the forward strand.
CTATTGATAATTATGTCATACAGTAATTGATTTTCAGATATTAAACAACTGTGCATTAGTGGGATAAAACCCACTTGGTCATGATGTGTAATTCTTTTTATGTGTTCCTAGGTTCAGTTTGAAAGTGACAGTTGCTCAGTCGTGTCTGACTCTTTGTGACCCTCTGGAATCCATGGAATTCTCCAGGCCAGAATGATGGAGTGGGTAGCCTTTCCCTTCTCCAGGCGATCTTCCTAACCCAGGGATTGGACCCAGGTCTTCCGCATTGCAGGCGGATTCTTTACCAGCTGAGTCACAAGGGAAGCCCAGGAATACTGGAGTGGGTAGCTTATCCCTTCTCCAGCGGATCATCCAGACCCAGGAGTCAAACCGGGGTCTCCTGCATCTGGGATTCCCTGGTGGCTCAGATGGTGAAGAGTCTGCCTGCAATGCAGGAGATCCAAGTTCAATCCCTGGGTCAGGAAGATCCCTGGAGAAGGAAATGGCAACCCATTCCAGTATTCTTGCCTGGAAGATCCCATGGACAGAGGAGTCTGGGGGACTACAGTCCATGGGGTTGCAAAAAGTTGGACACAACGGAGCAACGTCACTTCAGGTTCAATTTACTAGAGTTTTATAGAGGATTTTTTTTTTCATTTATTTTTATTAGTTGGAGGCTGATTACTTTACAATATTGTAGTGGGTTTTGTCATACATTGACATGAATCAGCCATGGATTTACATGTATTCCCCATCCCGATCCCCCCTCCCACCTCCCTCTCCACCCGATTCCTCTGGGTCTTCCCAGTGCACCAGGCCCGAGCACTTGTCTCATGCATCCAGCCTGGGCTGGTGATCTGTTTCACCATAGATAATATACATGTTTCGATGCTGTTCTCTTGAAACATCCCACCCTCACCTTCTCCCACAGAGTCCAAAATTCTGTTCTGTACATCTGTGTCTCTTTTTCTGTTTTGCATATAGGGTTATCGTTACCATCTTTCTAAATTCCATATATATGCCTTAGTATACTGTATTGGTCTTTATCTTTCTGGCTTACTTCACTCTCATTATATAATGGGCTCCAGTTTCATCCATCTCATTAGAACTGATTCAAATGAATTCTTTTTAATGGCTGAGTAATATTCCATGGTGTATATGTACCACAGCTTCCTTATCCATTCGTCTGCTGATGGACATCTAGGTTGCTTCCATGTCCTGGCTATTATAAACAGTGCTGCAGTGAACATTGGGGTGCATGTGTCTCTTTTAGATCTGGTTTCCTCAGTGTGTATGCCCAGAAGTGGGATTGCTGGGTCATATGGCAGTTCTATTTCCAGGTTTTTAAGAAATCTCCACACTGTTCTCCATAGCGGCTGTACTAGTTTGCATTCCCACCAGCAGTATAAGAGGGTTCCCTTTTCTCTACATCCTTATAGAAGATTTTTGTGTCTAAATTTCTAACAAATGCTGTGTAGTTTTCTTGTAATGTCTTTATCTGGCTTTGATATAGCAGAGTAATAATGGCTTTATAATGAGTTCGGAAATTTTCTCTCCTTTTTTCTTTTTTTGAGAAGTTTGTGAAGATTGGTGTTGGTGTTAAATATTTGGTAAAATTCACCAGTGAAGCTGCCTGGGGCTGCACTTTTCTTTGTGGGTTGTTTTTGATTACTTGTTTCAACTGTTTATTTATTATTGATTTCATTTGGCTTCTGAAACTTGTTTTTCTAGAAGTTTGTCCATTTAAATGATCCAATATTGGCATATAATTGTTCATCATATTTCCTTATAATCATTTTACTTCTAAGAAGTCAGTAATAAGTAGTGTCTTTTCTTTGATTTCTAGTTTTAATAACTTGAGTCTGTTTTTTTTCTTGGTCAGTGTAACTAAAGGCTAGCCAGTTTTGTCAGTCTTTGCTGAAGGCCAAGTTTTCAATTTGTTGACCCCTCCCTCTGTTTTCTATTTCGCTTGTCTTCAAATCTGATCTTTCTTATATCCTCACTTCTGCTGGTTTTACATTTAATTTGCTCATCTTTTTGCAATTGCTTTTTTGAAAAAATTATTTTAGTTGAAGGATAAATTCAAGGTTACAGCATATACTTTAAAAATATTTTGGGGGGTTTTAAAAGAAACCAAAATGACCCTGGTAAGAGGTGGAAATGAATTCTGGACTTCCATTTGCACCTGTAGTGGAAAGTACTTGGCAGTTTTCTTCTGTAGCTGTTCACTGTGTCAGACTCTTGAGTGAACGCAGTGAATCATCACGGTTTGCGTGGGTTGTTACAGGCACATTTGATTCCATTGAAGCTGGACATCGGTGCATAGGTGTGCTGAACACTAGTGAGAACATGGAAACTGAGTGCTTGATGAGACAGACTGGTGAAGTGTAGCTGTCTCAACAAAATATGTATGGCTGTCCATACACAGGAAGGGAAGGTAGGCTGCTTTGCTTCCAAGACAGCCTTTCTTTCTTGTGTTAAATCGGCCCATAACTGTGAAAATATGTCAAGATCCTCATTCAGTTGAAGGACCTGTTGAGGTATTTGTGACGTTTAGAAACTGATGACAGTAGGTCCGAAGAGTTACAGAACACTTGGCCTGTTCAGTGAAGAAAGAGAATCATCATGAACATTGTGGAAATATTTCTATGGAAAGTACTGGATTGTTTGGCTCTGGTTACTGGGAAACACCTATAATTTGTTGCTGGAGGGTGGGGGTAAACTAGATGTTGATCCTGGAATATAGTGTCTCTAAGGTATCTTTGTTTCTTTCTTTTGAATTAACTCAGGTGGGTATAAAATTGAGTTTTGTATCTATTTACTACCTAACTTTAATTGTGAATGTAAGTTAGGGGATAAAATGAAGCTGAGCAGCATTATAAAAATAATTAGAGTTCTGTCATCATTATAAAAATGACATCACAGTTAATGGTCAAGCAGAATGATTCTAAAAATGCTTCATTTCATATATACTTCTGGAAAACTGGGTGTTTCAGAAGACTATATATGGGAGTAATTACCAAGGAAAGCAAGAGTTTGATTTGTATTTTAGGGCAGTATAAGGGATTTTTCCTTAGATGCTCCAAATAATAGAAGAACTACATTAAGAATATTTCTTAGATTCTGTAGACTGAGGAGGAAGAAGAGAAGAAAAACAGAAAGAGGGGAGTTGCTTTGGCATAGGTGGTGACTCTGTAAAGGTTCATGGCCAGGAGGCGGTCCCTGAACTTGAGCCTGCTCTCAGCCTGAGACAGCAGACAGCCCCTCTTCTTGGGTCTCTCCTGGAGAAGAGCCTGGTGTCAGGATAAAACACTGTGCTATCTGCTGTCCTCTTATCCTGCTTCCCCACACCGGGTTCTTTTAGCTCTGTCCACTGCTCTTATAAAAGCCCTTTTGTCTAACTCTGCAGATCTTATGGTCACTGGTTCTTTCTGTGGCAACAGCCAGCTCACAACACTAAAATAGCCCTTTTGCAATAATTGTTGCAAATACAGTCTCTCTGCAAAAAGGGGGGGGGGGGGAGAATATTTCTTAGAATCCTGGATTTCTCACGAAAGGAAAAAAATTCTGTTGTTAAAAATTCCAAAAAGCATTATTTGCAGTGGTAACAGTGTCAGTATTTTTCAGACATGCTGATCAACTGTTATTGTAATGACGTTCATGAATTCATTTCTTATTTAAAAACAGTTAAATTTTTGGAGAGGAAAATAAGAGCAAGTACTTTTCTTACCTAGGAAAGTGTCTAAGTATAGTGTAATGTCAATTTATTTATTAATCCCTTTGACAATTTTTGCCAAATCTATGTAACAACTATAGTGTTATTTATTTAGTATTTTCCACCAAATTTGATTACTTTTTTTGTCTTTCATAAAAGCCAGATTTGTGTTAATACAATTTTTATACTCATAAAGTAAAAATCTAATATTAAAATCTAACTTTAAAAGTTTCAGTTGGTGAATTAGCTGTGTGGTCACCCTTTGGGAAATACTGGTATAGGGAAGAGAGTGTTGTTGTGGAATCCAGCCTGGTTTAGAATCCTGACTCCCATCGCATATTTGCCTGAGCAGACCTGAATCTGTTTCTGGATCATAAAATTGGGACAGTTAATACTAAATGAGTTCATGTATGTTTTAATTAAATGATAAAGTTTGTAAAGTTCTTGGTTCAGAGAAGATTTAAACTCTCTCACCATCCTTAACCCCTCACAGGTCATCTCTGCAAGAAGTTTCAATGTAGTGTCATAGTTCTTGGGCAATTTAGCTAGCTGCTTGGGGACCAAAATTGTCCCTCTTAATTGTATATTTATTAGAAATTAATCCACTTTTGGTCCTTGTTGATAAACTGTTGTGCTTGGTTTTCTCATTTGGATTAAAAAAATTTGAAAAGACAGTTTCAGTGGCTTTCGTGTTTTACAGTAACATTTTAAACTCTACCTGTATTTGTGAAAAATTGTGTGTCATATATGTTTTTTAGAACTTTGCTTTAAGGTTAATAAAGAATTCTTTTAACTCATATATAAGAAAAGCTGATTAAGGGCAGTAATTTAGGGAAATTATCTACAATAGTCACATTTGCCCATGTTAGATTTGGTTAGTAAAAGCAAATCTTTTTCAATCCTGATCAAATATAACTGTTAGAAGAAAGTATTTAAATCAGGAGAATGTGGTTGAACTTTGAAATATTATCAGCTCATAGAAAATTTTGTATGATTTTAGACTATTTTGAGGCTTGAAGTTTTATTGTGATATTAGATACCTAATGTGAGTAGATTGGACTTCTTGATTTTAAATGCCAGTAGAAATACTATGTTCAGGAATAGCCATTACTTATTAAGTTTTAGAAGAAAGAAGTTGAATATACAGTTATATTGTACAATTGACTATAGTTATATGGTATACAATTATATAATTGAATATATAATTATGCAGTATAATTGCAATATAATTGGTAAGTAAACGTGAAGTAAAATGGATCCTTTATACTTCAGTAGAACTCCTTAGGCTAACTTTCATAGACAAGTTTGGAAAATTGAATTTTTTAGTTAATTAATTAGTGAGTGACTATAATACACATTTTTTAGATTCAATATATATGCCAGTAAACTAGGAAGGGCAGTGATCTTTGCAGTTTTTTATTTAGAACATTTCATGTGAACTTTCCATTACCTTGATTTATTCCCTCAATTAAGTCTTTTTTTTTTTTTTAGTTGGAGGCTAATTACTTCACAACATTGCAGTGGGTTTTGTCGTACATTGATATGAATCAGCCATAGATTTACACGTATTCCCCATCCCGATCCCCCCTCCCCCCTCCCTCTCCACCAGATTCCTCTGGGTCTTCCCAGTGCACCAGGCCCGAGCACTTGTCTCATGCATCCCACCTGGGCTGGTGATCTGTTTCACCATAGATAATATACATGCTGTTCTTTCGAAACATCCCACCCTCACCTTCTCCCACAGAGTTCAAAAGTCTGTTCTGTATTTCTGTGTCTCTTTTTCTGTTTTGCATATAGGGTTATCGTTACCATCTTTCTAAATTCCATATATATGTGTTAGTATGCTGTAATGATCTTTATCTTTCTGGCTTACTTCACTCTGTATAAGGGGCTCCAGTTTCATCCATCTCATTAGGACTGATTCAAATGAATTCTTTTTGACGGCTGAGTAATATTCCATGGTGTATATGTACCACAGCTTCCTTATCCATTCATCTGCTGATGGGCATCTAGGTTGCTTCCATGTCCTGGCTATTATAAACAGTGCTGCGATGAACATTGGGGTGCACGTGTCTCTTTCAGATCTGGTTTCCTCAGTGTGTATGCCCAGAAGTGGGATTGCTCAGTCATGTGGCAGTTCTAATTCCAGTTTTTTAAGAAATCTCCACACTGTTCTCCATAGTGGCTGTACTAGTTTGCATTCCCACCAACAGTGTAAGAGGGTTCCCTTTTCTCCACACCCTCTCCAGCATTTATTGCTTGTAGACTTCTGGATAGCAGCCATCCTGACTGGCGTGTAATGGTACCTCATTGTGGTTTTGATTTGCATTTCTCTAATAATGAGTGATGTTGAGCATCTTTTCATGTGTTTGTTAGCCATCTGTATGTCTTCTTTGGAGAAATGTCTAGTTCTTTGGCCCATTTTTTGACTGGGTCATTTATTTTTCTGGAATTGAGCTGCAGAAGTTGCTTGTATATTTTTGAGATTAATCCTTTGTCTGTTTCTTCATTTGCTATTATTTTCTCCCAGTCTGAGGGCTGTCTTTTCACCTTACTTATAGTTTCCTTTGTAGTGCAAAAGCTTTTAAGTTTCATTAGGTCCCATTTTCAATTAAGTCTTGTTTTTGAGTTCTGAAGCTAGAGATTCTGTTTTATTCAGTAGTATTTGCACTCCTTTTTTAAGAATTATGTGTAGCTTCAGTATTTTGTTGTACTTTTTAAAATTATTAAAACTGATTTTTAAAATGTATTGCACCCTAGAGATGCAAAAAGGTACACCCTTGCTTAAAAATCTACTCTAGCTGCAGTTTTAGTAACTGCCAGTAGATGGTAGTGTAAGTTCATGAAAAACTTTTTGCTTCCCCAAGTTGAGTGCTGAATTTCCATAAGTTGAACCTGAAGATTTTTTTAAGTTACACATACTCTGAATGAAATTAGTCCTGGTGGCTTAAAAACGCCTATTACTTTTTATTTTGCTTTATAGTAATAGTCTTATTGCAGCATTTAAAAAACTCAGTTCTCAAACCCTAGGGTATATTAGAATTATTTATAGAGGGTTTGCTGAAAATGTTGCTAGACTCAGGTTCTGATTCTATAAATGTGGGGTTTGCTCAGAAATTTGCATGTCTACAAATTACCAGTTATGCTAATGTTAACATTTATGATATTAATGGTTAGAGGATTGCGCCTTTAGAACCACTTTTGTTGTTGGCAAAATACACTTAACATAAGGTTTACGATGTTGACCATTTTTTTAAGTGTATGATTTACTGGTATTAAATAGATTCAGCTTTTTTTGTAACCGTGACCACCATCCATCCCCATAATTCTTTTTATCTTGTGGCACTATTAATAAACCTCTGTACCCATTAAACAGTAACTCTATTTTTTCCTCCCTCTAGCCCCTGGCAACAACTATTAAACTTTACATCTTTATGATTTTGACTACTCTAAGTAACTCATATAAGTGGAATCATATGGTATTTGTCTTTTTGTGACTAGATTATTTCCTTTTGCATGATGATCTCAAGGTTCATCCATGTTGTAACACATTGAAGAATTTCCTTTTCATGGCTGAATAATACCTGTCTTATGTCTCTACCACATTTGGGTTGCTTCCACGTTTTGACAGTTATGAGCAACGCTATGTACATGGGTGTACAAATATTTCCTAGAGATCTGCTTTCAGTTCTTTTGGATATATAGCAGAAGTAGAATTGCTGGATCATTTGGTAGTCCTATTTTTAATTTTTTGAGGCACTGCCGTACTGTTTTCCACAGCAGCTGTACCATTTTCCACCAGTAGTGCACAGAGTTTACATTTTTTTTACATCCTTGTATATAGTTGTTGTTCTCTGTCTTTTGTTTGTTTTTAGATAGCCATCCTCCTGGGTGTGAGGTGGCATCTCATCGTAGTTTTGACTTGTATTTCCTTAATGACTGGTAATGTTGCAAATCTTTTCATGTGCTTACTGGCTGTTTGTATATCTTTGGACAAATGTTTATTAAGTATTTTATCAAACATTATTCAGTGGGGTTTTTGTTGTTGAATTTTAGTTCTCTATGTATTTTGTATACTAACCTCATATTAAATACATGATTTGCAAACATTTTCTCCCATTCTGTGGGTTGCCATTCTGTGGCTGACATCTGGTTGTACACATTTTTCACTTTTCATGAAGTCCAATTTGTCAGTTTTTTCTTTTGTTCCCTGTGCCTTTGGAGTTATAGCCAAGAAATCATTGCTAAACCTGATACTGTGGAGCTTTTGTCCTATGTTTTCTTCTGAGAGTTTCATTGTTCTGGGTCTTATACTTAGGTCTTTGGTCCTTTGGGTTAATTTTTGTATATGGAATTAGGTTAAGTTCACCTTCATTCTTTTGCATGTGCATATCTAGTTTTCCCAATACCATTTATTGAAAAGACTTTTATTTCTTCATTGATTGGTCTTAATGCCCTTGTAAAAAATTACCTGTATAAGCGTTGCTTCTGGACTCTAGATTCTATTCCATTAGTCTCTGTCCGTCTTTATGCTAATACCACACTGTATTTTTTAATTACTGTAGCTTTGTGGAATGTTTTGAAATCAGAAGTGAGTCTTCTTGGTTTTGTTCTTTTTAAAGATTGTTTTGGCTATATGGTTTCTTTGAGAATCCAAATGTTAATTTTAGAATGGGCTTGTCTATTTCTGGAAAAAAAAGCATTGGGATTTTTATGGAGATAGCATTGAGTTTATAGGTCTCTATTGATAGTATTGATATTTTAATAATATTAAAATTTCCAGTTCATGAATATGGAATGTGTTTCCATTTATTTATGTCATCTTGAATTTCTTTCAGCAGTGTTTTATAGTTTTCATTGTACAAGCCTTTCACTTCCTTGGTTAAGTTTATTTCTAAGTATTTTATTCTTTTGATGCTATTGTGAATGAAGTTGATTTAGTAATTTCCTTTTCAGATTGTTTATGTGGAAAAGTGCAGCTGATTTTTATGTATTGACTTTCTGTGTCTTGCTGTTTTTTTGTGAAACATCTGCAGAGAAAATTTTACTTCTTCTTTCTTTACAATTTGGATATCTTTTCTTTTTCTTGCTTTCCAGCAATAGGACTTGCAGAACTGTGTTGAGTAGATGTGATGAAAGCAGGCATCTTTGCCTTGTTGTTAATCTTAGTATTGGAAATACTTTCAGTCTCTCCCCATTGAGTCTGATGTTCATTGTGGCTTTTTCATATTTGTCATCAATTATATTGAGATAATTTCCTTCTATTTCATAGTTCGATAAGTGTTTTTATTTATTTATTTTTTTTTATATCAATATTCCAAATGTGTAGCCTTTATTTTTTATTTTTTAATTTTTTTATTAGTTGGAGGCTAATTACTTCACAACATTTCAGTGGGTTTTGTCATACATTGATATGAATCAGCCATAGATTTACACGTATTCCCCATCCCGATCCCCCCTCCCCCCTCCCTCTCCACCCGATTCCTCTGGGTCTTCCCAGTGCACCAGGCCGGAGCACTTGTCTCATGCATCCCACCTGGGCTGGTGATCTGTTTCACCATAGATAGTATACATGCTGTTCTTTTGAAACATCCCACCCTCACCTTCTCCCACAGAGTTCAAAAGTCTGTTCTGTATTTCTGTGTCTCTTTTTCTGTTTTGCATATAGGGTTGTCATTACCATCTTTCTAAATTCCATATATATGTGTTAGTATGCTGTAATGTTCTTTATCTTTCTGGCTTACTTCACTCTGTATAAGGGGCTCCAGTTTCATCCATCTCATTAGGACTGGTTCAAATGAATTCTTTTTGACGGCTGAGTAAAATTCCATGGTGTATATGTACCACAGCTTCCTTATCCATTCATCTGCTGATGGGCATCTAGGTTGCTTCCATGTCCTGGCTATTATAAACAGTGCTGCGATGAACATTGGGGTGCAAGTGTCTCTTTCAGATCTGGTTTCCTCAGTGTGTATGCCCAGAAGTGGGATTGCTCAGTCATATGGCAGTTCTATTTCCAGTTTTTTAAGGAATCTCCACACTGTTTTCCATAGTGGCTGTACTAGTTTGCATTCCCACCAACAGTGTAAGAGGGTTCCCTTTTCTCCACAGCCTCTCCAGCATTTATTGCTTGTAGACTTTTGGATAGCAGCCATCCTGACTGGTGTGTAATGGTACCTCATTGTGGTTTTGATTTGCATTTCTCTAATAATGAGTGATGTTGAGCACCTTTTCATGTGTTTGTTAGCCATCTGTATGTCTTCTTTGGAGAAATGTCTGTTTAGTTCTCTGGCCCATTTTTTGATTGGGTCATTTATTTTTCTGGAATTGAGCTGCAGGAGTTGCTTGTATATTTTTGAGATTAATCCTTTGTCTGTTTCTTCATTTGCTATTATTTTCTCCCAGTCTGAGGGCTGTCTTTTCACCTTACTTATAGTTTCTTTTGTAGTGCAAAAGCTTTTAAGTTTTATTAGATCCCATTTGTTTAGTTTTGCTTTTATTTCCAATATTCTGGGAGGTGGGTCATAGAGGATCTTGCTGTGATTTATGTCGGAGAGTGTTTTGCCTATGTTCTCCTCTAGGAGTTTTATAGTTTCTGGTCTTACATTTAGATCTTTAATCCATTTTGAGTTTATTTTTGTGTATGGTGTTAGATAGTGTTCTAGTTTCGATAAGTGTTTTTATAATGAGAGAGTGGTGGAATTCATCACATACTTTCTCTGCAGCAGTTAAGATAATTACATGGGTTTTTTTTCTTAATTTTGTTGATAATGGCATGTTATATTGATTAGTTTTTAAGGTAAACCATCCTTGCATTCCAGGAATAAATTCCTCCTGGTCATGGTGGGTGATCTTTTTAGCATGCTGCTGAGGCCTATATGCTAGTATTTTGTTGAGGATTTGCATCCGTATTCTTCATGAGTATTGGTCAGTAGTTTTCTTGTGGTGTTTTTTTCTGATTTTGGTATGAGAGGAATGCTGGCCTCATGGAATGTGGAAGTGTTCCCTTCATTTCAGTTTTTTTTGGAAAGTTTGGTGTTAGTTTCTAGTTTGGTGTTCAGTAGATTTCACCATTGAAGCTATAGGGTCCAGGGCTGTTCTTTGTTGATAGGTTTTGATTTCTTATTCAGTCTCCTTACTAGATATAGGTCTATTCAGATTTTAATAACCGTTCTTTTAAAATGATCTTTGTTATAAATATCTTATTAATACAGCATTATTGTTAACTTTTTTTTTTTTTAACACTGTATTCATCTTCTACTACCTTAACCCATTTGGTCATATTTTTAATAATGAGTATAAGTTCTTTGATTTTTTTTTTTTTTATGTTACGTATTTCCCCCCACTGCTAATATATTATCCCACGTATTCCTTATTGCCCTTCTATCTGAGAGAATTATACCACATAGTGCAATATTCTTATCAGAAAGATACATAGGCCTGAGAAGTGTTTTAATTTGACCTTTTGTTTTTTTGACTGCTGTCAGTGGGATGGTATTAAAATAATACTATATTGCTCACATACTGTTATAAATTTTAATGGTTTTTCTTCACTTTTGACCTCTGTTTTTCTGAAGTTCATAAATAAGATGGCTATATTTTCTGATGCATTCTGAACAGGTAACATCAACAGACATTTAAAGCAAACTGTACATAGAAGCTACTTTTTTCCTGCCACTTCTAATTCATGTCACTTTTCTTTTGTACTTTCTGGGCATAGCACGTTTGCAGTGTAGCTTACGATGTTTTAGTCCTACCTAAGTATAGCATTGGAATGAAAATTTATTAAAATGATCACTGAAAACAGTTTAAACACTTAATTACGAGTTTACTTCTTCCATCAACTCACTGTGTAGTTTAGATTATTTCACTTTTTTTTGTATTGACATTTTAGAAAATCTGAGAATATAATGTCTTACAACTTCACCCTGTAACAGTGGGGAGCAAAAAGCAGTAAGCTGTTAATGAATTATACAGGTGTATTCATTGAGCAAGAAGAAAAAAGGAGTGTGTGGTAACTAGTGACAATTTGTCCATTAGTTTCATAATTTGAAACTAATTGTTGATATGAGAAATTAATGAGATTCTGTTTCACTATTAATAAAGAGAGCAGTACATTTTCTGTGTTTTTCTCATTTTCCCTCCAGCATGGAGGGTGGGGTGGGGAAAGCAGGCATCTCAATTTATAGTTAATTTATTGTTCTGAAATAAACTGTATGTTGCTTCCAAATCTAATTTAATCCATAATAAATAAAATACTTTCATAAAAGGTTTTTAAATTTTAAAACTATGTTTCTTTGACAGATTTCCATAATCCAGGAGCTTGTTACTAATTATGAAACCTCTCTTAAAACGTGTGACTTTTTTAGCCCTTATGGTAAGTTTAAATTAGATTGAGTTGAAATTTGATTACTCATTTTAGTCCATTTTTAATCACTTACAGTAAAATTATGTTCATTATTATGTGCTACATGATAGCTGTTCACTAGTTTTTGAATTAGTGAATGAAATGAGAAGAGCACTTGCAATCTACAGTAATTAAAAACTTCCATAATCTTGTGAGGTGGGAGTTAGCCCCACTTTAATATGAGTAAACAGAACCAAGTGGTTGAGTAGCTTGACCAAGACCAGTAGTTAACGTTAAGATGTATTTTTCCTGAATTCCTAGTTTTTGTTCTTTGTACTTTGTGTTCATGTGCTCAGTCGTGTCTGACTCTTTGTGACCCCATGGACTGTAGCCTGCCAGGCTTCTCTGTCCGTGGGATTCTCCAGGCAAAAATACTGGAGTGGGTTGCTGTGCCCTCCTCCAGGGGATCTGACCCAGGGATCGAACCCACATCTCCTGCATTGTGGGTGGATTCTTGACTGCTGAGCCACTGGGGAAGCCCTAGTGTGTCTTACGCAAAATTAACTCTCATACCACATATCTTAACACCTAAATTTTCCTGATTATTTAAAGAAATGTATAATCGGTTTATTTGAATCTGGATCCAACTTAGGTCCACAGTTTACATTTGTTTGTTATGTTTCTGATATTCTTTTCATCTTGAGTGGTACTGTCCTGTCCTTCCTTTCGCCCCCTTTTTTAGAGGCTATTTGTTGAAAGGTCATTTGTCTTGTGGAACGCACCATGCTTTGAATTTCACTGACTGTTTTCTCATGGTATCATTTAATACATCTTGCTGTCATCCATAATTCTTACAAACTTCAAGTTAGATTTATAGGCTCTTTTCTTCCCCCTGTCTTGCATGTTGTGTTGTACAACATACAAGATCTCAGTTCCCTGACCAGGGACTGAACCCATGCCCCTGCAGTGGAAGCACAGAGTCCTGAGCACTGTTCCTCTGGGGAAGTCCCCTAGGTTTATAAGCTTAATTAGATTCGGGTTCCATGTGAATACCTCATAGGTGACACTCTGAACTTCCTGTTATAGCACATTTGAAGGCCGAAGGCCTTCTGGTTGTCTCTCTTTTTGTGAAACTAAGACTCATCAGAATTTAGATGTTTGTCAGCCTAATCTGGCCATGCAGTGTTTCTTATTGGTCAGTTACCTAGTGATTTTTGCAGCCACTGCAAAAATTGCCTTGGTCCCTTGTTTCATTCTGATCATCATTCCTTCTGCTTTTATTAATACTAGCTGGAGTTCTTATAAAGAACTTTTCCTCCTCAGATATTTGACCCCCCCTGAAATGGAGTGTATATGAGAGTAGCAAGATAAGTGCTTGGCTCTTTGCTTATATTTATTCTTTGTGTCTTAATTTATGTTAATTTGTGTGTTTGCATTGTCACTTCATTTGGTCAGCTAGTCTAGGAGACCTTGTCTTCTGAGGTAACATGAGTAAATTCTCCTCTCTGTTCTTCCTTCCTCGTTTTATACCTGTGTGTCTTCCCTTCTGATACCCATTTTGAGAGCTAGGTTTTTCATGTTTACTCTTCTGTAGTTTCGGGGTAGAATGGGGAGCCAGATAGAGGTCAGGTGGTTGTTTGTGGCCATACTATCAGGAGTGTACTCTCCTGATACCCTTCAACTTTGGGTTTCCCTGGTTTGTGTCGAGGCCTGGATGATCCACATAAGCCCCGGCAGTTCTTGCCTCTGTGGGAGTTTTACTGTGGTGGTTAGGGACATGTTTTCTCCAGGCTATTTTCTCTGGCTTTTCCTGGACCTGCTGCCTTAATGCTGTCTGCCTGAGAATTCGTCGAGTTATGTTGATCTGCCTCTTTTCCCCAGATTGTTCTTTGGCATGAGGTATAGGTAGAAGCTTGTGAAACCAGCATCGTTCCTCTGCTTGGCTGCTGCTTTCTGAACTTTGTGACTTGAGGTTGTATCTCTTTCTGTTGAAATTGGTGATTTTTACTGGATTTTTTTTGTAATAGTTATTGATTTCATTATGCACGGGGAGAAAGAAAGCAAGTGAGTTGCTTCACTTTGCCTCATTCCTTGTAATAATTGTGTGTGTTTGATTGCAGAGAATGGGGAGAAGGAGCCCCCGACAACACTCCTCTGGGTTCAGTACTTCCTGGCACAGCACTTCGATAAGCTGGGGCAGTATTCTCTGGCTTTGGATTATATTAATGCTGCAATTGCTGGCACTCCAACTCTAATAGAACTATTCTATATGAAAGCAAAAATTTACAAGGTAAAATCTTGGTCATGCTTTTTGAATAGTTGAAGAATTTGGCCATTTTAAGGACCCATGGAGTTCTTTCTGTGTGGAGATAACTTTTAGGGCACCCTGATTATTTATTCCCAATACGCTAATAATCCTAAGGAGTTTTATGTTGCATAGTCATATAGTCAATGTTAATCGTTTCATTCAGCTCTGAGTAAATATGAATTTTAATGTATCTAAAAATTTCTCGATAGATTTGACAGAAATGTAACAGATTTCTAATTTGTCTTTAAGAACTTTTTCTGTTATATCGTACCCATATTCTCTTAATCCTAACAGAGATGTCTTTAATACTTTCATCTCTTAAAGCATATGGGTAATCTCAGAGAAGCTGTCAAGTGGATGGATGAAGCTCAGTCTTTGGATACAGCTGATAGATTCATCAATTCCAAATGCGCAAAGTATATGCTTCGGGCAAATATGATAAAGGAAGCAGAGGAAATGTGCTCCAAGTTCACAAGGGTAAGAAATAGCATGTCATTGTCTGAGTTAGTAAAATTAAATTCTCTGGTGATGTGTGAAGTTTGCTGCTCTGGCTCCTCGGAATTCACCTTTGTCGTCCTTTTCTTCATCTTGTTTAGCTCATATGCTAAGTGTGATTTCTTACTGTGATTGATGAGTGTGCATGTGCTCCTGGTGTGTGCGTGCAAAGTTGCTTCAGTCGTGTCCGACTCTGGGCAGCCCCATGGACTGTAGCCTGCTGGGCTCCTCTGTCCATGGGATTTTCCAGGCAAGAATGCTGGAGTGGGTTGTTGTTTCCTTCGCCAGGGGATCTTCCTCACCCAGGGATCGGAATCTGTCTCCTGTGTCTCCTGCATTGGCAGGCAGATTGTTTACCACTGAGCCACCTGGGAGGCCCTGTAGAGATGAGAAGTGAAGTACAATAGAAGTAAAGTACAATCAGAAATGAGGATATTTAAGTAAAATAAGCTCTGTGGTTTAAAAAACAACAACAAAGCACCCACGCAGCAAACCACAGCCAACTAGGACGTGTCTGAAAAGACCCAGGAGAATGAGAAAGAAGGGGAAGTTGAGCTTTCTGAGGAAAGTAGTGGCCCCAAAGCTGGGCTCACCTTGCCCATCACAGTTGCCTCCAGTCATCCACCATTGACAGGTTGCTGTGCCGTGTAGAGAGCTTGGTAGTTTATCCGTGCTGCTTCGCTGGCTAGGCGTGTCCCTAATGGCGGTGGGTAGCAGTGAGCCGGGGGAGGAGAGCTGCTAATGACTGCGGTATCAGTTTGTATCTGCTTTGTAACATGTAAGTGAAGTGCTCCTATTTCCTTCCTGCAGATTTTTCAGTTTATAGTATTTGGTGGAGTTGCTGATGCAGGTTGGTTAGTTCTAGTTGGTAAAGTTTTGAAATGAAAAATATGGTAGATTTCTTATAAACATATGTAGTTATCAAATGATGGCATATCTGTAGCCATGAAGAAGATATAAAATACCACCATAATTTTATTTACCCAGAGATAACTGGTTTTTATACTTTCAGTGAGAATTCTGAAAATTAAACTGATAACTTAAACAGTGGATGTGAAAAAGAAATGAAGACTAAACTTATGTAAATATACCCATATCTTTGCTGTCTTTCTTGGGGTCACATAAAATGCATTTTAAATAACTGTTCTAAATTGTGACAAAGCTCTAGTGTCCCTGTGTGAAACCAGGTACTCTGTGCTTTACATTCTCCTAGAAAACACACTGAGCCTGAATTAGCGAATATTCTTTTTATTTAAAAAAATTTTAATGTATTATTATATAATTCATTATTGTTCTTTATTGTCATACTAATCCTCATAGACATAGTTGTGAAAGGAAGTGACAACTGATGCCTTGATGTGGAGGAAGGAGACGTGCAAAACGGAAAGCCGGGCTTGAAGCCACTCTGAAGAGATTTGAAAACAGTGTTGTAAATAGCAGTGATCCTAGGTCAGCAAGGAAAAGGTTAAGTGGCTTTTGCTGAATAGGCGAAAGATAGGCAGTGCTTCATAGGATCCCTGTCTTAAGTAGGTTAAATAAAAGCTTCAGTGTTTCAAACTTGGCTTCAGTAACCTGTAGTCTTTTCTGTGTAGGTTGTTGACTGTGTCTAGAGCTGGGTGAATAGACATACAGTTTTAAGGTGGTAGGAGCCTTTTGGAAACACATTGATGTGTTTATTATATAATTTGTCACTGCTACTTATTGCCACCGCAATCCTTGTAGACATTGTTGTAAAAGAGAAAATGGGGTTTTTAGGATCTCTTGTGTTGTTTGCTTCCTTTATTTGTGATTGCTTCCATTTCAGGAAGGGACGTCTGCCATGGAGAACCTAAATGAGATGCAGTGCATGTGGTTTCAGACAGAGTGCATCTCAGCTTACCAGCGCCTGGGAAGGTACGGAGATGCTTTGAAAAAGTGCCATGAAGTAGAAAGGGTAAGTTAACAAGAGTTTGGGCCTCATTTTTCTCCTGTAAGGTGACCAGAAAAGCAGGTAGATTTCTACATGGGCTCATCTACCTCTTCTAACGACTTTGGAACACTTCACTGTGAAAAAATTCTCGATCTTTAGCCTTTCAAACATTCAGAAATTGTGAATAAATGATTCCTTTCTTTGGATCCTCAGATGGTAATGAGGTAGACATGTCTGCATATTTTTGTCTGAAGCAAGAAGAGAAGGATTAGTTAAGTTATTGTTGCTGTTACTAACATGTCCTCAGAATTTCTCTTCCCTAATCGGGCCGTTCCTTGATTCCCGTCCCCAGCCTGGAAAGACGCACAAGCCGAGGGCCACCCCCTTCCGCCCCGTGTCGGGAGCTGCTCTGTAGTCAGCCTCTCTCCAGTCCGCCTTCCCGGGGTGCTTGCTCTCACCTGCTGCACCTTCGCACCCAGCGTGTGGCTGGCTCGCAGGCTTATGTTATGACTTGCTAGGGTCATGTGTGCGATGTGCCTTAGTGAGGGGGGCTTTTCTTTTCCTTGTGTGTGAATTTTTGTTTTCCTGTTCTTTGTCATCTCTGAAGCACTCTCCTTCCAAATGGACCACGGGAGGAAAAGAGCCGCAATGCACCCCCGAGGCAGGCCTCGGCAGCCCTCGGCCGGGGGTCACTCGGCAGCCCCGCCCCCAGCTGGCGCAGTCAGGTGAGCCTGCGGTCTGCACCCTGGCAGCACTTTGGCCTTCTTCCCCTCGTGACAGTTGTGAAGTTGCCCAGAGGAAGGCTGGACCTCTTGGGGGTGGCTTTGGTCGGGAGCTGGAACTAGGATTCCACTAGAGCCCTTTTCAGAAATAGGGTAGTTTTTGCTTTGTTTTGTTTTGTTCTTTGCTTTTTAAGCCTAAACTTGATGGCTGATTGTCAGGGAAAATCCTTGTCATCTTCTCAGAAACTATAAAGCCTTTGGATGGTAGGTGAACTATTAAGGCAATATCTAAGCATCCTAAGTTTAAGTCAGGCTCTTATTTCTGTGACCAAACCATAGATCACTAGCTTGTTTTGACATCCTAGACAATCGTTACTTTAAAAACATTCTGCTTGTTACTAAGGAAAGATGCATTTCTGTTACCCAGGACATTCTCAAGGAGCTGTAGCTTGAAACTTACATATGAGTTCTTCTAGCACGACAGTAATTAGAAGTTGATCAGACTTCTGTGGAAATCAGATTTGAACACCTTGGGATCATTGGGAACTTCTCCATCTGTAGTCCCATTCCTTCTAACATTAGTGACTACTTTATTCTTTTTAATGTTTTTTGTTAAAAAATTGTTAGGCTATGATTACTAGCTATTCCATTACTAAGTTTCATTTAGATTATGCTTTCTCCTGAGTTTTTAATGATTTTGAATAACTGCAGTTGACCCTGGAACAGAGTGGATATTGGGGTGACAACCCTCTGGGAAATTGAAAATCTCCCTGTGACTTACAGTTGGTCCTTTGTATACGTGGTTCCTATGTATCCCTGCCTCTGTATCTGTGGATGCAACCAACCATGATCATGTGGTACTGTAGTATTTACTGTTGGAAAAAACTCACATATCAGTGGGCCCACATGGTATTGTTCAAGGATCAACTGTATTTCCAGTTTAAGAAATGTGTTTTGACTGGTAGAAAGCATTTTTTAAGGAAAAAAAATTATAGACAATCACTGGTTATCAGAGATGGTAGAAATCATTACCCTCTGGTTATGTTATGTAATTATCATCATTGGAAACTTTACTAAGTATCTTTAGAGTTTGCTGTTGGTACTTCAAAATATAACCAGAGGCAGATAAACAAGAAAAGATCCTATTTATATTCCACTTGTAAGCTTATCTTTATAGTGAGTAATTCATGCTAAAAGGAAAAACATTAGTATAGAGTACAAATAGGGTGGTTGAATGCTTCTGAAATAATTAACTTCTCTCTCTCATTTTGGCTGCACCAGGCCTTTGTCATGGCGCAAAGAAGCTTCTCTAGTTGTAGCGGGAGGGCTTCTCGTGTGAAGCGTGGCTTCGGTGGTTGTGACGCGCGGCTGTAGCGCACAGGCTCGGTGGTTCCAGCGCGCTGGCTTCTCTCCCTGTCTTGAGCAGGCGTGGTTGCCCCCAGGCCTGTGGGGTCTTAGTTCCTTTACCAGGGATGGAACCCATGTCCCCCTGCATTGGAAGGCTGATTCTTAATCTCTAGACTGCCAGGGAGCTCCTTGAAATTAGTTTCTAATAACATTAATGTAATCTAAAAGAAAATTCTTGATGATAACAATTATAAGGATTTAGGAGTAATTACAGAATTAAAAGATACAACAGATACCTATTTGGGTTACCTTTGTGCTTGGGTTTTAAATATTTTGGTAAAAAGACCCAGAGGGATGGGATGGGGAGGGAGGCAGGAGGGGGGATCGGGATGGAGAACACATGTAAATCCATGCCTGATTCATGTCAATGTATGGCAAAAACCACTATAATATTGTAAAGTAATTAGCCTCCAACTAATAAAAATAAATGAAAAAAATTTTTAGTAAAGAAACAAACACCTTATTCAAAAATAAAACTTTGGGGACTTCCCTGGCAGTCCAGTGGTCAAGACTCTGCTTTGCCAATGCAGTGGGGGCACAGTTTGAATCCCTGTTCAGGGAACTAAGATCCTGCATGCTCTGTGTGGCAAAAAAAAATTTTATATATATATATAATTTTGCAGTTGACCTTCTAAATAGGTTATTGAATAGGGAACTAAGTTCCAAGAAGAACTGAGTCCTTCTGCCTTCAAGAATTCTTTCACTGAAGGCAGTTTCAGCTTAGGGCATACTGCTTTGTGCTCTTACTAATTGGATTTGAAATGTTAGAATTCTAGAATGGTCTACTGTAGTACTTTTTCTGTCTTCTTCTTGCCTTCCTTACAGGGTTTAAGATTACATGTAGTGATTATGTAGTCAACCCAATCTGATGTTTAGAGCTTACATTTTATTAAAAACAAGACACAATGACCACCTTCAGACTACTGGCTATAAACTTGTGTTCAGAATAATATTTTTAACTTTTTTCTTTTAAGAATTGAGCTTTTTTTCCCCCTTTTTTTCAGGTGATTAGTTTCTCATTATTTTAGTGTGTTGATTTATATCTTAGAGGAGCAGTGCATATTTCTGAAACTTTTTGATAAGATCTAAGGTTTCCAGTAGATCAAAATCATAGCGCGTTCGTAACTTTATCTTTATTATTATTAATTTTATTTATTTATGGCTGTGCCGGATCGTCAGTGCTGTGTGGGCTTTTTCTCTAGGTGCAGCGCGTGGCTTCTCACTGTGGTGGCCTCCCTCGTTGCAGAGCACAGGCTCCAGGGCGCACAGGCCCCAGTAGTTGCAGTCCCAGGGCCCTAGAGTGCAAGCTCCGTAGTCGGGGCGCACAGGCTTAGTTGCTCCACAGCATGTGGGATCTTGGATCAGGGATCGAACCCATGTCTCCTGCATGGGCAAGTGGATTCTTTTCCATTGAGCCACACGGAAGCCTGTAACTTTATCTTCCATTGCGTCTTAATCTTTATCAAGTTGACACTTACTTTATAACGACAGATTTTCTATAAAGGAATTAAGAGTTGCTCTTTGCCCTGGTTGGTCTAGCTATTACTTCTTTTACTTGTTTGTTTATGGCTGTGTCAGGCCCTGGTTGCTGCACGCGAGGTCTTTGTTGCGGCATGCACGCTTCTCTCAGTTGTGGCACGTGGACCCAGCAGTTCCGGCTCACAGGCTTAGTCGCCCCTCGGCATGTGGGATCCTAGTTCCCCACCCAGGAATTGAACCTGTGCCCCCTGCCTTGTCGTTATAAAGATCTAAGGATGATAAAGTCACCTGAAACTGTTTACACACATCAAGCCCATCTCAATTCTTTGTGCTGGTGGTTAACTATAGGATGTAACCTGGTGGGGACACTGAGGAAAGAGGATATAGGACATCCCTGCACCATCTTTGCAGCTTCCTTTATCCGTGTTTATTTCAAAATGAAAAGTTAAAAAATCAGCCTAAGATGATTTAGTTGCTCTTAAGTAGGAATCTGCCATTCCCGAGCAGGTTCCTGAGACACAGGACTTTGAGCGCAAGAACTGAGAAAGCCTCAGACACACTAGGATAAGTGGGTTGCTTTGTTTCTGGAAGACGGTGACTGGAGAGAGGCAGCCTATGGGCGGTTACTGATAAAGAGGCGGCTTACATGTTTGTGGGTCCACACGGCTCCCTCGAGACCTCACTGAAACCTAATGCTCTAGGAATGTCTCTTGAAGTTGCGTCTGCCTTTTTTTACACATAAATGTTTCTCACCCTAAGAAAACTGCAGCCTCTTAGACATTTCCATCTCATTATGTGTTCCATGATTTAGGGCACCGCCGTTTTTCCTCAGTCAGTTGTATTGGATTTTAAGATACTATACTGCTAGGTATCACTTGATTTATGTTAACCATGAACAATTATGTAATTCCTTCATTTAAAAAAAAGTTATTTGATTTGTCTCATTGATGGGAGGAATGAAGCTTTCAAATATAACATTAAAGCATGGTTTGTAAAGTAGTAAATATAAACTAATGTGAAATAGTCATTTTTTCCCCCATTTCTTTCCCTCACACTGTGTACGTTTATTCTTTTTAATGTTAGTATTTTAAAATATCAGGCTCTTAATGCAAGTCTGTGTATAATGTATTTCTAATTACCAAGACAACTAAAATTATCAAATGATATGAGCAGTTACTAATGTGTTTTCTGCACAATGAGTTACTAGGCCTCCAGGACAGAGGGTGATGAAGTAGTAGAAGAGTTTGATCTGTGTTTCTGTAATGAATCATTCATTTTTCTATATATTTTTGGAGAAGCTAAAGTAGGGGAAAAGAAAGAAGATGGAAGTGGAGATGCATGTAGGGAAGAAAATAAAAGTATAAATTGTTTGGTTGGGGAGTTAGTCATCTTTTCTTTCATGTAAGGGATTAGTTCTTAACCCTTTGTGGGCCATGGACCCTTGGAGAATTGGTTGAAACCTTCAAGCTCTCTCCTTAGGAAAATGTTACTGTGCTTGTGTATACACAAGAGTCCAGATTAAGATCTTTTGCTAAAATGGGATATAGTTATATAAACAGGAGTTTAATGAGTGAGAGAAAACCATAACACTCTGTGCTTATAAAGCAGTTTACTGTTTAGAATGAATTTTAAAATAATTACTTGATCCCCTAACAACATATGAGATTGGCTGTATATATTTTTTTATTCCTAACTTAGGCTAAATAACTGAGGCTGTAGGAATTAAGAAGTCACATGCCTGAAAACCAGCTTCTTTCTTGAGTTGGCACATACTGCGCTTACTGAATGTCTTCTGTGCCAGGGAGTGGGGATGGATGTGACAGGCTTGTTCTTGAAGAGTTCATGGTTGAGTAGAACCATCTGATGTATAGACATTCAGTGTAAACCTGTATATGTTTAGTTTCCATTCAGAGCTCTGTTTAACTCTACCTTGCTGATTTTGAGGGAATACTGAGAAGTATTTGTTAAAACTAAAATATTGATAGAGTCTAATTTCCAGGTTTAAAGAATAACCTGGGCATCTAACTCTTTTTTTAGGCTGTGCCACATGGCTTGCGGGATCTTAGTTCCCCAGCCAGGGTGGAAAGCACCAAGTCCTCACTGCTGGTGCTCAGCTGTGTCCAGCTCTTTGGGACTCCATGGACTGTAGCCCGCCAGGCTCCTCTGTCTGCAGTGGGTTGCCGTTCCTTCCTCCAGGCTTAACCACTGGACTACCAGGAAGTTCCCCTCATCTGACTTACTACATAGAAATTGGGTATCATCATGAAACTTGATTTATAGGGAATGGGGATGGAATGTAAGGAAGAGAAGCTTAAGTTGAATGCAAAGAACCACTTGAGGTCCCTTGTATGTTAAACCCTGGAGAGGGCAACTAAGTGAAATTGTGACTGCTTACATTATCTTACGGGCTTTTTATGATTTTCTTTTCAAAAAGTAGACGTTATTGACTTAAATGTAAGGGGTAACTTTGTGGTTTTCTTTTCAAGCACTTTTCTGAGATAACTGACGACCAGTTTGACTTCCATACTTACTGCATGAGAAAGATGACCCTTCGGGCCTACGTTGACCTTCTGAAATTAGAAGATATACTCAGGAGACATGGATTTTATTTCAAGGCCGCTAGATCAGCTATTGAAATATACTTGAAATTGTATGATAATCCCTTGACCAGTGAAAGCAAACAACAAGAGAGAAATTCAGGTAACTAAAAAGGGACTTGCTTAAAGAGACTTGAAAGAACACAGAGTTTTAGAATGTCATTAGCATAATGATGGAAAAGTGTGTTATCAAATGAGTGTGAAGGCAACATCAGATAACAGATATACCCCCAAAAAGTAGGGGGAAGACTTAGAAAAAGTTGATAGGGTGTTGTCCTGTAACTGATAATGTTTATGGGCCGTTTGTTTTGTTTTTTTTAAGTAGTGATTGAAAATAACTGAGGTTTTTAGAGAAAAAAAATATATTTGTGCAGCTTCTAATACCTACTTGACTGAAAATAGTAATGCCAATGAGAATATCTAAATACAACCTTTTACTCACTAACATGTCAATACCCAAGAATATTTGAGAAATTGTGGCATGAAAGCAGATTTCTGATCAGATCACTTGTGCAGTTGTGCTTTGTCTCACTTCTTGAATTTTTCCAGAAGGATAATCTTTAGCTCCACTTTATACAGTTTGGGACTTGAGATTGAGAGAGAGGATTTGCCTAAGCCCATGTATTGTGTAGGAGGAAGGGCTAGGCTAGAGTTGGTTAATTTTAGTTGATGCAGCATTTGCTGTTGCCTTTGGTGTGCCAGGTGTAAGTTAATCATTAGGAATTTACTGTCTAAAAACTTGTATACAGTTGCCTCCCCACCCCCCCCCCATCCCCCCAGATATACTAGTGACAGTTGCTCAGTGGTGTCTGACTCTCTGCAACCCCATGGACCATGGTCCATGGGATTCTCCAGGCCAGAATGCTGGAGTGGGTAGCCTTTGCCTTCTCCAGGGGATCTTCCCAACCCAGGGATTGAACCCGGGTCTCCTGCATTGCAGGCGGATTCTTCACCTTCTGAGTCACCAGGGAAGCCCAGATATACCAATAGTATGCATTGAATAAGAATATGAGGAAATGGAGAACACTGACTCAGAGTTTTCATTGATTTGAATATTTATAGAAAACCTGTCAGCCAAAGAATTGAAGAAAATGCTTAGCAAGCAGAGAAGAGCTCAGAAAAAGGCTAAATTAGAAGAAGAGAGAAAGCATGTGGAAAGGGAACATCAACCAAAAAATCAAAAGAAAAAACGGGATGAAGAAGAAGACAGCAGTGGTCTCAAAGAAGAACTTATACCTGAAAAATTAGAAAGGGTGAGATGAATACACTGTATTTATCTGATAAAATTTGTATTATTTAGTTCTGTGCTGACCATAAATATGATTTATTTGAATCTGTAAATCAGAAGCCAAATTTGTAGTATTAGCTAAGATCATTATGATACACATCAGTTATTTTTAAGTGATAATATGTGAGTTTTGGCTAATGCAAGTTATAGGTAGAATTGTGCTTGTGGTAGGCAGAATAATAGCCCTCCAAAAGGGTTCATGTTCTAATCCCTAAAAACTGTGAATGTATTATATTACATGGTAGAGAGAATTAAGGTGGCAGATGAAATTTAAGATGATTATTTAGCTGGCCTTTAAATAAGACAAGTAAACTAAGATCCCACATGCCTCAAGTATGGTGCAGCCAAAAAAAATCTGAAAAATAAAAACATGGACAGGGAGAGGATTCCTGGACTACCCAGTGAGCCCAGTGTAGTTAATTACAGGGGACCTCAAGGAGACGAGGGAGGCTGGTAGGAGGGCTGAGTGATGGGAAAGGACACCATCCTCTGTGGCTGCCTTTGAAGGAGGGGGGAGCCCCGAGCCAGGAGAGGCGGGCATCCTGAAGAGGCCGAGAAAAGGCATGGAAACACTCTCCCTTAAAACCTCCAAGGGGAAATGCAGTCCAGTGAGACCCACGTTGGACTTTGAACCTACACAACTGTGTCAGATAAATTTGTGGGGTTTTGTTTTGTTTTGACTGCAGCGATTGGCATGAGAGACCTTAGTGGCCTAACTGACACCGTTTGGTGTCATTTGAGGGTCTCCAAGGACTCCAGAGCCACAGTCCTGTATGTCTCAGTGCAGAGAGACTTGAGCAAGAGCAACGTGGTCTGTTAGACTAGACGCTCGTGAGGCTTGCGGGTGTGCAGGCGGGGGAGGGGGGGTGCCACGCCCGAGGACGTGGTCGGCTGCAGTTCCCTACTCAAAGCGAGGGTGAGGAGGAGGGAGAGGACCTGTGTGTTCCTGGCGCGGAGGCCGTGCTTCCATCACCTGCTCCTCCTCCAGGTTGGGCAGGGACTTTTTTCTTGTCCCTTCACGGTCAAGCTCGGTTCACACATTACTCGTGTGTGTGTGTGTGTGCATGTCCCCGGGATCACTGAGGCCCTGAGCTCACTGGGCAGGATGTGGGCCTCATGCCGCCATTTTTTTTACTGTTTTGGGGCACGTCCTTTGCTTCTGTTGCATGGCTTTGCTGCCAAGCAAGGCTGCTTGGTTTTGTGGTTAAGTGAACCTGCTTTCTTTGAGTAATCATTAGCTTAAAGAGGTCTCCCATATTTTTTCTACTTAAATTCCCTCATGGGATTAGCTGTTTAATCACCTGCTTTGTCTCTGTCATAACCAGAGATTGAACGCATGCCCCCTGCATTGGGAGCACAGAGTCTTAACCATGGTACCGCCAGAGAAATCCCTAAATTTGCGTTAATACAGTAAATTTTTGGTAATTTGTTAGAGCAGCAATACAGTGAAATATGGCAGCATTTTATATACTTTACTAGAAAATGTTTTAGCTGCAAAGAGAATAGGACCTTATCTCCACAATTTTTTTCAAAATATTAATAGTTATCTAGGAACCAGATTTAGGGAAATATTTAGCTTTTTGGTTTATTCACTGTGAGTCTAGTATAAGTATTTTAAACTTGACTTTTTTTCAGTTATGTCATGCAGTTGTGTTTGTCTCCTTACTTTAAAATGTCTGTAGTTTAAGGGGCTTGGTAGCATAACGGTACTTGTAGTACCACTTCATTAAGTCTACAGAATAATTTTCTGTATTTTTTTATTTTTATAAAATTATTTTGAATTGTATAATCATGAAAACAATAGAGCTATTTCCATCTTGAAAAGTATTGACAGTACTTTGTTTATAGTTGGTAGTTTTAAATTTTTTTCTTGCTTCTTGGTTATATAAAGAGAACTATCTAGATTACTTCAGCTATGCATTAGTATAAAATTTGGGGGTAAATTTGACTTGTGTGACTGCTTTTTAAATACAATAATTTTTCTTTCTGTTTCAAAATAGATAGAAAATCCATTAGAAGAAGCTATCAAGTTTCTTATACCTCTTAAGAACCTTGTTGCTGATAACATTGACACTCATCTATTAGCATTTGAAATATATTTTAGAAAAGGTAATAGTTTGGATTCAGATTTTCATTTTTTATTTTATTGGTGACCATATTCAGTATAATGTTTATGAGTTAGATCTCTTTTTGTTTCTCAGATCTTCATTTCAACCTCCCACAAAGGCTCTAAATCCCTTTTTCCTTTGTTACTCAAAACTTTACTGAGGAATGGATTAGAATATTATGATCAAGTGAATTATTTGAACAGGCATACAGATTGTTTACCTGAAGTAATTCTTCATGATTTTTCAAGCATTTCTTTAGAAAATAAAAGTTGTCCCTGATAACTAAAATCAACTTTGAATTTTGCTTTTGAAGATTATAGGAAAGATAATACTATATTTCTGAATTTTAAGTGAGGCTAAAATAAAGGGAATAAAATAACATACTTAAATATTGATGCTGTTACTGTTCTAATTTTTTCTGACATAGGAAAGTTTCTGTTAATGCTGCAGTCTGTTAAAAGAGCTTTTGCCATCAACAGGAATAACCCATGGCTACATGAATGTTTAATTAAATTTTCTAAATCTGGTAAGTATAAAAAAGGTAATATTTATGTAAAAGTAATTATGACAGTTCACTTGTCTTCTATTAAGCTGGACATGAAAGAGATTAGTACAAAGAAAAAAGTTTGCAAAGTACTTAAATGAAGATACTAGCAAAGATATGTTAGAACTTAGTGCATTTTAAGCTGGAATGTTTTTATATTCCAAAGGAGCACTCCTATTTTTATTATGTAAAATATATCAGGCTTAGTAATGAATATGAATGTATTTCAATTGATGTTGTTTCAAAGGACAGGTCAGACATACTGTAAACTGCAAATGTTCTGTTTTAATAGTGTCTAATCACAGTAATCTTCCAGACACCGTGAGCAAAGTTCTATCTCAGGAAATGCAGAAAATATTTGTTAACAAGGATTTGGAAAGTTTTAATGAGGATTTTCTCAAACATAATGCTGCCTCTCTTCAGCATCTACTTTCAGGTTGGTGTTTAGCTCCCGGGGTTAAAATGTTCATGGCAAAAAGTTAGAATATGATGGGAAAAAAAGTTTGGCAAGATGATCAAACTATCAGAGAAAAAGAAAGGAACACAGTATAATTTTGATCTTTCAAATTAGGAAAGATTATTTTTAAACACAACCATACAGAATCTATGGGATGCCGCCAAAGCAATTCTTGAGAGAAGTTCATAGCAGTACAAGCCTTCCCCTGAAAATAAGAAAAATCTCTAACCTAACCTACCACCTAAAAGCAAAGGTTATTCGTGTTTGAAAAAAGAAGGCTAAAGTATGGGAAAGCTGTAGTGTATAAGCAGTCTCTTATTTTACTGCTGCAGGTGTGAATTGGTCTGACCAAGTAGGAAAACAGTTTGTCGTTCTTATCAAGAACTTTGTCTTTTGCTATGCCTATACATACTTGTGTAAATAATTTTAAAGAATCCAAAGCAAAGAAAGAGTTTTAAGGTCAAAGGTATTAACTGGAATTCTGTGTGTTAAGGATGGGGAAGAGAATGGAAACAAATTTAATGCATGTCCAGTTATAGGGGAAACAGCAGTAGGACTGCAGGATGGACTGCCAGATAGAAATAGAAAGTGATATTTATTCAAAAGATTTGTAATAACAGGAGCAAACACTTTTATAATATATATACAGAATTAATATATAATACAGTCTCGACTGTGTAAAAATATACATAGCATAAAAGCTAAAGAGAAGCGTGTATTAAAGCTTTAATGATTGACTTTGAATGTTGAGGTTATGCGAGACTTATTTTTTCTTGTATTTTTATTACTTTATGTATTTTGTGTTTTGAGGACTTACTATATCCTGCCCTGTTAGAGGAAGGATTTTAGGCAGTCTATACGAGTTCATAAAATGACAAAGTGGCATTAAATGCACTCTAGAAAAAGACTTTAAACGGAGCTGGGAACAAAATAAATGAAGTACAGGATGTAATTAACTATGCTCCTACTTTAAGCCGTGTATTTAAATATTTTAACCTAAACTTTCTTGTTGTAAAGGAAAACTGCTTGGTTCTGTTATCTATGAAAAAAGTTAATTCCTATGAAAAATTACAGTTCTTCCTGGTAGTAAGGACAGGTGAGAATTTCTCATCAAAAACACAGGATAATGGAAGGAGATAGTTCTTACAATAATGGGAAATGCCTTTCTAAGCATTATGTGATGTTCTCAGAAAAAGATAATTTTTGCCTTACTAAAAAAGAAAAAGCCATAAAGAAAATCAAAAGGCCGAGAAGGGGAAATACTCACAGATGTGTAACTGATTAAATTTAGCAATACACATACTAATCTTATAGATCAATAATAAAAATACAAATCAGTAAAAGACCAGCAGAAAAAGGAACATGGACCATGTAGTTTACAGGGGGAACATAAATTGTATTTTACTTCAAAATAGCTTTAAAAGTTACTTTCTTCATGAATATGCAAAGATTTTCCTGTTGTCCATCTATCACACTGCTCTTTGATAACAATTTGTTCCTTAGGTGTTTTATTTTAGAGTATCATGTTTCAAAAATGATTTTAGTTGAAATACTGACTAATGTCACAGGGGTAGCCCATATTTACATTTCTGAGGGGTGGGGTTGTTAACCCTGGTCCTGGTAAATGTTTCACAGCCATCTTTTATCACAGAAAAAGCCCCAATTGGTAGGGGGCTTTTTTTGTATGTGTCTAAACATAGTACGAATACTCTCCTTGTGGCCCCAAGCTGTCAGTGGGATATCATGGAATAGGGAGTTAGGGAAAAAAGGCCACAGTTGTGTGCAGCCCACTGCTGACTGGATACCTGGAGCCACGTTTTACGTCACTGGTCGGTTCAGATCAAATGTAAGATGTCCACATTTACTGGTTTTGAAATGTCTTGGTATTTCAGGTGCTAAAATGATGTATTTTCTGGACAAGTCAAGGCAAGAGAAAGCAATTGCTATTGCCACTAGACTGGATGAAACTGTAAAAGATAAAAATGTAAAGGTAAGATTTTTCACCAACCGATTGCCACAGATTGTGGATACCGAGTGAGCGAACAAAACTTCTCTTTGCAACGTAATTCCTGAGTGTGCTTTCAGAGTTACGTCTGGATTTGAATCTCAGCTCTGCTCGCTGTGAGCTGTATCATGTTAGGCAATTTACCTCTTTAGCGTCCTTTTCCTCATTTGTAAGTTGAGGATGAAAATATGGTCCATCTCAGAGTTAGCATAACAGTTAACTGAAATAGTAAACTGTGAGGTGCTTGGCATGTAGTAAGCACTCAGTAAATGGGAACTATTACTGTTAATAAAGGACACTTTCAATGATTACGGGCTTTCCTGGTGGCTCAGAGGGTAAAGCATCTGCCTGCAATGTGAGAGACCCGGGTTCGATCCCGGGTCGGGAAGATCCCTTGGAGAAGGAAATGGCAACCCACTCCAGTACTCTTGCCTGGAAAATCCCATGGACCCTGGCAAGCTACAGTCCATGGGGTTGCAAAGAGTCACACATAACTGAGCAGCTTCACTTAAATGATTATAGTTTCAGAGATTCACCTTTTTAAAGTATTAGAATTCTGTTGCTTTTTCAAGGCCTCATAGAAATGATTTTTTAAGTGTTCTTTTTTGTGGTGATTACTTGTTATAGATAGCAAGAAGTTATTTTAGAGTGAGGCCTTCTTGATTTTCTATTGCTTAATTAACAAACTACATCTTTTGATTAAGGTGATTATTAACCAGACTATTTTTTAAATAATTTTCATTTTTTCCTTGTTTACATAGACTTTAATAAAGGTTTCTGAGGCGCTGCTCGATGGCAGCTTTGGGAGCTGCAGCTCCCAGTATGAGGAGTACAGGACGGCCTGTCACAAGCTGCTTCCCTTCACTTCTGCTTTCCTGCCCGCTCTGAGCGAGTTCGGCAGTCACGGCGCGGCTCTGAACCACACAGCCAACTGTGATGTCTTGGCAAATGAAACTTGAAATCCTCTAGAAAGTTGACGTCTCTTAGACTCAAAGCTTAATTCAGGTCAAGGTTTCTTTTCCAGCTTGTATTTTAATATAGATAAGAAATGAAATACTGTTGGCCCTTGAACAACATGGGTTTGAATTGCAAGGATCCACTTAATGTGTTGATTTTTTCCATAGTAAATACTACCTTACTCTGTCGTCCGCGGTTGGTTGAATCTGATGCAGAACCCAGGTAGGGAGGAACTCTGTGTGCACAGGCGGCCAACTATAATTGTATGTGTATTTTTGACTACACGGAGAGTCAGTGCACCTAACTGTTGCTTTGTGCAAAGGTCAGCTGTGATTGGATATCATTTTTTTGAATGGAGTATTCTGTAAGCTTATTTTATTCTTTATCTGACTCTGCCACTTTACGTAAAAATCTGTTAAAATTACCTGTTTGTTCTTGTACAGTTGTCGTAAATTTTTCCGTTGTTAGCATTGTGATGGTTGCTGTCACTTCATATTGTAACGATGATAATTTCTTTTTTTTTTTTTTGATGATAATTTCTTAATTAACCTAAGTTGAGTCCAGCTCCACTGTATTATTTTCTTTAGATTCAGGTTTCATTTCAGAATTCTATGTTTTGATCCCTTCTTGGTTTGTTTTGTTATTGTCTGTTTGCTTTTTAAAGCACATCAACATTCAAGTATTAACTGTATGTCAGAAACGGTATGGAACTCCTTTTGGCAAATATTTATTTAAAGCTTAACTTTAGTGTGATACTCTGTCCACCTTAATTTTTTTCTGATGTACCGTTTTCTTCTTAATATCCATGAAAATGTTATTGTCTGTTGAATAAGGGTACTGCAGTTTTATGTTGATGATTCAGGGTTTGGGGATCCATTTGCCTCTTAATCATGAAAATTCAGTGGTGAATTTGTAGCCTATTTAGGTCAGACTTGAAGATCCACAGGCAAGAATTATGCTTTTTTGACTCAATTGCTTTGTGTGTTCCCAGGTAGTTTAAGTAGTTTATATATGAGTGGTGTGCTTCAGGAGGGCGTAATGGGGCAGAAGACAAATTTCAGTGAGGTATTTTTACTCTTACAGCTATACATTGACTATTTAAATACATTTTAATATCAGCAAAATGAGAATCTAGACCATCAACTAGTTCTGTTACCGAGTCCAAGCTCACTCTGCTTGCCGCATGATAGGGCAGTGAATCCCAGAGACGAGCTGTTGAGAAAAGGAAGAGACTTTATCTGGAAAGCAGCGACCGAGAAGATGGCAGGCCTGGTGCCTCAAATAACCATCTCACAGGGCCTGGATGCCAGATTCTTTTATAGATCAGAGATGGGGGGAGGTGAGGAAGCAAAGTAAAAAGACTGTTAGTCTTGCAAACATCTTCCAGAATGGCAGGCTTTAGTCAGGGGATGTGTTAATTTCTCCCTTCAGCCATCTGCAGGTAGACAGGGTTCTGAACAAAGGCACTTTAGTTTATAGGCAAGCACAGGGCAAGGGTCCTCCAGCCAAGCCATTAAGTATGATCATAACAAAAGCAAGTCAAAGAAACCATTTCCAACATGGAGTCAGAATTGGCTTCCTTCCTGCAACAGTGTAACTATTAAAACATAGTGGTGTTGAGCAATATTTAGGGGGGGATAGCTTTTGTTCTGTCTTGTACAGAAAACAGTAATAGCATCATTGAATATGTTTTTTTCAGAACCATATGTCTGTAACTTTAATACTTCCTTTTAAGACAAATATAAATTCAAAAGAGATTTTATTTAGAGAAACTGTTCTAATTAAAATTGTTTTCCTTCACACTAAGTTAATATTTAGATTCATAATTGTTGAAAGAAAAGAATTCACTGTAAAATCATGCCAACCTATATAATGCTGTAATAAATTATTTTGTACTTACTTGTGTTTGTGTTATTGCTTCACACTATCAGAATTGCTTTTTTTTTTTATTGCTTTACACTATCAAAATATTTTTGCAAAGTGTTTTTCTTTGAGAGAATACGAAATTATCTTAGTTTTACAAGTTTATTTTTTAAAAAATAACCACCTACCAGTATTAGTGCCACAACAGCTTGGCTTCTTTTTAGTGTTTTAATAATATTAGAAGTAGGCTATCTTTGTCACTAAATACCCTGGGAAACATGTAATTTGTCATGTTACTGTCAGTAAGTGCCGTTTCTTTAAAAGATGCCAGTTAATCATAATTTATCTGGAAATTGTGCTTTCAACAGCAGTCTTTAAAAAGAATTCCATTGGGATGGTTGGAGTTTCTCAGTACGTAGGGTGGGTACAGTGGAGATGTGGGCAGTTAGGTTTAAGGTGTGGAAGGCAGGAAGAGTGACGCTGGGATCAGTGAGATCCAGTGGTATGTTCCTCTGTGTGTAGAGACTGTCTCTGTTTACTCCCATCCCACTTTGAGTGTAAGCGTGGCAAACCTGGACTGTGCATAGGGATCCTTTTTAGTGAGGGTTTTGTGTCATGTCCCTCAGTCGTGTCCCTCAACCCTATCCCAGGTTTGGCAGAGGACCTTTTAGTTTTGGAAAGCTACAGGAGAATAGTGATAAACCTAAAGGAGATGCATCTGAGGGCCAAGTACTTAGTGAGATCTCTAGTCTCGGCATGAAAAGTCCTTTGAGCTTGCCAGGTTTATCGGAACAGATAGGAAAAGGCAGATTCGTGTGATTGTGTCATGACTTCAGAATTTGACTCTAGGTTTCTTCCTTTTTTGGCCGTGCCACGTGGCTTGTGGGTTTTATTTCCCTGACCAGGGGTGGAACCTGCGCCCCCTGCAGTGGAAGCACCGAGTCTCCTGAGCACTGGACTGCTAGGAAATTACTGGTTTCTTCCTTGAGGAATGCATTTAGCAGGCAAAGCCCACAGGGTAAAAAGCTATATGATTCAGTCTATGTTTTATTGAGCATCTTTTATGTGTCAGACATCGTTCCAGGTATGACAAACACAGTAGTGAACGAAAGTGTCCTTATTTTCATGGAGTTTATATTTTAGTAGGGGAGAGCAAACAAATTTTTATATAATGTCAGGTAGTGATAATTACTGTGAAGAAAAATCAGGTTTCTGAAAAGCATTATTGAATGTAAGAAGATGAAAGACTTTTTAAGGATTGAAGAAAAGTTACTTTGAGCTTAAAATTGTATATCCAAGCAAATGAGCATTAGAAGATGATAGCATTTAAAAATATCCTTAGTCATATAAACCTCAGATTTGCCTTAGAAAGGTCCTGGTAGAAAATGCTTTTGGAACAATATTAAGAGGTAACAGAATTGGGAAGATGTTCCTAGAGATACAACGAGAAGAGTGATCAAGTAACTTTTCAGAGTTTACTGTTAACAAGCTATTTTTAATGTAACAATTAAAATTCTAGGCATTACCATCAGGGCTGGAGTTGGAGGTACAGATTAAGAGCTGAAGTGCCTTAAGAGGACCTTACATAGAAAAGATTAAGAAATTGATGAATTTTTCACTATGCACAAACATAAATATGATTATTAAAAACTATCATAAAACAAATATAAAAGAAGAAAATTTATCTGGTGGAAAGCAGAAAAAGAGGAACAAAGATTACAGTGAATGAAAAATTCTGATGGACCACTGATGACAATAAATGGGTTAAACTCAGATTTTTAGATTGTATTAAAATTGTTTATACACTTCAAATAAAAGCATGGAGATAGAAACACAGCAAGCTAATATGAACCAGAATAAAGATGGAGTAATAGTTTGAATAGAATTTAATGCAGAATACAGTGGCAAAGAGGAATTATTTATACAGTGATAAAAATACAAATTTAACACTAAAAATTAAATGGTAACAAATAGAAAACTTTTTAACTGTAGTGATACGTATTAACTGGACTTACTGTGATGATCATATTGCAGTATGTACATACAGTGAATTGTGTTGTACACTTGAAACTGTTGCCTCAGTCATCTCAATAAAAATATGAGAAGATAGGTCTACTTTTGACTTACATGCACTTACTTATACCAAGCAAAAATACAGTGCTGAAGAGAGAAGTAGAAATACCAAATTACAACTGCAGATTTTAATACATCTTTTTCCTCTCTCAAAAATTGAAAGATAAGCAGATAAACAGCAGTTAACTGAAAACAGACCATGTAATTAGTTTGAGATGGTGTGTATATTACTCTTCACTAAATACGTGATTGGGAAGGGTTTACTATTTTTAAGTAGGATGGGCCAAGGAAGCATTTCTAGTGGGATGACATTTGGACAGCTTTGCTGATCAGATATTGGTGGGAGGAACTTTCCAGGAGGACTTAACAGGCTCAAGGCCTTGAGGTGAGAATTGATAGTAGATTACTGAGTGGCCATGTGCCTCAAGTTTTTTAATATGTTGTGGAATAAAGATGTTTGGACATTGTAGGTTTAAGTAGCTACAAAACTTAGGAATTACAATGGATTTCAGTGCATGGTGACTCCTCTGAGAAGAGTTACTGAGGTCTGGTACGTTTTTAGCTATGAAATAGCCTGGACAGTCTCATTAATAGACTTGGTTCTTAACAATTTGTTAAAATGATTTTAATTACTAATAGCATACCTACTAGCTCTACCTCCTTCCTCCTGAACGTGTGGATGTTATTTCTAAAGTTTCCAGGTGGCTCAGTGGTAAAGAATCCGCCTGCCAATGCAGGAGACAGTTTTAATCCCTGGGTCAGGAAGATCTCTGGAGAAGGAAATGGCAACACACCCCAGTGTTCTTGCCTGAAAAACCCCATGGACAGAGGAGCCTGGTGGGCTACAGTCCGTGGGATCACAATGAGTTGAACGCGACTGAGCACACGCCCATACAAGTTGTGATTAAGTGAACCTTCTTTATCTTCAAGTTGCTAAAGTGTCTTTATATCACCTGAGTTGGATTATGTGTTAGCCTTGGCTCTTGGGAGCCCCTGAATCTGCAGCCATATCATCAGTTCCCACAGCTGATTTCGGACTGGTTGGAGATTTTCTAATTATCAGAAGCTAAGACTGCCTTTAAAAGGACTTCTGTCTGGACCATTGCTGAATTCTGAAAGCCAGCTCACCTATCCCACCCTATCCTAATCCACCAAGGATCTGTTAGGACTAAGCCTCTTGACAGAGCTGTGGCCCATTTCATAGTGACCACTTAAGGTATAACCCCTCTGGCTTGTTCTCAGCCAGACTCTCATCCTCATTATCTGTTTTTCGTAGGCTTCCCTCTGTGCCTCTTCCTTTTATTCTGTACAACTTACCCTCTGGGAATATCCCACTCCTTGGTTATTTGTTGTTCTATCGCTAAGTCGTGTCTGACTTTTTGCCACCCCACGGACTCTAGTACACCAGGCTTCCCTGTC
Source organism: Cervus elaphus (assembly GCF_910594005.1). Taxonomy (NCBI): domain Eukaryota; kingdom Metazoa; phylum Chordata; class Mammalia; order Artiodactyla; family Cervidae; genus Cervus; species Cervus elaphus. The sequence continues at coordinate 12,565,721 of NC_057844.1, forward strand.
CTGCACCGTCTCCCAGAGTTTGCTCAAACTCGTGTCCATTGAGTCGGTGATGCTATCCAACCACCTCATCCTCTGTCACCCCCTTCTTCTCCTGCCTCAGACTTTCCCTGCCTGAGTCTTCCCAGCATCAGTGAGTCAGCTCTTCACATCAGGTGGCCAAATATATTGGAGCTTCAGCTTCTGCATCAGTCCTTCCAATGAGTATTCGGGGTTGATTTCTTTTAGGATTGACTTGTTCCATCTCTTGTAGAGTCCAAGGGACTCACAAGATTTATTGTAGTTACAGTTATCATAGTTATGATAGTTATGTCAAGAGATACGGTTATCATAGTTCTACACATCTTCCGTCTCTGCCCTCAGCATTTCCTTTTCTCTTGACCTTAACTGAGATCTCCATCCATTATGCGGGTTTTTCAAGTGGAGGCTGTTTACTTTCTCACAGAAAATATGTATCCTTATTCCCAATTACTGCTTTCAGCCCATTATTCCACTATTGTATAAAAGCCCATGTTTCTTTGAGATGAGTGTCGCTGGGCTGTAGTACCCTAGACCTCTCTTCATGGCTGTCGCTTTTGTACTCCTCTGACTCACAGACATAGCTGCAGTGAGAAGTGATGAGTTCTGTGCAGAGCCCTCGGAACGGCCCACACACAGTGCCGGATGAGTGTTCGCAGTCATTGTTGCTATCTCTGTCTCTCTTACCGCCTTGCTGGGGGCGCCTCCGAGGATGTGGGCTTCTGATGGCTTCTCCAGTGTAGGCGGGCTTTCCGCTGGGCCGCAAGGAATTTCCTTTCCAACAATAGAGGCTCTGGCCAGGCTCCTCCTGAGACCTCTGGCGCCTGTGTGCTATCTCTGCCCACAGGGACAGCACTGCGTTTAGTGACTCCCCACCAGGTGCCTGTGGCCGTCAGGTGGGGAGCCTAAGAAACCAAGGCTAGGCCCCTCGCAGAGATTCTTTTTTTTTTTTTTTTTCCTCTCTAATTATCAGTGAAAGAGGAGAGTGAAAAAGCTGGCTTAAAACTCAACATTCAGAAAACTAAGATCATGGCATCCAGCCCCGTCACTTCATGGCAAATAGAAGGGTGAAAAGTGGAAACAGTGGCAGATTTTCTTTTCTTGGGCTTGAAAATCACTGCAGATGGTGACTGCAGCCATGAAATTAAAAGATGCTCCTTGGAAGAAACTGGATGACAAACCTAGACAGCATTTAAAAAGCAGAGGCATCACTTTTGCTGACAAAGGTCTGCATAATCAAAGCTATTTTTTTTTCCAGTAGTCATGTACAGATGTGAGAGTTGGACCATAATGAAGGCTGAGCACTGAAGAATTGATATTTTTTCTAACTGTGGTCCTGGGAAAGATTCTTGAGAGTCCCATGGACAACAAAATCAAACCAGTCAATCTTAAAAGGAAATCAACCCTGAATTATTCATTGGAAGCACTGATGCTGAAGCTGAAGTTCCAATACTTTGGCCCCCTGCTGCAAAGAGCCGACTCATCAGGAAAGACCCTGATGCTGGGAAAGATTGAGGGCAGGAAAAGAAGGGGACGACGGGATGAGATGGTTAGCATCACCGACACAACGGACATGAATCTGCACAAACTCCAGGAGATGGTGAGAAACTGGGGAGCCTGGCGTGCTAGTCCATGGGGTCGCAAAGAGTTGGACATGGCTTAGCACCTCAACAACAACAATGAAAAATAATAATGATCAAAATATGTCCCATAAATTAACTAATGAAAACACAGTAACAAAGCATAGCGATTCTAAAAATACCCCACAGTAGACTGTAGAGTAATGTGGTTTAAAAGACAACACTCAAAAAAAAAAAAAAAAAAGACAACACTCGGTGATTCAGATCTGATTGGCCTGGGACAGAGCTGGGAAATGTAAGAACCTGTGTGGCCCAGGAGGAGAGCTACTGTGTGTGGCTCGGAGACCATGGTTCCCCATCCTGGCTGCATGGTAAAGTTACTTAAGGAAAGTTTAAAAAATAACTGCACTTAGGACATTCCCTCCACATATTCTGATGCAGTTGATCTGAGTGAGGGCTTGGCCCTAGACATTTTATGTAAGCCCCCTTTTAGGATCTGATTCTGATGTTGACATGCTCTGTCCTGGGAACTGATAAGATAGAAATGGAAGAGCTTGCAGAGTGTGGGGTGGCCATGCTGGAGGGAGGATCACGGGGGACCACTCATTGCTTTCTTTGGGAGCGTCTTCCTGGTTCTTCAGGAGTCTATTCCCAGTGATCTGAGACCAGGGCATCGAGGAAAGAACACAGGTTTTGGAGGAAGATGGGCATTGCCTTTCAAGTTGGCCGGAGATGTTGTTCCAGCTATATGACTTGGAGGGAGTCATGTCCCCACTGTGCCTCATGGGTGACGCAGTGCAAACGTCGCTTCATTGTAGCCTGCCTACAGCCACCTCTAAATGGAAGCTGTCCTCTTTAGTATATGTTTGAATCTCTTTTTGTCTCTCTGCAAGGTAGTTGGTTGGAGCCTTCTGAGCCCAAAGAGGCAGTTGCTTCTTTTAAGCTCACCCTGTTTGAATCACAAACTACAGCCAGTTCCTGCAGCCGTCCACAAGTGCCCTGGGTCAGGACTGTCCCCATACAGAGGCTGTGTTTCCTGAACCAAAGAGCCTACCTCATAACTCATATTAAAAACTGTGAATGGTTATATAAAAAGGGTTATGAAAAGATGAAAATCCAATGACTTTAGGTAACATTTCATAAGGAAGTACAAATTTAAGGTTTTGATACAATATGTAATTATATAAAATGGGAGCCAGCCTGGAGAATCCAAGTTGGGGGTTCTAATAGATCATCTTCCTATTTTTCACGGCACCTGGATGGTCAGATAATGAAAAAAGAAAGAAAATTCAGAGATCTATGGAGAGAGATGGAGAAGGAAATGGCAACCCACTCTAGTATTCTTGCCTGGAGAATCCCAGGGACAGAGGAGCCTGGTGGGCTGCTGTCTGGGGTTGCACAGAGTCAGACATGACTGAAGTGACTTAACATGCATGCATGCATGGAGAGAAATTATAAATCCCAAGGCTCTGGGTTTCTGGTCTCTTATCTACAGTCTCTATTGTTTAATAATAATTCTTTACATTTCTAATATCCTGCTGGTCTTTAGAATAATTATTCAGTTCAGTTCATTTCAGTTGCTCAGTCATGTTTGCCTCTTTGCAACCTCCCTGGACTGCAGCACACCAGGCCTCCCTGTCCATCACCAACTCCCGGAGCTTACTCAAATTCATCTCCATTGAGTCGGTGATACCATCCAACCATCTCATCCTCTGTCGTCCTCTTCTCCTCCTGCCCTCAATCTTTCCCAGCATCAGGGTCTTTTCACATGAGTCAGCTCTTTGCATCAGGTGGCCAAAGTATTGGCTTTTCAGCTTCAACATCAGTCCTTCCAATGAACACCCAGGACTGATCTCCTTTAGGATGGACTGGTTGGATCTCCTTGCAGTCCAAGGGACTCTCAAGAGTCTTCTCCAACACCACAGTTCAAAAGCATCAATTCTTCAGCACTCATCTTTCTTTATAGTCCAACTCTCACACCCATACATGACTACTGGAAAAACCATAGCTCTGACTAGATGGGCCTTTGTCGGCAAAGTAATGTCTCTGCTTTTTAATTGTTACCACTGCCCAAATTCACCCTTTTCAATACATATCGTGAAACTCCCCAGGCTAGCTTGTGAGGGTCTTAATCAGTAATAGACCCCGTGACAAGTGCTGCTCTCTAGGTTATATGCCACCTTTGTCATCTACTTTAAAAATATTATGTTTTAAAGGAAACTATAAGCAAGGTGAAAAGACAGCCCTCAGAATGGGAGAAAATAATAGCAAATGAAGCAACAGACAAAGGATTAATCTCAAAAATATACAAGCAACTCCTGAAGCTCAATTCCAGAAAAATAAATGACCCAATCAAAAAATGGGCCAAAGAACTAAACAGACATTTCTCCAAAGAAGACATACAAATGGCTAACAAACACATGAAAAGCTGCTCAACATCACTCATTATCAGAGAAATGCAAATCAAAACCACAATGAGGTACCATTACACGCCAGTCAGGATGGCTGCTATCCAAAAGTCTACAAGCAATAAACGCTGGAGAGGGTGTGGAGAAAAGGGAACCCTCTTACACTGTTGGTGGGAATGCAAACTAGTACAGCCGCTATGGAAAACAGTGTGGAGATTTCTTAAAAACTGGAATTAGAACTGCCATATGACCCAGCAATCCCACTTCTGGGCATATACACCGAGGACACCAGATCTGAAGGAGACACGTGCACCCCAATGTTCATTGCAGCACTGTTTATAATAGCCAGGACATGGAGGCAACCTAGATGCCCATCAGCAGACGAATGGATAAGGAAGCTATGGTACATATACACCATGGAATATTACTCAGCCATTAAAAAGAATTCATTTGAATCAGTTCTAATGAGATGGATGAAACTGGAGCCTATTATACAGAGTGAAGTAAGCCAGAAAGATAAAGAACATTACAGCATACTAACACATATATATATGGAATTTAGAAAGATGGTAATGATAACCCTATATGCAAAACAGAAAAAGAGACACAGAAGTACAGAACAGAATTTTGGACTCTGTGGGAGAAGGCGAGGGTGGGATGTTTTGAGAGAACAGCATCGAAACATGTATATTTTCTAGGGTGAAACAGATCACCAGCCTAGGTTGGATATATGAGACAAGTGCTCGGGCTTGATGCACTGGGAAGACCCAGAGGGATGGGGTAGAGAGGGAGGTGGGAGGGGGGAATCGGGATGGGGAATACATGTAACTCCATGGCTGATTCATGTCAATGTATGACAAAACCCACTACAAAAAAAGTAAAATAATTAGCCTCCAACTAATAAAAATAAATGAAAAAAATAAAAATAAAAAAATATAAAAATATAAAAAAGCCATAGCCTGCCCCATTTCCACTTCATCTTCTATCTTGTTATTTCTTATTCTTAAAGTCTGGTTGGAAAAAGTGAAGGGAAAAGATGAGAAGTAAAGAAGGAGAGACACTTCCCTGGCAGTCCAGTGTTTAAGACTCTGTGCGTCCAATACAGGAGTCGTGGGTTCGATCCCTGGTCAGGGAACTAACAGCCCACATGGCATGGGACAGCTAAGCACCCGCTGCAGTAGAGAAGCCCGCATGCTCTAGACCCCACACCCTGCAACTAGAGAAAAGCCCTCACGCCACAGTGAAGACCCAGTGCAGCCAAAGCTAAAGAAAGAGAGCCGATTACAGTTAGGCAGGTGGGGAGGAGGTGGTTGGGGGGCTGCGGGAGTGTCGGGGAGCAGGACCTGGTTTGGAGCCATGAGCACTGGGCTGCAGGTTTTACTGTCTTGTCCTGTCACTTGCTGGTTTTGCCTGGCATTTCTCATGAGTAAATCGTTTACATTAAGAGGTAATGTAGAGAGAAAACGGGGTAATACATGCAAAAAGTCTGCTGTATCCTCGTAAATGTTTAACAACTGGCTCTGTGAGGGGAGAGGGGAGAAATCTTGATTTGGAGAATGTGCTGGTTTTGTGGTGTAAATACTCCAGTTGGTTTCAAGCCGTCGGTTTAGCATATCAGAACATGGAGTTGGGAAGGGAAACCATAGCCAGGTCTTTGGAGCCTGGATGAGCCCGTTCCAGCACCCCGCTGGAACGTGTACCCCAAAGGGTTTGAAAACCCACTCTCCTCACATAAGCATTGTGTAACAGCAAATCCTCTGAGAACCACGAAAAAGGCATGGCAGGTTCCGTTGTTGCTGAGTTTTAGTAGCACACAATAGGAGTTTAACAAGTGGGGATTAACCATGGATCAAGTGAATGTGAGACCTCCATTAATTTCCTAAAGGAAAAGGGGTCAGGATAGAGAACAGCAGGAAACGCTAATAGTGTCAAACACCCACGTTTAGGATGTAACTAGAGCCCGTTGTTTGGAAACAGGTCATTGGGGGGTTTGGTGACAGGCTATGGAGCCATTCATCTTGAGGTCAGCACTTCGCATCTTTCAGGGATGTCAGTAATCTCAAAGGAGGTGGAAAGAAAAGCATCTTGTCTGTCTGACTTGACATGGGGATGTGACTTTAGAAGGAAAATCAAAGATGGAATCAGCAAGGGTTGGTACTTTAAAACTGGGCAGGTAAGTGCTCTCTGGGGTTGAGTGACCAGGGCCCCCAAAACCAGTCTTTGTTTTAGCAGCAGTCTGACCATCCATCCCTCCATCTGTCTATTCATATAATCTGTTCATGTGTCCATCCCATCAGGGTCTTCAGTTGAACAAAATAACCTTCAGATACTTTAGAAGCAACAAATACCTTTTAAATACATCTTAAATACAATTTGGTACATCTGGTTCCATGATAATCAATTAGGCAATTTAAAAATTATTTATTATGGAAATTTTCAAATAGACAAAAAAGTAGAGAGAAGAGGATAACAAATGCCCAGGTACCTACTACTCAGGTTCAGTCAAGTGGAATCAGTGGAGGAGGGGTTGGGAGGTAGGGTTCACGTCCACTTGGGTTGCCCCACTGGCTGCCTGTCTGATTCCATCTATCCCTCCATCCCCCACCCCACTTGCTGGGACAGTGTGATTCTAGCCTTCCCATCTTTTTGCTGGCTTTTCTCCCCTCTGTAACCACCACACCATTACCACCTTGCATGAAATGTTTTGAGATTAATGCTAACAGGAGAGAATAAAATAAGGCCATTCGCAGCAACATGGATGGACCTAGAGACTATCATACTAAGTGAAGTAGGTCAGACCAGTATCATGTGCTATGACTTACTTACGGAATCTAAAAAAGGGATACGAATGAACTCATTTACAAAACAGACACGCTGACATAGAAAGCAATCTTATGGTTACCAAAGGGAAAAGGGCAGAGTGATAAATTAGGAGTTTGGAATTAAGAGATACACCCTACTATGTATAAAATAGATAAGAAACAGGGATCCATTATATAGCACAGGGAACTATGTTCAACATCTTGTAATAACCTCTAATGGAAAAGAATCTGAAGAATACAGACACACACACACATATATATATAATACACACATATATATGGGCTTCCCAGGTGGCACTAGCGGTAAAGAACCCTCCTGCCAATGTAGAAGACATGGAGATACAGGTTCGATCCCCGGGTCGGGAAGATCCCCTGGAGGAGGAAATCGCAACCCACTCTAGCATTCTTGTCTGGAGAATCCCACGGACAGAGGAGCCTGGCAGGCTACAGTCCATGGGGTCACAAGTTGGACTCGACTGAAGCGACTGAGCCCGCACTCATGACTAAATCACTTGGCTGGACACCTGAAACTAACACAATGTTGTAAATCAACTGTAGTTTAAAAAAAGAAAAGAAAGCTTACACACCACAGGGGAGAGAACAGTAAACTAAAAGGCCACACCCTTCCAGGGGGCTTTGTCACAGGCAGTCTGGGAAGGGTAACTTCAAGGATGTAAACAGCACAGTAGGATGGTTACGAGTGTACACTTTCTAGGCAAGGCTACAGACAGATGAGCAAGGGGGAGTTTCTTCTGAGTGTTCTCAAGCCCCACGTTTATCTGACCAGGTTTAAATCGCTCTGGTGAGCATTTCATCTACTTCTTGCACCTTAACAGCTTCTCTGGTCTGTCAATAGCTTTCTTTTTTTAAAAAATAAGTTTATTTATTTTTAATTGGAGGATGATTTCTTTACAGTGTTGTGTTGGCTTCTGTCACCCAGCAACATGAATCAGCCACAGGTATCCGTGTGTCCCCTCCTTCCTGAGCCTGCCCCACCCCACCCCACGCTGCCACAGAGTTCCCTGTCTGAGGTCCCTGCATCACACAGCAGACCCCCCGGCCGTCTGCTTCACACGTGGCAGGGCACATGTTTCCGTGCGACTCTCCCACTTCGTCGCATCCGCTCCCTCCCGCGCTGTGTCCACAAGTCCGCTGCCACATCTGCGTCTCCACGGCTGCCCCGCGTCTGGGTTCATCGGTGCCATCCCTCTGGATCCCATGCACATGCGTTAGGTAGCTTTCGTAAAGAACCACCAATGAGGAAAGCATGTAGGCTCGAGTCGGCTGTCAGGATTCCCATACTAGCCTGAACCCGAAACCCAGGGCTAATGCAGGGCGGGAAGGAACTGACTGCTTTAAAGAAAGATCACCAGGTTCTAATATCCAGCTTCCATTATGCTTTTTTCCTTCACAGCCACCCCCGACCCCACTGTGCACCTTAGCTCTCCAGCCTCTCCACCCACTCTTCTTCTGGACTATGTGTTTTTCCCTCCTTCCCCATCAAGGCTCCATCCTTCCCCTGAACTGGGCCTAGATGTCACAGCTTGGGACCACTCCTGTGTAGAACCTGTGAGGTTCATCTCCCCATCAGGGCAGAGGGGTCCTAGGTACGGGTTCCTGTATCCTGTCTCACATCAGTACCCCACCATCTGGGTACTTCGCAGTCCCGAGGGAAGGGCTCAGTAACTCCTCCTGGCAGGAGTGAGCCTGTGGTTTTTCAGAAACTGATTATTCTCAGCTGGGATTTTCAATCCCTCCTTTCTATAGCCCAGGGGGAGCCTGGGTACCTTGTTTCTGCTTCTTAAGATCCGTCACCGAAGGTTGGGAAGAGGAAGTGAGTGGGACAGACCGTGGATGCTGCTACTGCGTTTAGGTAGTCTAAACTTTTGGCAGTGTGTTTGGATTCTCCATGTTTTTAGCCGTTTTCCCGTTAAAGTCATGACATCGAATTCCCCAAGCCTTGAGAGGACCTTGGGAATGGTTGTCAGAGGCAGTGTCTTCAGGAATGGAAAATTCGCCAAGGCCAGTCTGTCAAAACAGAAGTGATGGAAGCCATAGAGCCCCACGGCGTGTCTATGGGAGCAGGGTCCCGACTGCGTGCAGTGGAGCTGCTGAGCTGCAGACTCCTCTGCGGGGAGATTCTTAGGGCGCTAGTGTCCCACATTTTGGAAAACCCTACCTGGGTGTTAGATTATTTTTCTTGAAGTGGTGAGAGGGCACTCACATTTCTTTAGCCGACCCTTCGTTGGACTGCCTTCCACATAACCCAGTAGTAAATCCTCAGACCACCCTTTAGAAAGAAATTTGCTACAGCTGAGCAAACAAGCTTCCGCAAGGCTAACTTGCCCAGATTGAGGCGATAAGTGATGCGCCTGGGATCACATTCCTGGTGGACGACCCCTCAGCCCAGGTTCTTTCATCACTCTTGAGGCTAGGGATACAGGAAAGTGTTTCCTGCAGGGCTAACCCTCACTTAAGGTGCTTAGAGAATTCCCGGTTCCTCTATTCATTCTCAGGGAGGCCCTAATGCACCCCAAGTCACTCAGTGAGACAAATGCTTCCTTTTTAATTCTTCTAACTTGAAACATCTCTATTTGGTGCTGGTATATCCTGAATAATGCCCTCATACTCACGTATTTCCCCTTTTTAACAAAGAAAGGAAGCCTCAGCAGTCATGTCTCTCTAACATTTTATAGCCTTGTTTTGTTTTCTTAGTGTTTACATGTTCCCCTGTTTTCATGGCAAATCATACTTGCTTTACATTCACAGTATGCTATGATGTTTTCTTTAAAATAATTTGTTTACATGAAAAAGTGAATTGATTTCAGAAAATATTAGGTAATAAAAGCAAAAGTTGGAGTGCTGGCTCAGCTAGGTAGACACATGCAAAAGAATGAAATTGTATCCCTTCCTCACAGCACACATAAAAATTAACTCGAAATTAGACACGTTTATATGAGCTACGGAGAAGGCAATGGCAACCCACTCCAGTACTCTTGCCTGGAAAATCCCATGGATGGAGGAGCCTGGTGGGCTGCAGTCCATGGGGTCGCTAAGAGTTGGACACGACTGAACAACTTCCCTTTCGCTTTTCACTTTCATGCATTGGAGAAGGAAATGGCAGCCCACTCTAGTGTTCTTGCCTGGAGAACCCCAGGGACGGGGGAGCCTGGTGGGCTGCCGTCTATGGGGTCGCACAGAGTCGGACACGACTGAAGCGACTTAGCAGCAGCAGCAGTAGCATATGAGCTAAAATTATGAAACTCAGAAGAAAATGCAGAAGTAAATTTTGAGACCTTAGATTAGGTAGTTTTTGTTTAAGTTATGAAGCCAAAAGCATAAGCAACAAAAGAAAAAATGAATAAATGGGACTTTATCTAAAGTAAAAAGTTTTGTGCTACAAGTGATAGTGTCAAGAAAATGAAAAGAAAACCCACAGAATGGGAGAAAATATTTGCAAATTATATTTCAAATATAGGACCTGTATTTCAAATATATGGATAAACTCATAAGTTAATAATAAGAAGAGAAATAACCCAATTAACAAATGGGCAAAGGATCCGAATAAATATTTCTCCAAGGAATATACAAAAGGCCAATCAACAAGCATGTGAGAAGAGTTTGATATTATCAGTCATCAGGAAAATGGAAATGAGATACTACGTCACACCTACGGGGAGGGCTTTAATGAAACAGATGAGAGGTATTAGCAAAGTTGTGGAGAAATTGGAACCCTCATACATTACTGGTGAGACTGTAAAATGGTGCAGCTGCTTAGGAAAACATTTTGACAGTTCCTCAAAATTTCAAACACAGAGTTGCCATTTAGTTCAGTAATTTCAATCTTAGACGAATGAAACTGTGTGTCCCCACAAAAATTTGTACATGAATCTTTATAGCAACGTCATAATAACTAAAAAATGGAATCAACACAAATTTCCATCACCTGTTGCATGGATAAATACAATGTAGTTGTGATTTGGTACAGTTACATGGCTGAGCCATGGCATCCAGATATTTGATCAGAGATTACTCTGGATGTTTCTGTGTAGGTATTTTTTGGATGAGATTAACACTAAATTTGTAGACTTTGAGTAAAGCAAATGATGCTCCGTAATGGAAGTGGCCCTCACTCAGTCAGCTGAATGTCCAAAGAGGATAAAAGACTGAGCAAGAAGGAACTCTGCCGGTAGGCTGCCTTTGGACTTGAACTGCAGTTCTTCCATAGGTCTCCAGCCTGTAGCCTACTCCACGAGATTTTTGACTTGTCAAGCTTCGACAATCATATGAGCCAGCTACTTAAAAATAAATATCTCTCAAGGTGTAGAGAAAAGGGAACCCTCCTGCACTGTTGGTGGGAATGTAAACTTGTACAGCCATTGTGGAGAACAGTGTGGAGGTTCCTTAGAAAACTAAAAATAGAGCTACCATATGATCCAGCAATCCCACTTCTGGGTTTGTATCTGGAGAAAACCATGGTTCAAAATGATCATTGCAGTGCTGCTTACAGTAACCAAGACATGGATCCAACTGAAATGTCCATTGACAGATGAATGGATAAAGAAGTTGTGGTACATATATACAGTGGAATATTACTCAGCCTGAGAAAGGAATGAATTTGAGTCAGTTGAACTGAGGTGGAAGGACCTAGAGCCTGTTATACAGAGTGAAGTAAGTCAGAAAGAGAAAAGCAAATATGGTATGTTAACACGTATATATGGAATCTAGAAAAATGGTACTGATGAACCTGTTGCGGGGCAGGACTAGAGATGGAGCCACAGATAATAGACTTGTGGACACAATGGGGGTCGGAGAGAGTGGGAGGAATTGAGAGAGTGACACTGAAACATATACATTACCGTACGCAAAACAGGTAGCTGGTGGGAAGCTGTCGTATAACACGGGGAGCTCAAGCTGGTGCTCTGTGATAACCCAGAGGAGTGGGTTGGGAGGGGTTCAAGAGGGAGGAGATGTCTGTATACTTATGACTGATTCACATTGTTATATGGCAGAAACCAACAGCATTGTAATGCAATTATCCCCCAATTAAAAATAAATTAAAATTTTAAAAAAGAAGATATGGTACATATATATATATATAATGGAATATTACTCAGCCATGAAAAAGTGTAAAATAATGCCATTTGCAGCAATGTGGATAGACCTGGAGATTATCATAGTAAGTGAAGTAAGTCATACAGAGAAAGACATATTATATGATACTGCTTATGTGTGAGTGTGTGCTAAACTGCTTCAGATGTGTCCCACTCTTTGAGATCCCATGGACTATAGTCTGCCAGACTCCTCTGTCCATGGAATTCTCCAAGCAAGAATACTGGAGTGGGTTGCCATGCCCTGCTCCAGGGGATCTTCCTGACCCAGGGATTGAATCTGTGCTTCCTTCAGCTCCTGCATTGCTGGCAGATTCTTTACTGCTAAGCCCTGGGGGATACCCAGTATTGCTTAAATGTGTGATATAAAAAAATGATGCAAATGAATTTATTTACAAAACAGAAATAGACTCACATACTTAGAAAACCAACTTATGGTTACTGAGGATAAATGTGGAAGGGGAGGGATAAATTGGGGGCTTGGGATTGACATATACACACTACTATATTTAAAATAGATAACCAACAAAGACCTACTCTATAGCATAGGGAACTCTGCTCAATATTCTGTGATAACCTAAATGGGAAAAGAAGTTGAAAAAGAGTAGGTATATGTATATGTGAATCACTTTGCTGTACACCTAGAACTAATACAATATTGCAAATTAATTATAGTCCAATATAAAATAAAAATTTAAAAAACAAATTTCTGTATACACACATACTCATCCTGGTGATTCTGTTTCTCCGGAGAACACTGACTAATACAGAGATATATCTAGGTATAATGGAATGCTATTTGACAAGGAAAAGGATTGAAAATGTTATATGAGTGAAAAAAGTCAGCCACAAATTGTTTGATTTCATATATGTGAAGTGTCCAGGATAGGCAAGTCCATAGAGATGTATGGGAGGCCGATAGTTGCTTAGGACGGGGGAGTGGGTGTGCTGTGTGGGGGCTGGGATGTGAAGGTACAGCTGGTGGGTCTGGACTTTGTCCTGTGGGCATGAAAATGTTCTAAAATTAGATGATGGTGATTATTGTGGGCTGCCCAGGTGGCGCTAGTGGTAAAGAATCCGCCTGCCAATGTAGGAGACGCCGGTTTGATCCCTGGGTCGGGAAGATCCCCTGGAGGAGGGTGTGGCAACCCACTCGAGTACTCTTGCCTGGAGAATCCCATGCACAGAGGAGCCTGGTGGGGTACGGTGCATGGGGTTGCAAAGAGTCAGACACGACTGAGCGACTAAGCATGCCATGTGTGATGATTGTACAGCTCTGTGAATATACTGGAAAAACTCTGAATTGTACACTAAATGATGAGTCATATCCCAATACAGCTGTTTAAAAAAAAAAGTGCAAGTAGGAGCAAGTGACGCAGCCAAGCTCATGAAGAGAGTACAGAAGTGTCCAAAGCACAGGAGACGCTGAAGTGAAGCCCGCTGCTCCTCAGACCATCTCCCGAACCTCTCCGGAGACACACTGTCTGCTCATGTTTCCTTTTTACTCCCCGTGGTGTTATTCATAGTCAGAAGCAAATCAATTCAATCTGGCCTAAACCAGTAGCTGTGTTACTCAACCCAATTAAAAATACAAGAGCAAAATATAGGTTGGCTTATGAAATAAGAGGTAGAGACACTGACGGATGCAAAGAAGGAAACTAAAATACACGTTGGACCACTGCCTGGAAGGAGGAAGGAAATTTACGTCAGTAGGGAGGTGTGTGTGATATTTCATGTGCTGAGCGTTTCCATCCGTGAACAGAGAGCCTGCCTGCTTCTCATCCCTCATGGAGACACGCGGAGCTGGGCGCCTGGCTGCGTGGTCAGCATCCTCAGTGGTCTCTGAAAATCAGCGCCTACAGATTTTCCAGAGAGTTTGTGCCAGTGTGTTTCTGAGTGACCATCACCTATTCCCTCAGTATACGTATATTTAAAAAATGGATTCAGCATAGAAATCCATTTACTGAGGTCACTTGCATATTAAGTAAAGAGCTTTATTAAGTAGTTAAGCTTTCTTGGGCACCATCCTCTTCTCTAAGGACCATCATGCACATGCTACCCAATCCCTCACAGCTCCTACTGAGTGGACAGCAAGTCTTGTCCACTCCAGACCACAACTGATTCTACCAGGGGTAAGCTATCTGATTGACACTGGACCAATCAGGCCCTCTTTTCTGGGAATCTGCAATTCAGATTTAGAGGCAGCCCACTTTAGTATTCTTTAGCAGAGGGGCTTCCTGGGTAGCTCAAATGATGAAGAATGTGCCTGCAATGCCGGAGACCTGGGTTTGATCTCCCTGAAGAAGAACATGGCAACCCACTCCAGTACTCTTGCCTGGAGAATTCCATGGACAGAGGAGCCTGGTGGGCTACAGTCCATGGGGTCGCAAGGAGTCGGACACAACTGAGCGACTATTACTTTTACTGTCACTTTAATATATTTTCTGAAAGAAGTTTAGAGTGACTTCTAAAGTTTTTCATTGTAAGCATATGGAACTGAAAGGACGTTATTTCCTGGCTTCCATAAATACATTTTAAAATAAAATAATTATGTCACTCTTTTATCCATATCCAGTGATATCCAAATCCATCCCTTAAATTTATCCATCCATCATCTGTTTAAAAAAAGAATAAGCACTAAATTAACAGCAAGACATATTCCATCACTCTTCTCTCTTTAAACCTATGTTTCCATTCCAAATTGCCCATTTTTAAAAGTTGATCACATCATCTTAATTCTCCAGAACAGAATTCTTGTTGTGGTGAGCAGGCTTAGCTGCCCTGTGGCATGTGGAATCTTAGTTCCCAGACCAGGGATGGAACCCAGGTCCCCTGCGTTGGATGGCGGATTCTTAACCACTGGGCACCAGGGAAGTCCCAACACCACTATCTTACATTGCCCTTCGTTGGGTGTCTGGAGATTTTTACACGGAATGGTAGATCCGTTGGGAGATTGAGATGAGCAAGAGGTTGATTCTTTTAAGAGGCAGAAGCGCTACTGAGAACCTGGAGGAGGAAATAGAACACCGGCATTGATCCCCTGGAGGAGGGCATGGCAGCCCACTCCAGTAGTCTTGCCTGGAGAATCCCATGGACAGAGGAGCCTGGTGGGCTGCAGTCCACGGGGTCTCAGAGTCAGAGACGACTTAGCGACTAAACCACCACCACATGATACCTTTACCACATTGCTTCTCTGGCAGAACAGTTTTAAGAAAGAAGACAAACTGAAGTTGAAGATCTTCTAATGAATTTCCTAAAACTTTCCAAGAGCTCCTAAACCAGCCAGTCTTTGCTACCTCCAGTTTGAAGGCTGTTGCTGTCAGGCACTGTGAGGCTGACTTTTCTGGAATTTGCAAGGTGGATTTATCTTTCCCTTGGCTCTTCATCCCTGCCTCAGCCCGGAGAAAAATGACCAGTCCTAATACTTTCTTCCTGCCTCTCCCTTCATCTCTTTTCTAGCTGCTTCTGAATGGAAGAGTGACCCCACTGATGGCTAAGTTCGAGCAGGATTCTTGATCGGGTGGATGACCAGTCAAAGCCACATGTACCCCTGTGGGGCAAGAGCAGTGGACGGTCCCCTCTTGGACCTGCCTTTGTTCAGGTAGGCGGGGGTCTTGTGCTCCCCGCCGTGGTGTCTTCGGTGTCCTGGAGCAGGGCCACCCAGAGGAGAGGCACATCCTTGCCAGCTTTTCAGCCACAGACCTTGTTGGGACCAGCCCAACAACCAACCGACCTGAAGGAGCGGTGCCGCAGAAGAATAAAGAAAAAGAAGACTCAGAAATAAAGTGGGGATCAGGGGGCTGTTGCCATTCGCAGGCAGAAGCCCAGATCCTAATCCTTGCATGCTTTTCATTGCTAAAACCTACTTCCTCGGACGTGCTCTAGAGATATCTGTTCTTTACAGTCTCAGATCGGGGATAAAGATATACAATGCACAGTCCTCAATGTCAAACCTTCATGCCTTTCATGACTCTCTTTAGCACTTTGGCTAGTGACGACCTTTCTCAGCAACTCCCTCAAGGCTCTGGTTATGGGAACGGTCACTAATGGTTTTCCATCAGTCACATCAGTACTTCAACCTCTTGTTTTCAAGATGTTTTTTCACGATATACTTTTTACTGCTCCCACCCCTTCGCCTGGGGGTGATGAGACAGTCATTCTTATTTTTCAAAGAAGCCCTGCTAATGATAGTACAGACCTATGCATAGCATATTCCCTACAGGACCTGACTGCTCTCGATCAAGTGTGATTGGAGTAGGAGGTCCCACTGTGTCCTCCAGCCCAGCTGTCCTAAGAAGAAAGCTGATGTTTCCGGAGTAGCTGCCAGTCCTGGTGACTCTTCACTAGCATTTCCTCTCTTCCTCACTATCGCTGCTCTGGAGCTTGCTCCGACCTCACCTAGTGAAAGATCTGATACCTCTTCTTTGCATGCATGCTCAGTCGCTCAGTTGTGTCCAATTCTTTGCGACCCTATGAACTGTAGCCTGCCAGGCTCCTTTGTCCATGGGATTTTTCAGGCAAGAATACTGGACTGTGTTGCTGTTTCCTCCTCCAGGTGATCTTCCTGACCCAGGAATCGAACCCACGTCTCCTGCATTAGCAGGCGGATTCTCTACCACTGTACCCCCTGGGAATGAAAGATCTGATACCCTGGTGGCTCAGAGGTTAAAGCATCTGCCTGCCATGCGGGAGACCCAGGTTCGAACCCTGGGTCACGAAGATCCCCTGGAGAAAGGAAATGGCAACCCACTCCAGTATTCTTGCCTGCAGAATCCCATGGAAGGAGGAGCCTGGTAGGCTACAGTCCATGGGGGTCCCAAAGAGCTGGACACGATTGAACTACTTTACTTTCTTTTTCTTTCTTTTATCCACATGTGTATTGGTGCACAAAGATTATCTTTTATCTTTGAAAACCATTAATGAAAGTTGCTGCTCTTTCCCAGCTGGAACCATGGAGGGTGCAGAAGAGAAGAAAAAGAAGATTCCTGCTGTGCCAGAAACCCTTAAGAAAAAGTGAAAGAATTTCGCAGAGCTTAATATCAAGTGACCGAGAAAGAAGTTTGCCCAAAAGATGCTTCGAAAGGCAAGGAGGAAGCTTATTTATGAAAAAGCTAAGCATCACCACAAGGAATACAGGCAGATGTACAGAACTGAAATTTGAATAGCTAGGATGGCACGAAAAGCCGGCAACTTCTATGTACCCGCGGAACCCAAATTGGCATTTGTCATCAGGATCAGAGGTATCAACGGTGTGAGCCCAAAGGTTCGAAAGGTGCTGCAGCTCCTTTGCCTCCGGCAGACCTTCTGTGACACCTTTGTGACGCTCAACAAGGCATCAGTTAACATGCTGAGAATTGAGGAGCCATACACTGCATGGGGGCACCCAAATCTGAAGTCTGTAAATGAATTGATCTACAAGCGTGGTTATGGCAAAATCAACAAAAAGCGAATTGCCCTGACAGACAACGCATTGATTGCTCGATCTCTTGGGAAATACGGAATCGTCTGCATGGAGGATCTGATTCATGAGATCTATGCCTTTGGAAAACGTTTCAAAGAAGCAAACAACTTCCTGTGGCCCTTTAAATTGTCTTCTCCATGAGGTGGAATGAAGAAAAAGACCACCCATTTTGTAGAAGGTGGAGATGCTGGCAACAGGGAGGACCAGATCAACAGGCTTATTAGAAGGATGAACTAAGGTATCTACCAGGATTATTTTTGTAATCTGGTCCATTAATAAACAATTGAAACAACAACAACAACAAAAAAGAAAGTTGCTAAGAGAGACTTCCCTGGCCATCCAATGGTTAAGACTCTGCACTTCCAATGCAGGGGCCCAGGGTTCAATCCCTGGTTGGGGAACTAAGATCCCACATGCCATGTGGTGTGGTCAAAAATAATAATAAATAAAGACTTAAAAATAATAAAAAAGAAAGTTGCTAAGAGAGTAGATCTTAAAAGTTTCCATCACAAGAAAAAAAGATTTATACACTGTATAGTGATGGGATTTAAACAGATTTACTGTGGTGATTTTGCAATGTATACACACATTGAATCATTATGTTGTACCAATTGTAATGGTATAGACCTATTATATCTCAAGAAAAAATGAAGAAAATCATATGAATGAATATGGAGAATTATCCATGTCTATATCCAGTCCACATGTTGTGATATAGTCCATCATTTAAAAAAATACTAAAATGGAACCAAAACTTACCATAGGAAAGTCAGCCTCCTTACATGGCTTAAAGTGGTGCTCTTCCAACTTAACTGTGCAAACAAATCTCCTAGGGAAAATGCAAAATCTGATTCAGTCGATCTGGTGTGGAGCCTGAGAGTCTGTGTTTTTAACAAGCTTAGAGATGATGCTGATTCTGCTGGTCCGAGGACAGTAAATATGTAGAGATGACTCATTGGAAAAGACCTGATGCTGGGAAAGATTGAAGGCAAGAGGAGAAGAGGGAGGCAGAGGATGAGATGGTTGGGTAGCATCACCGACTCAGTGGACATGAATTTGAACAAACTCTGGGAGATGGTGAAGGACAGGGAAGCCTGGTGTGCTGCAGTCCATGGCGTCGCAAAGATTCGGACACCACTGAGCGACTTAACAACAGCAGTGAGGAATAGAGAACCTTAATAATGGGGGTTTAGTTCCAGCTGCATAAAGCAGAAAACCCAAAATACCAATTATTTTTTAAGAGAGAAGATTATTTCTTTCTCATTTCTCATGGTCGCTAGGCCTGGGCTGATGTGGTGGCTTCACCATACAACAAGGTAACAGGTGTCTCTTTTTCCACTCCATCAGCCTCAGAACCTGGCTTCCATCTTCAAGATCACCAGCTGGGGTCCCAGCTCTCCTGTCGTATCTTGGGCCAGAAGCAGTTATATCCCGAGCACCTAGGATAAGCCTGTTACATGGTAGATAGCCAATAAATATTTGATGACTATGCTTGGGAGAGAGAGATCAGCAAATACATATGAAGAACTTCCAAAAATTATTTGACGGAATCTCCCAACAAGTCATACCTGTGGGAGAAGCAGATGTCATTACAGAGGCAACACTTGGAGACCTCACGGGCCTGGGATAATAAACTCTCCCATCGGCTTGCCCCGGAAGTCCCTGAGAGAGGCTCATTTGTTCCAGGGAGATGAGGGTTCACAGCGTCGGGCTCAGCGTTCAGTGTAGCTCTCTGAGGGCCAGCCCACGTGGCATCCTGGAAGGGGCAGGCTTAGGAAGCTAATTCACTGTGGTCCAGAGGCCACTCGGAATGGAAGTGAGGTGCTACAACATGGATGAAACTTGAGGACATTCTACTCAGTGGGGGAAAAAAAAAAAAATATATATATATATATATGAAGAAATATTGTATGGTTTTACTTATATGGGGTACTTAAATTAGTCAAGTTCAGAAGACAGAAAAGTGATCTAGAGCTTCCCGGGGCTGCGGGAGAGGTGAACGGGGAATTCATGTTTAATGGGCACAGAGTTTCAGTCTGGGATGATGAGAAGTTCTGTGGATGGATGGTGGGGACGGTTGCACAACAATGTGAATGTACTTAATGCCCCCATATGGTACACTTAAAAATGGTTGGGAATTCCCAGGCAGTCCAGTGACCTCTGTGCTTCCACTGCAGGGGGCATGGGTTCAACCCCTGGTCAGGGAACTCTATCCCACATGCTATGTGGCACGGTGTGGTGTGGCCAAAATAAAAAAATAATAAATAGATTGTGAGGCTTTCCACTAAAAGAAAGGTTAAGAAGGTAAATTTGATGTTATGTGTATTTCACCACAATAAAAAAAAAGCAAATAGCCTAGAGATTGATACTAGAACTCGGTATGGTCAATGCTCAAGGGAACCCATGGATTGGGAGGCGGGCAGGAGAGGTTCTGTCAGTTACGTGATGTGAGTGGAGGGTGGGGGAGTGGGGGGACGTGGGGGCCCTGTGGTCCAAGGGGCTTGGATTTCTCCTCTTACCTACATTTCCCAGCTCTATCCCTTTCTAAGTGGACTTAGAAAAACAGACTGGAAATTATCCACACACGCTAAAATTATCAAGCCAAACAAACATGGCAAGATGGTACTTGGAATCCAGCAAGCTTGCGTGTTGCCTAGACTTGAAGGACAGTTCCAGCAGAGCCCCTTCTCCCCCGGCTCCATGCCTCCAGATGTGGTGACTGCTCTTGGCGTCAGTCACGGAATGCTGGACCTGATACTGTGAACCTTCACCAGGACACCGACACCCAGCTGAGTTTGCCTTTAACCCGCGGGCGTTCCTGAACTCACTTCCTCTGTGATTCTTTTGCACATCTGATGACTAGTGTTTCCAAAATAAGTTTTGCTTTTCTTTTAAAAATTCATCTATTTTCAGCTACTCTGGGTCTCGGCTGATGCTTGCAGGCTACTCTCTGGTTGCAGTATGTGAACTTCTCATTGCAGTGGCTTCTCTTGTTGCAGAGCGCTGGGCTCCAGGTCACGTGCGCTTCAGTAGTTGTGGCGCGTGGGCATAGTTGCCCTGAGGCAAGTGGAATTTTCCCTGATCAGGGATCCAACCCGTGTCCCCCCCGCAGTGGCAGGTGGATTCTTAACCACTGGACCACCAGGGAAGTCCTGATAACAAGTTTTAACTTTCTTACCTAAAAAATCCACATACACACATCCACTCATGGATCCAACTAGAAGTTCGCAGACCTAGGTTACACATGCCTGTTCTAGATGCGGAACAATTTTATCTAGATATGCACCTGCGGTGTCAGCGATTGTCACCAGGTCAATGTTGGTGCCAACTGGACCCTCGCTCATAGGTGCTCCTAGAAGCTCACTGTCTGGTTAAGAGACAATGCACAACATTGGTTGGGATTTCCTAGTTTTAAGTGACAAAAAACTAACCTAACAAGCTTTAGTTAGAAGTCAGTATATTGGTTCTTTTAACTGAGATAACGGGTTTCTGGCACTGCTGGACCAGGCTTAAAGTGTCAGAATTTGGTGTCTCCATCTCACAACCCTGCTCTCCTCTGGCTCCTTAGATTTTCTCATGAAGGCAAAGCTCTAGTCATCCGTGATATCAGTACTAGTCATTTTAGGAGAAGAGACACATTCTTTTTCTCAGGATCCAAACCAAGCCTCCAAAAAGCTTCTACTTGCATCACAGACCTACCTCCTCTTTCTGCCGGCCTGTGTCCTGTGGTTCCCTGTGGGTGGGGGAGGTGGGGCCATGTGTCTGACAGTCTTAGAAGGTGGAGAAAGGAGTTTCTGAGAGGAAAAGAGCCTGGACAGAAGAAAAATAACAGACTTCTACTGCACAGGTGTAGCTCAGCTGGTAAATAATCCACCTGCAATGCAGGAGATCCTGGTTAGATTCCTGGGTTGGGAAGATCCCCTGGAGAAGGGATAGGCTACCCACTCCAGTGTTCTTGGGCTTCCCTGGGGGCTCAGACAGTAAAGAATCTGCCTGCAGTGCAGGAGACCTAGGTTCGATCCTTGGGTTGGGAAGATCCTCTGGAGGAGGGCATGGCAACCCACTCCAGTATCCTTGCCTGGAGAATCCCATGGACAGAGGAGCCTGGCGGGCTGCAGCCCATAGGGTCACAAAGAGTTGGATACAACTGAGCGACTAAGCCCAGAGCAGCCCTGAAGATATCTGTACAAATGATTGCAAGTCAGCATGACGAATACTACTGAATATAAGGAAGCACAGAGAAGTCTAATGGAGATATATACGGAGTCATCAATTTTACTGGATATGGGGACTTCTCTGGTGGTCCACTGTTTAGGAATCTGCCTGCCAATGCAGGGAACACGGGTTCCACCCCTGGTCTGGGAAGATCCCACATTCTTCAGAGCATGGTGCGGAGCTCGCGCACCACAACTCCTGAGCTCAAGTCCTAGGGCTTGTGCTTGGCAACAAGAGAAACCGATGCAGAGAAGCCTGCACACCAAAACTAGAGGAAGACTGTGCCCAGCAAGGAAGACCCAGTGCAGCTGACCGTTTAAAAAATGTATGTATAACAATCGAAAACCCAGCACAGCCAAAAAAGAGAGAAAAGAAAGTTAAATTTTAAGAAATCTACTAGATATGTTTCAGGTAAAGACAGCTCAAAGATATCATGCATGATACAGTTTTTAAAATAAAAACAGAAATCTCTTTATTTTGCTAAATATCATCTATTGATAGCTCCATGTCTGTTGTCTTTCTTGCTCATTGTTTTGTTCTTCCACCAAGCACAATGCCTACATATTTTAGGAATTCAGTGAATATTTGTTGAGCTGGCCTTTTACAACAACAGTAGGGTATCTTCGGGGCTTCCCAGGTGGCACTAGTGGTAAAGAACCTGCTTGCCAATTCAGGAGAGGTAAGAGACTCAGGTTCAGTCCCTGGGTCCGGAAGATCCCCTAGAGGGGGGCATGGCAACCCACTCCAGTATTCTTGCCTGGAGAATTCCCAAGGACAGAGGAGCCTGGCGGGCTGCATTCCATGGGGTTGCAAAGAGTTGGACACAGCTGAAGGGACTTGGCATGCAGGCACAGGGAAACCTCAGGCTTGCCTGGTGGCTCAACGGTAAAGAATCTGCCTGCCAATGAAGGAGAAACAAGTTAAATCCTGGGTCAGGAAGGAATATCCCCAGGAGAAGGGAATGGTTACGCATTCCAGCATTCTCACCTGGGAAATCCATGGACACACGGGTCCTGGAGGACTACAGTCCATGGGGTTGGAAACAGTCAGGCAGGACTTAGTGACTAAAGCGACAATAAGGGTAACCTCCTACGTAGACAAAGACTTAAAGAATTAAAGCCCAAAAAGATCCTGCTGATAAACTGACCTCTCAGTTTATGTTTTGTCTTCAGTTAGCTCTTATCTACAGAGATAACATTCAGATAACACCAGCACTCCCCTTCATTTGTATTGTTATTTTTCATCACCAACATCTGACAGCCTTGATTTTTTTAAGTTGTCAGGCTCTTTGTCCCATCAAATGAAGCATGTACATGAGAACACTCAGCAAGTACAGAATCCTAGAAAAATGCAAGCTGCTTTTATTATTAGAAGATTGGAAATGCCATAGTCTTTTAACTTATTCTTGTGACATAAAGAGAGTCCTCAGAAGAATGGAAGGCTTTCTTAGCCAGCTTGCTTCTCTTTCCACCCAGCCCCTCCCTAGAGAACTGATTTATTTTTTCACTGTGGTCCAAGCAGAGCTGAAAGGACATGGACTTTAAATTTAAATATGCAGGCTACATGTGTACTTGTTGTGTAGTTGCTAAGTTGTGTCCAACTCTTTTGGGACCCCATGGGCTGTACCCCACCAGGCTCCTCTGTCCAAGGGATTTCCCAGGTGAGAATACTGGTGTGGGCTGCCATTTCCTGCTCCAGGGGATCTTCCTAACCCAGAAATCAAACCCACATCTCCTGCACTGGTTGGTGGATTCTTTACCCCTGAGCCACAAGGGAATCCCTAATACCTAATCAAAATCAGGTAAAAAAAAATTAGCACAGTGAGGAGTTTTGATTTAGTAATACTTAACTGTTACATCAAATAGCGCTTTTTTTTACCACGCCAGTTAAGCCCTATGGGTTCTTAGTTCCCTGATCAGGGATTGAACCTGGGCGCCCAGCAGTGAAAGGCAGAGTCCTAATCACAGGATGGCCAAGGAATTCCTTCAAATGGCTTTTCGATCTTGGTCTTTGAATATCATCGCTTCATAATTAGGGCAATTCAGCTCTGTGCTGATTCGCCCCTCCAACGCTCATCATTGGTCCATACTAGGCCCTCTTTTATTTTATCTACCTGTGTGTTTATTTGTTAATAATTTAATGAATACCTCTGAACTCACTCTCCAGTTAGAGAACTAACACATTGAGAGAAACTTCCACCTTTTGCCTTGCCCCTTCCTCTCCCCACCCCTCCCCTCACTGCCCTCTGCCCACTGTGTGGGCACAATTCTGAATCTTGTATTTTTATTCATTCTTGATTTCAAATATTTTTATCACACATATATGCATGCAAACAAATTGATGATTAGTTTTCACTGCTTTTGACTTATGAAAAGCATATTATTCTGTACATAGTCTTCTGGGACACTTTTTCCATTTAGTTTTCGATTGCTAAGAATTATTTACTTCTATTACTAAGAGCTGTGGGCTACTGTGATTCATTCATCTTCACTGCTGTATAGCATTTCATTGTGTGAAATACAATGTTTATTTATCTGGCCTCCTGGATCCTGGAGTTCGGGTTTTCACGTTTCTTGCTGCAATGAACATTCTCATAAGTGGTTTACTCTGCATACCTGCTGGAGTTGCCTTCGGTTTATATCTATGAGTGGAGTGTGAGTCAATTGTAGGTAGTGTGAATGTTTACCTTTGCAGGATAAAACCAGTTTTCAAAGCAGCCGTAACAGTTTATACTCTCACCATGCTATTGATCTATCTGCTTCAGCTCTTGGCATTATTAGACCCAATTTTTTGCCAGCTATATGGATGTAAATTGGTATCTATGGTCTTGATTTGTGTTTCCTGGATTATTTATGAGAAATTCAATAAGTGAAATAGAAAGAGAATTATTATCCATATGAAAAATAAATCAGATTCCTATCTCACATCAGACATGCAAATCAACTCCAGATGGATTAAGGATTCAAATATCAAAAGCAAAACTTTAAAACTTCCAGAAAAAATAGGAGTGTATATCTTCAGATCTGGAGGGTAGGGAAGGATTTCTTAAACACTGGACCCAAAAAAGCCCATTATCAATTAAGTGTGTTGGATTTGACTACACTGAAGTAAAAAACTTGTATTAATCAAAAGACATGTTAAAGAAGGTAAAAAAATAAACTACAAACAGAGAAAATGTGTCATATATCACAAAGAATCTACCAGAAATATTTAAAAACTTCTACAAGTCAATAAACAAAGGACAATAACCCAATGGAAAGATAGGGAAAGACATAAAAGGACATTTCACAGAAGAGGAAACACATAAAGCCAACATTCATACGGCAAGACACTCAAGCTCCTCAATTTAAAAAGCATCCTTTAAGGAAAATCAGGACACTTTCAAACCTTAGCCACTTAATCTTCCTCCAGGCTAAGAAAAGAAGAGTCTAGAAAAACAAAATACAAACAAACGTTCATCCAATATTTCAGAAAAAGTAACCAAAATGAAAGGAAAGCAGAATACTTACCAATGTATTTTGTGTATTCTCTGATTTTGAGGATTTCTGCTGCCTTACATATTGTTGGCACTCAGCAGTGGTTAATTGATTGATTCCCTGTGCCTGATTTTCTGTAAGCCTAACTTTGATTTCTTTCAGACTCAGAACAGATGGGCACATCGTTTTAAGACATCAATAAACATTATAGAACATGATATTCTTTCTCTGACCCCTGTGCCCTGTTGGCTATGAGAATAAAGCACCCACTTGAAGGAAGAAATCAGATTTAATCTAAAAGGCATGGTATGGCATAGGCGCGCCAGACCCAGTGGTTGACAACAAAGTGCTGAGTCGGCATTGCTAGGGCGAATCAGAGCACAGAAGAGGGTGGGAACACCCCCAGGCCC
This sequence comes from Cervus elaphus, assembly GCF_910594005.1. Taxonomy (NCBI): domain Eukaryota; kingdom Metazoa; phylum Chordata; class Mammalia; order Artiodactyla; family Cervidae; genus Cervus; species Cervus elaphus. Next base: position 12,591,219 of record NC_057844.1, read on the forward strand.
GCTCACAAAGTGATCCCGAAATGAAATGAATGTGTTTTTATAAAACAAGCACTACATTGTAAGGTGCTCTCAGAGAGCCCTGGTTTAATAAAGGTGACATTCCAGAGGGTAGTTACTTCTTTTGTATCAGATTGTAAAAATGTGAGCTTGTAGTACTTGATTTTTTCTTCAGGAAAACAGCTCTAAATTTTAATATTTCTAAAGATTGATCTGTAGGGGAGTATCTAAAGGAAATTGATGTGGTAATACTGTCTTGGATATTCTGCAGTAAGCTATAACCTTATTGTGTATGATCTTAATTCAGATAATGTGGAAAATACATACTAAAAGACCTAGAATTTTATGTTTCCTTTGACCCAGCAATTTAACATCTATAGCTCAGATGCTAAAGAATTTTCCTGCAAGGTGGAGACCAGGGTTCAATCCCTGGGTTGGGAAGATCCCCTGGAGAAGGAAATGGCAACCCACTTCAGTATTCCTGCCTGAAGAATCCCACGAACAGAGGAGCCTGGCGGGCTACAGTCCATAGGGTCGCAAAGAGCCGGACACTGAGTGACTAACACACTAACTAGTCAATTCCAAGGAAGCAATCACAGATGAGCCTAAAGATACAGCTACTAGAATTTTCATCAAAGAATCATCTATAAAAGTGAAAAACTAAAAGCAAGCTGAATGTAAAAATGAGGGCATAAATTGCAGTTTACCAACACATCTATTAAAATAATGAGAAAACATATCTGACGTGGAAATTGATCATACAGTTACAGGTTATGAACAGAATATAAGGTATGATCTTATTTGAAGGATATACACCAGGATATTCCTGTAGCTCAAATGGTAAAAAATCTGCCTGCGAGGCAAGAGACCGGTGTTCGATCCCTGGATTGGGAAGTTCCTCTGGAGAAGGGAATGGCAATCCACCCCAGTATTCTTGCCTGGAGGATTCCATGGACAGAGAAACCTGGCAGGTTACAGTCCATGGGGTCACAAAGAGCTGGACACGACTAAGTGACTAATATACACAGTACACCAATGTAAACCTAAAGGAAGCAGACTGGAAAGATTGATACCATGCAGGGGAAGAGAAAATGCAGCATAGATGATCAGAAGGTCATGAATTACAGATGGAGCAGATGGAAAGGATACGAGTAAAAACAAACACAGCAGACAAACAAAAAACTTAGGAAAATAATGGATTGAAGGAATGAAATATGGAAGCTTGAATCCACTCTCAAAAAATGAAAGTAGAGAAGACTGTGTCTAGAATATGAAGAATATCAGGTCCAAAGTGGTATAATTGTTAACTAAAAGAGAAAGACTTGGCTGCTCTGAAGACTATATTCAGTGAGAGTAAGTAACATCAGGAAGATAGGTGTTAGATCTAGCACTCAACATTTCTGAGCGCCTACTGTGTGCTAGGAGCTGTAACTTGCCATATTTACTTGTTCAGCGTTTGGGCTGTGGGGGGTCTTCAGGGCTGCACTTGGGGTTCCCTAGTTGTGGGAACAGGGCTTCCTCTTCGAGCTACACAGGCTTTCACTGTGGTGGCCTCTCTTCTTGCGGGGCACAGGCTCTAGAGCTTGGGCGTCAGTAGCTGTGGTTTATGGGCCTGATTGCTCCAAGCTATGTGGGATCCTCCCGGACCAGGGATCAAACCAGTGTCCCCTGAGTTGTCAGGCAGATTCTTAACCACTGGACCACAGGGGAGCCCAGAAGTGCCTTATTTAATCCTTTCCAGAAACCCTGGGACAGGTAAGGATCAGAAAGATCAGGTGGTCTGCTCAAGGTCGCAAGAGTATGACAGGGTGGAGCCAGGATCCTGAGCCAGTATTGCTAGAGCCCTATGGCAAGAAACAAATGATTGGTGACCGTAATTTTTGATTGGTAACTATAATTTTTTTTTTCTGACCATGCCATGTGGCTTGTGGGATCTTAGTTCCCCTACCAGGGATCAAATTTGTGTTGCTTGCAATGGAAGCTAGGAGTCCAAACCACTGGACTGCCAGGGATTATAATTACCAGTAATTATAATTTTTAATGATTTTGAACCTAAGCCCCAACAGTGGAGGAAAAGCCCAGCAAACTATGGTATATTATAGATGCCTTATCAGAGTCTCAAAAACAACAATGCTGTGGGCTACTTCTATAGCTAAAAACTGTACATGTGAAATGTCATTAAGTGGAAAAAACAGAACCCAAGATCACCTTCACACAGTAACGAGAGCTCTGCCAAACACATGTGTTCCTATTGACCAAGACTGAGGGTGAGTTTGTATAATATATGTTGATGCATTATTGAATTCATAACAGGTTTTTCTGCAAGTGAGGAAAACTTCCTTCTCTTGTGCCTTATTTAATGTAACAGTGTATTCTTCTTAAATATATTTTGAATGATTTGCTTTCCCTTAATAATTAAAATTTATATTCTTTCAAATAATTATATGACTACCAAACTAATAAATTAAAATATTGAATTTTGCCAAATTAAATTCCCCCATTCATTTCAACATTGGTTGAAAATTATAATCCAGCTTTTCTAAACATTTAATGAATTCAACAGTCCAATAGATTAACTCCTTATATATGTTTTAAAAATCTAGAGAGTTATTCCACATACAATAACACAAAGACTGTACCATTAAAAAAATAAAAAGGATCATACCATTGGTACCTTGTCTAGTTTCTTCGGCTTACAATATTTCTGAGATTCATCTATGTTGTAGCATATATCAATAATTTCATAGTATGGATGTGCCACAATTTACTCATTCATTCACTTATTAATCAGCATTTGGTAAACAAAATAATGCTGCAAATGTGCAGCAACATGGATGGACCTAGAGACTGTCATACTGAGTGAAGTAAGACACAGGAAAGCAAGTATATCACTTTCACTTATACTTCACTTCAGTTCAGTCACTCAGTTGGGTCCAACTCTTTGAGACTCCATGGACTACAGCACACCAGGCCTCCCTGTCCATCACCAACTCCCAGAGCTTACTCAAACTCACGTCCATTCAGTCAGTGATGCCATCCAACCGCCTCATCCTCTCTTGTTCCCTTCTCCTCCTGCCTTCAACCTTTCCCAGCATCAGGGTCTTTTCCAATGAGCAAGCTCTTCCCATGAGGTGGCCAATGTATTGGAGCTTCAGCTTCAGCCTCAGTCCTTCCAATGAACACCCAGGACTGATCTCCTTTAGGATGGACTGGTTGGATCTCCTTGCAGTCCAAGGGACTCTCAAGAGTCTTCTCCAACACCACAGTTCAAAACCATCAATTCTTTGGCCCTCGGCTTTCTTTATAGTCCAACTCTCACATCAATACGTGACCACTGGAAAAACCATAGCCTTGACTAGACCGACCTTTGTTGGCAAAGTAATGTCTCTGCTTTTTAATATGCTGTCTAGGTTGGTCATAACTTTTTTCCCAAGGAGCAAGAGTCTTTTAATTTCATGGTTGCAGTCACCATCTGCAGTGACTTTGAAGCCCCAAAAAATGAAGTCTGTCACTGTTTCCATTGTTTCCCCATCTATTTGCCATGAAGTGGTGGTACAGGGTGCCATGATCTTATTTTTCTGAATATTGAGCTTTAAACCAACTTTTTCACTCTCCTCTTTCACTTTCATCAAGAGGCTCTTTAGTTCTTCCTCATTTTCTGCCATTAAGAGTGGTGTCATCTGCATATCTGAGGTTATTGTTATTTCTCCCGGAAATCTTGATTCCAGCTTGTGCTTCATCCAGCCCAGCATTTCTCATGATGTACTCTGCATATAAGTTAAATAAGCAGGGTGACAATACACAGCCTTGACAGACTCCTTTCCCGATTTGGAACCAGTCTGTTGTTCCATGTCCAGTTCTAACTGTTGCTTCCTGACCTGCATACAGGTTTCTCAGGAGACAGGTGAGGTGGTCTGGTACTCCCATCTCTTTCAGAATTTTCCACAGTTTATTGTGATCCACACAGTCAGAGGCTTTGACATGGTCAGTAAAACAGAAGTAGATGTTTGTCTGGAACTCTCTCATTTTTTTGATGATCAGCACATGTTGGCAATTTGATCTCTGGTCCTTCTGCCTTTTCTAAATCCAGCTTGAAAATCTGGAAGTTCATAGTTCATATATTGCTGAAGCCTGGCTTGGAGAAGTTTGAGAATTACTTTCCTAGCGTGTGAGATGAGTGTAATTGTGTGGTAGTTTGAGCATTCTTTGGCATTGCCTTTCTTTGGGATTGGAATGAAAACTGACCTTTTCCAGTCCTGTGGCCACTGCTGAGTTTTCCAAATTTGCTGGCACATTGAGTGCAGCACTTTCACAGCATTATCTTTTAGAATTTGAAACAATTCAACTGGAGTTCCATCACCGCCACTAGCTTTGTTCATAGTGATGCTTCCTAAGACCCACTTGACTTCACATTCCAGGATGTCTGGCTCTAGGTGAGTGATTACACCATCGTGATTATCTGGGTCATGAAGATCTTTTTGTACAGTTCTTCTGTGTATTCTTGCCACTTCTTCTTAATATCTTCTGCTTCTGTCAGGTCCGTACAATTTCTGTTCTTTATTGAGCCCATCTTGGCATGAAATGTTCCCTTGGTATCTCTAATGTTCTTGAAGAGATCTCTAGTCTTTCCCATTCCATTGTTTTCCTCTATTTTTTCTCACTGATTGCTGAGGAAGTCTTTCTTATCCTCTCCTGGCTATTCTTTGGAACTGTGCATTCAGATGGGTATATCTTTCCTTTTCTCCTTTGCTCTTCGCTTCTCTTCTTTTCACAGCTATTTATAAGGCCTCCTCAGACAGCCATTTTGCTTTCTTGCATTTCTTCTTCTTAGGGATGGTCTTGATCCCTGTCTCCTGTACAATGTCACGAACCTCTGTCCATAGTTCATCAGGCACTCTGTCTATCAGATCTAGTCCCTTAAATCTATTTCTCTCTTCCACTGTATAATCATAAGGGATTTGATTTAGGTCAAAACTGAATGGTTTAGTGGTTTTCCCCACTTTCTTCAATTTAAGTCTGAATTTGGCAATAAGGGGTTCATGATCTGAGCCACAGTCAGCTCCTGGTCTTGTTTTTGCTGACTGTATAGAGCTTCTCCATCTTTGGCTGCAAAGAATATAATCAATTTGATTTCGGTGTTGACCATTTGGTGATGTCCATGTGTAGAATCTTCTCTTGTGTTGTTGGAAGAGGGTGTTTGCTAGGACCAGTGCGTTTTCTTGGCAAAACTCTATTAGCCTTTGCCCTGCTTCATTCTGTACTCCAAGGCCAAGTTTGCCTCTTACTCCAGGTATTTCTTGATTCCCTACTTTTGCATTCCAGTCCCCTATAATGAAAAGGACATCTTTCTTGGGTGTTAGTTCTAGAAGGTCTTGGAGGTCTTCAAAGAATCATTCAACTTCAGCTTCTTCAGCCTTACTGGTCAGGGCATAGACTTGGATTGCTGTGATATTGAATGGTTTACCTTGGATATGAACAGAGATCATTCTGTTGTTTTTGAGATTGCATCCAAATACTTCATTTTGGACTCTCTTGTTGACTGTGGTGGCTACTCCATTTCTTCTAAGGGATTTCTGCCCACAGTAGTAGATATAATGGTCATTTGAGTTAAATTCACCCATTCCAGTCCATTTTAGTTTGCTGGTTCCTAGAATGTCGATGTTCACTCTTACCATCTCCTGTTTGACCACTTTAAATTTGCTTTAATTCATGGACCTAAAATTTCAGGTTGTATGCAATATTGCTCTTTACAGCATCAGACTTTACTTCCATCACCAGTCACATCCACAACTGGGTGTTGTTTTTTCTTTGGCTCTGTCTCTTCATTCTTTCTAGAGTTATTTCTCCACTGTTCTCCAGTAGTATGTTGGGCACCAACTGACCTGGGGAGTTCCTCTTTCAGTGTCCTATCTTTTGCTTTTTCATACTGTTCATGGGTTTCTCAAGGCAGGAATACTGAAGTGGTTTGTCACTCCCTTCTCCAGTGGACCACATTTTGTCAGAACTCTCCATCACGACCCATCCATCTTGTGTGGCCCTACACGGCATGGCTCATAGTTTCATTTAGTTAGACAAGGCTGAAGTCCATGTGATCAGTTTGATTAGTTTTCTGTATTTGTGGTTTTCAGTCTGTCTGCCCTCTGATGGAGAAGGATAAGAGACTTATGGAAGCTTCCTGATGGGAGAGAGACTAACTGAGGGAAAAACTGGGTCTTGTTCTGATGGGGGGGGGGGTCATGCTCTGTAAAATTTTAATCCAATTTCCTGTGGATGGATAGGTCTGTGTTCCCTCCCTGTTATTTGACCTGAGGTCAAACTATGGTGGAGGTAATGAAGACAATGGCAGCTTTCTTCAAAAGGTCCCATGCATACACTGCTGCACTCAATGCCCCCGACCTTGCAGCAGGCCACCGCCAAGCCACACCTCTGCTGGAGACTCCTGGACACTCATGGGCAAGTCTGGATCAGTCTCTTGTGGGCTCACTGCTCCTTTCTCCTGGGTCCTGGTGCGCACAAGGTTTTGTTTGTGCCCTCCAAGAGTCTGTTGCCCCAGTCCTGTGTAAGTTCTGGCAGCTCTATGGTGGGGTTAATGGCGACCTCCTCCAAGAGGACTTATGTCACACCCAGGTCTGCTGCACCCAGAGCCCCTGCCCCTGCAGCCGTCCACTGCTGACCTGGACCTCCACAGGAGACACTCCAACACAGTTCTGTCGCAGTCTCTGTGCTGCTTGCTGCATGCTGCATGCTAAATCACTTCAGTCATGTCCAACTCTTTGCAACCCCATGAACTGTAGCCGGCCAGGCTCCTCTGTCCATGGAATTCTTCAGGCAAGAACACTGGAGTGGGCTGCCATTTCACTTATATGTGGAATCTAAAAAAAAAAAACAACAACAACAAAAAACTACAATTAGCTTACTTACAGAACAGAAGTGGAGTCAAAGATGCAGTAAACAAACTTACGGTTACCAGGGAATAAAGGGGGAGACTGGGATTGACATATACAATATTCATTGACACTACCACATATAAAATAGATAACTAATAAGAACCTGGGGCTTCCCATGTGGGTCAGTGATAAAGAATCCATCTGCCAATGCAAGAGACTTGGGTTCATTCCCTGGGTAGGGAAGATCCCCTGGAGAAGGAAATGGCAACCCACTCCAGTATTCTTGCCTGGGAAATCCCAGGGACAGAGGAGCCTGGAGGGTTACAGTCCACGGGGTGGCCAAAGAGTGAAACATGACTCAGCGACTAAAGAACAACAACAGCAATAAGAACCTGCTATATAAAATAAGGAACTCTGCTCAAGTCTCAGTAATAGCCTATATAGGAAAAGAATCTAAAAAAAAAAAAAAAAAGGAGTGGATAGATGTGTACAGATAACTGATTGACTTTGCTATACACCTGAAATTAACACAATAGAGCAAATCAGCTATACTCCAATTAATTTTTTTTTTTAAAGAAGCATTGAGTAGTTTCCAGTTTAGAGTTATGAATAAATCTGCTACTAGCCTTCACATGCTGACTTTTATGCAGTTATAGGTTTTATTCTTACTTTGCAATCTTGTGCCACCCAAGACGGACGGGTCATGTCGGACAGGTCTGACAGAATGTAGTCCACTGGAGAAGGGAAGGGCACACCACTTCAGTATTCTTGACTTGAGAACCCCATGAACAGTATGAAAAGGCAAAAAGATAGGACACTGAAAGATGAACTCCCCAGGTTGGTAGGTGCCCAGTGTGCTACTGGAGATCAGCGGAGAAATAATCTCCAGAGAGAACGAAGGGATGGAGCCAAAGAAAAAACAACACCCAGTTGTGGATGTGACTGGTGATAGAAACAAGGTCCAATGCTCTAAAGAACAATATTGCATAGGAACCTGGAATGTTAGGTCCATGAATCAAGGTAAATTGGAAGTGGTCCAACAGGAGGTGGCAAGAGTGAACATCGACATTCTAGGAATCAGCGAACTAAAATGGACTGGAATGGGTGAATTTAACTCAGATGACCATTATATCTACTACTGTGGGCAGGAATCCCTTAGAAGAAATGGAGTAGCCATCATGGTCAACAAAAGAGTCCAAAATGCAGTACTTGGGTGCAATCTCAAAAACAACAGAATGATCTCTGTCCATATTCAAGGCAAACCATTCAATATCATGGTAATCCAAGTCTATGCCTTGACCAGTAAGGCTGAAGAAGCTGAAGTTGAATGGTTCTATGAAGACCTACAAGACCTTCTAGAACTAACACCCAAGAAAGATGTCCTTTTCATTATAGGGGACTGGAATGCAAAAGTGGAAGTCAAGAAATACCTGGAGTAAGAGGCAAATTTGGCCTTGGAGTACAGAATGAAGCAGGGCAAAGGCTAATAGAGTTTTGCCAAGAGAACACACTAGTCATAGCAAACACCCTCTTCCAACAACACAAGAGAAGACTCTACACATGGACATCACCAGGTGGTCACACTGAAATTAGATTGATTATATTCTTTGCAGCCAAAGATGGTGAAGCTCTATACAGTCAGCAAAAACAAGACCAGGAGCTGACTGTGGCTCAGATCATGAACTCCTTATTGCCAAATTCAGACTTAAATTGAAGAAAGTAGGGAAAACCACTAGACCATTCAGTTATGACCTAAATCAAATCCCTTATGATTATACAGTGGAAGTGAGAAATAGATTTAAGGTACTAGATCTGATAGAGTGCCTGATGAACTATGGACGGAGGTTCGTGACATTGTACAGGAGACAGGGATCGAGACCAGCCCCAAGAAGAAGTAATGCAAAAAAGCAAAATGGCTGTCTGAGGAGGCCTTACAAATAGCTGAGAAAAGAAGAGAAGCGAAGTGCAAAGGAGAAAAGGAAAGATATGCCCATTTGAATGCAGAGTTCCAAATAGCAAGGAGAGATAAGAAAGCCTTCCTCAGGGATCAGTGCAAGGAAATAGAGGAAGACAATGGAATGGGAAAGACTAGAGATCTCTTCAAGAACATTAGAGATACCAAGGCAATATTTCATGCAAAGATGGGCTCAACAAAGAACAGAAATTGTATGGACCTGACAGAAGCAGAAGATATTAAGAAGAGGTGGCAAGAATACACAGAAGAACTATACAAAAAAGATCTTCACGACCCAGATAATCACGATGGTGTAATCACTCACTTAGAGTCAGACATCCGGGAATGTGAAGTCAAGTGGACCTTAGGAAGCATTGCTATGAACAAAGCTAGTGGAGGTGACGGAATTCCAGTTGAGCTATTTCAAATTCTAAACGATGATGCTGTGAAAGTGCTACACTCAATGTGCCAGCAAATTTGGAAAACAGAGCAGTGGCCACAGGATTGGAAATGGTCAGTTTTCATCCCAATCCCAAAGAAAGGAAATGCCAAAGAATGCTCAAACTACTGCACAATTGCACTCATCTCACACGCTAGGAAAGTAATGCTCAAACTTCTCCAAGCCAGGCTTCAGCAATACGTGAAATGTGAACTTCTAGATGTTCAAACTGGTTTTAGAAAAGGCAGAAGAACCAGAGATCAAATTGCCAACATCTGCTGGATCATCAGAAAAGCAAGAGAGTTCCAGACAAACATCTATTTCTGCTTCATTGACTATGTCAAAGCCTGTGACTGTGTGGATCACAATAGACTGTGGAAAATTCTGAAAGAGATGAGCATACCAGATCACTTGAGCTGCCTCCTGAGAAACCTGTATGCAGGTCAGGAAGCAACAGTTAGAACTGGACATGGAACAACAGACTGGTTCCAAATCGGGAAAGGAGTCTGTCAAGGCTGTGTATTGTCACCCTGCTTATTTAACTTATATGCAGAGTACATCATGAGAAATGCTGGGCTGGAGGAAGCACAAGCTGGAATCAAGATTGCCGGGAGAAATATCAATAGCCTCAGATATGCAGATGATACCTCCCTTAATGGCAGAAAATGAAGAGGAACTAAAAAGCCTCTTGAAGAAAGTGAAAGAGGAGAGTGAAAAAGTTGGCTTAAAGCTCAACATTCAGAAAACTAAGATCATGGCATCTGGTCCCATCACTTCATGGCAAATAAATGGGGAAACAGTGGGAACAGTGGCTGACTTTATTTTGGGGAGCTCCAAAATCACTGCAGATGGCGATTGCAGCCATGAAATTAAAAAATGGTTACTCCTTGGAAGGAGAGTTATACCAACCTAGATAGCATATTAAAAAGCAGAGACATTACTTTGGCAACAAAGGTCAGTCTAGTCAAGGCTATGGTTTTTCCAGTAGTCAGGTATGCATGTGAGAGTTGGACTATAAAGAAAGCTGAGCGCCAAAGAATGGATGGTTTTGAACTGTGGTGTTGGAGAAGACTCTTGAGAGTCCCTTGGACTGCAAGGAGATCCAACCAGTCCATCCTAAAGGAGATAAGTCCTGGGTGTTCATTGGAAGGACTGATGTTGAAGCTGAAACTCCAATACTTAGGCTGCCTGATGGGAAGAGCTGACTCATTTGAAAAGACCCTGATGCTGGGAAAGATTGAAGGCAGGAGGAGAAGTGGACGACAGAGGATGAGATGGCTGGGTGGCATCACCGACTCGATGGACATGAGTTTGAGTGAGCTACAGGAGTTGGTGATGGACAGGGAGGCCTGGCATGCTGTGGTTCATGGGGTCGCAAAGAGTCGGACATGAGTGAGCAACTGAACTGAACTGAACCGTCTAACATTGGAAATGAACTGTCCAAGAATACACACGTGGTGACAAAGCGAGAGACTTTATTAGCAAGGGGTGCCTGGGCTGACAGCAGTAGTGTAAGGGAGCCCAGGCCTGCTCTGCACGTGGTCCGCAGTCTTGGCTTTTATGGGTGTGGGATTAGCTTCCGGGTTGTCTCTGACCAATCATTGTGTCAGGGTCCTTCCTGTCAAAACACACATTCCTCAGCCAAGATGGATACCAGCGAGGAGCATTCTGGGAGGACAGATGGACTGGCATCTCCTCTTTCCTTTTAACCTTTCCCAGGTTCTTTCAGTTGGTGGTAGCTTGTTAGTTCCACGTCCCTGACCAGGACCTCCTGTTCTAATATAACTCATGCAAATGGTGACTACGGTGCCCGGCCAGCGTGAGCGGTTTCAGTCAGTGTTTCCCCTGATGGTTCCACCTGGTTTTATCAGTGGGAATTTCAAGTCTATTCCTTTCTCATGGATTTTAATTTAAGAAACTTGATGTGTTCCTTGGAAGGGATGTCAGTTTGGGTTTCACACGGCTGATGTTGCCGAACTTGTCTTGCCATTATTACATACTAACCTTGTTTGATACATTAATTGAAAATATATTACTGTCCTAGGAGTGTGTGAACATCTTGTCACAATGACGCATTTAGAGGTCTTTTCCCGAGACAACGAGGCACCAAGTTAATTCTCTTCTTTGGGCCATTTCACTAGTTTACCATCTTTTAACACAAGGATTTGATGAATTATTGTGCTCTAAATGGTGCTGATTGAGGATTGGATTCCTTTCTATAATGCTATTAAGTTCTTCCTGCTTTTGGTACAGTTTCTACTTTTCCTAGAGTTGTTTCATTAACTTGTGGATTTCTACTCATTGCTTTCACAGATTTTTTTTCCTTTTTTTTTCATTTATTTTTATTAGTTGGAGGCTAATTACTTTACCGTATTGTAGTGGTTTTTGCCATACATTGACATGAATCAACCATGGATTTACATGTGTTCCCCATCCCGATCCCCCCTCCCTGCTTTCACAGATTTTAAAAGGACTATGCTTTATAAACCAAAGGAAGATACAAACATTCATATATATTAATAAACATAATTTTTGTATAACTGCCTTTCTGTACATTTTATAATTGACTTTTTTCCTTTTGGGTATTGGAATGATGCTCATAGATGCTCACTGAATCACCCAGTTCAGCTAAGGTAATGTAGACTGGACTGACTGAACTGAATGTATACCAGTGGTTCTCAAAGTGTGGTCTCTGAACCACCAGCAGCAGCTTCACCTGGGAGTCTGTTAGAAATGCAGATTCTTGGGCCCTGTTACAGACAGGCTGGATTGGAAACTCTGGAGTGTGGGCCCAGTGATACGGGTTTTAACAGTTCCATATGGTTCATAGACCCTCTCAAGTGTGAGAACCACTGATCTACATTGCCTATGAAGAAGATGATACTTAAACTGTCATTAAATGGCGAGGGGAGCCCACTCTGAGTTACTCCATGGCAGATGTTTTTGAAAAGCATCTTGGTAAACAGCAAGGTCTTACTGTGTAGCATGGATAACTATACTCAATATCCTATGGTAAGCCCCTTGAACAGCAAGGAGATCAAATCAGTCAATCCTAAAGGAAATCAACCCCAATATTCATTGGAAGGACTGATGCTGAAGCTGAACCTCCAAAACTTTGGTTACCTGATGCGAAGAACTGACTCATTGGAAAAGATCCTGATGCTGGGAAAGATTGAAGGCAGGAGGAGAAAGGGATGAGAGGGTGAGACAGTTGGATGGCATAACTGACTCAATGGACATGAGTTTGAGCGAACTCTGGGAGATGGTGAAGGACAGGGAAGCCTGGAGTACTGTAATCCACGGGGTCACAAAGAGTCAGACACGACTGAGCAACTGAACAACAGTGATAAACCATAATGGAAAAGAATATTTTAAAAATGTATATATGTGTGTGTGTGTGTATAACCAAATCACCTTGCTTTACAACAGACATTTTTTTAAAAAAGAAAAAGAAAATTAAAAAGCATCTTTGCTTACTAGAAACAGCAAGATGATCCAGATTCAGTGATTTGTTCCCTTTTCCCTAAGTTACTCAATAAGCTTCTCTCCAAGAAGTCCTTTTTCCATTCAGTGAAATTAGAGAACAAAATCCTACTGTTAGTTATGTTTGCATGTTTTGGGAAGGATCCAAAGAACAGCTGCGGATGCCGGGACACATTCAGTGAGAGAGCTTAAAGGTTTGATGCTCACCCTGATCATTTTTTCCCATTGAACACGTTACGTTACTAGATCCTCCTTACAGTGTGAAGTTTTACTGAATGCAAAAATTTTCTGCTATGTTGACAACATAGAGCCTGCTTTCACTGATTCTTTTTCATGCAAGGTTACCCAAACTAAATTTTTAAAAAGTTAAACTGCATTTCCTTCTCTAAAAGTCATCTTTTCAAAGTATTTCAAGAGGATGAAAGTATCATCTAGAGAGAGAAGAGGATAGCTTTATAGCAAATTCGTCTCCACAGGGTGGGGTCACGAGTAATATTACTTTTGCTGCCCTGGGAACCTGGTAGCTGGTCTGTTTTTTTTTATTATTGAAAACCTATCACTGCCTTATTTATATTTCATTGCAATTAGTATGACTATTTTGAAGTTTTCCCTACCAGGGGATTCTGGTAACATGAAAAGCAAACTTTGTATTCTTCTCTCTACTTTTCACCACATGTACAGTGCTGGTGGTGTGTCTGCTAAATTTGTGTTTCTTCATTTATTCATGTCTTTCTTTTGTGAAAATTTACCATCTTAGCCATTTAAACTTATTCATTTATTTATTTCACTGCTTTGGGTCTCAGCAGCCAAAAGAGTGATCTCCGCCACTTCGTGCAGAGTGTCTCACTGTGGGCATCTCCGCCACCTCGGGCAGAGTGTCTCACTGTGGGCATCTCCGCCACCTCGTGCAGAGTGTCTCACTGTGGGCATCTCCGCCACCTCGGGCAGAGTGTCTCACTGTGGGCATCTCCGCCACCTCGGGCAGAGTGTCTCACTGTGGGCATCTCCGCCACCTCGGGCAGAGTGTCTCCCTGTGGGCATCTCCGCCACCTCATGCAGAGTGTCTCACTGTGGGCATCTCCGCCACCTCGGGCAGAGTGTCTCCCTGTGGGCATCTCCGCCACCTCGGGCAGAGTGTCTCACTGTGGGCATCTCCGCCACCTCGGGCAGAGTGTCTCACTGTGGGCATCTCCGCCACCTTGGGCAGAGTGTCTCCCTGTGGGCATCTCCGCCACCTCATGCAGAGTGTCTCACTGTGGGCATCTCCGCCACCTCGGGCAGAGTGTCTCCCTGTGGGCATCTCCGCCACCTCGTGCAGAGTGTCTCACTGTGGGCATCTCCGCCACCTCGGGCAGAGTGTCTCACTGTGGGCATCTCCGCCACCTCGGGCAGAGTGTCTCCCTGTGGGCATCTCCGCCACCTCGGGCAGAGTGTCTCACTGTGGGCATCTCCGCCACCTCGGGCAGAGTGTCTCACTGTGGGCATCTCCGCCACCTCGGGCAGAGTGTCTCACTGTGGGCATCTCCGCCACCTCGGGCAGAGTGTCTCCCTGTGGGCATCTCCGCCACCTCGGGCAGAGTGTCTCACTGTGGGCATCTCCGCCACCTCGGGCAGAGTGTCTCACTGTGGGCATCTCCGCCACCTCGGGCAGAGTGTCTCCCTGTGGGCATCTCCGCCACCTCGTGCAGAGTGTCTCACTGTGGGCATCTCCGCCACCTCGTGCAGAGTGTCTCACTGTGGGCATCTCCGCCACCTCGGGCAGAGTGTCTCCCTGTGGGCATCTCCGCCACCTCGGGCAGAGTGTCTCACTGTGGGCATCTCCGCCACCTCGGGCAGAGTGTCTCACTGTGGGCATCTCCGCCACCTCGGGCAGAGTGTCTCCCTGTGGGCATCTCCGCCACCTCGGGCAGAGTGTCTCACTGTGGGCATCTCCGCCACCTCGGGCAGAGTGTCTCCCTGTGGGCATCTCCGCCACCTCGTGCAGAGTGTCTCACTGTGGGCATCTCCGCCACCTCGGGCAGAGTGTCTCACTGTGGGCTGGCGGCTCTCTGGCTGTGGCAGATGCGCTCAGTTGCTAGGTTGCACACGGGATCTTAGCTCCTGCACCCTCTGCATTGCAAATGCCAAGTCACTTCAGTCATGTCCGACTCCTTGCGACCCTATGGACTGTAGCCTGCAAGGTTCCTCTGTCCATGGGATTCTCCGGGTAAGAACACTGGAGTGGGTTGCCATGGCTTCCTCCAGGGGATCTTCCCAACCCAGGGATTGAACCCGCGTCTCTTATGTCTCCTGCATTAATAGGCAGGTTCTTTACTATTAGCGCCACCTGGGAAATCCCCAAGGATTCCCTGGTAGCTCAGTTGGTTAAAAATCTACCTATCAACGGGAAAGTCCCCATTTATTCATTTCTACCCATGTAAGCTTTTGTGTTAAAACACAGGAAAGAGTCAACTGACCCCGGTGGAATGCACAAAACTGTGATGGAATGTAGAAGATGGAGAATCCACTGTCCAGACCTCAGAAGGCCATCATTTATCACTTCCCATCTACAGTTACGAACCCTCACCCCAACCCAGATCAAATGTTCATCTAAAATAAACCCTGGGTATTGGGGATGGCCTAGTTGCTCAGTCGTGTCCAACTCTTTGTGACCCCACGGACTACAGCCCACCAGGCTCCTCTGTCCATGGGATTCTCCAGGCAAGAATACTGGAGTGGGTTGCCATTCCCTTCTCTAGGAGATCTTCCTGACCCAGGGATACAATGTAAAAAAAGCCATGTTGTATAACTGTTTTTATTTGCTAATACATTTGTACTACAAAATAAATTTTGTAAATGTAGACATTTTTAAAAGGGTTTTTGCATGTGTCATCTTATTTAAATGCCCCCAAAGCTAAAGACATCATGTTGTTTTCTTATCTTATATTTAAGGAAAATGAAGCTCAGAGAAGGTTCATGTCCTTCCCACAGTGCACAGGCAGCTTAACAGCAAGACAAGCCCTGGAGTCCAGGCCTTCTGACCTCCGAGTTCATTACCAGCTCCTGCCCTGAACCAACTGCATCTTTGTGTGATAAATTAGAGGAATGTGTGTGGTAGTCATTTGCTCGTTCAAATGCAAATTAAGTACTTGCCTTGTACCTGACGCTGGAATTGAAAAACACCTCTACAACTTGCCAAGCTGGTTTGGGTTTAAAAAAGAGTGCTAGCTCAATTCCACCATTCGAAGTTCTTTTTTCCTCTGTGACTTTAAGATGCTACAAAGTGCTGGAGAGTAGGTTTATGCTCATGTTCTTGCTCCTTCCCACAGAGTTATGTTTGTGGTTTTTAACCACTCAAATCCATCTCTATAATCAAGTTAGGGGCTTCCCAGGGGGCACAGTGGTAAAGAGTCCACCTGCTGATGCAGGAGATGCAGGAGACGGGGGTTCAATCCTTGGGTTGGGAAGATGCCCCTGGAAGATGAAGTGGCAACCCCCTTCAGTATTCTTGCCTGGGATATCCCATGGACAGACTCTTTGCAGCCCCGTAGCTATAGTCCATGAGGTGGCAGAGTTGGACAGAACAGCACGGCTAAGCACGCATGAGCATAGTCAAGTTAGGCAAATGGCTCAGGGATGGGCGGTGGGCTGTGGGTATGTGGACGGGGGCAACATAGCTAGAGAGACCAGAGAAAGCAGGACAGATCTTGGTCCTGGGAGTGAACTTCTGAGGACAGCTGTCTCCTCTTTTTGCTCCCCAGATGGTGGCAGCAGAAAGTCACAGAATCTGGCACTAGGGAAACTCCTGTCTTGAGACTGCCTGAGACTCACTGTGTGTTGTTTTGGTTTAAAATCACATTAAATTTGTTTTTCTCTCTTTAGTAGTTAAAAGTTAAATGCATACCTATCTTATGATCCAGTCTTTCTATTCTGAGGAATTTCTAAGAGAACCAAAACCATTTGCCCATACTTGTGTACCAGCTTTGTTTATAATACTCAAAACTAGAAACAACCAAAAATGTCCATCAACTGGTGAAGAGATAAACTGTTGGTATATCCATACAGTGGAATATTATTTAGCAATAAAAAATGAGTGAGTGAGTGACACGCACCACAACATGGGAAAGGCTCAAAATACTGTATGATTCCATTTATTTAAAAAAATAGAAAACGGAAACTAATCTAGAGTGACAGAAAGCAGATCAGTTACCTGGGAATGGGGCTGGAGGGGGGTGATAATGGGGCCGGAGCAAACTTTGGGGGTGGTGGCTATGTTCCCTACCTTGCGAACAAAAGCCAAAGCTTATCAGATTGTGCACTCAAAGCTTGTGCAGTTTATTGTATGTTGATTATACTGAGATAATTGAAAAAAATCATGTGGAGGTAGGTGGTTTTCTTTCTTTGAAAGATCCCTTGTTTTCTATGTCATGACTTCATTTACTGTTTTGTTTTTTTTTTAAATAGACTTCGTTTTGAAGAATGATTTAGGTTCACAACAAAATGTGTGGAAGTATAGAAACTTTTTAGGTACCTCCTGCCCCCACACAAGCACAGCCTCCCCCCATTACCAACCTTCCCTTCTGCCATGTGCTCGTGGGGATGAGAGCTGGATGTCTTTGAGGGGCTGTTACTCCACACGCTGCAGCATCCTTTGGCGAGCACCATATCTCTAAGCTTTGCCCATGTTGCTGAGTGTCTCAGTAGTTTGCTTCTTCTTTGCTGAGCTGTATTCTGGCAGGCATACACAGTTGTATGTCTATTGTTGATGGACATTTGGGTTGTCACCAGTGTTTGGTTATTATGAATAAAAATTCATTCCTACGTATATTTTTTCCTTGGACAAAAATGTATAAGAATTGCTAAATCACAGGGTAATTCCATGTTTGACTTTTCATGTGTTTATTAGTCGTTCCTATATTTTTTTTTTGTGAGATGTGTGTTCAAATGTTTTGTCCATGTTTTGTTCCCCTAGGTTGTTTATCTTCTTCTTCTTAATTTGTATTAATAGATGATCTTAGTATGTTCTAAAAGCAAATCCTGTGAGATGTATGAATTTCAGTATTTTCTTTCAGTCTGTGGCTTGCCTTTTTCTTTTTGTTATGGTATCTGATGAACAAAATTTTTTAATTCTGATGGTCTGATTTCTCAATTAAAAGAATGATTAGTGCCTTTTATATGCCATTTAAAAATCTTTCCCTATATCCAAGCCTTGAGTATATGTGCTTGTGTTTTCTTCTAGAAGCGTTGTAGATGTAGCTTTTATGTTTAGGTATATGATCTATATCAAGTTAATTTTTATATAGACTGTATAGTAAGTTTTATTGTTCATTTTTCTTCTGTACAGATATATAGTTATTCCAGCACCACTTGTTGAAAAGATTTTTATTTCCTTGTTGAATTGCATTGACACCTTTCTCATAAATTAACCAAATATGTGTGCATTTACTTCTGAACTTTTTTCTGGTATTGGCAATCCTTGGCCAATAATACAATTTAAATAACTGTAACTTTAAAGGAAGTCCTCAAATCATATAGTGTAACTTTAATTTCTTCTTTGAGATGATTTTCACTACTATAGGTCAATTTTTTACTTATATCACTGTTGTGGGTTGAATTTAACCCCCTGCTAGCCCCCAATGATACGTTGAAGTCCTCACCCCTCATACCTGTGAACGGGACCTTGATTGGAAATAGGCTTTTTATAGATGTAATCAAGCTAAGTCAAGGTAGTGCGGAGCTTCCCAGGTAGCACAAGCTGTAAAGAATCCTCCTGCCAATGCAGGAGACACAAGAGACGTGGGTTGGACCCCTGGGTGGGGAAGATCCCCTGGAGTAGGAAATGGCACCCTGCTCCAGAATTCTTGCCTGGAGAATCCCATGGACAGAGGAGCCTGGTGGGCTACAGTCCCTGGGAGACTGCAGTCACTACACGACTGAGCGCACACGCACATACTGAATGAGGTGAACCCGAATCTAATATGACTGTGTCCTTAAGAAGATGAGAAGAGACACAGACAAAGACACACAGGGGAAAGGCCACGTGCAGATGGAGTCAGAGATCAGAGTGGTGCGCCTACAGACCAGGAAACCCCCAGAAGCTCGGGGAGGGGTGTGAACTGATTCTCCCTCACAGCCTTCAGAAGGAACCAACCCCGCTGACCGCTTGGTTTTGCACTGCTGGCCTCCAGAACTGTGAGATCATACAGTTCTTTTGTTGTAACCACCCAGCCTGTGGTACTTTGTTATGGCAGCCCTGGAAAACTAATATAGTCAATGAAACACAATCCAAACCTGCTTAAGCAATAAGGAAATACCTATCTCTTCCACTTCCAGACAGGAGGGACTCCTGGTGAGACTTGTGTGAAGTATTAGGTGTTAGGATGAAGTTCAGTTACAAGGCTCAGAAATCCCCACAGTAGTGGCTTACACAGATGGACACTGTTTTTTGTTTTTCTCTCACGTAGGTGTTGGTATTCCTGGATTCGGTTGGTATGGGGGCGGCAGGAAATAAGGCTCTGGAATTCTCCTATCCTTTCACCACCATCCTCAATATACGGCTTCCACCTCGTGGTGTGAAATCCAGCTTCAAGTCTGTCTTCCATCCATCAGGGAGCAGCAAGGACAAGGGTGCCTGTCCCCTTCCCTTGAGGCTACATCTCGAGTATCTGCTCAGAACCCGTGGTCCAGAATTAAGTCACATGACCACTCACAACCGCAAGGGTGGTTGAGAAATACAGTCTTTATTTCAGGAATCTATGGGTCTGAAGGGGAGAACCGACATTAGGAAACAAAAGTTTCTTCCATATTACATCTGTAAAGGAATGCTAGGAGTCTTTTGGTGATTGGATTTAAGAGATTTAAGGGGAAAAAAAATCTTGTCTGGAGACAAAAATTTGAAAACTCGTAAATGTTAGTTACAGTCTTGATAGGGGATGAGCTGGCCCAGCCAGAGTATATAGGTGAGAAGAAGGAGTTGCAGGGGATTCAGACTTTAATTAAGCAGTAGAGACGAAATGCTTCTGAGAAGAAATGGTGAGGTGGTTAGACACATATTCAGGAAAAACTTTCAGGAGAGAGTGGTTAACAGTTTGCAAGGGGAAGAGATGCCAATTAAGGTAGAGAACTGGTCTTTAAAAATGTAAGAAGCTGTGATTTCCTGTTTCAGAATTACAAGCTACCTCAAGTATTTCTCAAAGCAGACCTGTGTGACCGAATGACCTCTGGAACTTGACATATATGTAAACGATCGTGTAAAGCGAGTGTGTTGCCACACTTAGTCGCTCAGTCGTGTCTGACTCTTTGCAACCCTGTGGATGGCAGCCCACCAGGCTTCTCTGTACATGGAGATTTTCCAGGCAAGAATACTGGAGTGAGTTGCCATGGCCTCCTCCAGGGGATCTTCCCAACCCAGGGATAGAACCCAGGTCTCCTGCATTGCAGGCGGATTCTTTACCATCTGAGTCACCAGTGAAGCCCTCATAGTGTAAAGATTTTATAGCTAATTTAGGTTCAGGGCTCATGAAAGATAAGGCTCCCCAGCTCTCCTCAGTGAGAGACAGGTCACCCCTGAACAATGTGGTCACTTACCATCTTCATCACTAAGGGCAGATGACTGAGGACCACAGGGGGCCCTGGAATAGAAAACGAAACTGGCCAGAAGGCTCAAGGGAGAGAGGGTTTAACTTCTGCCTTCTGTATGGTTCTAGGAAAGGATTCACAAGGAACGCAGAAGTGGATTGCATGTGCACCCTAACAGACAGGTCAGAGCAGCTTAGCTAAGTACTGTTAGTGACAGAGAAAGACTGAAACGACCTCAGTGCCCATCAACTTGAGAGTGGGTAAATATACTGTTCTGTAGTCATCCAATAGAATTCTATTTGGCAGACTTAATGAATAAACTAGATCTGTGTGTATCAACTTATGTAAAAACTGTTGAATGAAAACAAAGCATGTTCAGCATTAGTTATGTAAATTTAAAAACCACACAAAGCAATACTATTTTTTTTTTTTTTTTTAGTGTAAATATGATTTGGTTGCACAAACATGGATGGAGAGGGTACTTCCCAAATTCATGGTAATGTTGATCTCTGGAGAGGGAGAGGATGGGACTTGGAAGGATGGAAAAGGAGTTTTCAACGGTATCTGTATTCTATTTCTCTTGCCAAGAAATGTTTGAAGCATATGAAAAGGTGGTCAATTTACTTACTTACTAGGGAAATATGAATTAAAGTCACAGGAAGAAGAAAAAAGAACCCACAGTAAGATACTAGTACACAGTTACCTCTACGGCTAAAGTGAACAAGTATCATGTATTGACCCAAATATGGAATAACTGGAATTCTCCTACATTGCTGATAGTTCATTCAACTACTTCAGAGAACTCTTTGGCAGTATCTTCAAAAGCGAAACATCCACTTATCATGTGATTCTGAAATTCCCTCCTAGGTATCAACCCAAGAGAATTGAGTGTTTATGGGCAGCAAAAGAAATGTACAAGCTGTACATAACAGCTTATTTATACTAGCCAGTGATAGAGATCCTCAAGCCATTTTGGTTATTCCATTTCCAGATATATATCCTATAGACAATGATTTTGTATACCAGTAGACAGGTGCAAGAATACTTGTTGTTATATTACATTACAGTAGCAACAAAAACAAAAACATAACAACTCACATCTCCACCAACGGAGGATGGGTTCATATTGCAACAACATGGATGCATCTCATGGTCATACTGTTACACAAAAGAAGTCAGATATAAAGTAATACATACAGTATGATTATAGTTGGCAAAAGTCATTCCTGGTGGCAGAACTCAGAAGAGGAGTTACTGCTCTGAATAGGAGTTACTTTTGCGGTGTTATTGACTGGAAAATGACATAGAGACCCTTCTGGGATGATGACAAACTACTGTATCTTGATCCAGATAGTAATTACACAGGTGTATATATAGGTTCCCTGGTGGCTCAGATGATAAAGAATCTGCCTGCAATGCAGGAGACCTAGGTTCGATCCCTGAGGTGGGAAGATCCTCTGGAGAAGGGAAAGGCTACCCACTCCAGTATTCTTGGGCTTGCCAGGTGGCGCTAGTGGTAAAGAATCCACCTGCCAATGCAGGAGATGCAGGAGACACAGGTTTGATCCCTGGATCGGGAAGATCCCCGGAGAAGGAAATGGCAACCCACTCCAGTATTCATGCCTGGAAAATCCTATGGACAGAGGAGCCTGGTGGGTACAGTCCATGGGGCCGCAAAGAGTCAGACACGACTGAGGGACCAAGCACAGACTAAGCACATACATAGGCAGGAATTCACCAAACTGTGCACTCAAGATTTGCATACTTTATTGTATATAAGTTACGCCTCAAAAAATATGAAGCAAAAATGACAGGATGTTAACATATGTTCATTTTCGGTGGTGGATACACAGAGTGCTATTATATTTATAATTAGGAAAGAGAGGGAGCAGTAGTCCTCCAGAATGGAAGTGACCCCATCCTAGAGGAGGTGACATTTTGAGTTGAGACCCCTGCCGATCCATCTCCCCAGTGCTTGGGTGAGGGAGTTCCCTTACAGTGGGGTGCAGAGACAGCAACAAACCAACCAAATTCTCCTGGTAGAGGCAAGGTGATCCTCACTGTCACTCTCTTAGTAAATTGGCATAGCCACTAAAAAGTGTTCTATAGGCTCTTGGACCACAAGGAAATCAAACCAGTCAATCCTAAAGGAAATCAACCCTGAATCTTGATTGGAAGGACTGATGCTGAAGTTCCAGTACTTGGGCCACCTGATGTGAAAAGCCAACTCATTTGAAAGGACCCAGATGCTGGGAAAGATTGAGGGCAGGAGGAGAGGGGATGGCAGAGGATGAGATGGTGGGATGACATCACTGACTCAAGGGACATGAGTTCGAGCAAGCTCCAGGAGATAGAGAAGGACAGGAAAGCCTGGTGTGCTGCAGTCCATGGGGTCGCAAAGAGTGGACACGACTGAGCAACTGAACAACAACAAGGTTCTCTGAAGATTAGCTTAACAGTTTCTACAGCTGAGAGGGCCTGACCTCCAAGCCATCGCGCAAGAGTTGGGGTGGGATGTCCACTGCCCTGCCTCCCAGCCTGGCCAAAAAGGCGCGAGCCGCTGCATTTCTGAGGCAGCCCCCTTTGCCTCAGCTGCTAGGTGGGCGACTGCTCCTTCCTCCCAGGGCATCCCCCTGTGGGTACCACAGCAAGTCAGAGAGTATGAGAGAGGGAAAGAGACTTAAAAAAAGTAATGAAAGTGGTGAAAGGAAGAAAAAAGATGTGTACGCTTTGCCGTGTTGCATCAAGAACCTGGGGTAACTGCACCCTTAACTGGAGCCTCTCTCTCCGGTCTTCTCTGCTCTCTACTGGAAGCCCTGATCAGCTCTGAAACCAGACAGACCTGCCTTTCCATCACTAGGTGACTAGCATGCTACTTAAGCGCTCTGTGCCTCAGTTTCCTCTCGTGTAAAACAGAAGCAGTAATTCTACCTCTCAGGGCTGCTGTGGGCCTGAAAAGGGTGCGTGCCAAGACCTGCCCAAGGAGGCCTTTGACAACTGGAGTGACACCTCCCTTCCCTCTGAGGCTGGTCTGTGGGCAGACGCCCTGGCAGCACCGTCCAACAGGACTCTGAGTGAGGATGGCTTTTAATCACCTGATAGGTGTCCCGAGCAACTAGGGTACTGAATTGTTCATTTTATTCTCTTCTATTTTAGTTACCTATGGGCTCTCCTGGTGGCTAAGCAATAAACAATCTACCTGCAATGCAGAAGACATGCAGGAGCCCTGGGATTCCATCCCTGAATGCCGAAGATCCCCTGGAAGCGGGCACAGCCACCCACTCCAGTACTCTTGCCTGGAGAGTCCCATGGACAGAGGAGCCTGGTCGGGCCACAGTCCACCGGGTCGCAAAGAGTCAGACACAGCGGAGCAACTAACACACTCAGTTGCTTTACATTTAAGAAGCCACCTGTTCCAAGTGGCTACCTCCTCGGGGCAGGGCAGTGTAGGGCCTTTAGGGTCAGGACTGGTCCCCTGCCAGGCGGCTGGGCCGGGTGGCTCAGTGTGGGCGCTGAGAGGCGCCGGCTCCGCGCTGCATCCACTTAGTAATCTCTTCCCTCGACAAACTCCTACCACGAACACCCAGGACTGCAGTCAGGCCCCGGGCGCCGGGACGGGAACAACTGCAAAACCGTGGACTCCACCGACTTCTGTCCCCCTGTCCCCCTTGCCCTCGGCACTCCGTGCACCCGAAGTCCTCACGGGCCTTGGGAGCAATGGGGAGGGAACGCGCGGGAGGGACCCCTGCGGCTCCCACCTGGGTCAGGGTCTTCCACGGCTCCTGGCTGCTCTATTCTTCGCAACAAGGCCTGCGGGCCAGGCATTTCCCTTTCACAGACGAGGAAACTGAGGCTGGAGGAGCTTAAGGGCACCGGCAGGGAAGCACAGCCGCAAACTCTGTGCTTGGGATTCTGGGGGTGTCGCCAAAGCCACGTCCGTGGGGGCCCGTCGTCAGGGCGCGCGGGGGAAGCGGCGGGTGAATATTTGGGGCTGTAACCCGGGCTCGGGCGACTGGGCGTCACCGCGGTTCCCCGGCGCGCGCGTGGCGAGGGCGGTGCCCGGTGCCCGGGGAGGGGGGACGGGGGCGTCGAGGCGCGGCGGCGGGGACAGACCCGGCGGCCCGGCTCCCGCGGCCCCGCCCCGGCCCGCCCCCGCCCGCGGCTATAAGATGTCGCGGCGGGCGGGCGGCGGCGACCCGGGGAAAGGGAGGGCGAGCGCGCGGTGCCGGCAGCGGCGTGGCTGGAGCGCGGCCGGGCGAGGGGGCGGCCTGAGCGGGACGCTGCCCGGAGAGGGGACGGCCAGAGCGGGACGCACGTCTGCACGACCCCCGTGCCCAGACCTCGCAGGATCCTGGGCCCCCAACGACGCGCGCCGGCGGAGCCCCCCATGAAGCCGCCCGTCGCGCAGGGCAGCCCCGCGGCCGCCGCGGCCGCAGGTGAGTGGCGAGGCGGGGTGGGTCTCCTTAAACCCGGGCCTTGCAGGGGGCTGGGGGCGAAAGCAGCAGGGTCCCGCGTAATCTTTCTCCATTCCTCCCCCTGCCTCCGCTCTGCCCCCGCCGGGCTGGGGGACACGTCACGGGCGCATCCTGACTCAGTCCTCCCGCCGACCCCGGGGCCGCGAGCGCGGGGACCGGTCCACCACCAGCCCGCGGGTGGGAAAGAGCTCGGCCTCGCGGCTTAGCGGCGTGACCTTTGATTTGCAACTCCCGGGGGGTGGAGACTCAGTTTCTTTCTCTCTAAAATGGGCGCGATGCTAGCGCGCACTTCTGGGGACGGTGGAGAGTCTTGAAAGATAACAGCCAGCGGCCGGCGGCGACCTCCGGCTGCCCCCCCATCCCGACCCTGGCCGGAGCGCAGTCCGCGCGGGCCGGCGACCCTGGGGTACCCCGGGGGCCCCGGCCCGACGCGGGACGGGAGGGTGGCCCGGCGCCCGCCCCCGCCCTCACCCGCGCCCTTCGCCCCTGCGCAGCCCCGGCCTTGGACTCTGCGGACGCGGGGGACCTGACGGACGCGCTATGCGAGTTCGACGCGGTGCTGGCCGACTTCGCGTCGCCCTTCCACGAGCGCCACTTCCACTACGAGGAGCATCTGGAGCGCATGAAGCGGCGCAGCAGCGCCAGCGTCAGCGACAGCAGCGGCTTCAGCGACTCCGAGAGTGAGTGCGGCGCGGCCGCGGAAGCTGTGGCGCCCCGGGCAGTCCGGGCGCCCGGCCCGCGCGGGAGCGCCCTGGGCTCGCGGCTCCGCGTGCTCCTCCGGCAAACCGCGGGCGGGGGGTCCGGCCGAGCGAGCCCCGAAGCCCAGAGCCGTCTCTAGGACTCTGGGAGTCTCCGGGGCCGCAAGGCCGGCAGGGAGCAGACCCCGGAGGGCGGTCTGCGGAAGGCAGGCTGGGCTCCACGCCGCCCGCCGGCAGGTGTCAGGACCCAGGAGGGCCTCCCCAGGGCGCCCTCTCCCCCCTCCTTGCCGCTTTCAGCAGCATCTTCAGAGGATGTGGAGAAAGCGCCACAGGCGTGGGGTCCAGAGCCCCCGGAAGGGCGCAGGATGGACGTATTGGTGAAACCAGAAAAGGTTTCTTAAGCTCCCGTTTTTGGGGTGTTTGAAACGCTTCTTGCACTTTCTCCTGGCCTTGAGCTCCCCCCTCCCCGGAGTTGTTGTTACACTGTCCGCAGTTTTGAAAGAATCCTAGCGCTGCTAAGTCCAAGTATTTAGAGAGTGTCCCTCATCCTTCAGGCAGGTCCATGACGTGAACTGCTGGCTCAGACTCCCGGCCCCACCCTGGTACCCAGTCTGAGGCTGGGGGTGGGGAGGAAGAGGGGAGATGGAGGGGGAGGGGAGGGGGGGGAGGGGAGGGGGGAGGGGAGGGGGGGAGGGGGGGAGGGGAGGGGGCAGTTGGGCGGTAGGGAGCAGATGGAGGCAGAGCTGCTTCCTGCTGACTTTCTCTTGGTGGAGACCACCCCCAGGGTCTGGCTGCCCTAAATCACCTTGTTAAAAAGAGAGACCACTTTTTCCAGGACCTCAAACGTCCTGTAAGGATTATGGATACGTGTTTAGGTGTCAAAGAGCAAATTGGGTGACTTTTCAATC
Source organism: Cervus elaphus (assembly GCF_910594005.1). Lineage (NCBI taxonomy): Eukaryota > Metazoa > Chordata > Mammalia > Artiodactyla > Cervidae > Cervus > Cervus elaphus. The sequence goes on from NC_057844.1 coordinate 12,617,617, forward strand.
TTCTGTGACTGTCGTGTTTCCCAACCCGGATGACTTACTGTTTTTCAAAGGGCATCTTGAACACTTCAGGATAATTCTTGAGGCTTCATTCCCTAGATGGGTTACCAGCCTGAATATCATTCCCTTTGCTGCCCTTGACTCTGGAAGTAAAAACAATGAGCTTTCCTTGTGATTCCCTTCTTTTGCGATCTGAAGCTTCTCCTTGTTACAGGGCAAAGATACAGTCTTGGACTTACACATGAGCTGTCCTCCTGAAAAGGAATAAAGGGCACTGGCCATCCAGTTCAGGCTTGGAGTCAGAAACTTAAGAGTTCCAGCCTGACTTGCCTTGGCAGCCCTGCCCAAGGGTTAGATCTAATTGCAGCTTTTGAGGTGAAAGGGAATGGAATCATCTGCTGTTAATTTTCCCTTCTGTATGTTTGGACTATGTTGCTAATGACCTGACCGCTTATTTTCAATTTCAAAGGGAAGTTGAAAAAATTTTGAAATTTGTCTCAATGTATGTAGCCAAACTTAAATGTGTCTCCTTCTACTGGGGCACATTCATCAAGTACAAATTCTCTCCCCCGTGGGAAAGAAAGCTGGCACAGTGTGTTCAGGGCTGCTCTCTTGCAAAGAACAGCTCCATTCTAAACCACAGCTGCACTTGGCTAGAATAGGGCCTGAGCTCACTCATTCATGGGTGATTGCAACTCCCTCGGGGTAGGATTTCAGATCTGGGATCCGTTTTCTGGGGGCCTCAAAGAAAAGGCACTCGAAACACATTCTTAACAGCTTCAGGGGAGATTGTTTGGAATGGTCTGTAGTTTTTCTTAGGGTGTGTGGACTTTGTTTTCTGCCTTTGTCGCTAACTGGTAAACTGACCCTTGGTTTGGTGGTTAGAGAAGTAAGCGGAGGGTATGCAGAAGGCTTGGATGACATTAGTCTTTCCTATAAATGTGTAGTTTGGCCCTCACGGGGCTGGTTAGAAATAGTCTTGGCAGAAGCGGTGTGTATCTAAATAGTCATTTCTTAAGGATGCATAATACGTGTCTTAATTGCCGCCCAGAATGGATCACAGACATTTGTTATACTCATTTAGCTGTTCAATGCGTTTCTGTGGAAGAGAGTATTTGAGAGAGGTGGATCCTACTGAAATGTAGGGTCTCCCAGCAAAGAGGAGATACCCTAGGATGATGAAAATAAGAGCAGCTCTCTTTTGCCAAGCCTTTTCTGTGATTACTGTTATTATCTGTTAGTTCTTACCATTAGCAAGCTCTTTGCTGTGCCTTAAATGTGCTATCTCCTGTGTTCCCTTCCACAGTCCAACAATGCAGGCACTCTTGTCTGCTTTTTTTTCTGATTAAATAGTGAAACCACTTGGACTATCTCTAACGTTTTGCTCTGTCACTGTGGTTGGTTGGCTGGTGTGGAAACCAGGTCCTCCTGGATAGACTTGGACAGGGATCACTTGCCTATTTGTCAACCATGGTCATGTTTGAAGGTGTCTCTTTAAGGCCGCGGTCCCCTCACCGGGTCCATGGAGCCCAGGCTGAGCTCTGTTGGGGCCCTGCATGAGGAGTGGGCCTCGGTTTCTCTAGCTGTGAAATGGAAAGGATTCTATTTAATGATGCTATGAGCTACCCACTCCAGTATTCTTGGGCTTCCCTTGTGGCTCAGCTGGTAAAGAATCCGCCTGTAATGTGGGAGACCTGCGTTCGATCCCTGGGTTGGGAAGATCCCCTGGAGAAGGGAAGGGCTGCCCACTCCAGTATTCTGGCCTGGAGAATTCCATAGACCATATAGTCCATGGGTTCGCAAAGAGTAGACATGACTGAGCGACTTTAGAAACATCCATAAGCTCAGGATTAGAAAGAAAATATTTGCCCTGTTTGATGTTTTTAAGAGAACAATAAAATGCACATGCCATGATGTGTCACATAGGCCAGATACATTTGGGCCAATGTCTTGCACGAACATGTTATGTATGAAGCTCTGAACCTTTGGGACTTTGGTTTTTTGCCCTGCGTTTTACAACTCCATCACTCTGAAGATGTACCCACAGCATTCCTGCTTTTTTGAAGAACCTTTTTTGTTCTCTTAAAAAAATTTAGAGGGAAAGACAAATGTTATATGATATCACTTATATGTGGGATCTAAAAATATAGTACCAATGAACTTATTTACAAAACAGAAACAGACTCCTATGGACATAGAATGCAAACTAACGATTACTGTGGGCGGGGGAAGCAGGAGAAGTATAAATTAGGAGTATGGGATTAACAGATACATACTACTGTATATGAAATGGAGAAACAGCAGGATTAATTAATTATTGTGTAGCACAGGGAACTATATTCCATATCTTGTAATAACCTATAATGGAAAACATTAAAAAAGAATATATATCTGGATCGTTTTGCTGTACACTTGGAACTAATACAATATTGTAAATCAACTATACTTCAATTAAAAAAAAAATAGGTTTCTCACATCCAAAGGAGAAAAACTAGACATTCCTTCTTTTAACCAGAGAAGCAAGTTACTTCCATTGGAGAGAAGAGCAGATGTTTAATAAGGAAATATGTCTTCCTGTTTCTACTTGCAGGGAATCCTCCTAAGACTTGAAGAGGACCAACACAACAATGGCAAGACAACTTCACGTTAGGGGTGGTATTCAAATGAGGGTTGATGAGAATTGTTCTTTTCTTCTAGATTTCGGTTCCAACAGATAACACCAGGCAGTTTCGTGAGAGCAGTTTCAGCTTTAGCAGTGGAAGGCAGCTCGGTTAGGAGCCGGGGCAGTGAGGTTCAAGCCTGATCCTCAGAGATGCTGCAGGCATGATGAACATCTTTGGTTTGAACTTAGCTCGAAAACCCTATTGTTCTTTCAGTACTTTCAGCACTGTACATGCACATCATGACTTCTCAAATGTGTTCAATAACATTTTAACTCATCATATACTAAATTTTAACCAAAGTGTTAATTTATGATTCCACGGATTGATTTTACAGGAAGTTTCTAATATTAACTGGCACTTTAAAAGGTGATATAAACTCACATCTTTGATGGATTGGAAGTTCCTTTTTCCTTTTGAGGGGGGGAGTTTTTTGCCTCTTAACAGAAAAGGTCCAAAGTCTACTCTGTATGCTGGGGCTTTTATGATTCTGTTGGGCCATTGGAGGGAATGAGGAATTGGCTTCTTTAGCTTGTGCAAAAGCTATATTGTCTGTATTTCTTTGCCTCGACTGTTCTAGCTTGGCTCTGGGAGAGAGGACCTGGGGGGCACGTGTGACAGGTAGCCTATTAGCTGATCTGATGTAAGAGCCACTGAGGTCAAAACTTGACCTTGTTCAAGCCGACAGGGAATGAGGGGTTAGGGGCCCTCGGGGTGTCCTGGTGTGTGCTAGGAATTCCAGGCAGGTAACAAGTGTCACTGGTGGACGTGTATGCATGTGTATGCTTAGTCGCTTCAGTCACGTCTGACTCTTTGTGACCTTATGGACTGTGGCTTGCCAGGCTCCTCTGTCTGTAGGATTCTCCAGGCAAGAATACTGGAGTGAGTTGCCGTGCCCTCCTCCAGGGGATCTTCCCGACCCGGGGATTGAACCTGGGTCTCCTGTGGCTCCTGAATTGCAAGCATAGTCTTTATCACTGAGCCACCTGGGAACCCCATCACTGGTGGGCACCTGGAGGCATATGGAGGGACCGAGCAGTCCCAGAAGAGAAGCTGGAACAATAGTGGTGAAATTGAGAAACGATTTCTTATTCTCTCAGTGCAGCTGTTGGAATTTAGATTTTGAGTGGGAAAGTTGACCCCCCCTGCCCCACCCCGCACATACCATTCCCTGTGGTGAAAGGGAAACAGGTCCAAGGCTTTCTTTTTCTCAGTTAATTACTATGGTTTGCTTGCCTGAAACATGTGGGATTGTTCTATATTTACAGGAGCTCCGGGCCACGGTTACTGTCTGTGGTTTTCCTTCCCTCTGGAGTAACACACGCTGGTACCAACCCCCAAATTACCTTTCTCCCCGCCCCCAAATGGAAAAAAAAAACACGTCTACCTTTTAAACAAGTCTTTGTTTTTGTAGCCAAGTTTTCCAAGCTTTGTGGGCGTTCCTATGGTTAAGATGTTAGAATATTTAATATGCTCACATTTCTTTTGATGATGTCTTAGCAAACTTGCTCCCTGAATTTGAGGTTCCTGGCTTCAGCGTGCCAAGTTGACTTGCCAAGGACATTTCTGATGGGACTGCAGAGCTGATGGCGGTAGATGTTGTAAGGCCCTGCAATATCTAGTCTTGCCACCTGCCAGGTCCCCAGATCATCACTGCTGTGTGTCCTTATTAATGGCAGCGACTGATGCCGGGTGGGGCAATAATACATTACTATGCTATCAGCCAGCAACACATTGCTGTCCCTTGTCAGACTAACTGGCTGTTATTTTGCAAGAAATCGAGTTCTAGGGGGGTGAAAAGAACAGGAAGGCAGGCTTTGCTTCCCTTTTAATTTACACCTAGCGTGCAGTCTTATTCACTGTGGAATGAAATTTTATTGGATAAAGGGTTAAGAGAGGTTGGATTACTTCTCTGTTGGTGGGTTTGTTCTTGGGAGGTTTGTTCTAGGGCTCCTCTGAAGATAAAATTTTTTTCTTAAGAATTTTGCGACTCTCTAAAGAAGAGGAAGAAGCTTGGCCCCAGAATCTGGAGTCTTATTATTCCCTATGGTGACCTTTCTTCTGAGCATGCCTTCCTCCAGTTTGTTGAAAAAATAAAGCCTGAAAACCACGGGCAGCACACGGAACTTGTGAGTTTCTTATCCCCCTTTCTTAAGAGAAGAAACTGCAGCTCCGAGATGAAGTGACTCGCACAGGGTCACACGGCCTTGGTCCCGCACAGCTCTAGGGGGACAGCTTCTGCTGGACCCCGAGGAGTTTGGGGGCTCTTAAGATTGTTGTGGTTCTTATTTTCATGAATTGTGTGTAGAGAGCATGACCACAGAGTGGAACTGAACCATGGAGAAGTTTGCCTCAAGGATGCTGGGACTGTTTCCTCTTAATGGTTGAACATCTTGGGCTTGGAGTCAGGGCTGGCCTGAATTGTGCACTGAGCATCCAGGTGTATCCATGAGCTGGTGTGTGAGAACGTGTGTGAGAGTGTGTGTGGGTGTTTGAGTCTGGGGGTGTGAGAGGCGAGCAGAAGTGGGCACATGCTGTGTTGGCCAGCCTCCCTGTGTGTGTCTATATCTATAGATACTGTAAATAAATATTGTAACTAGGATTTTTCTCCCCCTCCGTCTCATTGTGAGAGTAGCCTGACCTCATTATCAGTAAGAGGCAACTCCTGATTATTTGAAAAGTTGGCTCAGTAGTTTGCAGCTGAATTTGCCAGTCAAGGAACAGTCAGCTTGTCTGTATATTTTCTGAGGTTGAGGAAAATACTTAGATCAAAACGGAATTTAAGCCCCCAGGTTCTAAAGGGTGAGCGGTGAGCCGTGGTGGTGTCCTGGTACAGTGTGACCCTGCAGGGTCCCCAAAACCAACCGAGTTACCCGAGGAGTCATGAATCCTCACCGGATTCCTGTTTCCTACCATTTTGCAGGGACCGTCTCCACGTCTAGTTCATTACTTTCTCCCAAACTCAGTAGCACTTGGTCTACTTGTGTGTGAGGCAAACAAATGTGTGTGTGTGTTTTCCAGCCCCCAAGGGGTAAGTATACGTCTCTGTAAAATGCTGGGGAGCGGGGGCAGAACAGAGGTGAGGTCCAGGGCCAGGGTCCTGGTGCAGGACGGGGTGCAGGATGGGGCGGGAGGCAGGGCGGTGCCGCTGGCGGGGCCGACTGCCCCCGAGAGGTGGAGGCCAGGGGTGCCGCCCGCGGGGCCCAGGCTGACACTCTGGGCCCGGGAAGGGGGCGATGCTCGCGGGGGCCCTTTGGCGCCGAAGGTTCTGTTGCAGAGGCTTGCACGCCTTCCTTCTGGCTCCCGAGTGCGGGCTCGCGGCCCGCCTCCCCTGGGCTCTCTGTGGTTTTCCTGCCCCTCAGGCTCACTTCGCCTTTTCCCCACAAGTCTCTCGGGTTCTATTTGTGGCGATTCCCCTGCCTCTTATGAGGTGACAGGCGGTAACACGACGTGGTGGGTCTGCAGCGCGCACGACCGCCCTCCCGTGTGTGGGGGGAAAAGGGCTTCCCTTGAGAAAACTCCCGTCGCTCCAGAGTGGGGCTCAGCTGACAAGCCAGCGCGAGGGCTTCCCGCTTTGAGTTCAGTGAGTGCGCGTGTCCCGGGAGATAATAACAGAGGCGCCACCAAACAGTGTCCCGTGGGCAAGTGGGACCGGGAGACAGGGCTAAGCCGGCTTGTTTATCACAAGACATCTCAGGCACGTCGGAGTTTCATCAGAGGACCCTCCAAGGGGCGCGGTGTTTCTCAGGGTCCGGGGACCATGCAGTTCTTCTCAAAGGGCCACTATTCTGGGAAATACATCTTGGGGGAAATGTAAGCCCAAGAGTCAGAGTTTCAGATCTCAGCAGGTGTTCATCATCAGAGCCCTGAAAAACGACTGTGGTCCTTTTAGGTGGCCCGGACTGGACCTAAGAAGGAAGAATCAACCGTGAGGGTTGTATGTGTTTGGAAAACTGAACGCGATGGGTGTGTCAGCCAGGAAGACAAGACGGCCTGGGACCATCTCCTCGGGGCCGTGGGGGAACCTGTGAGGGGCAGTCTTTAGGGATGAAGAGGAATTCTCTTGGGGCCAGAACCCTCTGTTTCTGGAAGCCCTCTTTTATTCTGGGTGTCTCTTTTGTCACTGAGTCCTGTTCCTTTTGAGTTAAGAGGAGCAAAGAAAGATGGTTTTGCCTCCTCCTGAGCTGGAGGTGATTGGATGAAATCGGGTGCGTCCCGAGGAGGACAGGGAGCCTGGCCAGGCCATGGTAGCTCAGCGGCCCCCCTGCACCTGAGCAGGCTTCCCAGAGCTCATCTGCGCTACCCCCGTGCCAGGCTTTGTGTTTTGTTTCAACCAGGAAGGCTGTTCCTCGGTGACCTCAGAGGCCACATCCTGCTTCCACCGCCGGCTCTGCCTCTGAGTCTTTGGGTTGGTACGGCTCAGCCAGCAGCGCCCTTTCTGTGTTCCCGCCACAGAACTGGGCTGGCTGGGGTTGGTTTCTTCTCCCTTGGCAGGACTCAGAAATAGGATCTTAGAACTTCAGAGCTGGAAGGCACTTTAAGGATCATTAAGTCCACCTTCCCATTTTACAGATGGGTAAGCAAAGGCCCATCTGTAAAATGGGAAGGTGGACTGAGTCATCCTTCAAGTTCATTCTGTAAGCAAACCCACCCCCACCAGCCCCCACCCCCAAAAAGGAAATGGCAATCCACTCCAGTATTCTTGCCTGAAGAATCCCATGGACAGAGGAGCCTGGCGGGCTACAGCCCATGGGGTTGCAAAGAGTCGGACTCGACTGAGTGATCAAGCATACTCACACAAGCAAGAGCCCAGAGACATGGTCTTGTCCCAGGGCTCCCAAATACTCAGTAGCTGAGATGATTTCCTAGACGCTCAGCTCAGCCTTGCTTCTGGGACCTTGCCTCGATCTTGTCTTCAGGAGCAGGACAATGGAGCCACCCAGTCACCCAACGTGTTTGTAATCCACAGCTTCCAGGAGAAGAAATCTCTGTCTTTGACCCTCTAGCTGATCCCCAGGATACAGGAGCTTAGGAAAAACCATGACAAAGACTCTCTCTTGAGCAGGCAGGGAGGATTATTAAGTAGTGGGATCCAACCTTAACTTTGTATTATTTTTGGGGGTTCAGAGGGCAGAAGGGACATTTTTCAGGAAAAATGGTTCCTTGTGTCTCAAATCCCAAGCCACCCCCCGGCCTCCATCAGTCAAGCATTGGCTTAGCTGTCAGACACCTGGGCAGTGGGTGCCCGTGTGTTGCAAAGGAGGCTGGTCTGGTCATGATGGTCCTGTTGACCCTTCTTTTTTTAGGGAAGCAAGGGCCTTTGGTGTGCCTGATTGGAGACACACACGCACACATACACAGGCACACTCTCCTGCCTCAAATTTGGGAGCATAAATATAAAATGGATGTGAACTTGGGCAAACTTCAGGAGATAGTGAGGGACAGGAAAGCCTGGTGAGCTGCAGTCCACCGGGTCGCAAAGAGTCGGACACAAGTTAGCAACTAAACAACAACAAGAACAAATATAAAATCTGGAAATCAATTTTTTTTTTTTATAACTTTGCTCCCTTTGGAGATAAACTGTTGCTTATCAATAGACCAGGAGACTGAAACCATTTCTAACGAGTTATGTTTTCTTTCCTGAAAGGTGCTGAATCGCTTTATAGGAACAGCTTCAGCTTCAGTGATGAAAAACTGAATTCTCCGACAGACAGCACCCCAGCGCTGCTCTGTCCTTCTGTCCCTGCTCGGAAAGGTAAGTCCACTCGTTGGAATGTGAATTTTTTTGCTTCCTTATTCCCTCTCCCCCTCAGCCTCCCCTCTCTTCTGCCTTACCCCTAACCAATCTTGCCCAAATGTGCAAAACAAATAGAGAAGACTAGTATCTTCGTACAGTACAATGTGGAGTAGATTTTGTTATTTCTCAGGATTTTGATCAGCATGAAAGTGAAATCGCATACAGGTTGGTGGCAGGGGACGGGTGGCTCAGATGTTAAAGAATCCACCTGAAATGTGGGAAGATCCCGTTTCAGTCCCTGGGTCAGGAAGATCCTCTGGACAAGGGAATGGCTACCCACTCCAGAATTCTTGCCTGGAGAATCCCATGGACCGGGGAGCCTGGTGAGCTACAGCCCATGGGGTCACAAATAGTCGGACACGACTGAGCGACTAACACTTTCACTTTTTTATTTCAGGAAACCATGTAGAGAAACTGTGGGAGAAAGAAAACATGTAGACTCTAGATTTTGTTTTCTCTTGTGTGTTGTTATCAATTCAGTGCTAAATGACAGTGTTCTCCTAGACTGGCTGGTTATAGAATGTAAAACTCAGCAGTTAGGATTTGCAGTAAGTTGGGTTCTTTTTTTTTTTAATTGCATTAACTCTTTAAAGAATGCTCTCAGATGACCAATTTAGCAATTAAATGGGGTCATCATTATGAAACAAGTGATGATCTAACATAATTCAAAATAGCGGCTCCAGCCTGCCTCTACTGTGATATTAATAGACAAAAAAATTTTTAAAGATGCATGAGCAGTTTCTTATATTTTGGAGCTAGTAAATTGTCTCCAGCCAGAGAGCTGAATGTTCTGTTGGGCAAGTGCCCTTTGAAAACAAAAGGAGTTTTTTCCTGCTTAAGAAATGTTACACTCGATGAAAATAGTTGCAGAATGCAATAAAAATGGAACATGGTTAAAAAGAAATATGAAGATTTCATCATTTTCTCACTCAGGCAGGAGGGCAGAATTTCGCCCTTTTTCAAAAGAGACATTTTAAAGTTCTCCTCCCCACATAGCGGTGCTAGCAGCCCCTGGGAATTCTGCCATTGTCCAGCCCTCCGTCTGTAATGGATCTGTTGAATTGAGAGAGACAGAACAGTCTAGAAAGTGGCTTAAAACATGCCCAGATTTGCTACCTGATCCTCTAGAGGTAGAAATTAAAGAGGGGGGAAAAAGCCCTAGTGGCAAATTGACTTTAAAAGCTAAAAACAGTGAGTTATTTGTAGCCAGCTCCCCAGGTGGTGCAGTGGTAAAGGATCCGCCTGCCAAGGCAGGAGACAGCAAGAGATGTGGGTTCGATCCCTGGGTCGGGAAGATCCCCTGGAGAAGGGGATGGCAGTCCGCTCCAGTGTTCTTGCCTGGGAAGTCCTTTGGATGTAGGGGTCTGGGGGGCTCAGTCCATGGGATCTCGAAGAATCGGAGACGACTGAGCAGGAGCATGTACTGCTTGAGGGGGCTAATTAATAAAGACATGCATTCAGAGAAGGCATGAGTGGTGAGCTCTAGAGAAAAAATAAGACACACAGAAAGAAGGACAAGTCTTAGGATGCGGATGGAACAGAATCACGATGGGGCCTCGTTACCCTGTGTTGGCGCCTGCATGGCATGAGGCCGCCCAGACCCAGGAGCCTCCTGCCGCCTTCTCTGTATCATCTTGACAAGGAGCAGAAGCGCTTAGTTAATTCCACCCTGGGGGCACCACGTGGGCTGAAGTATTGCCCTGGAGTGATAGTGTGAACAGGACTGCGTCAGAGAAGTTGAGCTGGAATTAGGGACTCTGGGTGTGCATTCCACACGCTGCTTCCCAAATACTTTGGCTGGTAGCTCAGATCCTACACAATAGAAGAGTTAAAACTTTTCATCTTCCTTCCCTGTCCCTGTTTCACTCTGCCTTTCAACTTTGTTTTTACTTTTGTTTATTTCTGGCTGTGCTGGGCCTTCGTTGCTACGCACAGGCTCCCTCTCGGTGTGGGGAGCAGGGGGGTTACTCTCTAGTCATGCTGCAGGGGCTTCTCGTTGTAGGGGCTTCTCCTGTTGTGGAGCAGGGGCTCTAAGGACGCGGGCTTCAGTGGTTCTGGCTCATGGGCTCCAGGGCCCGGGCTCGTAGCTGTGGCACACAGGCTTAGTTGCTCTGCGGCACGTGGGATCTTTGTGGACCAGGGATCCACTTGTCCCCTGCATTGGGAGGCAGATTCTTAACCACTGGACCACAAGGAAGCCTCCACCTCCCAGCTTTTAAAGTGGTGAAGAGAGTTACTTCTTCCAGGCTGCTGGACCATGGGTGGGGGGTGGGGGATGATGAACTACAAAACCCAGAAAGAAACATCTTCAGAAAAAGCTTCTGAGTTGCCTGTAAGTGAACATTGGAGCAACCACTTAGGGCTGGTACAGGACACTATTTAATAAAATCTCGGAAGACAGAGAGATAGGGGGTCATATAATTCTGGAAAAGTCGAATTCATCAGCTGTCTTGAATATAGAAACTGAACCTGAACTCTTGTTTTTCAGCCAAACTTGGAGATACGAAAGAGCTAGAAGACTTTATTGCTGATCTCGACAGAACCTTAGCAAGTGAGTACATGCCTGGTAGTTTAAAAAAAAAGAATCAAACAAAACCAGCCAGCACCTCTGATAAAGTGCAGTAATGTTTACCAGCTTGCCTGCGGCAGGAAGTTACATCATTAGGTGTTTTTAGGTTCAGAAACAGGACCCTAGTGGCTCAAAAAGAAATCCTGAGGATAAGCTGGCATTGATGTTGACTGCCTTTTCAACCAGGGAGAACTGGCCCCCAAAAAACAATGGCATTTTGTTTGAGAAGTGGAGAGTTAAGTAGTAGTTAGAGTGATTGCAGCCTTCCCAGCATGGTGGCCTGCCAGGCTCTTCAGAAAAGAAATCAGCTTATTGACCACCAAGTATTATACTGACTAATAGAGCTGACTCATCGGAAAAGCCCCTGATGCTGGGAAAGACTGAAAGCAAAAGGAGAAGGAGGTGGCAGAGGATGAGATGGTTAGATAGCATTACTGACTCAGTGGACATGAATTTGAGCAAGCTAAGGGAGAGAGTGGAGGAAAAGGAGCCTGGTGGGCTACAGTCCATGGGGTCAAAAAGAGGCAGACACGACCTAGATCATTATACTGACAGCGCAGAGGGTTCAATCTCAGGGGCCAGAGAAAACTTCACACGTTAGATCCAGGGGTTTGATCTGACTTCTAGAGGGCTGGGTTCCCAAAGAGAGAATTGGCTTGGCGAGACCTTATAACCAAAGACCCACACCAGTTACCGAAAGACCTGGATGAGGTACGTGGTACCCCGTTTCCCATTTGGCAGTTACACTAATGGCACCCCATTCTCTGTGACCAAAATTTTTGAGAACCGAGGGTATCAGATCATAATTGCCATGGGGGTGCCTGGAAGAAAGGACCCTGAGAATCAATCCACACCTTCTATTTCCAAAGAACAGGATTACAAGTGCCAGAAGGGTCAGCTGGAGTTTCCTGGATGACAGTTTCCACAACTTACCCTTGGGGGTCCTTGTTCAGTGACAGAGCAGCCCTGGAGAATTTCATCCTAGCCCCTTTCATTTTACAATGAAAGAGTCAGTTTTCCATATTTTATGCTGTGCTATGCTAAATAGCTGGATAGGATCTGAAAAAATAGATCCAAAGCTGGTTACTTAAAAAGAATTCTGTTCTTAAACAAGGTTTCAGACAGACCTACCTAATATTAGGTGGAAAGTTCTTCTGCAGTTTCTGTTTACTAGAAGACTTTATCACCCATACTGTCCTCCATCAGAAGACCAAGGTCTGTTCTGACAGAGATGATTGTAATTGCAACACAGTTTGTGTTAGACCCGTGAGACAAGCTTGTTGACTTCATGAAAATTGCAGCAGGCTGCCCAGTCATACCAGTTCTTCAGACGTACATTACATGGGAAGCCTGCCATTAAGTTTGGTGCTTGGATGCCTGTTTGAGAGGTGTGCTCTGGTTGAGCATGCATGCCAAGTCGCTTCAGTTGTGTCTGACTCTTTTCGATCTTATGGACCATAGCCCGTCAGGCTCCTCTGTGCATGGGATTCTCCAGGCAACAATACTGATGTGGGTTGCCATGCCCTCTTCCAGGGGATCTTCCCAACCCGGGAATCGAACCTGTATCTCTTAGTCTCCTGCATTGGCATTCTTTACCACTAGTGCTACTTAGGAAGCCCATGGTTAAGCATAGGAATTGTCAACTTTCCCGAGTGGATCACCTTCTCTGTCTCCTATTGACAGGTATGTGAAACAAGAAGTTCTGGGTCCTTTCATTCTAAAGGGAGAAGTTTCAGAAAGCTCGGAGGACCTGATAAAATCAGCTACAGAATATGCTGCTGGAGGGGGCAGAGATGTTGCTCACCCACCACCAGGCTTGTCCTAAAAATACTTTTGGGCTCATCTCTGGGCAGGTTAGAGACTGACTTTGTTTACCAGCTTGCAGCGTATTAGAGCAGATGACTCATGCTAATGTTGTATTTCCTCTTAAAACATAGCTTCTCTGTAATTTAAAATGCTTTTATGAAAATATTTGTAATTAATTATATATAGTCGGAAACAGTAATATGCTTTCCCCATTATAATATATTTTTGTATGCAAATAAAGTTTGAACTGGAGTCTGTCTTTTGGAAGCCGTCTTTTTTTTTTTCCCTCTTGATTTCTTTCAATATATTTCCATCCAGGTAGTATTCAAGTGGAAATAACATCCCTCTTGACTTCTAATAGGGACTCTGGGTGCTGCCACATTGCACTAGGCAGTAGGATGATTAGTGAGAGAAAGTGTTACTTTGAAGCTCATTCGGCACTCTAAAGGGAAATTCTGGCACATGGTTGATGGGAAATTTTAATTTGAGCATTGTGGGGTTTTTTTTAAGCTTTTTATTTTGTGCTGGGGTATAGCCAATGAACAATGTTGTAAGAGTTTCAGGTGAACAGCCAAGAGACTCAGCCACACGTAAACATGTATCCATTCTCCTCCAAACTTCCCTGCCATCCAGGCCCCCACACAGCACTGAACAGAGCCCCCTGTGCTACACGGGAGGACCTTGGTGGTCCTCTGTTTTAAACACAGCAGTGCGTGTATGTCCAACCCAAACTCCCTATCTCCTGCCTCCATCCTGGGAGGATTGTGGTTTTGATGGAAGTTGGGTTTCTCTTCTCTGTTCTCCCCATTTCTTAGAACCTTTTTGTTGCCATGGGCGCTCCCTTCAATTAAGGGAAATACTAGGTGCACTAGGAATCCAGGGCAGGTTGGGGCAGCTGGAGCATTTATAAATGGTGGTGCTCGCGTAAGACCAGTGTGCTGAGGCGGATTTGATGTGCTGGCCTGGGTGCTAACGTCCAGGAGCCCGGAGCTGGAGGGGTCCCAGGGGGTCCAGATGTAGGGTCTCCCATGGGGTGGGCTTGTTTGTAGAAGCCAGTAGCCCCACCTCCCACCCCCTGCCTGCCTTTTATGGGGGATGGGGCGAGGCATGAAAACAGGCAAGTCCATAGTTTTCCTGTCTATGCTTTTCTACCCTTAAAACATCTGAAATAACCAGGCATTACTTTGACATGCAGAATCAAGTTATGCAAAAACTCCAATCCTTATGTTCCTGTAGAACACAAATCCAAAACATAAGTACTTCTAATTTTACATAATTTTCCATAAGGCCTTATGACTATTGATATTTTCAAAAGATAACTACTAATTTGATCTGTTTTTTAGGGCATTGGCAAACTAAATTGCCTTTTATTTAAAGCTTTTCTTTTCCCCAAACTTCTGGGAAACCTTTTGGGTTGAACCCAAATATTTTCTGTAATTCTTTTTTTTTCTAGTTTTTAATTTTTTAGAAAACTTTATTTTATACTGGAGTATAGCTGATTAACAGTGTTGTGACAGTTTTGGGTGGACAGCAAAGGAACTCAGTCATACATGTATCCATTCTCCCCCAAACTCCCCTCCCATCCAGGTTCTTTATTTCTTTATTGAGATATAATTTACATACCTGAACGTTCATCCTTTTAAAGTGTACAATTCAGTAGGTTTAAACTTTTTAGCTGTGCTTTCTGGCTTGGAGGATCTTGGTTTCCAGACCAGGAATTGAACCTACCCCCTCAGCAGTGAAATCGCAGAGTCGTAACCACTGGACCAGCAGAGATATCCCACCTCAGTGGCTTTTAGTACCTGTGTTCACGGAGTTGTGCAGCCATCCCTGCCTGTGGATTTGTCTATTCTGGATATTTCATACAAATGGAATCATACAACATACAGCGTTTTGTTTCTGCATTCTTTTCTTTACAAACTTTTCACGGTTCATCCATGTTGTATGCGAATCAGTACTTCATTCCTTTTTGTGACTGACTAATAGTCCACTGTATGGACATACCATATTTGTTTATCCATTTATTAGTTGAGGGACATTTGGGTTATTTCTACTTTTCGGCTAGTGAATATTGCTCTTATGAATATTCATGTATAAACTTTTGTGTGGATATATGTTTTAATTTATTTTGGGTATATAACTAGGATCAGAATTGCTAGGCCGTAAGATAACCCTATGCTAAACTTTTTGAGGAATTGCGACTTTCCCATTTTACATTCCCACCAGCAACGTATGAGGGCTGCAACTTCTATACACCCTTGGCAACCCTTGTTGTTGTTCATCTTTTTGAATGTAGCCCGTTGAGTGGGTGTAAAGTGGTATCTTTTTGTGGTTTTCATTTGCATTTCCCTGATGACTAATGATCTTGAACATCTATTTATGTTTTTATTGGCCATTTGCGTATCTTCTTTGGAGGATTGTCTGTTTACAGCCTTTGCCCATTTTTAAATGTTGTTGTTCAGTCACTCAGTCGTGTCCGACACTTTGTGACCCCAAGGATTGCAGCACGCGAGGCCTCCCTGTCCATCACCATCTCCTGGAGTTTGTTCAAATTCATGTCCACTGAGTCGGTGATGCCATCCAGTCATCTCATCCTCTGTTGTCCCCTTCTCCTCCTGCCTTCAACCTTTCCCAGCATCAGGGTCTTTTCTAATGAGTTGGCTTTTCCCATCAGGTGACCAAAGTATTGGAGCTTCAGCTTCAACATCAGTCCTTCCAATGAATATTCAGGACTGATTTCTTTTAGGATGGACTGGTTTGATCTCCTTGAAATCCAGGGGACTCTCAACAGTATTCTTTATTACTGTTGAGCTGTAGGAGCTGTCTATGTATTCTGTATACAAATCCTTTATCAGACATATGATTTGAAAATAACTTCTTCTATTTTGCAGGTTGTCTTTTCACTTTTTTATTAGTGACCTTTGAAGCACTAATTTTATTCCACTGCTTTTGTTTATTTATTTTGATTTTTATTGGAGTACAGTTGCTTTCCAATGTTGTGTTAATTTCTACTGTACAGCAAAGTGAACCAGCCATTTGTATACATATATCTATCCCCTCTTTTTTGGGGATAGATTTTCCTTTCCATTTAGGTCACCACAGAGCATTGGGTAGAGTTTCCTGAAGCACTAAATTTTGATGAAGTCCATTTTATCTGTTTTATTCTTTTGTCACTTGTCAAAAGTCCACTTTTGGTGTCATATCTAACCATTGCCTAATTAAAGATGACAGAGTTATTCATATATTCTCCCATCCAAGTACTAACCAGGCCCGACCCTGCTTAGCTTCCGAGATCAGACGAGATCGGGCGCGTTCAGGGTGGTATGGCCGTAGACAGAGTTATTCATATATTCTCTTTTAAGAGTTCCATAAGATTATACAAATCTTACATTTAGGTATTTGGTCACCTTTGGTTTAATTTTGTATGTGATATGAGGGAGGTATCCAACTCTGCTCTTTTGCATGTAGACATCCAGTTGTCGTATCCTTATTTATTGAAAAGACTATGTTTTCCCCCTTGAATTATGTTGATACTCTTGTTAAAAATCAGTTGGTCATATGTGTATGGGTTTGTTTCTGGGCTCTCAATTCTGTTCCAGGGATTTCTATGTCTCTTTTTATTTCCTGTACCACACAGTCTTGATAACTATAGCTTTGTAGTAAGTTTTTAAATCAGAAAGTTTAAGTCCTTCATCTTTGTTCTCTGCATGATTATATTGGCTATTCTGAGTTCCGTGCATTTTCAGATAAATTTTAGGTTGAGTTTGTCAACTTCTGTCACAAAGGCGGTTGAGTTTCTCATAGAGATGGTATCGAATCTGTGTGTCAATTTGGGAAGTATCGCCATCTTAGCAACACCAAGTCTTCCTTCCAATTCATGAGCATGAAACGCCCTTCGGTTTATTTATGTCTCCTCATTTCTCTCAACTGTGTTTGTGCCTTTCAGCGTGTGACTCTTGCACTTCTTTCATCAAATTTCTTTCTATTCTTTAAAAAAAATGATTTACTTATTTGACTGTACCAGATCTTAGTATCAGCATGTGGGATCTTCCTTGGGGCATGTTAGATCCCTTTTTTCAGTTGTGACATGTGGCATCTAGTTCCCCGACCAGGGATTGAACTCGGGCCACTTGCTTTGGGAGTGCGGAGTCCAGCCACTGGACCACTAGGGAGTCCCTGTCAAATTTACTTCTAAGCATTCCTTTTGATGCTATTGTAAGCAGAATTGTTTTCTTAATTTTATTTTCAGCTTATTCCTTGCTAGGGTATAAAAATACCCTTGATTTTTGTCTATTGATTTTGCTTTCTATACTTATTTATTAGTTCCAATAAGGTTTTGCGTGTGTATGTGTGTGGAGAGTTCTATATACAAAATCATAGCATTTGCAAATGGAAATAGTTTTACTTCTTCCTTTCCAATCTGAATGCCTTTTACATTCTTTCTGTTGCATCACTGCCCTGGCTGGAACTTTCAGTACAATATTGAAAATAAGTGGTGAGAGGGACATCCTAGTTTTGTTTCTGATCTTAGAGGAAAGTTATCAATCTTTCACCACTAAGTATTATGTAAGCTGTGGGAATATTTTCCTTTTTCATCAGATGAGCCCTTGTTTTTTATTTTTTAACATAATTTTCCCATTACCTGGAACTGTTTCTGTTTCATACTTGGGAATCTTTATCTGCTTTGATAAATCTTCTCCCCCCATCCCCAACTCCCACTGGGACACCAGTGGTTGTTCACTGTCCCTATACCTTCTTATTACTAGCCTCTTCAGGATTTGAGGCTCTACCTCATTGGGCAGGTCTTTCTTTATGGTCTCCTGGAACCTGGATGCCCAGAGTTAGACATGCAGGGTATGGAGCTTTGTGGCCTTTCGAGAGGATAAGATCAGTGGTTTGGAGACAAGAAGTGGATTCCTTTAGAAAAGTATTGGAAGAAGGATTGTTTGTGCTCTAACCTCTGTCAGGCGAGTAACTGGGGACAAACAGGCTGTGGGCTGAGTCACAGCTTGGAGTTCTGGGAGTATTGAAAAAAGTGTTTTCTGTGTTTCCCAAGATGCATTTCAAGGAGCACATTCCTAAGCTGTTTTGAAGACTAGGTATTAAGGTCATGTACTTGAAAAGTGCTGCATGTACGTCACTTAGAGATTGATTATGCACATAAATTACTTAGGGTTCAGTCTAAGATGATGGATCAGAAAGTCCCGAATATAGTGACTTAAACAAGATGAGACTTTCTTTTTCACTAACAGCCCAGAGGTGAGCAGTACAAGGCTGGGTGAGTGGTTCTCTGGTTCAAAGTGACTGCTCTTGCTCCTGACATCACATTTCATTCCAGCCAGCACAAAAGAGAGCAAGTCAAGACAGGCTTATTACTTTCAATGATGTGACTAGAGGTGACACAAATTACTTCTGCTCACACTTGCTAGTCCAGATCTTAGTCAGATAGTCAGTCATTCCCAGCTGCAACAGAGGCTAGGAGAAAAAGTCTCTTGCTGGGCAGATGAGTGTTCAACTAAAATTTGAGGGTTCTGGAATTCCCTGGCAGTCCATTTAGGACTCCACGCTCTCACTTCTGAGGGCCTGGGTTCAATCCCTGGTTGGGGAACTAAGATCCCACAAGCCAGCCACAAGTCATGGCCTAAAAAATAAAGTTTAAAAAAATAATAAAAATAAAATTTGTGGGTTATGTTATTAAAGAAAGAGAGGATGGGTATTGGAGGATAACTATTCATTTCTGCCACATAAAGTCAAAGGCTTTGAGAAATCCTGCAGCCAAAAGACTTTTGTGTGTGTGAAAAAGCTACCAACAATTCACAGCCATAATCCATTAGCATTCTTTGGAACGAGCCTTGGGAAATGCCATTGTAGGGAATCTCATTCCACCGGGTTCTATTGAACTCTACTTCCTCCAAGACCTGCATGCCTACAGCATGGCCTTTGCAAACTGCTTGAGTGTTCCATGGAGAGTGTCAGCCAGTGGACTTTTCTGGAACAGAATAAGACCAGATTCTGAGGATGCAGAGTTGGAAGGATGTGACTAGTATGTTGTTGGGTTTGGGAATTTTCTGTTTGAACTTCTGGGAGGGATCACTAAAGCAAAACAAAACAAAAAACATGACACACACCCAAAGTGAGAGGATCCAGTACCAGCTCACATGTCCACACACCAGCCAGCCTCTGGGGCGGGACGGAGGAGCCTGATGACCTGTCTCCTTGAGGAATTATGACCCCGGTGGGCTGCATCGGCACCTCTGCCCCAAGTGTGAAGAGGGACGTCTGAGCTGAGGGGCAGGAGGTGGTGATGGGTGGTCTGTTGATAATCAGTGGAGTGGGGACCCTGAGGATAGAATGTGCAGAAACCTCCTCTGGGATGGGTTGGAGAAAGTACGGGCTTTCAAACTAGACCATCTTAAAATCCTACCTTGCCATCCTGTATCCGACTGATCTCCGGCACAGACGTTTTATTTCCTCACTTATAAAATCAGGATGTGAGTCCTTATTTTCTGTGTCACTGTGAAGACCAAATGGAGATGATGTAAAGCCTCTTCCTCCTCCTCATAACATAAGGACATTGGGTTCCTGTACTCAAGGCAAAATTAAGAATCACGGAGGCTCAGATGGTAAAGATGGAGAAGGAAACGGCAACCCACTGCAGTATTCTTGCCTGGAGAATCCCATGGACAGAGGAGCATGCTGGACTGCCACCTATGGGGTGTCACAGAGTCGGACATGACTGAAGCGACTTAGCAGCAGCAGCAGATGGTAAAAAATCCGCCTGCAATGCAGGAGACCCAGATTCAATCCCTGGGTTGGAAAGATCCCCTGAAGAAGGGAATGGCTATCCACTCCAGTGTTCTTGCCTGGAGAATTTCACGGGCAGAGGAGCCTGATGGGCCCCCGTCCACGGGGTCACAGAGTCGGACAGACTGAGTGGCTGACACGCACAACACGCACGTGGTCGTCACAGGGGGCAGTTCTAACCCGCTCGGCCTCAGCTGAGTGAAGGACGCCACCGTGTCTGCTGAGCCCAGAGGGAGCGGGGAGGGAAAGAGCACCAAACGCAGGGCCGGGAGGGGCCGAAGCCCCGTCCCGTGGTGGCCGGCTCTCGGCCCCTCTCTGGGGCCCACTTCCTCCAGGTCAAACCGAGGCAGGGGACTGACGTTCGAGAGGCACTCCCTCCCCTATAGTTGAGTGGGCTCTGGTCCTGACCTTAGACCTACAGCTCCTCTCTGAAAAGCAGATGGGGTATTTTTGGCTTCTCCGAATGTGTTTCTTCCACACCCTTCTCCAAAATGTTTTCCTGTGCTAATTTATTTGGCTAAGGAGGTTTGTGGTGAGAGACACCAAACAGGAAATAGCTGTCATAGCTGCTGTCTGCAACGTTTGTTTTTTTAAGGCTTTCTCCTGTCTAGCTCACCTTCTTGTGTCGCTGGGTATTGATTGAAGGGCAGGGTAAGTGGAAGGGGAAAGGGAAACACATTTTTAGAAGGGAACGTTTTCCTTCTAGTTCAAAGTTTACTGAAGGGTAAGGATTATTATGCACCATGGCAGGATTAGGTGACTCCTTTCCACCACAGGGCCTTTGTGCATGTAACTGTGTCTGCCTGGAATGCCTGCTCTTCTGGTTTTTTGGTTAGTTCTGCTTCTTTAGGGTCAGCTCGAGCATCACTTGCTCAGAAGGCCTTCCTGGCCCCCAGTCTAGGTTGGTCCTTGGTGCTATTCTCATAGCGCCCTCCTCAAGTGCACTCATCTTGGTTTACAATGACATGTTCACTTGGGTGATTTCTTTTTCATAGGTTTTTTAAGATGCATCTTTTTGGCTGCACCTCTCAGCCAGGTGGGTTCCCTGACCAGGGATCGAACCTATGACCCTGCATTGGAAGCACAGAGTCTTAACCACTGAACTGCCAAGAGAGTCCCTGGGTGATTTTTTTTAGGTTAATTTCTCTCCTCTCTCTTACAAGCAGGCCTTAAGCCCCACGAACGCAGGGACCATCCCTAGCTTGGCACGCCATGTGCTCCAGCACACAGCACGGCCCCGGGCACACGGGGAGTGCTCAGTTCGCTTCTGATAGCTGAGTGAGCGAGATGTCTCACCTCTCACCAGCAGGCAGGCGGGCTGGGCATGACAGTGTCTGGGGTGTGTGTTCACCTAGTCCCCTCTGCTTCATCACTGGACCACCGTCCTCTTGCATGTCACTTCTGCCTTCCCTTCTCTAGGGCCTCACTCTCATCCTCCCAAAGCATCTGAAACATTAACCCAAGGCCAAGACTGGTGCCGGGGGCCCAGTAGACTCCTTTCCCCAGCTCCTTATGGTATACCGGGGGAGAAGAGATGTCTGAAGACAGAGAACTTTGAGGCCAGAAGGAATGAATCTCTAACGGGGGATCCTCAGCCACCATGATTGGCAGTGGGGGGAAGAGGAGCACTTCTTAGCCACTCCAGGGAGATGATGTCTGATGCTAGGCTGACTCTGACCCTGACACAATATTTACCTTTTCCTAGAGCTTGGATTCTAAAGTCAGAGAAGTCTTCTGAACCCTGTTGCAGCCAGAATGTGGTGTCAGCACACCGTGGGTGTGTGTGAACATATGTGGTGCATGTGAGCTTGCGTGTACATGCTTTTGGGTTTATGCGTGCATATGTATATATATGTGTGTGTGTGTGTTTTTATTAAAAGGAAGGAGACACAGACATAGGCTTCCCAGGTGATGCTAGTGGTAAAGAGCCCGCCTGCCAGTGCAGGAGACTTGATCCCTGGGTCCAGAAGGTCCCCTGGAGGAGGGCCTGGAAACCCACTCCAGTGTTCTTGCCTGGAGAATCCCGTGGACAGAGGAGCCCGGTGGGCTACAGTCCATGGGGTCGCAGAGTCAGACACGACTGAAGTGACTTACTTAGCACAAGCACGCATGCACAAAGACAGGAGTTCTGGTGTGGAAGACCGGGAGGAGGGCACAGGGCCCTCAGAGGGTCTGAGGTTGGGTTATTAACAGCACAGTCTGTCTCCTGGGCGGGAGTGGCCCTTCCTCTGCTGGGCTTGTCTTTGCTTGTCCACATTTCAAAACAGGATTACCTTTATAATTGGGTTTTCATGCATCACGTGGAAAGGGCCCATTCCCACGTGCTCCCAGGAGGCGTGTGACCCTCTGTCCTGGGCTCAGGGCCAGAGCCTGTTCTGGGACCAGAAGCATCACGGCCTGGCTTCGGAGTCTAAGCCAAAGGAAGCCCCAGCCTGGCCAAGAGCAGGTCTGGGAGGGCCAGGCCCGAGTGTGACCTCCTGCTTGTCAAGGGCGTCTAGGGGGCAAGGCGTGGGGCAGGGCATGCCTGAGTCACCCGGCCTTGTGGAAGGACTCTGAGTGAGGGGCCTGCCCTTTTCGGGGTGGGGAGTGTGGAGTGTATTCTGGAGTGAGCTGCAGTAGCCAGGGAGGAATTTGGGGAACAGGATAAATTAAGCAGTGAGGTTTCTGGTAGGTGAGCAGATGCAAAGGGAACGAAACTTAAAAGGACACACGTAAGCATATGGCCGATTCATGTTGATGTATGGCAAAAACCATCACAATATTGTAAAGTCATCATCCTCCAAGTAAAATAATAATAATGAAAAAGAACATGGAGTTCGGATCATTCTGGAAGGAGGGTTGGCAGCACAGTCTCCCAAACAGAAGAGGGGCTGGCATCCGGCACCCTGACCCCGCTCCTTGGGCTGAAACACAAAACTCGCCTCCAGTCAAGCGGCCTCATTTTAGACCCAAGAAAACTGATCCCAGGGCCAAAGCTTTAATGACCAAGCGTTGTATCTCAGACAATAAAAAGTTTCAGGAAGGTGAAATCAGAGATGAAAATGTACCGGGATGGGGGTGGGGGGAACATGAGCTCCCCAAACCCAACGTATAATTAACCATTGTAATCTCAAGTGATTGCGGACTGATGGAGAGATTAGCTGTGTCCAGAAAGACATCCACTTATCAATCACTTGTGCGCAGATAAGAGAAGTTGCGTCAGGCCAGCAGGCAAGGGAGCCAGGGAGCCGCAGCGGAGGAAAACATTCGGTAGGGAGGTCACCTTGATCTGAGGAAGCCCATTGTACTTGGAGCCAGTCCCCAGAGAGGTTATGAAACAGCGTAGGGCCACCGCCCCTTGGGTCCTAGGGCACATGGCAAAATGACAGCTGGATCCTTTTCTGTTTTTTTTTTTTTTAACTGGAATATAGTTATTCACCATGCTGGATTAATTTTTCCTGTACAGCTAAGTGATGCAGTTATATATATATATGCACGTGTGCATGCAGTCTTTTAAATTATTCTTTTCCATTATGGTTTATCACAGAATATTGAGTATAGTTCCCTTTGCTATACAGTGTGTGTGCTAATTGCTCAGTCCTGTCCGACTCTTTGAGACCCTTTGGACTGTAGCCCACCAGGCTCCTCCATCCATGGAATTCTCCAGGCAAGAATACTTGAGTGGGGAGCCATTCCCTTCTCCAGGGGATCTTCCCAACCCAGGGATCGAAGCCGGTTCTCCTGCATTGCAGGCAGACTGTTTACTCTCTGAGCCCCCAGGGAAGTCACCAGGGAAGCCTTGCATACAGTACGACCTTGTATACAGAATGAATGTGTGTGCTTAGTCACTTCAGTCATGTCTGACTCTTTGCGACCCTATGGGCTGTAGCCCACCAGGCTCCTTTGTCCGTGGGATTTTCCAGGCAAGAGTACAGGAGAGGGTTGTCATGCCCACCTCCAGGGGATCTTTCTGACCCGGGGATCAAACCTGTGTCTCCTGCGTCTTCTGCCTTGTAAGCAGCTTCTTGACCACGGAGCCACCAAGGAAATGGGTACAGTATGTATGCAGTGTGCTCTAGAGTGGGACCTTGCTGTTGATCCATTCTCTGTATAATAGTTTGCATCTGCTAATCCCAAACTCCCGGTCTGCCCCTCCTCTGCCCCCTCGCCCCTTGACAACCACATCTGTTCTCTATGTCTGTGAGTCTCTTTCTGTTTCATAAAAGTTCATTTGTGTCGTATTTTAGATTCCTCTAATTTTCAATCTCCTTTGAGAAAGGGGAAGAGATGGCTTCTTGGCTGGCTGCTGGATGGTGCTTTTAGACTGCACACAACTATTTGTGATTTGTGATCTGAAAGACCACAGTAGTCAGTTTTCCTTCATTCGAATTCTGCCTTCTCAATCCCACCACGCCCGCAAGTCCAGAATTATTTTCAAGTTCTGTTAAGCCCCATTTTTGAAGGCAAAACTATCTCCACCCCTATCAGGAAGGAGACAGAGATGCGCTGACATATCTGAGAGGCTGGATGGGCATTTCCCCCTGTCATTTAGACTCTGCGCTAGGCAGTCACTACTTTCTCTCTTAGGATGACGGGCACCTGGGTTTCTTTGCTTGGAGCTGAGATGCTTTTTTTCCTGAGTCTCTTACTGGCCTCACTGTCCAAGAGAGGCAGCTTCCTAGGCGGCTCAGTGGTAAAGAACACACCCGCCAATGCAGGAGACACAGGAGATGTGGGTGGGGAAGATTCCCTGGAGAAGGGAATGGCAACCCACTCCAGTATTCTTGCCTGAGAAGTCCCATAAACAGGGGGTCCAGTGGGCTATAGTCCATTGGGTCACAAAGAGTCTGACAAGACTGCGCGCACACGCACACACACACACACACACACACACATCCAAGAGAGACACAGGAAACCTGGGATCGGTCTGAGGGGAGGTGGAGGGGTCGGGAAACACAACCCCTAAGCCAAAGGGCTGGGGTTCCATTGTCCTGCTTCCCCCAGAGACTAAATGGCAATTGAGTGGGGCACCTCTGTCCATATGAGCAGGAGATCTGGGCTACGCTGGACACTCTAACTGGTGGTGGACGTGCAGGAGGTTTGGAGTCTGCTTTCTTCTGAGGTATGTACATTTTCAAATGACAGATTATCGTTCCTCTGAAGGGTGTAGGGAAGACCCCCTGTGCAGGTGGGGGATGTGTCCGTGACCTCTGAAGGCTTTTCAGACCTGGCCCGCGGCCGTCCCTCCCAGGCCTCTGGTCCCCCCAGCGGCCTCCTGAGCTGGTCCACATCAGGGCACTAAGGCCTCTGCACGGAGGGCCGGCCCCGCCTGCGGTCCCCGTTGCAGCTGCATCCCATCCGTGCCACGAATGCGGTGACTGTCACGCGAGCTGCACCCTTTCCAGGGACACACAATGGCCTCCAAGGTCACCTTGGGGTTTCTAAAGGCGAAGACATCCTGTTCTGGGATTTAAATAGACAAGTCCTGCATTTAAGGAGTGTGAAGTAATCTTCAAAGGGGGATGTTTATGTGAACCAGATACCGAGTGAATCCCGGCCAGAACTTTTAAAGAGACTCTCTGAAAGGTCTCATGGCAGGGATTCAATGCCAGTTATAACAGCACGACGGGTGAGGCGTCTGACAAAGGTGCTCTCAACACATCCTCGGGGCAGGTCCACGATCCAGCGTCATCATTCCCGGCCTGCAGATGGGGGACCGAGGCTTCCGTCCTGGCCTCGGAGAGCAACAGAGATGGACCACTTCTAGGCGCACCTGGGTTAAGCGGGTGCTCCTATCACACCAGCTGGACCCCGGCAAAGATCTGGGTTTGTTGGCCTCCTGCCCCACAAGACTCAGAGCATAGGCTCCTCAGGACTTTGATTGGGAGATTTCAGAGATTTTGCCCCTTGTCAAAGAAACCTGGTGTTTGCACCAACCTTCCAGCTGGTGCCTAACAATCTCAGGACCAAGGTCAGTGTTGCCATGGGAACACACGACTTCCAGAGAAGGAGCTGAGGAGTGAAGTTCCAGGCTACCCTTGCTTCCCAGTCCAGGCCCAGAGAATATGTGGAAAAGAGGAACCAGGAATTACCAGGAGAAGTACATAGAACCAGTTTCTTTCTACAGGAGCCAGCAGTGCAGGCAGCCAGCCTGGCAGCTACCCAGCTTGGTTCCCAGAACAGTCAAATTTATTTAGGGATGAAATTTGTCATCATTGTGCTCAGTTGTGTCCAACTCTTTGCTACCCCACGGACTGAAGCCCGCCAGGGTCCTCTGTCCAGGGGGCTTTCCAAGCGAGAATACTGGAGTGGGTTGCCATGCCCTTCTCCAGGATACCTTCCCGAGCGAGGGATCGAACCCACATCCCCTGAGGCTCCTGCACTGCAGACAGATTCTTTACTACTGAGCCACCGGAGAAGCCCCAGAACATGGCATTAATAGCTCCCAATTTTTAAACTAGCGTGGGATAACAGGAATATACCTGAATCATGAGCTAGGGGAACTGATTCAAATCCTGACTCTGCTATTTCTTAGTTGGATGATTTTGAGCAAGTTATTTAATCCATTCGAGTTTGAGTTTCTGGCATAAAACATGTGTCCTAAATAAAGTGAGGCTTAGTCAGAAAAATAAATGAGATCACACAGATGAAAACACATGGAGGTTAGGGGAGGGATAAATTAGAAGTTTGGGATTAACAAATACACACTACTATATATAAAAGAGATTAACAACCAGGAACTACTGTATAGTACTAGGAACTATATTTGGTATCTTATAAAAATCTATAACAGAAAAGAATCTGAAAAAGAAGACACATTATATACATATCCTATATATAACTGAGTCACCTTGCTGCGTACCCGAAACTAACATAGCATGGTAAACCAACTGTGTTGTGCTGGCTAAGTTGCTTCAGTCTGACTCTCTGCGACCCCCTGGACGGTAGCCCACCAAGCTCCTTTGTCCATGGGATTCTCCAGGCAAGAATACTGGAGTGGGTTGCCATGCCCTCCTTATAAATCAATTATACGTCAATTAAAAAAAGAAAACATTTATAAATAAGAAATACATGGTAAGTAATTTTGTACTATTAAAAAATATGTAATGGACAGATCCAGTTATTGTATCAAGGCTAGGGTTTTGCTTTGCTTTCTGGTACAGTCTTAAAGACACACACACACACACACACACACACACACACACACTGTCTCTCCTTCAATCATTATCCAAGTCAAAATCAGAACATTTTCAGCAGCCTAAGAGGCTCTCTCGGGGCCCTTCCCAGTCATCAGCCCCCCAAAGGCACCTGTAGATTGGACCTCCCCATTCTCCAGTCTTGGGATGGTACCTGAAAAGTCTTGCTTGGTCCGTCTCTGTAGCCCCATCTCCCTCTCCCCTGCCTTTAATCTGTATGCCCACTGAGGTTTCACGTCCAGGAAGTTACCCCCTGAGCTGAGGAATGCACAGCCAGACCCAGGGCCCACAGACTGCGGCGTCTCTCAGGCCGGAAGTCCATCTAGAAAGCTTCCGGGGACTTCTCCGCACCCCTCACCCTGGACACAGGGGCATCCCTCACTCAGTGCCCTTCTGTGAACGCACCCGTCTGCCTCAGAGTCATTCTCTCTCATCAGCCTATGAGCTTCCTAAGAACACAGATGATTTTCCTATTCAGTCTGTATCCCTTGGCCCCTGGTACACAGTAGGTATTTGTGAAATCCTACCGAGTTGTTGAGTTTGGTGTAGGGCAGGCATCAAATTAGGCAGATACTGAGTTTTCCTGCCTGTATCACTTTTGTGCTCACGCAGTTGTGTCCAATTCCTGGTGACCCCAAGGACTGTAGCCCACTAGGCTCCTCTGTCCATGGGATTTCCCAGATAGGAATACTGGAGTGGGTTGCCATTTCCTCCTCCAGGGGATCTTCCTGACCCAGGGATCAAACTCGAGTCTCCTGCATTGGCAAGCAGACTCTTAATCACATAGCAATCCACACAACATCATTCTCTACGATTCCAAGGATATGTAAGTAGCTTTCCAATGCGTAGATAAAACTAATAAGTACTTTAAAAGAAAAATGACCAAGTTTCAACTACAGCCAGCAGCCAGCATCACACAGGGCAAATGGTCAGGGATGAGAACTTTGGAAGCTTGCTCCATGTTTTGGTGATGAAAAGACAGACTGTCTGGAAATGAATTCCGGGGCCAGCAGCAGGAGCCACATAAGGGACTTAGCAGCTCCTGAAGTATAGGGAGCAGGCTGGTCTGGTACTTCTCAGGCTCTGGGCGTGTTTGTTTGTTTCTTGGCTGCGGGATCTTAGTTCCCCAACCAGGGATGGGACCCAGGCCACGGCAGTGAAAGTGCTGAGTCCTATCACTGAAAGTGAAGTGAAAGTAGTAGTCGCTCAGTCATGTCTGACTCTTTGTGACCCCATGGACTGCAGCCTGCCAGGCTCCTCTGTCCATGGGATTCTCCAGGCAAGAATACTGGAGTGGGTAGCCATTTCCTTCTCAAGGGGATCTTCCTGACCCAGGGATTGAACCCAGGTCTCTTGCATTGGAAGCAGATTCTTTATCATCGGAACCAGGGAATTCCCTCTGTGCATGTCTTGCTGGCATAATATAGAAGATGTGGTTTTACAGGGAGAGCTGCAAAGCTGGTTCTGTGCTTTTTTTTTTTTTTTGTCTTTGACCCAATGTTGACTCACCTGGAGTGGGTTAATTCCAGGGCCGTAGTTCAGCTCCTTGTCTCATTTCACTGGGAGGACAGTCTCTACGCTCTGTTCTTCATCCTCTTCCATCCACTGTTGATATAGTCACCAGCGTCATTCTTGACCATGTCATCATCATCTGCTTGAAACCCTTTCATGCTTTCATATTGTCTTAAGGATAGATTTTTTAAAAGGGCTGCTTTATTGAGGTAGAATTCACATACTACAGAGGCCACCCTTTTAAAAAGTATAATTCTGCTTTCTTTAGTATATTCACAGAGTTGTGCAACCCTCCTCACTATCTATTTCCAGAACATTGTCCTCTCCCCACAAAGAAATCCTGTACCCATTAGTCCTCACTCTCTATTCCCCTTTCCTTCCAGTCTCTGATACCCACTCACCTACTTCTGTCTCTTTGGATTTATTTTGCATATTTCATACAAATGGACTGACACCATATTTGGTCTTTTGTGTCTGGTTGCTTTCACTTGGCGTAAATTTTCCAAGGTTCATTCAAGTTGTAGTATGAATCAATACTACTTTTTATGGCCAAGGACTATTTCATTGTATTGATTTACCACATTTTGTTTATCCATTCATTTATTGGTAGACATTTTCGTTGTCTCTACTTTTTGGCTATTATGAACATTTTGTGTGGACGTAACTATTTTTTTTCCCTTTTTCTCCTCTCCCTCTCTCTCTTTTTTTTATTTTGGTGTATATACCTAGGAGTAGGATTTCTGGGTTGTGTGGTGTGTGATCTCAGTTGCATCTGGCTCTTTTCAACCCCATGGACTACAGGCTGCCAGGCTCCCTCTCCATGGGATTTCTCAGGCAAGAATACTGGAGTGGGTTCCCATTTCCTACTCCACGGGATCTTCCTGACCTAGGAATCGAATCCGCATCTCTTGCATTGGCAGGCAGATTCTTTACCACCGCACCACCTGGAAGTGGGGTTGTGTGGTACTTAAGGATATATCTCAATTCCGTAGCCTGAGGCCAGGGCCCTGCCCATTCTGGACCCTTCACCCAGGCTCCTACCACGCCCTGGCCCAGACCACACTCTTTTCTTGCCTGAGTAGGCAAATGCAGCTCTCTGAACGCACCGTGCCCTGACACATCCTGCCTTTCACATTCCATCTGCCATTCGGCATGCCCTTTCTCTGACCTCTGCACCTGGGTGACTCCTCCAAGTTTCACTTCGGGCATCACCACCAGCTGGGGATTCTGCAATGAACAAAAACAAATCCTTGCTCTCACGGTGCTCATGTTGGAGTGGGGGGCATAGGCAAGAAAATTAAGCGGTGTATCACACACATACACCTACCTAGCTTATGCTTAGGGAACTGATGCAGGAAAGAGGATTCCATGTTCCTGCCTTCCTGGTACCCAGGAGTGGCCACGAGATTAATTCTTGCCAGTGGACTGTGAATTGGCAGAATCTGTTGGGTCTGGGAGGGGGCTTTTAAGAAGTGGATGGATTTTCTCCAGGTGGCCCAGTGGTAAAGAATCTGCCTGCCAATGCAAGAGATGCGGATTCGATTCCTAGGTCAGGAAGATCCCGTGGAGTAGGAAATGGCAACCCACTCCAGTATTCTTGCCTGAGAAATCCCATGGAGAGGGAGCCTGGCAGCCTGTAGTCCATGGGGTTGAAAAGAGCCAGATGCAACTGAGATCACACACCACACAACCCAGAAATCCTACTCCTAGGTATATACACCAAAATAGAGAGAGAGGGAGAGGAGAAAAAGGAAAAAAAATAGTTATGTCCACACAAAATGTTCATAATAGCCAAAAAGTAGAGACAACGAAAATGTCTACCAATAAATGAATGGATAAACAAAATGTGGTAAATCAATACAATGAAATAGTATGCAGCTTCGATCCCCGGGTCAGGAAGATCCCCTGGAGAGGGAAATGGCAACCCACTCCAGTATTCCTGCCTGGAGGATCCCATGGACAGAGGAGCCTGGTGGGCTACAGTCCATGGGGTCACAAAAGGGATGGGCACCACTGAGCATTCATGGGTTTTCCCCATGGTCTTTCCCTCCTGTAGTCAGGGTTCAGGACACTTTGAGGCCATTAGGGATGACGGGTCCCCAAGAAGGAAAGAGCCTGGGTGCCTGAATCACCACGTGAAAAGAAGCCATAGGCTGATCAGGAATGTGGCACTAGGCTAAAACAGGATTGACAGATCCACTTCTGTTGTTTCAGGCCCCTGAAATGGCCTCCTCTTTCTTACATGAAGCATTCGCATGTCTCATTTTACCCTCTAGCTCCCAGTCACACGGTGATCTTTCTCTGAATCCACCCCGAAACAATGTAGAGCAGGAGGTTTATAAACACCCACAAGGTTGTTTCATAGCAAGAACTCAAGCCTACTTTCATTCTTTCTCTGCTTTAAGTACCCACGACATCTGCCACAGTGTAAACCCTCCACACATCTTTATCGAATTGAATCAAGGGTGCTAGGAAATATATTAAATTTACTAAAAGGAGGTTCATTTAGAAAATGAAGTTGTGGAGGGATAAATTAGGAGTTCGGAATTAACAGATACACAATAGTGTATATAAAATAGATAAACAACAAGGACCCACTGTATAGTACAGGAAACTTTACTCAGTAATTGGTAATAACCTATAACGGAACAGAATCTGAAAGTATTTATATGTATATCAACATATCTCAGTAAAAGTATGTATATATATATATATGTATATATACACTTCACTTTGCCGTATACATGAAAGCGAAAGTTGCTCAGTCGTGTCTGACTCTTTGTGATCCCATTGACTATATAGTCCATGGAATTCTCCAGGCCAGAATACTGGAGTGGGTAGCTTTTCTTCTCCAGGGGATCTTCCCAACCCAGGGATCAAACCCAAGTCTCCTGCATTGCGGGAGGATTCTTTACCAGCTGAGACACCAGGGAAGCCCAATAACTTGGAAATCAACTATACTTCAATTTAAAAAAACCAGCCAAACAAAAAAACCTCCACAAAACAAACAAACAAAAGTGAAGTTGTGATGACAACTACTATCTTAATCAGCTGCATGAAAAGTTTGTTGATCTACCCAGTGATGCAAGAAGAATCAGCAGGTTTGTGCCATGTGGTGGAATCTAGCAGACACCAACAGGTGTTCCTGGCTTGTTGCTGGGTGACGGTTGTTTCATGTTTAAGTTACTGGCCACAGACACCTGTGTTTTTGCAAGTATGGCTCAGACCACAAAAATTCCCATTAGAACGTTTGAGTACCCAGGAGTGGTTAACTCCAAACTGGCCTGAACACTCCTTTTATCTCCGTGGTGGGAACAAGTCTTTTAAGTTTTTTAAATACTGTAAATGTGAGATTCATGATGCGGGGTTCTGCTCCTCAGAGTTCACCAGGGTTGACTCTTCCCACTGGAGGTTTGTGGTTTCCATATCAAGTTGTTGCAGCGGCAGGTGACTAAACGTGGACCACGTGGCAGGCAGTGTTCTAAGCACTTTCATATCTTATCTCATCAGATACACAGTAGTCCTATGAGGTAGCCGTTGTTATCAGCCCACTTTACCCATGAGAAACCTGAAGTGAATCCAGTGTCAGTCAGTCCTGTCCAACTCTTTGCAACCCCATGGACTGTAGCCTGCCAGGCTCCTCTGTCCATGAATTCTCCAGGCAGGAATACTGGAGTGGGTAGATGTTCCCTTCTCCAGGGGATCTTCCCAACCCAGGGATCGAATCCAGGTCTCCCACATTGCAGGCGGATTCTGGGAAGTCTTGGAGCCTGAGGGGTTAAGCAATTTGCCTAAGGTCACGTGGTAGGTGAGAAGCGAAGACAGGTGTCTGCTCAAGTCTATCTGAACCTAAAGTCAAATCCTCTCAACAACTGTATTTCAGAGCAGAAGGTAGAACTGCTGACTTTCATGAACAACTCCAGTATAATGTGGGAATGCAAATTATTATTGTCCTCGCTTGTAGTCTGTTAACAGCCCATTGACTAAAACAAATCACATGGCAAGCACAAAGTCAAGGACAAATAAATTCTTCCCCTCTCGTGGAAGGAAATGCTGAATCACAGAAAAGGGTGTGAATACAGGGACAAGGGAAGAATGAGTCAATGAATCAATCTACTACAACCAGGAAAGAAAGAAAAACAGGGAAAATGCAAACAGGAAAGGTGGAAATTATTTACAAAGAGTAAATTTCTTCCATCAAAATCAAATCATGGACAGCTGCTATTCCTAGTTATTAATACTTTCTCAGCACCTCTGTGGAAACCCAACCCCCAGAGCTCCAGTATTCAGTCCTTGAGAGCTATCTCTGGCCCCAAAGCTCTGGGTTGGGCTGACTTGGGCCTTTGCTGGAGAGTCAGGTCAGCTTTGGAAGTGGGCTTGAAAGGAAGGAGGCAGAGAGGGAGAGGAGAGAAAGGGAGGAAGAGACTTTCGGGCTGTATTAAGCATATTCTAATGGCATTAAGAGGGCTTCCCTGCTGGCTCAGTGGTAAAGAATCTGCCTGCCAATGCAGGAGATGTGGCTTCTGGGTGGGGAAGATCCCCTGGAGAAGGAAATAGCAACCCACTTCAGTATTCTTGCCTGTGAAATCCCATGGATGAAGAGCCTGGTGGGCTTCAGTCCATGGGGTCACAAAAGAATCAGAATTGACTCAGCAATTAAACAACAATGGCATCAAGACATGCTCCTTTTCCTGTTGCAGATAAATAGTGGACCCCTTGTGATAAGGGAATCCCCAAATCTCCCATTTGGAAGGAGCCTCATAGAAAAGAGTCAACCCACATCAGTATTCTAACCTGGGAAACCCCATGGACAGAAGGAGCTTGACGGGCTACAGTCTATGGGGTCGCAAAGAGTCAGACAGGACTGATCCGCTAATACCTACACTTTCATAGGAAAGATTGAAGAAATGGCCCCTATACCTGTTTCCTCATCACCTTCAGGGGCTTTGGGTTGCAGGGCAGACCGGATGGGCTTGAGGCTGGCTTAGAGGGAGAGGCTTTCATGTCTGACGTTCCTGGGATAGAGAAAAGCCAAGGTGTGTATTTGTTCTCTAGAATGATGCCCGTTAACCTGCTGACCCATCTGGCTCCTGTCTCCCCTCTGGAGGAGCTGGGGATGAGAACTGCTCAAGGACTGAATACTGGAGCTCTGGGGTTGGGTTTCCACAGAGGTGTTGAGAAAGAATTAATAACTAGGAATGGGAGCTGTCCGTGATTCGATTTTGATGGAAGAATTTACTCTTCGTAAATGAATTTCCACCTTTCCTGTTTGCACTTTCTCTGTTTTGCTGTCTTTCTTGGATATAGTAGGTTGATTAATTGGCTCATTCTCTCCTTGTCTCTGTATTCACACACTTTCTCTGTGTGATTCAGCAGTTCTTCCACAAGAGGAGTAGAATTTAATTGTCCTTGACTTTGTGCTTGCCACGTGACTTGTTTCAGCCAATGGGCTATTAACAGACAGCAAGCAAGGACTTGATGTATGCTTACCTGGTTGGGCTTAATTTTTTTATGCATGTGCCATCATCATGAGAACATGCCAGACTAGCCCACTGGTCCAAGGAGGATAAGAGACAATCGGAGCAATTTTGGTCTAAACTTTCAAACTAGAGCTGCCGGGTCAAGCTTGGCCTGTATCAGACTGGCTCCAGCAAATACCCAAGTGCATGAGTGAAATGTCTGCTTATCACTGTTGTGTGTTACTGACCTTCTGTGGCTGTTTCTATGCAGTGACAGCTGACTGATACGTGAGGAAAAGTTCCTTTTGAGGTATTTCATGGCTGAGTTAATTAATTAATTAGTTCTAAAATTTATTTTTGGTTGCTCTGCACAGCATGCAGGATCTTAGTTCCCCAACCAGGGATCAAATCCGTGCCCCTTTGCAGTGGAAGCACAGAGTCCTAACCACTGAATGGCCAGGGAATTTCATGAATTTACAAGAAAAAGAATTTTATTTCTTTTGCTTGGGAGACTGATCTAAGAAAACACTGGTGCTGTTCAGTGACCAAGTCATGTCCGGCTCTTTATGACCCCAGGACTGCAGCATGTCAGGCTTCCTTGGCCCTCATCATCTCCCGGAGTCTGCGCATGTTTATGTCCATTGAATTGGGTAATATTGCTAGTATTTATATCAGACAATGTTTGACCTAGGTTCTCTTTTAGGAGTTTTTACGGTATCATATCTTGTATTTATGTCTTTAAATCATTTTGAGTTTATTTTTGTATCTGGTGTGAGGGAGTATTCTAATTACTGCATATAAGATTGCTCCTTGGAAAAGAAGCTATGACCAACCTAGACAGCACATTAAAAAGCAGAGGCATTACTTTGCCAACAAAGGTCCGTCTAGTCAAAGCTATGGTTTTTCCAGTAGTCAGGTATGGATGTGAGAGCTGGACCTTAAAGAAGGTTGAGCACCAAAGAATTGATACTTTTGAACTCTGGTGCTGAAGAAGATTCTTGAGGGTCCCTTGGACTGCAAGGAGAGCCAACCAGTCCATCCTAAAGGAAATCAGTCCTGAATATTCATTAGAAGGGCTGATGCTAAAGCTGAAACTCCAATACTTTGGCCACCTGATTCAAAAAACTGACTCATTGGAAAAGAGTCACAAAGATTTGGACACGACTGAGCGACTGAACTGATATAAAAGATAGACAAGCAACAAGGATTTGTTGTACAGCACAGGGAACTGTAGTCAGTATTTTGTAATAATTTATAAAGAAAAGTAATCTGAAAAAATATATAACAGAATCACTTTGCTATACCTGTGAAACTAACACAATATTGCAAATCAACTATATTACTATATTTCAGTTTAAAAAAGAGAGTTTTACAAACCTTACTTAGGATATCTGCTGGAGTCTAAATGTTCCTGAGTCCCGAAGACTGTCTCCACATTCTCGGAAGGGCTGGTTCAAATCTAGAAAAAAAGAAGTTAGGAGATGCTAATCAATCTAGAATAAGAATACCTTCAATACATAGTTCATTCTAAATGAATTACTCTATTTTATCTTCAGGTTAAAGCTTTTGAGGGTTCACCTCTGATGAGGCAAACTGAGGCTGCTTGGGAGGGAATGTTTGGCTGTGACTCCAATTTGCACAGTGTGAGATGTGAGACTATGGGGACAAGTGACTAGAGAGAACCCCAATATCTCAAATCCATCCTCCTGGTTTAAGAATGGACTATAATTTTAAGCATAGCATTTTTGTTCTGGTTGATTATGATAAAAATACTCATTTTGAAAACTACAGAAAGCAATAATGAAGAAAATGAAAATCAGATATAACCCTACTATTACTCAAAGATAATTACAATGAACATTTTGGAGTTTTCCCAGTGACTTCTAAAAATGCATTTTATCTTGACTATTTTTAGTAGTAGCTATAGATTAATATCTTACGAATTTTTTCATGTTGTTAAAGACTCTTGTGAACATCTGTTTCAGGAAAAGCTGCTCTTTCAGAGATGGTTATCCTGTTATTTTCATGACCCCTCCCCTCATTTTAGTGATTTAATTGTTTCCAATTTTCCCCAAGTGTAAATAGTACTTACATAAATATTTTTGTGTGCATTTTTTGGTTCTCTTCTTAGAATGGATTCCTAGAATGTAAAATAAATATTTTTAAGACTCAGGGACTCATTTCTCAAGTTAATTGTGCCAATTTACACTCTTAGGAGATACGTGGGAGAGTTTCTATTTTACTCTTTCCTGGTATCTTTGAGGATACTTTAAACATATTTGCTGTTAAAGTGAATTTTTTTTGAAGATGGTGCTTTATCTTAATTTGCATTTCTTTGAAGTCGGTGTCTCTGCTGCATGCCTGCTCGGGGTTGCTGAAGGGGCTGCAGAAACACATTCCCCTGCCGGCTGGTTTCGTTTAACGCTGTAACTCACGTGGGCCCTAGGTTTGCCCAGTAACCTGACTCCATCGTCCTCTCTCCTAAACTGCCTTTTCACACTTTCTCATCTTTCTTCCTCCTTCCTCCCTCCTTTCCCTCTGTCCGCTGATGACCTGGCTCTGGGTTTCACTGGGAAAGTGAATAGAGTGTCCACATGCTCCCTCCACCATCGTGCTTGAGTCGGTGCCCATTTACTCTGCCCTCCTTCCTGTAATTAGACCAGTATCTGGGCTCAACCCCTCTGATATTTACTAGATCCAATCTTTTCTGGTACCCCTGAGTGTCTCACACTGACAGTTCTCTCCTCTTGTTCCTGCGTTGTTCTGATCAGCATACACAAACCCACCCTCATGTCTCTTGTCTCAGAAACAGACACAACCAAACCCCAAACTTCCACTGGCTCCATATTCCACTCCGGCTCCTACGTCTCATTTCTCTGTTGGATCAAAGGTCCTCAAAAGATTTGTCTCACTCCCCGCCTCCGTTTCCTCATCTCCCATTCTCTTAGAACACGTGTGTGTGCCTGTGTTCTCAGCCGTGTCCGACTCTGTGTGACCCCAGGGACTGTAGCCCTCCAGACTCCTCTGTCCATGGGATTCTCCCGGCAAGAATACTGGGGTGGGTTGACTTCCTTCTCTAGGGGATCTTCCTGTCCCAGGGGTCGAACCTGTGTCCCCTGCTTGGCAGGCAGAGTCTTTACCACTGAGCTACCTGGGAAGCCCTGGCCACACTTAAACCCGTCTTCATTGCTCTGCTGAAATAGCCATGGTCAAGGTCACCAATGACCCCCATGTTGCCAATGCATACTCTTGACCTTGGCAGCGTTTGAAACAGTTGGTTGTTCCTGAAGGCTTATTTCATCTTGGTTTCTGGGACCTCATTGGTTCTCCTCCTACTCTTGTTCTCAGTCTCTGCTGTTTCTCTGTATCTCTCTATCTGAACATTGGATGCCCCGAAGCTTAGCCCTTGGACTTCTCTTTATCCACTTTCATTCCCATTTGATCTACTCAGTCACCTGACTTTAAATGACATCTATATACTGATGACTCTAAGATTTATATCTCTAGGCTGACCCCAAACTCATGGCCCTAACTGCCAGCTTGGCTGCTAATTGGCTAACATTACGTCTCAATTAACCTCTCCAGGTGAATTCCTGATTCCATCTTTATCTCAAATATGCAAACTTCCCGAGGCCAACTCCCTCCTTCCACTTGTTAAGGCCCCAAACTTTGGAGTCAGCTTTCTTTCTTTCATATTCCTGATCCAGTCCTTCAGGGGTGATATTGACTGCCTCCAACATAAATCCCTGTTCACTTCTCACTACCTCCAGCACTTCCGTTCTGGCCCGAGCCATCCTCCTCCTCACCTGGATTGTTGCAAAGCCTTCAAGTTAATCTCCTTTCAGCCAGTTAAACATTCAGCCTTTCTCACTTTCCCTTTCCCCCACACCTATCCTCCACAAAGGGACTGAGTGATCCTTTCAAAGCCGGAGTCAGATCATGTCTCTCCTGTCCACACCCCTATTCGCCCTATTCGCTTCCTATGTGCCCCGCCCAGAATACAGTCAGAATTTTGGTCTAGGAGGCCCCACGGGATCCAGTCTTCACTATCCTCTGCCCTCATCTCCCGCCGCTCCCCGATCCCTGCGCTCCAGCCAAAGGGCCGCCTCTGTCCCTGGGACATCCACAGTGTGCTCCCTCTTCAAGGCCTTTGCCCCCGTTCCCTCCACTGGGGCGTTTTTCCTGTAGACCGACTGGATGACAGACACACATGTTCTCATCAAGCAGACTCTAATTAAGAGAGTCGCGTTGACTGGGCATGTGTGCTAAGAACCCATGCCTGTCTCATGACATGAAGGCAGATTTCAACACCTCATTCCAGACGGAGCAAACTCAACTCATCACAGGACCTGATGAGGAAGTTTGCTTCTTCCGATGCCCCACTTCTCTCTTCTCCCCGTTTCCCCACCCTGTGACCCAGGAGGGTTTAGAAATGATGGTTAGCAAAACGGTGAAGGATGAGTAAACAGAGTCAAATTGGGAAAATAGATGAAGAAAAGAGAAAAGCAAATCACATCTCCCTCCTGTGCTGTAGGTTTTCCCCCTACATAGTGCTGAGCCGAGGGTAAGGATCACCACTGAATCTTTAAATGAAGTTGGCCTTTGACTGTTTTAAGGCACTGGGCATTCTAATTTTTCATTGGAGGGCCAGAAGAATCCCGAGACCTGCCTGAGTTCAACAGGATGGTTGTAAAGGCAGGTTGGCTTATGATTTTGTTCCTTGAGGCTTGCTCATTCTATGCGTATACATAAAACTTCAAGCACACGGTATACCATCCATAATGGTTATAATCTTTCTTCTCTTTGCTAGGGCTTGATTTTTCAGCCTGAGCCAGAATAAGCATCCAATGTGCTAGTACGTTAAAAGTAAAAAATTCCGGCAACCAAAGTAAAGGTAAGCTTTAATTTTCTTTGCTGTTTGCTTTGGTTTGTGAGGTGAAGTCCAAAGCTGTCTAGCAGCTATGAGCTGGGGTTGAGTGTGTCCATTCCTGTGAGTGCATGAGGGTTTTCTGAGGGTTAGGCAGGAGAGAGGGAAGAACCAAGAAAAAAGCAGAGGTGAGACCATTGAGGAACAAAAGGGTGCATGAGGAAACAGAATAAAAACAGAAAAACCAAAATATAAACATATAGGGGTCGGTTAATTACTAACAGTGGGCTTCCTACATAGTGCAGTGGTAAAGAACCCGCCGGCCAAGGCAGGATATGCGGGAGACATGGATTCGATCCCTGGGTCGGGAGGATCCCCTGGAGAAGGAAATGGCAATCCACTCCAGTATTCTCGCCTGGGAAATCCTGTGGATAGAGGAGCCTGGCAGGCTACAGTCCATGGGGTTACAAAGAGTCAGAGACGACTGAAAGACTGAGCGCAATTACTAAGAGTAATTAAGAAGAAGTAATTAAGTAATTAAGAACACAGCACGTTCTTTGTAGATTTTCATGTACTCACAATTGAAGATTCAAACCTGCATTTCCATTAAGCTTAAGGAAATTGAAAATGTTGATTTCCCCACTCACTAGGTGTTGTGAGGTGAGCAAACTCAGGAGTCATTTCATCCACATTTTTATTCCTTAGACAGCTGCCACACCAAAGTTGTAGGGGTCTTAGAGTTTAATGTTTACTAAGAAACGAACATTAAAAAAAACTTTCCTCCATTTGTTCAGCGATGTCATACTTTCAGGGTGGTTATTCATTTTGCATTTTTTTTTAACATTAAATATGTTGTAATTATCTTTGAAAAAAGACTTGCTTGGGAACAAAGAATCACACTTTAAAAAATTGTTTATTTGTTTTTGGCTGCGCTGGGTCTTGGTTGCTGTGTTCGGGTTTTCTTTAGTTGCAGCGAGCTGGGGCTAGGGCACAGGCTTCTCGTTGTGGTGGTTTCTTTTGTTGCAGAGCACAGGCTCTAGGGTGAGCTGGCTTAGTCATTGCGGCTCACGGGCTTAGTTGCCCTGAGGCCTGTGGGATCTTCCTGGACCAGGGTTCGAAACCACACTCCTGCATTGGCAGGTGGAAGAATTGTAAGTTTTAATGATAATGTTCCCACTGCAAAGCGTCCCAAAGCTGCTGATCTTTCTTGAGGTGTTTATCCTTCTGGGATAGGCTGTGAATGGAATAGGAAAAATCTCCCAATTTTAGTGCAATTCTAAGTGTGTGCCAGAGAAAGCTCAGTGCCTTGGCCTCAGACCTCCCTTTGCAAAGTAAATTTGTGGAGCCTAGCAGTGCTTTAGGGGTTCTAATGAGACCAGTGCCTGTGGCTCACAGACTGTAGAGTGTCACCCTGGGTCTGGATTCACCAGCCTCCTGAGCTTTGAAATCTACAGGACGAGGTTCTGCCAGGACCCCGAGTTCACAGCTGGGTGGCTTCAATGGGATGCCCGGCCCCACCCTGGGTTCTCACCGCCCTTCCACTCTCCTCCGGGTCCATCGCAGGCGCCTGGCACTGAAGCAACCCTTCCCTCTGCTCCTCCCCGCTCCCCCTACCCACCTCCCTCCCCCTGTGTGGGCTGGGGCCGGGGGAGGGCAGGTGAACGACAGCCGGGGGGCCACACGTGGCCACGCGTGTGGGAACAGGAAGGACAAGGCAGGCGGCAGCTGGCAGGCGGCAAAACCATGACGTTACAGCGAGTCCTGGCCCGCGGGCAGCGCAGAGGATGGCAGGATGAGGGCGGTGAGCCCGGGGGCGGGTGCACAGGCCCGGGACTAGCTTCCCTCCTCCCCAGAGGTGATCCTGCGCCCCACTCTTGGCTCCACAGAGGCTGGTGGTTCCTGCAGCGTCCCTTCCAGGGTGAGACTTTCATGTGACCCAGATGACACGGCTTGTCGGGCATTTCCCACCAACTGACTACAGAGACTCTCCTTGGCATCCTCTGTCTGCTCCTGCAGGAGAGGAGGGCCTGGGGTCAAAGAGATGGTGGATGGAGAGTGAACTTGAGCCACTTCAAAGTGGAGACAGGGGGACTTCCCTAGTGGTCCAGTGGTTAAGAATCCACCTTCCAATGGCATGGACGTGGGTTTGATCCCTAGTCGGGGAACTAAGAGGCCACATGGCAAGGGGCAACCAAGCCCGTGTGCCACAGCTACTGAGCCCCGACCTTAACTAGAGAGCCTGCACTCCGCAACCAGAGCGAAGCCCTCAGACTGCAACGGGAGGCCCCACAGGCGGCACCGAAGACCCAACAAAGCCCAGAACTAAAGAAGGAAATAACTGAAACCAACCCATCTCCCCAAAAACAAGAAAGCCCAAATGAAAACAGAGAGGGACCTCGTGTGTCCTCAGCAGCAGGGAAGCTGGAAAAGATGTTGTTGTCCGAGGCCACCAGATGGCTGGAAGGAGGTTCAGATTTTCCTCGGAAGGGCACTGCTGCAGAGACCCTCATTGACGTCAGACTCCCAAGACTCCGAGGAGATGAGGTGCTGGGGCGTCTCCCCGGGACCATGAGCGTCAGAGCTGGACTCCAAGACCAAGGGGCCGCTGCTCTGTTCCTCATCCGTTCCGGACTCTCAGCCCTGTTTGTCCTGGGGAGAATTCAGAAGAATGGCAGGGTCAGCTCCCTCGAGGTTTCCAGCCATTTCTCTCCTTTAAACCCCTTGCTGGGCTTCAGGCTGGTCCAAAGAGCCCCCGTACAAATCCCAAGCTTTTTCTCCACGTCACACCCCAGAACACTTGACCGTCGACCTTTGCAGAAGGTCTGAAGCAAGGTCCCTTCGACTGTCAAATGAAGAATTGGGGGCAGTCTCAGAGCCCTCTACTTCGACAGGCCATAGTCTGGGGCTGGGAGAGGAAGAGACATTTGTGGAGTCAGAAACTCCACAATGGCTAGATCATTCCAGAACCTCTCAACCCCAGGGGAGGAGGTGAAGGGAGGCTGGGGTGACCACCTCCCACAGCTCAGCCGGGTAGTGTTTTTCTGGCCTCGTGGGTACCTCCAACGTACTCCCGCTCCACAAACCCTATCCTCTGTCTAGTCTCATTATTGGCAGCTCTGTGGGTAGGAAGATGTCTCAGCTTCGGTGTAGACCAGTCAGATATCTTCACCAGTCTGCACCATAGACATCTTCACCGTCAACTGGTGTGGGCCAGTTCTACCAG
Organism: Cervus elaphus; assembly: GCF_910594005.1. NCBI lineage: Eukaryota > Metazoa > Chordata > Mammalia > Artiodactyla > Cervidae > Cervus > Cervus elaphus. The sequence goes on from NC_057844.1 coordinate 12,659,486, forward strand.
AAGTGGACAGTGGCCCCAGACCTGATGAGATGAGCAACACAAGTCTTGTTTGAAGAATAAGCCACTTCTGGGTGCAACTAAAGATGATCATCCCAAGTGACTTAAGTCAGAAGGAGAAAGACAAATAGCATATGATATCACTTACATGTGATATCCAAAATATGACACAGCTGAACCAAGCCATGAAGTAGAAACAGATTCACAGACGTAGAGAACAGACTTGCAATTACCAAGGGGATGAGGTGGGGAGCTGGGGTGGAAGTCTGGGGTGCAAAATAGAAAGAATAAGCCACCTCTCTCTCTTTTCTTTAAGCCACTTCTCTTTGAGGGCAAAGCTACACCATCTTTCTCTTGGTCTAGATTTTAGTAATCGTAACTTTGCCTTGGTGTGTCCTTATGGAACATTGTGTTTCCAAAGAATGCTTCATTTAATGGCTGAAAGAGGAAGAAGAAATGGAGGACCTTTTATCCACCAAGGGGTAGGCACAGTGGATGATGCCATCAACGGTGATGTGGACAGACCAGAATTGGTGTCAGGGGGCCCTGAGCTGGCATAGTTCTGTCACATTGAAAGTTCCTCCCATTCTCTCTATGCCCCACTTTTCTCAGGGAGATTACAAAATCAAGGATCGACCTCAAGGGAAATGGCGGTATTTCAATGGGGGAAGTCATGTGGCTAAAGTGTTCTTTGGAATAGAAGGAAATTTGCCCCAGGAATCTCATGCCCACGGGAGCAGGGCAAACACAGAGTACCCTATCGTCTGATGCTGGTTGCCCTCAAGCTGCAAAGGCAACATGAGGCTCCCTCAGAGACCACACATACAATTAGTGTGGGGAGCCTTCTGGGAAGGCGTCAGGCTTCTGAGACACAGTCATATGTGAAGGAAAAGACCCGCCGTATGGAGACTCAGTGGACCGAGGAGGCGGCGCCAATGCATGGTTTTGGCATTTGTCAGGGTCATGGTTAGAAATCCGTCCTGGCTGGTCTGTTCCGTTGCTTTGGGGTCCGTGCCAAGTGTGGCCGGAGAGACCACTGAGGATTCCCTACATCTACGGGGTCTGATTCATCCTGCATCAGCCCAGGGTGATGACAGACATGGTCTGATTTCAGGCAGAGGATGGCAAACCAGTGTTAATAAAAGGCAAACCTTCAAGATGCTTCTGGAAGCATTTCAACCTGTGCACTTCCTTATCTCTTTTCCCACACTCCATGGCAAAGTAGTTAGAAAACCACAGGCTCCAAGGAGTCCCTGGAGAAGCAGTGGTGGTGGGGAGAGCTGGTTTTTTAGAAAGCCAAGATCAAGTGGGGAGCAGGCACACACATCCAGATTGGGGTATTTCGCTCCAGGGGCAATGAGGTGGCCAAAGTCTTGGGACATTGGAGGTCTTAGGTGGCAGGGCTGAGGCATAGCCTCAGAGGGGGGCCACTGGGAGGCTGTTCTGTCTGCAGTGGCCATTGGCCAGGGACACTGCATACTTGATATACCCTCGAGAGGCGGAATTTGAGCAAGACGGCATAAAGGAATCTCCTCTTTAGCCAAGAAACTGCAAGATCCTTTTCCAGTCAAGGTTCATGACTGAAAGCAAAAGCAACTGACCCTGGCTGATTGCACAGAGGCAGAGAGTTTATTAGACACTGGCAGCTCACAGCACCTCCAAAAACAGGTAGAGTGCCCTGACTCCTGCCAAAGGACCTGTATGGTGAAGACGCATTTCCTCTGCTTCAGGGCTCACTGCCAATATCCTAACACTGGGCCCTGAGTTCTGCTCAGAAACAGAACCCCTGTGGCCTGAAGGAACTGGGGGTCTTACTGTCTTGATCACCACTGCCCATTGCCAGGATACCTCCTGAACTCTCCCAACTTTCTTTATTTTTTTGAGAATTAAATGAATCTTTATTTACAAAAGGATTGAAATAGAGCCTGGAACATAGTGTTTGTTATAAATAAATGAATGAACAAGACAACTTTTCTCCATATTCACAGATTTTCAACCAAAAGAATGCATGCGTTCCTTCTATTTACCCAAATAGACTGAATTACAAGTAATAGAATTATTTGCTTTTCAAGGCAAATGATCAATTTTTCATTTGCCAAGCTTAGAACACGTAAATTTGGCCCCAAGTTGAACCAATACAGTAAAACTTGGGTGTGAAGGTTGCTCTATCTGTGCTTCATCCCAACTTCTTCTTGTGGGGACGGAGCCAGGCCACATATCTGGTCTACCTGCCAGGGAGCTGGGGTAGCCAGCATCCGACACTTCGGGTTTCTGTAGTGAGAGGTTCACTCTGCCTCACGAGCACAGAAGATATAGGTCCTTAGTGACCAAGCACGATAACTGCCCTCTATAAGGCATGAGATGATAGGAACCGACTACAGTAGCTTCTAATGCTGCTCTATTTCTTTACCTTGTGTTGACACTGGAGACCACGAGCATCTGGCCTTGTTCACTGTGATTTCATTGAAATTGTTCTTGTTCACGTCTCGCATGAGTTTGATCTTGCTTAATCTAGTGGTCATATCTCTGTTTACATCTTAGGCAACCTCTTAGCAACACCTGTCACAGTTAGTCCCTCTGTCTTCTTGAAATACTGTATTCTTGGTTTTCGTGACACCTCACCCCTCTGGTTTCCTGTCACCCACTTCTTCCTCTGCTTCTCAGTGGGCCCTTCTCTCTCTGTCTGATTCCTGACACCAGTGTTTCCTGGCTGTGGGCCTGGCCATTCTCTTCCTCTTTGACGTTTTCTCCTCCAGTGGCTCTCATCTGTTTTCGTGACTTTAAACACCACCTATGTCTTGAGGGCTCCTGTATATGTCTCTAGTCCAATTCTCTCCTTGGAGCTTCAGACTTCTATACTCAATTGCAATTCAAAAAAAATATTTTTTTACTTGGAGATAATCTCCAAACTTATAGAAAGTTTGCAAAAAATAGCATCAAAACACCTGTATTCCCTTTACCCAGATTCACTCGTGAATGTGGGTAATGTGTACATATATCATCTATATGGATGGACCAGTGTGGGTGTGTCACATAAACACACATACTTTTTTCCTCAATCATTTGATGGAAAGTTACATACATCATGGCCCTTTCAATGTTTTTAAGGGTGAAGTGTATTTTCTTAAAAACCATAGTACAGTTATCAATCTCAGTAAATTTAACATTGCTACAATACCACCTTTCACATTTCAACTTTGTCACTTCATTAAAAAAAATGTTCTTTATAGCATTTTTTTTTTTTTTTTTGACCTTCAGTACAAGATCTAGTCTGGGCTCCTCCGGTGGCTCAGCAGTAAAGAATCCGCCTGCCAATGCAGGAGGCGTGAGTCCTATCCCTGGGTCAGGAAGATCAGCTAGAGAAGGAAACGGCAACCTGCTCCAGCATTTTTGCTGGGAAACCCCATGGACAGAGGAGCCTGGCGGGCTACCGTCCATGGGGTCACAAAGAGTCGGAGACGACTTAGTGACTGAAACGACAACAGGACTTACTCTAGGGTCAGCTACTGCATTTTATTGTCATGTCTCTTTGCCCTCCTTAAATCTAAAGCATTTTCACAGCCTTCCTTTGTGTTTTAAGACATTGATGTTTTTGAAGAATACAGTCCCTTTCTCCTTTTTTTTTTAATAGACCGTTTCTCAACTGGGGTTTGTTTGCTATTTTTCATGATTAGATCCAGGTTACTTATACTCTGCTGGAGTTTGACCTAGGTTAGGTGGTATCCTGCTCAGAGCATCACATCTGGAAGTGCACACTGTCCCTCACTGGTGACGTTAGTTTTGAGCACTTGGTCAAGTTGCAATCTAATCTTCCACTGCAGAATGACTGTTTTCTCTTTTCATGTTATTGCAACTAACACACAATTTGTGGGAGACACACTAAGACCATGTAAATATCCTGTTCCTTATCAAAATATCCTTTAATATTCATTGGTGATTCTTGCCTCATCCAATCTTTACTGAAGTGTTAGTAGCTCAGTCGTGTCTGACTCTTTGTGACCCCATGGACTGCAGCTCCATAGGCTCCTCTGTCCATGGGATTTCCAGGCAAGAATACTGGAGTGGGTTACCATGCCCTTCTCCAGGGGATCTTCCTGACCCAGGGATTAAATCCAGATCTCCTGCATTGTAGGTAGATTCTTTACCATTTGAGCCACCAGGCAACCTTTACTAGGATGGTTGGAAAATGATGCTTTTCCAACTCCAGCACCCCTTCCATGTTGACCAGCCCACCCTTGACACTCTGCTGTAAGAGGCCTCCTCCACCATCCATCACTCCCTCCTCTTCTCTCCTTCCTTCCTCTTCCTTCCTTTCCTTTCTTCCTTTGGCTTTGTTATTTTTAGAACAGTTTCAGGTTCATAGCAAAATTGAAAGGAAGGTACAGAATGCCCATATACCTCTTATTCCCCTGGAAAATGGCTTCTCTGGAAAAATGTCTATGCAGATCCTCTGCCCCAAATGGAATTGTTTGCTCTTCTTGCTACAGAGCTGTGTGAGTTCTACACACTTCAGACATTATCCTCGTATGAGATACAAGATTTGCAAATATTCTCCCATTCAGTGAGTCGCTTTTCATTTTACGGATGAGGAATTCTTACTGGCAAAATGATATACGCAAAGTTCAATACTGTCTGCTGTTCTTTTCTGGCCGTGGTTATTCATTTCATTATCATAATGAATATAATTTCACTGTATGCGTGTGTTCTAAGTCACTCAGTCATGTCCGACTCTTTGTGGCCCCATGGACTGTAGCCCGCCAGGCTGCTCTGTTCATGGAATTCTCCAGGCAAGAACACTGGAGTGGGCTGCCATGCCCTAGGAGGTTAAACGTGGTCAGCTCCAGAGTCCAGTACAGCAGGTTTGTCACCGCAGGCATATTCCCCAGTTTTCACCTCGGGGCCTCCTCACTCTCAAGCTGAAGGGACAGCTGGCTGATGTGGCTGTGAACACAGCCCAGAGATGACCAGCACGACTGGCTGGTTTCTCCAGGCAGCCTTCCATCCAACACAGCTCAGTTCCCCTGAAGTCAGGCTGATTGATGACTCAGACTCGCCGTGACCGTGCCCACCTGGCCGTGGTGACCACGCAGTCACTCAGCGATGCTGCCATGCTTGCCTGGACTTGCTGTCTGCTTTTAGTTTCAGACTCTTTGCTTTATTGTGGCTGTTGGGCTGGTCCCCCCCCACGGTCCAGAGACCAGATGCATTGGTGGCCTCTCAACGTCCACAAGGCTGCCACCAGTGTCGCCCAACTTCAGAGAAGCATGAGATGCTGGCCCCCTGGGCTGACCATGGGCCGAGTGGTACCAATGTCTTGGCCATGCTCTCTAAGGAGAGTAACAATCCTAAATGATATTTTGACATGGTCTGGAGTAACTGAGCCAGCCTCATAAAAAACTCCAACACCAGATGCGCAGCACAAGAGGGACGGAGGACAATGGACCAGGTGCCTTGACTCGGGGTTGGTTGGAGTTACACCTGTGACTTCAGGTGGGTCAGCCCAAGCTCATTATTCCCGTCAAGGTCATTATCCCTCAGGGGCCGCCCACTCCTGGAAAGAGCCCCCACTTTTTGGAGTGTGATCGCTTTATGATATTGTGCTGGTTTGGCTGTACAATGAAGCATATCAGCTATACATGTACATATGTCGTCTCTCTCATGGGCCTCCCTCCCACCCCGCATTCCCACCCCTCTCGGTCATCTTCACTGGAGCTCTTCACAAAGATGGTCAGAGTCAAGGGGATGACATTGTTTATATGTGAATCTGCTGACTTCCCTGGTGGCTCAGACGGTAAAAGCATCTGCCTACAATGCGGGAGACCCGGGTTCGATCCCTGGGTTGGGACGATCCCTTGGAGAAGAAAATAGCAACCCGCTCCAGTATTCTTGCCTGGAAAATCCCATGGACGGAGGAGCCTGGAGGGCTACAGTTCATGGGGTCACAAAGAGTTGGACACGACTGAGCGACTTCACTTCTACTTCTTCTGCTGGCACAATTCAAACTAGCCAGGCCCCAGCTGTTCATCCCGCCCTGCCTCGCCTTCCCTGTGGAAACCCCAATAAAGGCCATAGCCCAAGCTCTTCCCTCACCCTGTTTTCTGCCTCCTGACTGCACGGCTGCTCCCCGATGACCTCCCTCTCTGGGGCTCATGAATACAGTAAACTTTGTTTCCCTGAGCTGCCTCCGTGTTCTGTCTTGTGACCACACCTGACTGCCTGTTGCCTGAAAGAACACAGAATGGGACTTCCCTGGTGGTCCAGGGGATAAGAATCCACCTGCCAATGAGGGGACCCGTGTTTGACGCCTGGTCCGGGAAGATCCCACTTGCTGAGGGGCAACTAAGCCCATGGACCACAACTATTGGGGCCACAATGACCGAGTCCACGTGCCACAACTGCTGAAGCCCGAGGATCTAGAGCCCGTGCCCTACAGCGACGGAAGCCGCCGTAAGCAGCCTGCACACCGCAGCGAGGAGCCCTTGCTCGCTCCAACTGGAGAAAGTCCTTCAGCATCCACAAAGACCCAGCGCAGCCAAAAACAAACAAATTAAAAAAACAAAAAACCCACATGAGGTATATATTAATATTAAAGAACAGAACAGAGAAGAAAGAGGCTGAAGAGCATTTCTTCATTGTCGGCCTTGGTCCATGCCTCTTCCCCTGAGGGGTCCCTTTCTCTCTCTCCCCACCCCACCACCGTGCTGGGGGGCCCACTCATGCCCCATGTCCTGATCTAGGCCACGAGTCCCACCCTATAGCCTAGGAGGGGGACGGTGGTCACGTCGTCACAGTGGAGATGGAGCAGGCCCACGTGTTCTTTCTCACGGATGTGAATCTTTCTTGGCACGACTTTGACGTAAGAGAATTTTAATGTGTCTCCCTGCCCATCAGAGGTGAGACTTCCGAAAGGAAGGAAAACTTGAGTAAGGACAGAAAACCCAGCCTGCCCCAGTGTAGTTTTCGCCTGAAGTGAAGGCCTGTTGAACGAGGACTTGCTTGTCTGTCGGCTCTTAACTGGGTTTCAGGTGTGTGTGCGTGTGCGCGCGCATAAGAGAGGGGGAGGGAGGGGAAGTGGGGACACACACACTTTCCACACATATGGCATTGCCGTTAGAGTCAGGCAGCCAGGACCTGCCTGGGTTCTGTTTTAGAGAAGGTTGCTCTGATTCCCCTCCAACTGCGCCCTGCCTCACGAGAGGCAAGCCTGGAGGGTAAGGAGGCTTGAGCCTTGAAATCCACGCCTGCCCTTCTAGGCCACATTCCAGGGGTTGGGGCCCTGAGATACCCTGCCGGGTGGGCCTGAGCCTGCTTCCAGAACTTGCCTTGGCCTCCTTCTTGGGCTCTGGTTGTCCTGGGTCAGTCTCCTGAGAGGGCAACTCATTACGGTGCCCACCCCGGATGCCCGGAGTGACCGAGGGTGGCTACTCTGGGGAAGAAGGGGAACGTGTGAGGACAGAACCGGGGAGTGGGCTGAAGAGGCTGAGGGCCGGAGCGCCTCCGTGCCTCCTCGCCAGGCCCTGCAACGGGTGCAGGGAGACCTGCGCGTCTGCCTCCAGCCGGTCCGGGCCTCTCCGGAGCAGCCAGCCGGCGACTGGGGGAGCCCAGATGCTGGGGGTATGTTTCCACCCGATTTTCTCATTACTGAGCAATTCCTCCCGCTCACTGAGACCGCCCGTCCCAGCACTTGGATTCTAAGGCGGTTTGTGGGGATGACTCACGTGGGGCCTCATCATGGAGAAAGCTATGCTTTATGGTTTGGTTTTGCCTGTCGAGCAAGGCGGGAGATGATGAGAAAGAGAGAAAAGTTCCCACCAGCGTCTGGGAAGATGCTCGGCCTTTCTCCGGGCCTCATCTGGAAGTGGGGGAGGGGCGGCGCCCCCAGTCACAGGTTCTCAGGTACCCCCTGACTCTCTCCAGGGGTGGGCGGGGGGTCTGGGGGACCGGCCACGCTGGCAGCACCCCCACCCCACCCCTGTCTTGGCCCCTTCCAGCTGTCGACCTCAGATCATATGTTAGACTTTGTTTGGGGGTTCTTTCCCTGGATTGCTGGTCTTTCGAGATGTTGAGTCACTGTCACCTAATTCCACTGGTCTAATAAGCACAACCAATTGATGACCTTCTCCTTAAGGGGTTAAACGGGGCTTCTGTTCAATACTCACTCCGCCCCTGCACACCCAAGTCACACTCCTCTTGCAGGCTGGGCAGACGCTTGGGCGGGACCCATCTGCATCCAACCAGCAGGTCCTCTAACTCAGGCCCCGCCCCTCCCGCCTGGTCCCACTCAACAGCGCGTGCGCTCCTCCAGGCTGGACACCCCACCCCCGGGAGCAGCTCTTGGGTCCCCCAACTCCCGACATTTGATCGGTGACGTCAAGTGTCTTAATCATCTTTACCCAGCTGGTGAGAAGGATCCAGAGTCACGCTGTTCGACTCCAGGTCCAAGCTCTTCCCCCCTTTTCTCTAAAGCTGTATGCATGTCACTGTCCTTCCTGCCTGAGTCGCTTTTGGAAGCATCTGGTCTTTCTGGTAACCAGACTCTGACTTTCTGGATCCTTGGGACCCTGCCCGGCAGGATGGGCTGAGAGCAGCGGTCCCCAACCTTTTTGGCATCAGGGACTGGTTTTGTGGAAGACAGTTTTTCCACAGACTGAGGAGGAGGGGGATGTTTTGGGGATGATTCAAGCTCATTACATCTATTGTGCACTTTATTTCTATTATTATTCCATCAGCTCCACCTCATATCATCAGGCATTAGATCCTGGAGACTGGGGAGGCTTAGAGGACCTCACTGTGTCTGAGTCAGTGGGGAGGGTAGAAACTGAGTCAGCAGTGTTTGCTTGTCCTGAAGTCCTGACTTAAACCCCTGAAACGACCAGCCCTTGCTCATGCGGAACAGGCCAGGGCTCTGCAAACAGCCCAACTCCTACATCGGCTCCCGGGTCTCCACCACGGGCTCCTGATGGCTCCTGGGGCCTCTGCAAGCTGAGGGCTGCCTCAGTGGGAGCCGGGTTTGGGCATTTTGGATGCTGTCACCTCAGCTCTACCACTTACCACCTGTGTGGCCTTGGCCAGGTTCCTTAGTCCTCTCTGGAAAAGTAGAAACTGGGAGGATTAAGTGAGCTTGTGTGTGCCCAGCACATCACGAGTTCTTAATAACTAGTGGTTATCACTGTTGTTGCTACCACTTGCTCAACCCTTTTGTTATTATTTGTTTACTTTCTGTCTTCCTCAGGAGCTCCTACGCCACATCTGTCCTGTTTTCTTCTCTGACCCTCAGAGACTGGCCATCGATAAGTATTGCATGAATGAATGCATGACTGACTTCAATGAATGAATGAACTTGTTGTCATGAAAGTCTTGAAATGCCTTGAACGTTCCGGGAAAAGAGACTCTTCCTGATGAATGAATGCATGACCGATTCAGTGAATGAATGGACTTGTTGTTGTGACGATTAGACGAGTCGTCTTGAAAGTTCCAGAAACAGAGACTCTTCCTCTAGGAAGGGATGGAACAGCTGTCAGAAGCTTGGGGTGAGGAGGCCCCGGGTGGGTGGAGGCCCTGGTTTGAACCCTGGAGCCCAGTGGGAGGGAGCGCTGAGGCTATGCTGTGGCAAAGCCTCCTGTTCTTTCCAGAACCAGCTGTGACCACGTCGGCGGGCAGCTCACTCCTGACCTTTGGGTGCTGTTTCCTTGTGGGCCTTCGAGGAGAGCAGGGCCCACCGTGCCTCTGGCAACCTCTGAGAGGAGCTGCCCGCCTGGCCTGAGCAGCACGTGATGGTCCACAGAGAAAAGACCATCTATTTTCTGTCGGCGTGAACTCTCACATTTACGGTTTTGCCAAGCTGAAAATAACAATAACATACTCTGCTCTCCATAGCCCTGTCCCCTCGTGAAGGGAGAGGAGAAAAAGGAAACAAAGTCCCCTCTGTTGGCGGCATGGGCTTCTTTTCAAGCCCCCAGGCCCCCTGCTGTGGCAGTGGAGGGAGCTGGGCCCAGCAGGCGGGGCTTGGTGGACGGTCTGGGAGACCCCCCGAGGCTGGACTTGCTTCCCATGTGGGAGTGGGGTGGCCGCGGGCCCTGCAGGGGCACCTACCAAGGTGCTGGGGGGCCTGGGGGGTCTGAACGTATCCCCCATGCCTGTGGATCAGCGCTTCCCATCCCCACCCAGGCGCCCCATGAGCCCCGGTCAAGGGCACAGAGTTCCGAAGCCCAATGTGTTCCCAGAGGCCCTATCCTTTGAACAGTCTTCCTTTTCACTGCCCTGCTCAGAAAACGGGGAATGTTCAAACCTCCATCTTCTGTCTTAAGGAGATTCCTGCTGTGACTCGGTCTCTGACGTGGGTCTTTTCTTTCCCCTTCCCGGGTGGGGTCTGGGCTGGAGCCTCAGAGCAGAGAGGCGGACATGCTGGGGGCGGGTTGGCTGTGCCGCTGGGAGGCCTTCCTGCCGCCTCCACCCCGCGGGGCTCTGGGGACAGGCCCGGGGCGCTGAGAGAGGCTTGGTCTCGGGCACAGACTGTGAGGCGGGTTGGCCCCCAGCTGACGGGGATCACTGTCCGGGCCTCGCTGCCTCCCTGCGGCCACAGACACTCACAATCCCCTGTTTTGTCTCTTCCTCAGATGGGTCTGTCCTCAATTACTCTGTGGCCCTGCTCTCTGCTTTCTACAGCTCGCTTGTGAAGGAACATTTGCCCTGGAGCTGGGGACACGTGGGCGTCCAACACCTTCACTCTAGAAGGCTCTGTGCCCTCGCGGGTACGGAGAAGGCCACCCCCAGCGTCCTGGAACCCCCAGCCTGGAACTTCCCGCTCACTCTGGCTTCCCCGGGAAACCAGGACTTTCCTCAGCAGGGCCCTCAGCTCAGATTTCCCTTCCTTTAAGTTTTCAAATTTTTCTTGCCTTAATTTTTTTCAAATTAAGAGGCTTCTCACAGGGCCTCTGTAGCACCTGGAGCTTCGTTTTGACAGGAGCCCAGTGTTCTGGAATCGTTGCTCTAAGTGGGTGTGGAAATTACCACGGGGAGCAGCCCCTCAGGGCGTGAGACGCTGGGCGCTGGGAAAATGAGTGCCATGGACCCTCCGGAGGGGTGTTTCTTTTTTTTTTTAATTAATTAATTTATTTTAATTGGAGGCTAATTACTTTACAATATTGTAGTTGTTTTGCCACACATTGACATGAATCAGTCACGGGTGTGCATGTGTTCCCCATCCTGAACCCCCCTCCCACCTCCCTCCCCATCCCACCCCTCAGGGTCATCCCAGTGCACCAGCCCTGAGCGCCCTGTCACATGCATCGAACCTGGGCCGTGTTTCTATAGCAATTCAGGCTCGCCCGCCTTTAGCCTGACCATCGTTAACCTGGGGACTTTGTCTGGGCGCCAGAGTCTGTGGGCTCAAGTGAGACATTTGCACTTTCTGATGGTGGATTGGAGTGAAAACGTAATCAACTGAAATCAGCAGCAGAAGTGAGACACAAGTAAGACTGGAAACTCCAGGAAGTACTCAATTTTCAATCAGATGTAAATCATCCCACACGAACGTGAACATCCTGAAAGGTGTTTTGCCTCTTTGAGAAATGAAGAAAAAAATAAAAGGGAAAAGAAAGTGATTGGAATCCCAGTCAAGGCCTGTAAAAACTGACCTCAGTTCTCAGAGAGTCCATGGGAAAAATGTCACAACATATCACTGATATATAGAATCTAAAAAAAAAAAGTACTAATGAACTTACTTACAAAACAGAAGTAGAGGCATGGATGTGGAAAACAAACTATGGTTACCAGGGGGTAAATGGGGAGAAGAATAAACTGGGAGATTGGGGTTGACATATACACATTACTATACGTAAAATATCAATAACTCACTAATAAGAACCTGCTGTATAGTGCAGGGAATGCCACTAAATACTCTGTAATGGCCTATATGGGAAAAGGATCTAAGGAAAAAGAGTAAATATACATGTATGTATGAGTGATTTGGGGGCTTCCCTGGTGTCTCAGACAGTAAAGAATCTGCCTGCAAAGCAGGAGACCCAGGTTCAATCTCTGGGTCGGGAAGATCCCCTGGAGAAGGAAACCGCAACCCACTCCAGTATTCTTGCCTAGAGAATCCCATGGACAGAGGAGCCTGGTGGGCTACAGTCCAGAGGGTCGCAAAGAGTCGGACACGACTGAGGGACTAACATACACACACGACTGATTCACTTTGCTGCATACCTGAAATGAACCCAACATTGTAAATCAGCTGCACTCCAACAAGAATTTTTTTTTTTTATTTTCAATAAAATTTTATATGTGTATATGTAAATAACAAAACAGCACCAAAGACCTCTGTACAATTTTACCATACAGGTTCTGTGTAGGATGCTTCATCAATAAACCTTTTACTTTTGCTCTAAAAGCACATGATTACAGAAAACTGCTTATTCATTAAAAACTGGGTAAGATCTTTCAAAGATACCTCAGATATTCAAAATAAAACAACCTATCTTCTAAGATCAACCTGAGTTGCACAGGTTAAGTTGAAGACTCTTCACACGGTGCTGAAAATGTGAGGCAATCTGCACTTGAACTGGCAGTGCACTTCCTCAGACTCAGGCTGTCTTCATCACAAGTATCTTCTATCTCTGAGAGATCAGCTACATCAAGATGGCTCATCAGCTAAGTCACGCTGGTCAAAATACCTGCTAACCAAGCAGATTAATAAATTCAAAGCAGGAACCCTTTCATCATCTTTGCTGTCCACCAAAAGCCTCACTTCAGAGCACCTTCTTGCAAGCTGCCGAATCAGTGAATGAGCCTCCGGTAATAAAGGTTTTTCAAGACAAGCCAATAAAGCATAAAGCCATCTTCCCAATTCTGGAGTAAAGTCTCTTTCTCCAAACCAATTATTCAGATATTCCAAGACACTAGTTACTGTTGACTGATTCATTCTGCTAACAATACTAAGCAAGGGAGGAAAACCAATTTGTACATAATCGATTCCAGGACTTTCACTTGCAGCTGGTCCAATAGCCCCTTCAGCACATAACCTTTCACCTAGACAGAATTTTTTCCAGCCTTCTTCATCTTCAGATTTTGGCATGGTCACATTACTATCCAACTGTTGTGATTTCCAGTGACTTCTATGTCTGTTCACACTCTGCCGAACAGTTGAAAACTGTGTCACTTGTTGCCGTTGCCACTGAAGAGTGGGGGAGTATCCTTCCGGGGCAGGCTGGCATCCTGAAAGTGGACCCGCCTCAGGTATTCCTGGGGAGTGCTCGGAGGTACGCTGGGATCGAAACTTTCCGTCAAGTCGCAGGGCTCCACCGGCAGAAGCCGTGGCATCAACTCCTCCACCGCAGACTCCGCAGGTACCCACGCCATAGTTTTCCCAACAAGAATTTTTTAAAAAAGAAAGAAAAGTCATGACATGTAGACTTATTCTTATCCTCAACCCAGAACAAACTCTTATTGTTTAACTGTAAAAAAAAAAAATTGGAAACTTAGGGAAAAAAATTTACACAGAATCCAATCGTTCAACATACCACAATTATTTGCTTTGATGGCTTAGTTTTTATTTACTTGAGCCACTTCTGGTTTAAATTTGAACTCTTAATAACAATTATGATTGCAAAACTATTGGAAAATTTGATCAAAACTCCTTAAAATAGACAAACTTGAGGCTTTTGAAGAGAATTTCCCCAATTAGTCCCTTGTTTCTGATTTATACAAGTAACATGTCTTTCAGAAGGAATTTAAGACAAATTAGAAAAATAAATAAATAAAGATACTGATAGTTGAGCACCCACTATTGTATGGATTGTGTGTGCTCAGTCAATAAGTTGTGTCTGATGCTATGTGACCCCATGGACTGCAGCCCACCAGGCTCCTTTGTTCATGGAATTCTCTAGGCAAGAATATTAGAATGGGTTGCCATTTCCTTCTCCAGGGGATCTTCCCTACTCAAGGACTGAACCCTCGTCTCCTGCATTGGCAAGTGGATTCCTTACCACTGTGCCATCTTCAGGGGAGGTATAGATCAGTGGCTGTCAACCCAAGCGTAGTTTTGCTTCCCAGGGGATAGCTGGCAATGTTGGCAGACAGTTGTGGTTGTCACAACTTGGAGGAGAAAAGCTTCTACCAGCACTCAAGGGTGTTGACGCTAGGGGTGGTACTCAATGCCCTATGATTCTTAGACTGACCCCCTCCCCACTTCCCCCAAAATGAACTGGTTTAAAATTCAACAGAGCTGAGGTTGAACAACTCTGGTATGGAAACAATTAAGTGATACAAAGATGCATAAGGCACAGTTACAGTTTTTTAGGAAGTCGCAAGCTAAATAATTTTCAAAATGTCACCTAATGGAAACAGCCCTGGATCTTCCACACCTCTCTTCCCTGTTTTGGCCCAGGGTTCAGATTTATGGAAAAGACAGGAGTCCCGCCATGCTCCTAGGATAGGCCTTCTGGTTGGGGCTGGAGTGGGCAGGACGAGGGTCATGGGGGCGGAGAGTGGGGGCGGTCACGCTGGGTGGCTACTTACTGGAATCTTGCACTACTTTTGGGTGATGGTGGACAAGTAGATTCACTTTTACCTCAGGTTGTCCACTGCTTTGAGACCACCCAAGACTGCCTGGGCCTCAAAGGTAGAGGGATGTGTCGGGGGGAGACTTGGCAAGTCCAGTCAGCTCTGGGAGTCTCTGTGGGTCTCACTGTCCTCTGGCTCCTGGCCCCACTACATCCCATCCCAGCACCCAGAGCTGAGAGGAAGTAACTCCTGGGGCCACATTCCACAGGTGGGCCTTGCCTGGCACTCTGGGTAGGGCCTGGCTCAGACAACATATCTCAAAACCTACGAACTATGGTATTGTGGTTACAAAGAATAGTCCTTGCTTCTAGAGATAAATGCTGAACTATTTAGAGATGAAACACTGTGATGTCTGGGATTCACTTAAGAATCTGGAAATGACAGAAAACAAGATTTGCAGCGAGTCCCAGGGACGAGTTCCAAGGATGATGTGTGGGAGTTTATTGTACTCATTTTCCCTCAGCTTTGTTGAAGTATCACTGACAAATAAAAGTAGTATATGTTTAAGATGCACAAAATAGTCTTCTGATATACACTGTAGAGGGCTTCCCTGGTGGCTCAGATGGTAAAGAATCTCTCTGCAAGGCAGGAGACCTGGGCTCGATCCCTGGGTCGGGAAGATCCCCTGGAGAAGGGAATGGCAACCCACTCCAGTATTCTTGCCTGGAGAATTCTGTGGACAGAGTAGCCTGGCTGGCTACAGTCCATAAGGTCAACATATATTGTAAAATGCTTACCACAATAGCTTATTAGCATATTCATTACCTTACGTGGTTACCGTTTTCGTGAGTGTGTTGAGAACATTTAGGAACTACTTTCTGCTTATGTTTATATTTGTAATTTTCCATAAAATATCCATAAGCCATGCTTGGTCCTCAAAGCAGAGCAGGGCATGGTGCAGCTACCAAGTCAAGCGTAGGGACCTCCTAGTTCCCTTTTGGGGAGTGTTACTTGATTTTGTTTCTGACTGCAGGCCCAGGTGCAGAATGAGAGTTTTCAACATCCAACTGGATATCTGGAAGATTGGGGCTCCTGTCAGGCGGATGGGTGGGGGGCGGGGGGTGAGCTGGTGGAAGAGAACAGGGAGGAGGGTCTCAGGTAAGCTGGGGAGAACGAGGCTGAGTCCACCCCTTAGAGCTGCCCTGGAGCAGGAGGCTGTTGATGGGACTGAGGAGGCTGAGTCTGGGATCAGGGCTGGGAGGCCCCTGCCCCGACCTGGAGGCGGGCCCTGGAGGCAGAGAAAATGCAGTGCAGGATGAAGGGGAGTGAGGGGCAAGGATGGATGGTGATTCTGAGGGTCTGAGCTGGAGCGGGACTCAGGTGGGTGGATGAGGGCAGAAGGGGAGTAGAAGGTTTGCTAGTTGTTCCATCTGTCTGCTACACCCCCTGTTTCATGGCTCTCTGTTTGTCCTAGCCCAGGGGCCTCTGCACTTACACACCATTTGGCACAGAGGAAGTCTAAGGCTAACTGCAGAGGGTGTGTACCCAATGGGCTCTGTAGATGGGGTAAGAGAGAAGGTGGGGGGATTTGACTGGGGTCTGTCACTTAGGTGGGGCAGCAGGGGGACTTTTGCAGAGTCATCCACCATTGCAGAAGAAACCACCCCAGGACTTGACTTAAAACAGCAAGCCCTTGCTATCCAAAAGTCTACAAGCAATAAATGCTGGAGAGGGTGTGGAGAAAAGGGAATCCTCTTACACTGTTGGTGGGAATGCAAACTAGTACAGCCACTATGGAGAACAGTGTGGAGATTTCTTAAAAAACTGGAAATAGAACTGCCATATGACCCAGCAATCCCACTTCTGGGCATACACACTGAGGAAACCAGATCTGAAAGAGACACGTGCACCCCAATGTTCATCACAGCACTGTTTATAATAGCCAGGACATGGAAGCAACCTAGATGCCCATCAGCAGACGAATGGATAAGGAAGCTGTGGTACATATACACCATGGAATATTACTCAGCCATTAAAAAGAATTCATTTGAATCAGTTCTAATGAGATGGATGAAACTGGAGCCCATCACACAGAGTGAAGTAAGCCAGAAAGATAAAGAACATTACAGCATACTAACACATATATATGGAATTTAGAAAGATGGTAATGACAACCCTATATGCAAAACAGAAAAAGAGACACAGATGTACAGAACAGACTTCTGGACTCTGTGGGAGAAGGCGAGGGTGGGATGTTTTGAGAGAACAGCATGTATATTATCTATGGTGAAACAGATCACCAGCCCAGGCTGGATGCATGAGACAAGTGCTCAGGCCTGGTGCACTGGGAAGACCCAGAGGAATCGGGTGGAGAGGGAGGTGGGAGGGGGGATCGG
Organism: Cervus elaphus; assembly: GCF_910594005.1. Classification (NCBI taxonomy): domain Eukaryota; kingdom Metazoa; phylum Chordata; class Mammalia; order Artiodactyla; family Cervidae; genus Cervus; species Cervus elaphus. Next base: position 12,676,381 of record NC_057844.1, read on the forward strand.
GATGGGGAACACATGTAACTCCATGGCTGATTCATGTCAATGTATGACAAAACCCACTGCAATGTTGTGAAGTAATTAGCCCCCAACTAATAAAAATAAATGAAAAAAAAAAACAAAAACAAAAACAGCAAGCCTTTATTGCTGCCTGTGGGTCTGTGTTTGCCTGGGCTCAGCTGGGCGGTTCTTGTGCTGGTCTCACCTGGGGCCTCTGATGCAGCTCTGATAAGATGATGCCTGGAGGTGGAATCACCCGGGGTCTCCTGGGGCCTGAGGACAGGTGGCATCTCCATGTCCCCTCACGGCTCCTGCTTTCCACGTGGGCTCCCTGCCCCATGTCTCCATGTGGACTTGCTGCAGTGAAGCCAGCCTTTCTGCATGAAGACTCAGGGCTCCCCAAAGTGAGCATTTCCAGGGCTTAGCAGGGGACTAGCCCAGCCTCACTTCTACTGCTTTCTGACGGTTCAGCGGTCATGGACCAGCTCAGGCTCACAGGGGAGGGAAATAAACGTCATGCAATGAAGGACAGGACAGTAAAGAACTGTGACAATTGGTTCACCAGAGGGCCCTTATCTGGGGTTAGCTTGGAAGGAGGAGGGAGCTGCAGCCATACTGACACCACTTTGTAGTTGTGGGAGATCCCAGAACTGCCATTCTTTGCTCCTTCCCCCTCTTTTCACTGACTTGGACAGGCAAAGTGGGGTGATGGTTACATCCTTAGAGCCTTCTCCAGACCTACCATCAGCTTCTGTGGAATGGAGACACAGGGATCTTTCTAGGACCAGTCCTGGGTCAACCAGTTGACCACCTCACTGTGTACCGTTCTTTAGTCACTTACCTCACCCAACTCTGAAGCCGCACTTGTCCCATGTGTCCTCTATGGGGTCAGGCTTTGGCCCCATCCTGGCCTATTTCAGTCTCCTTGGGCTCCTGTAACGAAGATACCATAGGCTTGGTGGCTTAGACAAAAAACATTTGTTTCCCTCAGTTCTGGAGCCTGGGACTCCAAGGTCAAGGAGCCAGCAGATTCAATGTCTGTTGAGAGTCTTCGTCCTGGTTCGTCGATGACCTTCTTCTGTGTCCTCACCTGGAGGAGGGGAAGAGAGTGCTCTGGGGTCTCTTCCGTAAAGACACTAACCACCTGGTCACTTCCTAAAGGCTCACCACCACGTACCATCACACTGGGGATAGGATTTCACCTATATGAATTTGGGGTGGGGGGGACACAAACATTCAGACTATAACATGATCCTTTCACTCTCTTCCTTCTGGACCCACAGAAAGGAGATCTTTGGGGTGTGGGAATGAGAGCCTCACTCGACTGTAAGTGAGTCTATCAAATAATGGGTCCACAGGCAAATGAGGGAACCGTGGAAGGACACTTGAGATAACAGGACATCTTCCAGTGTCAGCTCTGCTCACAGCATCTGCTGGGTCCTTTGGGCCAGGTGGTGAGGAGACAGCATCTCAAGAGAGATTGTGAAGTCACTGCGGACTCACAGTCCAGTGAGTCCAAGTTCAAGTTCAGGCCAGCTGATGAGGACTGTCTCTCTCTCCACCGGCCCCGTGTCAGTCAGAGGCTCCTGCGGGCGGGCGGAGAGGTGTGTGTAGTGGGAACAGCCGCATTCCCACCCCTGGACTCCTCAGGGTTCCCTTCCCTTAGTTACAAAGCACCTTCACTCTGCTGTCCCGGCCAGGCCAGATGTTAGCAATTTTCAAGGCGCAAACGTTTCTCATTTCATCTTACTTTAATCAAGTTATTTGAGTTCTGTGCACCAAAGGGTCTGGAGAGCCAGATGACCCGGGAGGGGTCCCAGCTGCTGGTAAGCCTGGGGTTGAGGCGGGGCCGGGGAGGGGCTTCCGTGGGCTGAATGGCTCCTCTGTCCGCTGGCTGGGGAATGGCTGACCCCCGGTTTCACCGGGGAGCAGGTCCCCTGGTTCCTGGGTCTGGAATTGAAATCTGACCGGTTTCCATCAGATTGTTGGCCACCACCTGCTCCGTCCCAGCGCGGAGTGAACACCCCGACACCCCCGGCTCAGCCCTGAGCGCTCCCCTCTCAGCCACATTCCACACACAGGTGGGCTGGGCTGGGAGACATTCCTGGGTAGAGCTTGCCAGATTGCCTTAAAGAAAAACAAGAAAGAAATACATTCACCTTCAGAGCAGGGCTGGCAGTGGAGACCTGGAGTGGGGCTGGCTGAGATCTCCCCACAGAGATGGATTTGGTTTCAGTTCTGAGCAGAAGGCTGCCTGGGAGCCCGAGCCTGGTTCCCCTGGCTTTGTGAGGATGGGTGTTTTTCTATGTCCCATGGAACTCAGTGCAGCTGGATCAGTAAACACCAGGAGGCCCTGGCGAAGCCCTTGTTGACCCAGGGTGGTAGCTCTCAACCTTGGCTGGATGTTGGGATCATCTGGGAAACAAAATCACAGATGCTACTTCACGCAGACATTCTGATGAACTAGCCTAGAGTGCAGCCTGGCTGAGGACCCCCCATGTGACTCCAGTGTGCAGACAAGGCAGAGAACTGCGGCCCTGGCGCCCTGTTCTCCTCCCCTGCCCGTCCCATGGAGTCTCAGTTTGGGGTCTGCGCATGTCGGCGTCCAGGGCGTTGCTGCTTGTCAGCCACTGGGACCTGGACGAGCTTTGTCAGTTCCCAGCGCAATCAGACAAGGTGACCCGAGAAAGGCATCTTAGCTGGAGATGTCCAGTGTGCCTTCAGTTCACGGCCACCGCCACGGAGAGCCAAAGGGTAAAACTTGCAGCTGTCTGCAGATGGCTCAGAAAACCCCTGCAGAAGGGATGTCTCGCCACAGCTGGGTCTTTGGGCTCTGAGGAAGCAGTCCAGCCTTGGAGGGAGAAGGTGGGGGCTCCAGCCTCCCTGCTTCTGCTTTATCTGCTTGGCTTCCTTATCTCGATAAGTGGCAGCTTTCTGCTTTCAGTTTTGCAGGCTCAAAGTCTTGGTATCATCTTAGATTCCTGTCCCACTCTCACATTCCATGTCTATTCATCAGCAAACACTGCTGGCTCCACTATCAGAATATATCCAGGTTCTGACTACGACTCACCACCTCCACTGTTCCCCCGAGGCCTGCCACCATCATGTCACGTGTGAATTATTGCCGTGACCTCCTAACTGGTCTCTCTGATTCCACCCTTGACTCTCCACTGTCTGTTTTCAGTAAAACAGCCTGAGTGATCCTTTGAAAATGCAATTCGGAGTAGGTCACTCTTCTGCTCATAAATCTCATTGATTGCCAGACTTACATCATGCAAAGTTCTTATCATGAACTATCAGGTCCCACAGAGTTTGGGGTCGCTATCTCTCTGACCTCATTTTCTGATACTCTTCCCATTGTTAACTCCCATCCAGCCCCACTGGCCTCCCTGCTGTTGTTCAAGCCTGTGAAGCACGTTTCCACCTCAGGGCCTTTGCACTGGCTGTTCCCTCTGGCTACAAGGCTCTTCTCTTTGATATTCGCACAGCCCATGACCTTACTTCCTCCAGGTTTCTGCTCAGTTGTTGTCTTATCAGAGAGGCTTCCCTGCGCCTTATGTAAAATACTGCCCCCAACCCCACCCTCACCCTCTTATTTTTATCCTCAGAGCTTATCACTACCTATATATTTCCTGCTTATTTTTTTGGCTCTTGTCACTAGAATGTATGCTCCATAAGAGCAAGTTCACTGCTGTATCACCAGCCTTGGAAAGGGCCTGAAGCATAGCAGGTCCTCGGTAAATACGTGTTGAATAAATTTATGAGGCAGAGCAGTAGCAAGAAGGTTCTCCAGGAATTCTTCTCTCAGAAAGTCACGTGGGCTAGGCCAGGAAGGACCAGGGGTGGCAGATGGGGAAGAGGGTGGGAGGGCCTGTGCAGCAAAGGGGCCTCGGAGGCGAGGTCAGTCAGAATGTGGGGCGGGGGTGAGGCATCTGGAGAAGGGGCTGGGGGAGCACCACGTCCCCCAGGGGCAGAGCTCCCACCTAACTGACTGCCCCTCAGGGCTGCCATGAGGCTGAGGTGGCTGAGATAGAAGGGAGGTCTGCAGGCCGTGGGGGTTTATCCCGGTCACTCAGTTTCTCTGGTTGATCCCACAGATCGTGCAATCTCTGGGTTTAGGCTTCTTCGCCTCACTCATAAACCACAGAAGTCTCCCTAACCAGGCGGGGCCTGAGATGAGGGCGGATGGAGAAGGAGAGCAGCGGGTTTTCGTTCTGCCTCTCCCGCTCCGCCCGATGGTGGCCTGAAATGGCCGCCGTCAGACTTGGAGAGCGTCCCTCAGACCTGCGAGCGCAGCGGGTTCAGCGCCTCAGCCACCTGGACGGCTGGCTTGTGAGTCCTCAGCGCGTCGCCGCCTCGCGGAGGTCACTGATGGGGAAGGCAGGCTTTGACAGGGAGGCAGGGGGGAAACGCAGGGTTTGGTGTATGAGGAGCCGAGGGTGGTGAGGCGCTCTCTGAGTGTTTTCGCGCTGACCTGCTCACCTGCATCTTCACGGTTGCGTCCTTCGTCTTCCTGCAGTGACAGAAGTCCTTCTCTCAGGCCTTCCTGAGTCCTTACTAGTGCCAGGATTTTATGTGCTTTACCACATTATCTTAGTTTTTTAAATTGAATATGTTGTGACCACATCATCTTATTGATCATCTCCAAAAAAACCACATGTGGAACAGTAACAAAACATTTTTACAATGAAAGAAATGGAGGTATGAAACGCTTCCTTACAAGAGGTGATGTCAATAAGACCAGGGGAGTAAGGACCTCGGAAAATTCTCTTCTCCGTAGAAGCAATGAGAACGCTGGCAAAAATGGTCAGAATCAACTTTTCAAAACTGGAAATTAACCTAAGACTACAAAACATTTGGGAGCATTTACTTAAGAAAAATGGCTGGAATTTAGTAAGAGCAGTGAGCTTTGCGGTGTTTTCACTTCTGTCAGAACTAGTGAACAAGCTCAGGGAGGTTGCCATATAAAAGATCAATATACAAAACTCAATCGTGGGCTTCCCTGGGGGCTCAGTGGTGAAGAACCCGCCTGCTAATGCAGGAGACTACTGAAGGTCGCTTGCCCTGAGGCTCCACAACAAGAGAAGCCACTGCAGTGAGAAGCCTGTGCACTGCAACTAGAGAAAAGCCTCACAGCAATGAAGACTCTCAGCACAGTCAAAAATAAATAAATTAATTAATTAAAAAAAATTAATTTCTGTGTATTTCTGTACATGAGCAATGAACAATCTGAAAATAAAAAACTAAGAAAGTTTTTTCACATACAATAGCATCAAACAGAATAAAATACTTAGAAATCAGAAAAGAATTACAAGTCTTATATACTGAAGACTAAAAACCTTGCGGAAAGAAATGAAGGAAGTCATCAAAAGATAGAAACACATCTTCTGTTCATGAAGACTTAAACTTGTTCGATGGCAGGACTTCCCAAAGTGACCTACAGATTTAATGCAATCTCTACTAAAATACCAGATTTTTTTTTTTTATTTCTAGAAATGACAAGTTGATCCTAACATTCAAATGGAGATGTAAGGGACCTAGAACAGCAAAAGTTTTCTAAAAGAGAAGGACAAAGTTGGAGCTCGTGTATTTTTCATTTTCAAAAATTACTACAAAGCTATAGTAATCAAAACTATGCAGTAGTAACATAAGGATAATCAGGTTCATCACTGGAATAGAATTGATAATCTGGGAATAAACTCACATTTTCATGGTCAATTAATTTTTGACTAAAATTCCAGGACAATTCAATTGAGAAAGAATTCTCTTCAACAAGCAGTTCTGGGAAAACTGAATATCCACATGTAAAGTGTGAAGTTGTATGCCCACCTCACACCATACACAAAATTTAACTCAAAATGGATCAAAGATCTAAATGTAAGAGCTAAAACTATAAAACTCTTAGAAGACAACATAAGCACAAATCTTCATAAACTTGGTTAAGCAGTGGTTTCTCAGATATGACATCCAAAGCTCAAGTAACCAAAGGAAAAAATAGATAAATTGGACTTCAAAATTTAAAAATAGGGAATTTCATGGTGGTCCAGTGATTAAGACTCTGGGTTCCCAATGCAGGGGACATGGGTTTGATCCTCAGTTGGTGAGCTTTCACAAGCCACATGGTATGGCTAAAAAAAATGTTTTTAACTTTTTTGCTTCAAAAGGCACTATCAAGAAAGTGCAGACAACTCACAGAATGAAGGAAATGATTGCAAGTCATAATATTTCTGATATTAGTCCAATATCCAGAATATTTAAAGAATTCTTACAATTCAACAAGTCAGTTAAACAATAGGAAACAGATTTGAACAGATATTTCTCCCAAGAAGATATGCAAATGCCAATAATCACGTGGAAAAATCCTCTGTGTCACTGCGTGTGTGTTCTCAGTCCTGTCTGACTCTTTGGGACCCCATGGACTAGTGACCCGCCAGGATCCTCTGTCCATGGGAATTCTTGTGCAAGAATACTAGAGCGGGTTGCCATTTCCTTCTCCAGGGGATTTTCCTAAGCTAGGATCAAACCTGAGTCTCCCATGTCTCTTCCATTGGCAGGCAGATTCTTTACCACTGAGCCACCTGGGAAGTCACTAAGAAAATGCAAATCAAAACCGCAATGAGATACCATTTCACATCCTCTAGGACGGCTATAGTCAAAGAGAGAAAATAGCAAGTGTTGGAAAGGATGTGGAGAAACTGGAGCCCTCATCTTGCTGGTGAGAATGTAAAATGGTAGGTACAGCTGCTTTGGAAAACAGTTGGACAGTTTCTCAAAAGTAAAAACATAGAGTTACAATATGACCTAGCAATTTCACTCTTAGTTACGTATCTCAGAGAACTAAAAACATATGTCCACACAAAAGCTTGTACAAGAATGTTCACAGCAGTAGCATTCATACTGGCCAAAAATGGAACAGTCCAAATGTCCATCAACTGGTGAATGGATAGACAAAATATTTGTATAATTGAATATCATTTGGGCATAAAAAGGAGTAGTGATTTATGACACAACATGCATGAATCTTAGAAACATTGTGGTAAGTGAAAGAAACGAAAAAAGCTGCCTTATTGTTTGAAAGCATATATAAGAAATGTCCAGAACAGGAGACTCTGTTGAGACAGAAAGTATACGTTAGTGATGCCAGGGACTAGGGGGAGGGACAATGGGGAATGATTACTAAGTATGAGATTTCCTTCTGGGATGATGAGAATATTCTAGAATTCATTAGTGATGATGTTTGCCCTATTGTCTGAATATACTCCAAACCACAGACCTGCTTTAAAAGGTTGGATTTTATGGTCTGTGAATTATACCTGAATAGGAATATATTTTAAAAAGTTCCCTGGGACAGAAAACCAGGCTTCCCAGGTGGCATCAGTGATAAAGAATCCACCTGCCAATGCAGGAGATGCAAGAGATACAGGTTCAATCCCTGGGTTGGGAAGATCCCCTGGAGGAGGAAATGATGCCCCACTCCTGTATTCTTGCCTGGAGAATCCTCTGGACAGAGGATCCTGGTGGGCTACAGTCCACGGGGTTGCAAAGAGCTGGACATGACTGAGCGCAGCACACGGGATGGAAAATCAGTTAGTGTACGAGATGCGATTTCATGAGCTTAAGGGCTTTTTTGTTTTTTTGCCAGGACATCTGTACCTTGCTAAGCAGCATGTGGTCCCTTGGAAATTCCTCAGGTACCTAAAGAATTGGTCTCTGTGGGTCTCACCACGTCTTCTGGGCACAGCGGCCTGAATGTCTGCTTGTCACCAGGGTCTGACCTGGACCCAGGGGCATCCTTGCCGTTCCCACTAGTAAGATTTGGTTTTAGGGTCAAGCTTTTGTATCTGATTTGCTCTTCTCTTGGGATAAAACCCTTTCCAGGAGTCCCTCATCTCTCCTGTAAGTGGGTTACACATGGGTCTAGGCTGCCACATTGACCAGACGTGACAGAATTTGTGCTTAGGCTGAAGCTGAATCTCTACCTAGGCCGCACTGTTATTACTGTGGGTTCTAATATGACTTCTGGAAATCTCCTTTCCTTGAGATATTTTAAATAGGGTAAACTTTTCCTGCTTCGACCCATCCACCCCTCACTGCCCACTGAGTTACCCCATTGATGCATCCATCCATCCCGCTGACTAATCCATGCTGTGCCAGCCTCTTTGCAGAAGCACGCTTTTGTGTGGGTTTGGGAACATGGACCGACTGATGTTTTTCTAAGCCTCCTGGAGACTGACGAATCTAGAGGCCTTACCGGATTGTGTATAAGGCTGAGATGTTTGGCAGCCACCATAAGCAGCCAGGAGTCCCAGACAGCTTCACAATGACCAGGACAATTCCTATCCTCCCTGATAATTTTCTTTTTGTTTTTTTTGTCATACAGCAAGCCATTTTCAGCAAAAAAAGCTTGCAAATGTAGGTGCTCCTCCCCAGGGCCCCTTGTGCACGGCACAGACCTTTCATCACCAGCCTAACGTGTAATCTTGGGTAAAAGAAGGTTCTCAACTCATTTTCAAGGAGAAACAAACACGCAAAGCAAAACAAAACAGCCACATCACGAAGTCCCTCCAAGTAAGGAGCTGTGTTCTGTTGAGCTGTCCCGACTCTGGGCCCCAGGCTGGGGCTGGAGCTAGCAGCTGAGCGGCCCAAAGGCCACCCTGGAGGCTCCAAGGAGAACGCTGCTCCTCGGGGCCAGACAAAGGAGCCAGCAGAGAGCCACCTCTGGTGCCCCCGGGACAGTCCAGCTTCAGGCTGTGACTCAGACCACGCTCACCCCCCGGCCCTCCCGACTACCGCCCTGGAGGGCCAGCCCACGTCCCGCCTCCCAGGACCCCAGTGCCCCGCAACCCACTGCTTTTCAAGTTTCCTGACTGCTTTTTTGGGGGCCAGACTGAAGGCAAAGGAGACAGGACTCCTGTTCTTATCCACGGCGGGGAAGGCAGACCCGGGGACAATGATGCCATGGCCCGCTCAGCTCCTGAGACTGTAGTCACCGTGATCACTTGTGCCTGCCGAGTGCACCTCTCCCCCTCCCTCGGTCTGCAGGCTGGCTTTTCTTTTCTCTTTTAGAGTAGCCTGGCTGTCCTTGCTTCTTTTTCATTAAAAAATTTCCCAAAACTTGAATGATTCTTTGCATCCTGTAGTGCTTTATGCTTTTCAAAACTTTCACAGGCATGATGATTTCATGCAACCTGTAATAACCCTTTCTCCCCCCTCGCCTGGCCCCTGTGTTGCCTTGCCCACCTTCCCTTACCCCACTAGCTTGTTTCCTATTATCTGTGAGTCTGCTTTGTTTTTGTTTTATTCACTAGTTTGCTGTATTAAAATTTTTTTTGCTTTGGAGTATCGTTGATTCATGATGTTGTGTTGTATTTTTTAGATTCCTGGCTGTCTTCGCTTTTGATGTGCAATGGTAGTAAGAATAGTGGCTGTCTCATGAAATTGAGGATTTAATAAGTTTATGCAAAGTACTTAGGAAGTGCCTGGCCCTTGGGAAGATTAAGTTGTTCAGTTGTTATATCGTGTCCAACTCTGCAACCCCATGGACGGCAGCACACCAGGCTCCCCTGACTTCAGCATCTCCTGGAGTTTGCTCAAACTTGTATGCACTGAGTTGGTGATACCATCCAACCATCATATCCTCTGTAACCCCTTTTTCCTCCTGCCCTCAATCTTTCCCAGCATCAAGGTCTTTTCCAATGAGTTGGCTCTTTGAGTCAGGGGGCCAAAGTATTGGAGCTTCAGCTTCAGTTCCATTCCTTCCAATGACTATTCACGGATGATTTCCTTTAGGATTGACTAGGTTTGATCTCTTTGCTGTCCAAGGGACTCTCAAGAGTCTTCTCCAGCATCACAGCTTGAAAGTATCACTTCTTTGGTGCTCAGCCTTCTTTATGATGATCCAACTCTCACATCCGCACATGACTACTGGAAAAACCATAGTTTTGACCATATAGATCTTTGTCAGCAAAGTGATGTCTCTGCTTTTTAATATGCTGTCTAGGTTTGTCATAGTTTTTCTTCCAAGGAGCGAGTATCTTTTAACTTCATGGCTGCAGTCACTGCTGTGATGTATTTTATTTTATTTTATTTTATTTTATTTTTTATTTTATTTTTTTTTAGACCCTTTGTTGTTGTTGCTTTAATCACTCAGTCATGTCTTGACTCTTTTGAGACCCCATGGACTGTGGCCTACCAGGTTCCTCTGTCCATGGGATTTTCCAGGCAAGAATACTGGAGTGGGTTGCCATTTCCTTCTCCATGTGATGTATTTTAGATAAGAGCCAGCTATAATTATTTTGTTTAATAATAATTTTTATTATTCACTCAGTATATTCCAGAACACGGCAGTCTGGAATAAGCCTTCTAAGACTCCTCAGTCACCCCGAAAGGGACTGACTAAAGGGGCCAGTTCCTTTGAGGGACATCTGAACAGCTGGCTGAGTCAGGGCTTCTCCCCTGGGTTTGAGGAAGGGGCACAGGTCAGGAAGACATCCCAGACAGACTTTATTACCGTCTTTATTTATTTATTTCAGTCTTTATTTTAAAACAGTTCTAGTGCTAACAGCTCCCAAAGGGGAGTCTGTGGATGCAGTGCAAACTATTGGGAAGCCCTCCTGAGAAAGGCCGGCTCACCGCCCCTCAGTCAGGGACAAGAAACAAAATTCTGACCAGGAAACACATCATGATCTTAGCCACTTCTGAGAGCATGGGCTCTGGCTGTCCTGGAGGCACGTGGGGTCCCGAGGCTGAGTGGCTGCCCATCGTCTGCCCCGCCCCCGCCCCCGCCCCCAGCTGCTCTGCCTGCCATTATCCTTTATTTTCTCCCCACTCATTCCTCCTGAGGGACAGTCTGCACCTGTTCTGAAGTGTTTGGCTAAGCCTAAGGAGTCTTCCCTAGTGGCTCAGTCAGTAAAGAATCCAGGAGACCCAGGTTTGATCCCTGGGTCGGGAAAGATCCCCTGGAGAAGGAAATGGCAACCCACTCCAGTATTCTTGCCTGGAAAATCCCAGGACGGAGGAGCATGCAGTTGGGGGTGCGGGGCTCGGGGCGCTACAGTCCACAGGGTTGCAGAGTTGCACACGACTTAGCGACTAAACCACCACCAAGGATGTCCTGCTGCCCAAACGAAACTGGTCAAAGAGACCTTTACCTTCTAAGGGGCCACATCCCTCTCTGGGACTAACACCAAAGGTCGGTCGAGCTGGACTCACTTTCTGTTTACGATGTGCTTTCATGACTTCCATCTTCACATGAACCCTGAGATGTGGAATTATTATCCTCATCTCAGAGGGGAGAAAAGTGATGCTCAGGGAGACCAGGACAGTTGCCTAGAGTCACAGAGCTGATAGGAGCAGGTCTAGAAATCCATTGTGATCCCACGGATGCTGAGCACACGCCACGCGGAGCAGAGTGTGGGTTTCTTGGGTGCTGTGGCGTGGCTGGGATGGGTTTGACCACGGGAAACAGGGGGCGTATTCTCATCACAAACATCAGCCTCCCTCTGCCTTCTCTGCTTGTCCCTGGGCTCGTCTGACTCACAGTCTTTCAGGGCACCAGCCATGAGATCTCTTCCTGGGAGACCTGGGTGGGGCAGGCTGATTTGGTGGTGTCCAAAGGAGATCATCATGGGGAGGAGCTGAAGTGGTTTTAAGAGAGAAATTGATGTCATGGTCTTTATTTATAAGCTCTCGGGGGACGGCAGTGGTAAAGGGGAGGGAAGTCACTGGCAGACCGAGAATCAGGAAATGCGTAACTGATTCTCCTTATACATGTGGTGATGGATGTCAGCTAGACATTATGGTGAGCATTTTGCAGTAATACATATATTGAATCATTATGTTGTACACCTGAAACTAATACAATGATATAATATGTCAATTACACCTAAAAAAAAGAAAACACCTTGATATTCCTTAGAAGAGGAAAAAAGAGCTGTTTTTAAGAGGCCACATTCATTTTTCAGAGGCACTTACTTTTTTAGTACTGACACAATATCACTTAGGGCTTTTAGAAACTTATGTAACAACTTCTTCCTACAGACTGGATTACAGACACTTTAGAGAGCATCCCAGGAGCAGCCTGCTCAGTACCCTCGCTGTGCAGGAGGAGGGTTCTGAGTTGAAGGCTCACTCGGATCTTGTTTCAGGCCTCACCAGGATGGAACTTGAGAAGTCCACAGGTCTTTGCACTAGGACGTCCCCCTGGCTTGCAGGGCTGCCCACTTGGGCCCAGACCAGCTCTGCCTCTGCTGGGAGGGAAGTGGCTTCCAGTAAATGCTGCGGCCTCTCAGGGGTGGGTGTAAGTTCTCTTTTTTTGAAAGTCCCCTAGCCCAGGGGGGGTTAGTGGTAAAGGACCTGCCTGCCAGTGCAGGAGACGAAAGGGACTCGGGTTTGATCCTTGGGTCGGGAAGATCCCCTGGAGGAGGGCATGGTAACCCACTCCAGGATTCTTGCCTGGAGAATCCCATGGACAGAGGAGCCCTGTGGGCTACAGTCCATTGGGTCACAGAGTCAGACAGGACTGAAGCAACTTAGCATGCATGCACACACAGCCCAGGAGTTCTTCTCTTGGTAAACCGAACAGGGCATAAAAAAGAATCTGATTTGTTCACTTTACCAAAGACATGATTCAGGGACTGTGGAGTAGATAGATTTCCAAAGGTGAACGGCCTTACCTTTGGGTGGAAGACCCTTGACCAGGGCTAGAGAATCCCCTCCTGATCATGTCTGTGGCACCTGCTTCTGTTGAAACCCGGATGTAAGAAAGGCAGTGTTTCCTTAAGACAGAGGGCAAAATACAGGTGGAAACCTGATGTCTCTACAAAAGCAAGATGCAAGAGGACCAAATCACCGCCCACACACACGGGTGGAAGCGTTCAGTGGAAGACCAAATACATACCCTCATGTGGCCATGTCTCGTGCCCTCATGCGGTGCCCCCGGCCCGGTTCTCTGCTTGGGTGATGCTCCAAGTGGCGAACATCCCTCATCCCCTTCCTTGCCTCCCTCCACCACAGTCCTGTCTGAGGACCTTCATCTCCGCCTGTGAGCGAGGGATTCAAGCCAAGATGAGCGTGATAGACGGCCTCCCAGGGCTATTTGTATTTAAAAAGAGGAGCCCTTCTTGCTGAGAAACCCCTCTCCAAAGACAGACTTCAGACATGAGGGGGCAAGAAGCCAGGCCAGCTGTGCGGAGCTGTATTCCTGCCAAGTGACTGAATGTCTGCTTTCAAGAGGTTCTAGGGAGCCGCGCGTCTCCCACCTCTGCAGAGAGCGCGCTCCTCCCCTCCAGTGTGCAGGAAAGGTCAGCGCGAAAGAGAGACGCCTCAGTTCAGGCGCCACACAGCTTTGTACTCCAGCCCGCTGTGTACGGACATGCATATTCTATCCGCCTGGAAAAGAGTTGTTCAGAAGCATCTGGGCCCTAAAGGACACTTTTCAGATAATAGACATGTCTTTGTTCACTGTGAAACAAACAGTTCCATTTCCTGGTCCGTGTGTCTATTAACTAAGCCTCAGGCCTTCCTGGGTACCCCATCATCTGTCCTTTAAATTGTATATTCATGCCACCTGGAGGCTGGACATCCTGGCCTGGGGCAGAGACCCTGGGATGCCTCAGCAGCTCTGGGGTCTATGGGAACCCGCCAATGCCCTTGCCTCTCCCCCATCTCAGGAGTCAAAGCCAACGCTGGTCAACAGGCTGATTCCTCCAGTGTGGACACGTACTGGGTTGGCCAAAAAGTTCATTAGAAAAACCTAAACTTTTTGGCCAACCCAGTATTTCCACTGGTCCACAAGTGTGCCTTTCTAGGCCAGTGTTTTCAGGGCTGAATTTCACATGGGCCGGAAAATCTTTTGTGAAAGGAGACGGACCACCTAGCTTTGTCGACACTCTATTTCTAGGGTCTGATGACGGATGACTTCTTAGTGATGAGTTCCGAAATGAAGACATGATCAGTCTCACTGAATTAGCGTCAGTATTTTATTCATATAAATATGGTGTATTTGCAAATCTAACTCTAATGTCTTGAGTAAGGACACTTATTTTTCTTCCAGTTTCAGTGAATGATGCTTCAAGTGTGGCGTCATGAGACCAGTTACACAAAGGACTCTTGACAGGCTCATTACTTTCTCACCACATTCCAGCAGGCATGACAAACACACTAGCTTTGGGATGCTCAGACTGACAATTTCCTCCCATTTCCAGGTCAGGCTCCAGTTACTGTTACGAATGCCTCAGAGCTGCATGTAATTTCAATAAATCTTTATATTCTGGAAGTCCTCTGGGGTCAAATCTACCATCTTGGGAGTCAGAGTCCATTGACAAACACCGTGATTGTTCCTACAGGGAGAAGAGCCAATGGCTCCAAAGCCCTCTTGCTGAAGCCCGTGAGAAGAGGGAAGCGTCAGGGTGCCTTTGGCGCCTGTTGGGGGCCAGGGGGTGGGGGCATAGGTGGTCACCCGCGCATGACAGGTCCCTTGAGGAGATTTCTTACCTCAGAACATGACATTCTAGCCACCCTCTGGACCCAAACCACCTTAAAAGAGTGTGATACTTGACTCTGAGTGGTCAAATACTATAAGAGCCACTCAATTTTAAAATTATGTAACCCTGGCATTCCAAAGCCCATGGGCATGGCTGTGCCAGAAGAGACGAGGTCTCTGTTTGAAGGTGAAAGCCCCAGACAGGGCTTAGTCTCAAAAAAAAAAAAAAAAAGAAACGGTCAAATCGCTCTCATCTTGAGAGTCTACTTGGCAAGCATTTTTTTCTCCTCCGGAGGAGGTTTTTGTTTACAGGATTTAACAATTGAAGAAAAAAACCCACACACACAATTGTGCATTGTTCAGCTGTGGCAGGAAGGTCAGCTCTCAGCACACTGTGGCTTTCCAATTCCTGATCATTTTTGATCCCATTGTGTAGATCAGCAGATCCGGAACTTTATTTTATGGCTGCAAAATGCAAAGCAAGAGACAATGGGCAGAAATCTTGTGAATCGTGATCCTACAGAACTATCTGCCCAGATGCTGGGCAGAAAGTCCCTCTTGTCCAATTCTAGTGGTGTTTACATAACTTTTAGAATATTCACTCATAACACATTTTTTTAGGGTGATTGATATAGGTGCCCAAATCCCCGGTCCCATAGGGGCTAAAATATGCGTGGGGCTGAGACAAAAATACACTGAAACGAGGAGGCTCTTGTAAGACGTAGGGGACAAAGTCAATGCGCTGTAGGAGATAAAGGAAAACGAGACTGCGGTGCTGCAGATCGCTTTGTCCAACCCTTTTAATTCAGAGATGAAGCAACTGAGGCCCATGAGCGACTAGCCCAAGACCGCACCGGTATTGACATTAACAGTTCATGGCTGAACAGCACCGACAACTTCCTTCTTACCAATTCTACCCTGTTTGGAAATCCTCCCACTGCAGACTAGGGGAATTATTTTCCACTACTTACATAATACTTTTGCCACAGCATAGCTTAGAAAAAACAGAAAGGAGAGGCAACAGGTAAGAACTTTATGATATAACCCTGACGAGAAATTGGTAGCAAATTCAACAATTCATTTAAGTATTTGGAAAAGCTATATGTTACTGGTTGGAATACTTTTTTAAAAAGGGACATTTTTTCCTTAATAAGATGAAATCATGTGCGATTTACTCAATACAATTGGCCATATGGTTATTCCTGAGATGCAACTCCAGGGGAAAAAAAAATTCTCTAGGCACAGGAGGTGTTAAACTTGTGATCTCTCTCATAATGGTGATAGTTGGAAACAAACAGAAATGCAACAGATAAGCGACAATTCCTCTTGCTCCTTGGTTCCCCCAAATCTCTTTGCTCTGCTCCCTGAGGAATTTCACTCTGGCCCATCTGACAGGCACATGAAGAAGCCAGGTGGAGCGGGGGCTTGGAGCCCCCAGAGATGCATTTCAGGAACACTGACCACGCGGTCCAGGGAACACCACTCCTAAGAGGCTTTCAAAGCCCCAGAGGTTGTTTAGAGAAAACCCTGCTGGCATGGATGGATTTCTCCTCCTGACAGTTCGCAGGAGAGGGTGTAATGTAAAGAATTAAACGATTCATTCCAAACATGTGCTAGGCGCAGGGACCCCTGCTCAGACCCTCTTCCTGCGGGTGCACTCGAGCCGCACATGGGTGATGAGGTCGTCTTGCGGGCGCTCACAAAGGGCCCCGGGGGCGGGGGCGGGGAGACGCATCCTTCACGGGGCGACTCGTGGCTTTCATTCCTCCTGGCTGCTCAGGATCACAATGGACCTTCTCAGCGTTACGTGGGCTCCCTGAGAACGGGTTTAGCCGCCTTTCAGTGGAACAAGCCCCCCACCCCCCCACACCGAGCCGCACAATGCGGTTATTATAACGCCCTGGCCCTAAGAAGGGCCTGGGAACAGCTTGGAGTGGCCTATAATTAAGTTCATTTAATAATAAAGACACAACTTCTTAGGTATTTATTGCAAGAAGCGAAAAGAAGCCCGTCATCTTCTCACTCTCTACTCCCCTCCCCCACCCTCCTTCCCTTTTACAAATCAGGAAAGCCAGGGAGTTATACATTTTTTAAAAAATAACTTTTGCAAAGGCTGTCTGGCCAGTGGGGAAAGGGAAATTAAATTACTTGAGAACATTCTTTCCATGTTTAAAAAAAAAAAAGGCTTCTGCTTATTCAGGTAGTTAACTCATGGGGACGATTGTTAAAAGGCTGTTCCATCAATCACTCTTCAGTTCAACTTCCAAAGACTTTCAGGGGCAGTGACCCTCCAGCAAAGGGGCATCCCTAGGGATGAAGCTGCCATTTGGATGGGCACCTCCTCAAGCCGCTGCTGTGCCCAGGAAGGATCCATGGGCTGTGTCCCTCCAGCAGGGTCCCCTGTCCTTGGTCCCCACCCCTCCTCCAAGCACTCGAATTGTGCAGCTAGTTTCCAAGTAGTCGGGAGAGGCGAGAGCTCCAGGAAATGTGGTCAGTTTGCAAGAATAAAGCATGAGAGGGGACAGTCCAGGGTCACAGCTCGGCCCCCGTCTGGCTGCGAGTGTGCCTGTTTTCTTGGATTTCCCCAGGCTCAGTGTCCTTTGTGAAATGAGGATGTTAGTAGTACAAGCGTTAGTGGCTCAGTCATATCCGACTCTTTGTGACCCCATGGACTGTAGCCCGCCAGGCTCCTCTGTCTGTGGAATTCTCCAGGCAAGAATACTGGGGTGGGTAGCCATTCCCTTCTCCAGGGGATCTTTCTGACTCAGGGATCTAAGCCCCGTCTCCTGCATTGCAGGCAGATTCTTTACTGTCTGAGCCACAGGTACAATGAGCAATCAATAGTCTTAAGTTCTCTGAGCCTTCCTTCTTTTAGCTGTAAAAAGAGGTTAAAAAATAACCTATTTTACATGCATTGTTGTGATAACTGAATGGAATAATGTATGAAATCGCTTAGCATACGTGGTACACAGTGATCAGTAAATGCTAGCTGCCATTCTTTTATTATCATTATATGATATTGTTAATGCAATTATATTTTTAAAGATATTTATTGGATTGAAATCATTTGCATCTTTGGATGATTCAATACACAGAACACGCGTCTGTCTCGAGAAACAAGACAAGTCATGCAAACTGGCTGGGCAATACTGCACGGGAAAGCTGATTGCTTCTATTTCTTTGGTACGGAGATGGGGTGGTGAAACAGATGAGGGTTATCATTTCTTTGCTGTAATTAATTAAAATGAAATGAACTGTACAGTTCCCACCATGTAGGGGTGAATAAAATAACCTTAATAACAAGACTAGTTTTTCCAGCTTGTCGTAAGAAAGCACACACATATTGGTGCTCCCAGCATTTTGGACTTTGCCATCAGTGATGAAGAGAAACTTTTATTACATGGTTGAAAAGAGGCTGACTTCTGCTGGAACATTTGACTTAAAAAAAAACACTGGACATCGAGCCTATTGATAAGTAAAGGTCAGCCCAAGAGAGGGTGGGAATGAGGTACATTTTGGGGAAATAAAAAAGAATGAGGCTTATAAAAAGAAACAAATTTGAGTCATTTGAGCTGAGATGGATGAACCTGGAGCCTGTCACACAGAGCGAAGTAAATCAGAAAGAGAAAAACAAATATCGCGTATTAACAGATATATATGGAATCTAGAAAAATAGTACCAATGAACCGACTGACAGAGCAGGAATAGAGATGCAGACATAGAGAACACACTTGCGGACACAGCGGGGGAAAGAGAGGGTGGGACAGACCCAGAGAGGAGCGTTGACATAAATACACCACCATCGGATAGCTGTGGGAATTTGGACGGCATCACCGACTCGACGGACATGAGTCTGAGCAAGCTCTGGGAGATGGTGAAGGACAGGGAAGCCTGGCGTGCTGCGACCATGTGGTCTCAAAGAGTCAGACAAGACTGAGTGATTGAACAACAAGAAGTGGAAATGTGCTGTATATCACAGGGAGCCCAAGCTGGAGCTCGGAGGCGACGTGGAGGGGCGGGGGGGGGCGGGGTTCACAGGGGAGGGGTATGTGATTCTTCATGCTCATTCACACTGTTGTATGGCAGAAACCAACACAACATTGTAAAGCAATTATCCTCCAATTAGAAATAATTTTTTTAAAAAACGAATAAGGCTGTTTATTTAAATAGCTAAAGAAATCTCCAGTTACCATTCAGCTCAAACATATTGCCTTGTTTTCACTTCGTTTTATGTAAAAAAAAAATAAGCATTTGTTATTTTGAGCTGCTACATTTTTGACACCAAAATGGAGGACTGTGAAACTTTGAGAAGCCCTGAAGGAGAAGAGACAGGAAACTCGAGGCAAGACATCTTTTATCCTCCCAATCCCAGCAGCGTTTGCTCTTTATTCTTTAAAAAGCCCTTTAAAAGTCACATGGGAAAGGAAGCACTCCAAGGAGCTTTTGATTCCTTTTGGTTTTGGCTAAGACAATGAAATTATTGAGAAAACCCAACCTTTTATAGAATACTGTTGTTGAAAGGACTTTTAAGTGGGTTGAAGACTATCAAATCATTGTTTGTTGGGCAATACAGAGCAGAGGAAAAAAATAAAAATAATTACTGAACAGGAGCAGATTCAGTGGGTTTGCATAGAGTTGCATTCCAGTGTCAGAATGTGGCATCAAAGGCTTCGTTTACCGAGGTCACTCTTTTCATCCTAAGTGACCAGGTGATGCATTAAGGCAACAGCAAGGTCCTCTTCGTCCCTCAGGGTTCTGGAAACAGACCATGCACCACCATTCTCAAACCACCTTCCTTTAACCCTGACCTTCCACATAATGCAGGTCAACTTGCTTCCTCTAGTGATCACACCTCAGTGGTGCACGGGCCTCACTCTGGATGCTTCTCTGAATTCTGATTACTTAGCAAGTGCAGGAAGGCCCAGGAATGCCAGAACTATCCAGTCATTGCACACGGACACTTGGTAGACCTCTTCTTTTCTTCAGGATACTTTCTTTGTATCTTATTTCAAATCCCAGGGTCACCAGGGTGATAAGGGCACTTCTTAAACACTGGACAGCATGGTGGAGGTGAAAATCTGTTGCAAAATCTGAGGGATGTCCTTGGTGTCCATGGCAACGAAAGACCGGCCCGCTGGTAGAGTTCTCTGAAGCCTGTCAGGATGGATGGGGAAAGAAAATTACCATTGCAAACCAGGGTGCCCCTTCTACCTCCGGCCTCTGCAGACCTCAGCATCCTAATGGTTTCTTAGGAAGGGAACTTCTCAGTTTTTAATATCTTGCCCCTGCTTGCAGTGGAACTGGCTGTTGCTAGGCAACAAAGAGCTACAGAGAGAGGCTCGCTGGAAGCACTGAACCGAAAGAAAGGTCTTTTCAGTGAGAAAATTGGGGAATTTGCAAGGAAAAAAATGCTCTCCCTTTTATGACGGTCATTTCCTGGTATTTTATATTCCCTTGGCAGAAAGGAGCCCTCGGGATCAATCTGGGACTAGCTCACCTAGATTCAGAGAATGTGTTTGCCTCACACTGTCCTACTAGCTGCCTTTCCTGCCTTAGAAAAACAGGCTTCAAGAAAAGTGGCCCAGCCAAACCTCAAGTGGTTCATTCTATCTTCCTCTTGCGTTCTCTCCCTCCTCTCTCTCTCCCTTTCTCTTTTCTGCCCAACATCATACAATGTGAAATATAATCTGACTTATGCAATGCCTGCTTTGATGACACTGAGGTTATATGGGCTTATGATAATTTTTTTAAATGCCAAGTTATCATTGGGAACAAAGGGCCATTTTTGGAGGCAATAAAAGTACAAGACACAGTTTTATCCCAAAGAACGCCTCTTTTTACTGTGCCAGCAGAGTTTGGTTTTGGAATGACATTTAATAAAAGTCCACTCTCCTGTGCAGTATCATGCATTTGGCATGCCTGGTAGACCAGCTAATTCTACAACGCATCTCCTGCCAGTGGATGTTGGATCATTTCCCCAGGAAACCACAAGGGTATCATTGTGCTTTCTTAAGTGTTCAAACAGGATCTGTTCACTAGAAAGACAAAATAGCTATTTCAGCTCAAACAGTATTTGTTGAGCTTGTCGTCTGGATTCATCCTGGGCTGGTCCTGAAGACAGTCTAAGTGGAAAAGGCATGGTCTACATTTGAGAGCATGGAAGTTCTCAAAGAGGCTAACATGCACAACTGAGAAAGATGTGAAGTCATTTATAATAAAGGGACTGTAGTTATGTGGTATTAAGTCTGTTCTTAGCCGTACTCTGCAATCCTGCAGCAAATCAAAGGGAAGAGAAAAATACGTCAGAACTTTGGACCCTAAAACATTTCCTAGTCTGTCCAGGACTCTGTGGGCTTCTCTGATAGCTCAGTTGGTAAAGAATCTGCCTGCAGTCCAGGAGACCCTGGTTCGATTCCTGGGTCAGGAAGATCTGCTGGAGAAGGGATAGGATACCCACTCCAGTATTCTTGGGCTTCCCTTGTGACTCAGCTGGTAAAGAATCTGCCCACAATGCGGGAGACCTGGGTTCGGTCCCTGGGTTGGGAAGATCCCCTGGAGAAGGGAACGGCTACCCACTCCAGTATTCTGGCCTGGAGAATTCCATGGACTGTATAGTCCATGGGGTTGCAAAGAATCGGAAAGGACTGAGCGACTTTCACTTTCCAGGACTCTGTACCATAGGGCGTGACAGGTAAAAGAGGTGGAGAAACAAAAGGGTATGTGGGCTTTTGTGATGTAGGCAGGATTTTATTTTCTTTTTCTGAGGAGATAATACTTTCAACTGTGTTTTCTGCTCCTTACAAGTACTTTAAGTAGAGAAAAACCATTTCTGTCTGTAATTCAGAAAGATAAATGTTAGTGTGTTTAAGAAACGAAAATGTTTCCATATTTCTCCTTTCAGATGATCCATGATAGTATTTATTATCTGACCGTAAGTCTCTCTACTGAATATTCAGCATATTTAGTGTAGCACCTTACTACAGATATAGACATACATGAAGGAGAAATATAAGGAAGATTATCTGTCTGACTATGTTTATATTTATATATATATATGTATGTGCTGTGGTCAAGTCACTTAGTCATGTCCAACTCTGCGACCCCATGGACTGTAGCCTGCCAGGCTCCTCTGTCCATGGGATTTTTCAGGCAAGAGTACTGGAGTGGGTTGCCATTTCCTTTCTCAGTTTATAGATATGTAGATACACATATTAGATCTTATTTACATATATGTATGTGTATGTTGGGCTTCCCTGGTGGCTCAGTGGTAAAGAGCCACAGATGTGGGTTTAATCCCTGGGTCGGGAAGATCTCCTGGAGAAGGAAATGGCAACCCAGTCCAGTATTCTTGCCTGGTGAATCCCATGGACAGAGGAGCCTGGTGGGCTGTTACAGTCCATGGGGTCGCAGAGTCGGACACAACTGAAGTGACTCAGCATGAATGCATGCATGTCTAGTATGTCTAAATACAATGTAGAGACACACATCCCCAATCTCTGATGCTACGACAATAGTAGATGCTTTGAATATGATTTGAGCATGAACCGAGCTTGACACCTTGATGTAAAAGGCAAAATGTATAAAATACTGCTTAATTTTACTGGTAGACAAATCAATTTGCTATTTATTTTATTGTTAGTTAAATATAAGCTGAAAAATACATAACTTAAAGTATTGCTGCTCATCTAAATATAAGGTAGAACATCCCATCCCCTCACCCGGACTGTCAGCTGCTTGAGGGCAGCCACTCTGGCTTCTGTTTCTCCCCCATGCCCCCCACTACCCCCACTACTTTGTGTCAGCTACTCAAACCTCTCTACCCCTGCCCTCTGCTGTGCCCTAAGGTGACGCTTACCTGGCTGCTTGGTCGCCTAAAGAGCCAATGAAGATGGCGAAAGCATTTACTTGAGGGTTGCTTGTCAGGATCTGGGCAAACTTGGCAGGATGTATTCCATAGCGAGACAGGTTCGCATCACTTAAGACGATGACGAAGTACTCATCAGCTTCCTCTTTGGCGATTTCCTTGATGGCATGCTCTGTCCCCTCTAAGGTGTGGTCCCCACTCATGCAGAACTGAGCGTGGGCGTGCATCGTCTGGGGGTAAGAGACACGGCGCAAAAGCCACTAATGAGAAGCTTTCTTTAAGGAAAACAAAAACAACACGATTTTTCTATTGACAATGAGAAAGCACAAATACTCTGAGCGAGTTCTATTTAATTTGCACCTAGACTGACAACAGTGCACGGTGATATCTGGATGTGGTTAAGACTCTCGTTAAAAACAGGAAATGTTCCAAAACGATCCAGTTGGCACTGATTTTTAAGACTCAAGCTGCCATTTAAAGTGACAATATGTAGGGACTTCCCTGGTGGTCCAGTGGTTAAGAATCCGCCTTCCAGTGCAGGGGACGTGGGTTCCATCCCTGGTTGAGGAACTATGATCCCACATGCTGGGGGGTAAGGAGGGGACACGAAACTACTGCTGAGTCCTCATGCTGCCGTGAAGACCCAGCACAGCCAATAAAAACAAAAACAAAAATCCAATGTGTCAGGAAATGTAAGAAAATATGAAGCTTGGTGTCACATTGGAGAATGGAGATAACACAGGAGAAAAATAAGGAATGGCTTGGGTTTCCAATAAACAAAGTTATAATACTAAGCACTGTACTCAATTAATAGGAATGGAAGAAATTTACCCTAAAAAACATGATGAATGTGTTCCTATTGTAGATTTAAGTATGTGAAACTGAATTTATTGTTAGAAAAATACTAAGGAATACATAAAATTGGGTTTAGAGAGTACTCTAGAAGGAGTCCTTCTTTTCCTTCTGAAATATATAGGGGCTTAGAAGAACTCTATAGAATATAGACTGTAGAATCCTGATACGAGCCTGAGTCCCCTAAAAATACATAGGGAACCACGTTTAAATTTTGTACGGTGTAGATCAGGAATTTCAGCAGGATAAGTGCTTTCTCACATTAATGCTTAAATTTCTGTGAAACAGAAAGCCTTTTTGCTTCCAGTTAACTGCCGCTTCTTCAGGGAATCTTTTCAGAGAACCAGTAGATACTTGACCTAATCTGGTGGAAGGTTTCATAATATAGAGGTAATTGAATGCATTTACCTTGAGAATTTCTAGTCTTTGCTTATTGTCCTTGGGGATTTTGTTAATTGGAACTAGACCAATGTTGTATCCATCTCCAGAGTGTCCAGCGATGTCATACTATAGGCAAGAGAATCAGATTTAGAATCCTCTATCCACTAAAAAATGGTCACTGGACCTATAAAGCTTCCAACTTTGTTTTGTTATTGCCCAGAATTGTCAAACCTAAGTCCATGGGTGTTTACCAACAAAGGCAAAAAAAAGTCCATGCTCCTTCACTTCTGGTCCATTCTCATGTGATCTCAGCTCTCCAGCTGCAGGTAGAAAGTATGAGGAGGGCTTCAGGGGCTATCAAGAATTCCGTTCTTAACTTTCAGGGGGAGAGCTTAACAAAACATACACATATGTACATACACACACCCCACATTATAGTAGGCAGAATTTTAAGGTGGCCTCCAAGATTCCTGGCCCCCTGGTATATACAACCTATACAGTCTTGTCCCCTTAGATGAGGGCAGGACCTCATGATTATGTTACGTAAGGAGGCCAAAGGGATTCTGCAGATGTAATTAAGGTAATCTGGCTCTGAGTTGATCAAAACAAAGATTATATGGATGGGCCTAATTTAATCACATGAGCCCTTAAAAAGGAGAGAGATTTTTTTCTTGTTGATAGTAGAAGGGGAAGACAGAGAGATTTGCGTGTAGGGGAATTTGATATGTGGGAGTTATCTGTGGTCTAGATGGTGGGTACCACAGAGCAGGACCCGGAGAATCACATCTAGGAATGACCCTGCCTAAGAGCCAGCACTGGAACAGGGACCTCAGCTCTACAACCTCAAGGAACCAAACTCTGCCCGTTTTAATGGGCTTGGAAGCAGATTCTTCGCCAGAGCCTTCGAGTAAGAGCCCTGGCTGGCTGACATCCTGATTTCAGCCTTATAAGACTCTAAGCAGAGTCTGTGCCTGCCTGGAGTTCTCAACTACAGAACTATGACTTTAACAGGTATTGCTTTAAGAAGCTAAGTCTATGGTGATTTGTTACACAGCAGTAGAAAACTAATACACATACTTTTTTTTTTCCTGAACACAAAAGTGAAATATATTCACTGTAGAAATCCTAGAAAAGCACAAAACAGAAGGTGAAGGGGAACTAAAGACCCTCTCAGTGAGGGTGAAAGAGGAGAGAGAAAAAGCCGACTAAAAGTCAGCATTCAAAAACTAAGATAATGACATCTGGTCCCATCACTTCATGGCAAATAGAAGGGGGAAAAGTGGAGGCAGTGACAGACTTTCTTTTCTTGGGCTCCAAAATCACTGTGGACAGTGACTGCAGCCATGCAATTCAAAGATGCTTGCTCCTTGGAAGAAAAGCTATGACAAACCTAGACAGCATATTAAAAAGCAGAGATATCACTTTGCTGACAAAGGTCGGTCTAGTCAAGGCTATGGTTTTTCCAGTGGTCATGTACAGATGTGAAAGCTGGACCCTAAAGAAGACTGAGCACTGAAGAACTAAAGTTTTTGAACTGTGGTGCTGGAGAAGACTCTTGAGAGTCCCCTGGACAGCAAGATCAAACCAGTCAATCCTAAAGGAGATCAACCCTGAATATTCACTGGAAGGACTGAAGGTGAAGCTCCAATACTTTGGGCCACCTGATGTGAAGAGCTGACTCATTGGAAAAGACCCTGATGCTGGGAAAGATGGCAGGAGAAAGGAGAAGGTGGTGGCAGAGGATGAGATGGTTGGATGGCATCACTGACTAATGGACATGAATTTGAGCAAACTCTGGGAGCTGGTGGAGGACAGAGGAGCCTGGCATGCTGAAGTCCATGGGGTTGCAAAGAGTTGGATACAACTTAGTAACTGAACAATAACAACAACAAAGAAGTAAAAATTATCCATGATCCCATTACTGAAAGATAACTTCTGTTAGGGTTTTCTTATGTAAGTTCACACACACACGTCAGCATCAACATGATTTTTAACTAATGGATAACACTGACCATGTGATTTTATAATCTGCTTTTCTATTTAATAGTGCATGACACAGATTTTTCAGTTTAGCAAATACCTTTTAAATTCCCTCTCTCACAATGCACAAGAGAAAGTCTTGTCTGTTGAGAAAAGGCTGGAATTGAGACAGGGTGCAGCATTTTTACAGAATTTGGGAAGAAGTTTGGGATTTGAGGCAACTATAATCGGAGGAAGGTGGTTCTCTCCAATTGTGGGGTTTGCCCTAAATTCCCTTTCTCCTCTCATTTTCCTCTAAGAAATTTTTGTGATACTGATATAAAGATTGGAATAGACCTCAGGGTATTTGAGCAACTGGGGGATCTGAAAAGAAAATTCTGGGTATGGGTCTGGGGCAAAATATTTTAGGGATTACTTGGAGTGCTACAGGCTTCCCTGGTGGCTCAGATGGTAAAGCCTGCAATGCAGGAGACCCAGGTTCAACCCCTGGGTTGGAAAGATCCTGGAATGCTATGGGTCAAAATACTTAAGAATCACTACTATCTATTCACCATCAGTCAATAGCTGTCTTTTGAACACCTACCACATGCAAAACACTGCTTAAGGTGTTGGAAGGGTTAGTAGCTCAGTCATGTCTGACTCTTTGCGACCCCTTGGACTGTAGCCCACCAGGCTCCTCTGTCCATGAGATTCTCCACGCAAGAATACTGGAGTGGGTTGTCATTTCCTTCTCCAGGGGATCTTTCCGACCCAGGGATCAAACCCGGATCTCCTGCATTGAGGGAAGTCCTAAGGTGTTGAGGGGAATGCAATGATTTCTTTTCATGTCTATTCTTTTTTACCTGGTGAGTTTTTTGAAGACAAGGCTGTATTTTATTCATCTTAACACATTTTATTATCTATGAGTAGGCCTGGTGTGTTTATTGTTGAAATGCTTTGAGACAGTCTGCAATCAAGTTTGGCAATTAAGAAGCTTTCCTTTCCTATGTGCACTACACTCTTTCACAAATAAGTTCTTTAGAAGCTGGAATGCATTTTTTTTCCTTCCAGCACTCACGTGATACATGCTGGTGAACCCAAGCTAGCTGACAAAAACAACCCATAACATAACTGAAATCATGGTATTTAAAATGAAAAGTAGAACATTTTCTGTTGAAATAATTTTTATACAAAAATAAGGAGTCAGAAGGCAGTCAGGTTACATGGGGAAGACGAGTTCCATTCTAGACACACTGGAACTGTGCATTTGGGGAGATATCAGAGAAGAAACCTATTTCTGGTCATCTGCGATGTGGCTGTCAAGGGTGGATACACAGAGAGAGAAGAGCAGAGGGCCCCAGCCAAGGCTTGGGAGGCACCCTCCTCGTTGAGGTGGAAGAAAGACCCAGGGTGGAGTGAAGAAGGTGCGAAAGAGAAGTGGCGGATGCAGAGTACCCGGGACGGCCCTGGAATCAGCGTGCACCGGTCAGAACGGCTGTGCAACCATGCCGAGCGACATTCACACGGCCCTCCAGGAGCAGGACGAGTAATGACCTCTGGGCAGAGAATCACTGGAGGCCTTCGGGGGCACAATTTCAGTAAACGGTTTGTGGTATGAGATAGAAATGGAACAGCATCTGGACAGGTGTTTGGGGAGAGGTGCCTGCATTTCATAGGCAGCAGAGAGGAGGTGACTTATTGGAAAAGACCCTGATGCTGGGAAAGATTGAGGGCAGGAGGAGAAGGGGACGGCAGAGGATGAGATGGTTGGATGGCATCACCAACTCGATGGCTGTGAGTTTAAGCATAGTGAAGGACATTATCCCGGAGGTGGTGAAGGACAAGGAAGTCTGGCGTGCTGCAGTTCATGTGGTTGCAGAGTCGGACATGATGGAGTGACTGAACAATAGCAATAACAAGAGAGGAGGCGGTGGGGAGAGACCAGGGTCAGAGTCAGAGGGCCAAGTTTGGAGGTGGGGAGGACACGTTTTTCCTGAGACTAAAAGGAAGGCAGAGAGGATAAGAGTGACAGAGACAAGTATACAATCAAAGGGATAAGTGGACAAATGAAGGTCCATATACGATGTCTATTTAAAAGCTATAAATCATGGTCTCCTGCATTACAGGCGGATTCTTTACCATCTGAACCACCAGGGGAGCCCATAAATCAGGCTGCAAATTGCTAAATAAAATATGTTCTTCCTCTGCTTTGATAAATAGACATTATAATGACCTGGAAAGCCAGGGTCAAATCCCAAACACTTGGATTCTTGAAGCTCCGTGCGAGAACACGGCGGTGTGGGCAGGCCTGGCCCCTGGCTTGCAGCTGGCTCTGCCCCCACCTCGCGGGGCTCACAGGCACGTGTGTGGACACCCGGTCCTTGTGTCCACAGGCCATCACACCTTCTGTCCTCCTCAGCGCCGGGCTGCACTGGAGACGGACCGAAGAAAGACGCCCAAGAAACAGACTTGGGTCACCAGCGCAGGACAGCTGGGGATCCCAGGACTGGGAGCAGGTTCTAGACACAGAATCTAAGTGGGCTTGCTCCACTGGCCCCACAGACTCTTCTCTCAATGGAAGGGCATGCTCAGAGGAGGGCCAGGGCGGGACATCAGTCTGTGCCTGGTTTTAGAGTGTTTTATTAAAAATACAAAGGATGATATGAAAGAATTTTGGGGGAAATTTGCCGACCCACTAAAAAAGCTTGGTAAGAAATGCTTTCCAGGGATATAACAAATTCCATACATGAAAAAAAAGATTCTCTCTATGTAGTTTGCTGTCATTGTCGTGAAAAGGTAGCAGAATTTAAAGCCTAAAGGCAGCACAGCCCTGGACGATGGAGTGCTGGCTTCAGAATGCGCCTGACCAAGGTCACCAAGGGCTCAGTGTGAGGACTGGCCGAGATGTGGAGAAAACCTGCACAATTCCTCCACGGACGCAAGTGCCAGGCCCCGTCCAGACTGACTGACGATGGTCATGGCAGGAACTGTTTTAAACGGAGAAGAATGGCAGCCACAGCAGTATTCTTGCCTGGAACATCCCGTGGACAGAGGAGTCGGACCGGCTACAGTCCATCGGATCACACGAGTCAGACACATCTGAGCAACTAAACCACCGCTGAGAAGGGGCCAGGCAAGCTGCTGTCATCATGGGGCTGGTGAAGTAATCTGTTAAAACGGGGCTCTTACACATGACAGGGTGAGATCAGTTCCCAGAAGCAGAAGTAAGTTTCTCTTATTTGGCTCAGATAAGAGGGCTATAAACACACATTTGACTTTTTCTTCTCCTTTTAACTGATGGTTAAATATCTTACTGACCAGATGACCATGGGTGATACTATATAAATAAGTATTTGACCATGTGGTCTGCTTACAGGGTTGACATAACTGATCACTGCAAGGGAAAAAGTTTCTAGTTAATTATTAAACAAATAGTAGTCAGGCCTCCCTGGCGACTCAGGGGTAAAGAATCCGCCTGCCAATGCAGGGGGACACAGGTTGGGTCCCAGGTCCGGGAAGATCCCACATGCCCTGGAGCAATTAAGCCTGTGTCACCACTACTGAGTCTGTGCTCTAGAGACTGCAAGCCACAACTACTGACCCTGCGAGCCGCAGCTGCTGAGGCCCGAGCGCCCTGGGACCTCTGCTCACAGCAAGGGAAGCCATCGTAACGAGAAGTCCTGGGACTGCAGCTAGAGCGCAGTCCCTACTCTTCGCAACTAGGGAAAAGCCTGCACAACAGTGAAGACCTAGTGCAGCCCAAAGAAAAACAAACAAAAACATTTAAAGAACTATTAAAAAAAACCCCAAATAGTAGTCAAATGAATTGCTGGATGTTTCTTATCAAAAACAGATACTGATTGACTGAACCTGTCTATCATTTGATCGATCTATCACTTAATTATCTGCCCAGGAGAAAAAAAGCATTCTATAGTTTTTCGGGTAAATGAGATAGACAGGTGAGCTGCACCCCTTCCTCCCTCCTCCCCTCCTCCCTTTATCTGCAGTAAGGAAAGTGCAATTTGCAGGAAGATCTGCCTTTGTCTGTGTCGAGTTAGTGTTACAAAGGCTGAGAAGACCCACCTAAAGGACAGGATGAGGCTTTTAAAATAGTTTGCAGGCTCTGGTTTTCATCTTCCAAATGGGCTTGGGGATTCTTCTGGGTCCAAAGTAAATAAAATGCTTGAGAGGAATTCAAAGTACATCCAAATGTGAAGCATTCGCTGGCGTTACTGGGGATCATGTTAAGCTTCCATGAAAAACCATCCTTCTATGTCGTAATTATCTGGGATTTGCTCTTCAAGGATCCCAACACACTTTATAGAGAGTAATTTGCTAATCCTCAAAATCATCTGGGTGAAAGGACAAAGTATAGGAACTCATCCATTTCTGTTTCTAACGCCCGATTCTGCCACTGACCCAGTCTGTTGCTCGTCGGGACAGACCTGACAGGGTCTCAAACCGGCTTCTAGGCAGGACTCATAGAACTCATTAAACAAGAACCTCATTGTTGCTGTCATCCGTCTAACATTTATTTTCTTTCTTTTTTTTTCTGCCTAACATTTAGATCACAACTTTTTCTAAGTAGCTCAAAATTTTTGTGATCAGGATTTCTCCACTTTTCAGAGCCTCCCTTAAATCTCTGTGGAGTCTTGCATTTAACATCCAACATAAACATCAAAACCACAGCCGTAAAGAAAAGCCTCAACCAGAGAGGACCGACTTTAATACTTTTTTTTTTTTTTTGCTTTAGAAACTTGTTTAAATACCCTTTTGCTATATTTTCTTTCGAAAATCTCATTCGTTCAGAGAAAGGCAGGAAAAAAATGAAAACAAATGTGAGTTTCGGTCCAAGACACAAAGATTTATCATCAGATTAGGAGGATGATTTATAATATAATATTTAGATGGCAAAGAAAACTTTATGTCCAACAAAGAGCTACTAGCATTTTATGAATAAGGTTTGTGTTTAAATTTCTGTTGGGAAGGATAATCATTTGCTAACTTTAGGAGAAATTGTGCTTTATTATACCTCTATGGGGCTTCCCTGGTGGCTTAGGTGGTAAAGAATCCGCCTGCAATACGGGAGATCTGGGTTTAATCCCTGGGTTGAGAAGATCCCTTGGAGGAGGGCACGGCAACCCACTCCAGTATTCTTGCTGGAGAATCCCTATGGACAGAGGGGTCTGGCGGGCTGCAGTATATGGGGTCACAGAGAGTGGGACACGGCTCAGTGACTAAGCACAGGCCTCTATGTTTTAAGCAGCGAGAGACAATCATCGGAGGCTATTTTGGAAGTCTGATAAAACGTGAAAGCCTAATCTTCTGGGCATACAAACGCACCATTCTCAGGTAGCACTGCTGACAGCAACCAGCCAAGGATTAGACAATAAACATACTAAAAAGGTCAGAGATGTGCCAACAGAACTCTAGGGTGTAGACAATAATCCACAGTATCAGTTACTGCTAAGCTTTCTTCATGGAGAAGTCAGTGTAAAGAGAATGATGTTCTGGAGGTCAAAGACTCTAGACTTAGCCCCAACTTTAAAAAGCTTTGTGACCTTAGGTGAGTCACTTAACCCCTCCAAATCTTGTTTCCACGTTATAAACAACGCTGGCTTAGATGACCTCTCACCCTGTGTGCTTGTAAGCCACTGAACCTGACTAGTAGGGATAATCTCTGTTTTACCTAATCTCAGAGAGTCACTGAAAGACTAGGACAATACATTTAGTGAGTATAATGTCAATGTTCGTACTATTCTTTATGGTTTACAAAGTGCTTCTGTCTATTTCATTTCATTCTGATTTTCTCCACATCTTTGTGATGCGTGTTCTTAATATCATTTCCCGAATTAAAAAATCGATGCTCAGAGAGATTAACAGACTTTCTTAAGGTCAGAGATCTAGTGGTGGCGGAGGTGGAATCTGAATCCAGGCACTCTAAGTCCAGTGCTTTTTTTTTTTTTAAGTCCAGTGCTTTCACTGAAGAGAAACAACTGTTCCCTAACTACTGCCCTGCCCCTCTAGCCTGTCCCAGTCTTTACCTAGGATTTCTGAACTTTCACATCTATGATTGAGTCAATTCTGAATTCTTGTTTAACTCTGAATGGCCCTAGAGAAGTCTGTACATCGTTCTTGACTTTTACTTCCAAGCAGCAGGAAGAATTTATTCAGGAAACTCCCTGGTGGTCCAGTGGTTAGGACTCTGTGCTTCCACTGCCAGGGCTTGATCCCTGGTCATGGAACTAAAATTCCACAAGTTATGTGGTGTGGACAAAAAAATAAATAAATAAGGAAAAAAAAATGTCTATTTGGGAATTCTCTGGTGCTCCAGTGGTTAGGACTCAGAGCTTCCACTACCATGGGCCTGGGTTCAGTCTCTGGTTGAGGAGCTAAGATCCTGCAAGCTGCATGGTACAGACAAAAAAAAAAAAAAAAAAAGAAGAATTTATCCAAAGCCTGAGCTGATAAGATGACTGATTTCTCTTTCTAAATGTGTGAAACATGCCTGAGATGTTAGAAAAAGGTGAGTGACAGATGTTGAACTAAATTTCTGATGGAAGGGATTTTCGCCCCAGGTGCTGGCTTCTGAGTCACACCTTTCCACATCTTTCTGACCAAGATATCTTTGAGAAAAGTATGTCTATTCCACCTCCTTTGGGTGATGGAGGAGAAGATAAGAGTACCTTATGTAAATGATATATTTGTTCCTAAATCACAGCTTTCTAAGTATACCAATTGGGAAGAAATAATATGGCTGCAAGAACAAGGAATAAAATGTGAATGAAGAAAAGGCCATGAAGTGGGAGTCAGACATCCTGGCTGTTTACAGTTTAGCTGTGTGACCTTGGGATGTGGATTTTTATTTTCTCATCTTAAGACAGAGGCTGGTGAAAATAATTTCCAAGATCCTCTCTGCTCCCAAGACCCTGTGAGAATTCCGGGGGCCCACGCAAGAAATGGAATGAGGAAGTCTGCTTCACTTGGTTACAGGGACACCTGTGCCTGTTTTCCTCTGTCAAGGGAGTGAGTCATCTAAGTCTAGGTGAGGACGGATGAAGCTTTTCCCGAAAAGAATGCCTCCAGAATCTGTAAGAAATAATGATCCAGTGTTGGCCCTACAACAGTGGTTTTCTAACTCTACAATTTTTTTAAGCAGCGGAATTCTTTCTCCAAATGAAATATTGCACAAAGCCCAGATTGTGAAATGTCATGCAATATCAATACGAGTGGAATTAGTTTGGTGGAATTGGGGATGGAGGGGGAAGGGGTAAAATGTGCCGTTCACACACCTTCGCCCTCCAACAGCCTTCAGGGGCCCCTTTTACTCTGTTAGGGAGACTCCCTGGTGGTCTGGTGATTAGGACCTGGTGCTTTCACTGCCGTGGCCTGAGTTCAATCTCTGCTCGGGGAACTAAGATCCCACAAGCTGTGCGGCGCAGCCAAAAAAAGAAAGATGAAACCACAGTCTTAGAAGTGATTTATATGTCTCCACGGAAACACTACATTTGAGGGTTTTTTTTCCAAGTTCAACTTCTCAATAACTCAACGTATTTTCTGGTGTCACTATTTGGAGGGCTCAGTAGAGAAATACCTAACTTCTGGTGTTACTGAATATTTTGAAGGAAAAAAAAAATTAAATTAGGCATTAAGAGCTTTTGCAAAGGTGATCTGCTTTAAGGTTATAGTGAAAACATTCCCAGGGCTCGGAGAAATCATGAGGAACAAACTGCAATGAAGGTAAAGGAAAAAAACGCTTCCTGACTTAAATGAAATGGCTCCCTACTTTTCAGGCCAATATTTAAGCACTACGTGACCATTAGAAATTCTGCTGGTTATAAGATTAGAAGACTTTACGCTGATTATTAGCAAATAATGTTGCTCCTGTCTTAAACCTACTTCAGTGGTTCCTGAGAATAACTGAACTCAGTGCATAGAACAATTATGAGAAACTTAAAAAATTCCAGATGCCTCTGAAATGTATTCTGCCACTGAATTACTTTTTCTTTTCAGACATTCTTGCTCAAAGGTCCTTTCCTTCTCAGTAATTCTTACTCATGGGTTTTGCTAAGCTGAAATAAAAGTGGAAAGTGAAAGTGTTAGTTGGTCAGTGGTGTCTGACTCGTCAAGACCCCATGGACTAGCCCTCCAGGCTCCTCTGTCCATGGGATTCTCCAGGCAAGAACACTGGAGTGGGTTGCCAGCTCCTCCTCCAGGGGATCTTCCAACTCAGGGATCGAACCTGGGTCTGCTGCATTGCAGGCAGATTCTTTATTGTTTGCGCCCAGCTTCAACTTGGATTTGGACTCTAATGACCCAGAGCCCAGGAGCTGAGCCCAAGACAAAGAAAACACACAGTAGACGCCAAGAGAGAGGCTGTGGGGAATGGTCCAGACCCTTGAGCCAGGCCAGTGGCTTCTGAAGTTTTCAAAGCAAACGCAGGCTGGAGAGCCTTACAACGGAGGTATAACTGCAGGAAGACAAGACGAAGAACTTTCTGGAACTGGGGAGAGGCGAGGCTCAGCACACACTGCTGAGTTCCTAACATACGGCAGCGCATGCAAGGCCATCCTGGGCTACGGGATATATAATTCTCACTAGGAACTCCCAAAACTGCCATTTGCCCATGCCTCATTCTATATTTGTTAAGTGACACACTTTCATTACTTATTCCTAGTCCTTACGCGTCCTTCAGAGGTGAGAACATCAAAGTACAGAGAGATTGAATGAGTTGGATATGATCACATAGTATAAAGATACAGAACACGCACTTCCCTGGCGCTCCAGTGGTTAAGACTACGCCTTCCAATGCAGGGGGTGCAGGTTCAGTCCCCGGTTGGGGAGCTAAAATCCCACATGCCTCCTGGCCAAAAACCAAAACATAAAACAGAACCAACATTGTAACAAATTCAATAAAAACTTTAAAAATGGTCTTCTCAGTTCAGTTTAGTTGCTCAGTCGTGTCTGACTCTTTGTGACCCCATGGGCTGCAGCACGCCAGGCTTCCCTGTCCATCACCAACTCCTGGAGCTTGCTCAAACTCACGTCCACCGAGTCAGTGATGCCATCCAACCATCTCATCCTCTGTCATCCCCTTCTCCTCCTGCCTTCAATCTTTCCCAGCATCAGGGTCTTTTCCAATGAGTCAGTTCTTTGCATCAAGTGGCCAAAGTATTGGAGTTTCAGCTTCAGCATCAGTCCTTCCAATGAACACCCAGGACTGATCTCCTTTGGGATGGACCGGTTGGATCTCCTTGCAGTCCAAGGGACTCTCAAGAGTCTTCTCCAACACCATAGTTCAAAAGCATCAGTTCTCCAGCACTCAGCTTTCTTTATAGTTCAACTCTCACATCCATACATGACTACTGGAAAAACCATAGCTTTGACTACATGGACCTTTGTTGGCAAAGTAATGTCTCTGCTTTTTAATATGCTGTGTAGGTTGGTCATAGTTTTTCTTCCAAGGAGCAAGCGTCTTTTAATTTCATGGCTGAAGTCACCATCTGCAGTGATTTTGGAGCCCTCAAAAAAAAAGTCTCTCACTGTTTCCATTGTTTCCTCATCTATTTGCCATGAAGTGATAGGATCAGATGCCATGATCTTAGTTTTCTGAATGTTGAGTTTTAAGCCAACTTTTTCACTCTTCTCTTTCACTTTCATCAAGAGGCTCTTTAGTTTTTCATCAAGAGGTTCTTCTCCCCCCCACCAAAAGATACAGAACTGAGTGAACGGGACTGTGTCACTTGACGTATATGTATCAGATGTCTCTGAGAAGGTACCAAAAAAAAAACCTGTCCACAGTGGTCACTGCCAGGGAGGGTAACTGGGAACTGAGAGAGGGGAGCAAAGGCTCATTCTTCACCCTGACTTCTTTTGTGCATTTTACACATTGTACTATATGCACCCATTACTTGTATCTCAATATATCTCATAATACACGGACAAAGGTCTTGCAGAATGCAAGTAGGCTCCATCCCACCACCTGCTTGCCTTCTTCAAAAAAGGCCTGGTGAGCCCCAGCAGAGCCTGGGCAGCCTGTGGATACTCAGAATCTTGGTTATGTTGGCAGGGGTGGTGGGGAGATTATACAAAGTGTCTCCAGGGCACCTGCTGTGGGGGAAAGCCGGTCAGGAGTTTTGGAGACATAGAGGCTATTGGGACGAGGTACATGACACCAAGACAAAGTAGCCGGACAGATTCAGGATATGCTACAAGACAGATGATCTGGACTCTCAAGAGAGTGGCCATGATGAAAAGTAAAATGGTGGTGGGAGGAAAGGTAGTGGTACAGGCTAAAAGAGGCTAAAAAGACAGGAACAAAAAATGAGGTGGGGACTGTGACCGAATCCCAGATTGTAGGGAGAAAGATAATGAGTCTATTGGGATGGTTTATATTCTATAGCCCGGGATGGCAATCATTGGGATAGCTGGGGAAAGTGAACAGGGATTGGATAATTTAAAAAAAAAATTGCAGTGTAGTTACTTTACAACATTGTGCCAGTTTCTGCTGCACAAAGAGTGAAGCAGCTCCGTGTTTGCATATACCCCCTCTTTTCTGTGTTTCCTTCTATTTAGGTCACC
Source organism: Cervus elaphus (assembly GCF_910594005.1). Taxonomy (NCBI): domain Eukaryota; kingdom Metazoa; phylum Chordata; class Mammalia; order Artiodactyla; family Cervidae; genus Cervus; species Cervus elaphus. The sequence continues at coordinate 12,712,494 of NC_057844.1, forward strand.
AAGGAGCGCTGAGCGGAGGAGAGCTCCCTGTGCTAGCCAGTAGGCTCCCGGTAGTTTCTATTTTATACGTAGTATCAATAGTGTATATATATTAATCCTAATCCCCCAATTCACCCCCTCCCTCCTCAGTATCCATACATCTGTCCTCTACCTCTGTGTTTACAACAGAATATCACTCAGCCATAAAAAGGAACGAAATTGGGTTACTTGTACCCGAGAATGGACCTAGAGACTGTCATCTAGATGAAGTAAGTCAGAGAGTGAAAAACAAGTATGATATATTAACCCATACATGTGGAATCTGAAAACACTGGTATAGATGATCTTACTCACAAAGCAGAAATAAAGACATGGATTGGATATTATAAATATGATAAAATTATTGATGATTTTCTTAGAAGTAATAATGGTATTGAGATCATATTAGGGATTGTCTCGACTCTTAGCAGAAGTATAGTAAAGTATTTAGAGGTAAAGACGTATGACAGTTAGGACTTACTTTCCAATGCATCAGAGAAGATAAAAAAGAGTATATATTCAGAGAGGAACATAAAGCAGATGAGGGAAAAAGGGATCACTTGGTGAATCTAAGCAAAGACACACGGGTGTTCATCTTACAGTTCTTTCAACTTTCTTGTAGATTAAACCTTTCTCAAAACGAACAAATTTGGAAATAAAGGGGAAAAGTTTAAAAACAAAACAAAATAGGGAAAACAAAGAGAAGCGTCCTGGGAGAGTCTAGCCTTCCGCCTCTGGGCCAAGCCCTTAATGTTTCTGGGTCCTGGTTTCCTGTCTGAGGAATGAGGAAACTGGAGGAAGTGAACTGTGAGGTGACCTCAGCTCTAAAGAGCAGGGTCACAGTGAGGAATCTGCAGGCACAGGACCTGTAAACCTTCGCGTCCTGACTTCCCTCCCCCATCCCTCCAGACGCCCAGCTAAGTACCACTTTCCTCAGAGAGCTCATCTTGTGAAATCTTAAGGATTTTCTCCTTCTGTTGTGAAAACTTTAATCCTTTTAGCTTCGTAAGACTTTCTATGCTCTTAAAAAAAGATCTGCAGGAACTAGATGTAGTAAATGTGAGGGGTACAAAAGGAAATGCACAAAATCAAAACCGTTAAAGTACTTCCTGTTAAAAATCAAATAGCATAAAACACGATGAAGCTTCAAGCCCTGAAAGACCTTTATTATATCTCAGTGTCTTTCTGTAATTTCACCAGAATTTGACAGTAAATCAAGTATATTTCAATAAAAATGTTTAGAAAGTCAAATATAACTATATTACCTTCTCAATATTTCTGTGGTTTCACAGGTTTAAAAAATGAGGAAATTCTTTACAGTGTTGTGGCCATTGAAGAGACCCTCACAAGCACCGTATATGAACGCATACATGTGGAATCTGAAAGGACTGGCATAGGTGATCTTATTTACAAAGCAGAAATAGAGACACGGACATAGAGAACGTAGAGAACAAACACAGGGGTACCAAAAGGGGAGTTGGGGGAGGGGATGAACTGGAAGATCGGGATTGACACATGCGCACTATTGATATGCGTGTGCGCTCAGTCATGTCCAACTCCGTGACCCCATGGACTGTAGCCCACCAGGCTCCTCTGTCTATGGAGTTTTCCAGGCAAGAGTACTGGAGTGGGGTGCCATTTCTTCCTCCAGGGGATCATTCTGACCCAGGGATCCAACCCACATTTCCTGTGGCTCCTGCACTGACAGGCGGTTTCTTTCACCACTGAGTCACCTCGGAAGCCCCTACACTATTGGTGCTCTTGTCAGTAAGGGTGGCTCACTGCAGCTCTGACGCTCAATGGAAGAAGAAAGGGCTTTGTATTTTGAACCACTTTCCAGCCCCTGTGTTTCTTCCACGCCCAAGCACTGAGAAACTGTGACAGAAGATCCCCAACTCTTCTGTTCCCAGAGTTCTTTGTTTCCTTATCTATTATCATCCATCTGGGCTTCCCAGGCTGCCCTAGTGGTAAAGAGCGCACCTGCCAATGCAGGAGACATAGGAGATGTGAGTTCCACCCCTGGATCAAGGGGATTCCCTGGAGAAGGAAATGGATACCCACTCCAGTATTCTTGCCTGGAGAATTCCATGGAGAGAGGAGCCTGGCGTGCTATGGTCCACGGGGTCACAAAGAGTTGAACATGACTGAAGTGACTTAGCAAGCACACATAAAATAGATAACTAATGAGCACCTACTGTATACCACAGGGAACTCTACTCAATGCTCTGTGGTGATCTAAAGAGGAAGGAAATCCAAAAGAGAGGGGATATATGTGTGCAGATGGCTGATCACTTTGCTGTACAGTAGAAATGAACACAACATTGTAAAGAAACTATGCCCCAACAAATTTTTTTCAAATAATAAAAAGAAAAATGGGGGGAAAACCCTAAAAAAAAAAAGAGAGAGAGAGAGACTGTCAGCAAAATACTACTTGAGGATGGTTCCCCAGAGGCGGGTGTCTGGAGAGGTGTGCTCCGCTGTGCCTTTACTATTGCATGCCTCTTGTGGAGCCGTCTGTCAGAATTAATTTTTATAGGCCTCCCTCGAAAGGCTTCAACTCAAGGTTGGCCGGGAACGCTGTACCTCACAGAGCCCTGCTCTTAGCAAGTGCTCAATCGGCATCTGTAATTTTGTTGAATTTAGTTGAAATTCAGCAGGTCATGTGCCAACAGTTTGTATTCTAATTGTCAATGAGAAACAAAACAAAACAACATCTTGTGAATGCTTGTTTCTTTGATATTACTTCTTTTTTTGTACAACATGTCCAGTTTGACTAATTGTTCTTCCAGATTACAGACTTTTAATGGCGAGAATTAGACAAACACGAATCTCTCCATATATTCTGCATGTGAGATGCAGTGAAATATCCAACACGCTCCCTCCCCGTTAGCTTGGTCACTTGCTGCCTTCTGTCTCAGCCTTTACCCAGTCCTGGGGAACTCTGTCAGTCTATTTCTTGCTGAACTTCTACTGAATCTTTCTAAAAATCTGAAAGAAATAGCTCCACATACAGAGCAAAAAAAAAATTATGCTTTTTATACTACAAAAGACCTAAGTTACTTGAAAATGTTAAACCCATATGACATAAAAAAGTACATATACAGTGGAATATTACTCATTCATAAAAGAATGAAATAATGCCTTTTGCAGCAACATGAATAGACCTAGAAATTATTGTACTAAGTGAAGTAAGCCAGACAGAGAAAGACAAATATTATATGAATCATTTATATGTAGAATCTTAAAAAAAAGCCAACAAAAAACCAAATGAACTTATCTCCAAAACAGAAAGAGAGTTATACACAGAGAATACAAACTTATGGTTATCAAAGCGGAAAAGGGGAAGAGGGGAGGAATACATTAGGAGGATGGGATTAACATACACACACTACTATATATAAAATGGATAAGCAACAAGGACCTACTGCATAAAACAGGGAACTATACTCAATATCATGTAATGATCTGCAATGGAAAAGAATATGAAAAAGAATATGTATATATATATGAATCACTTTGCTGCATACCTGAAACTAACATGATATTATAAATCAACTATACTTCAACAAAATATTTAAAAAAACACAGAAAAGTAAAAAAAAAAAAAATCAAAACCAAGAAAACCTCATTTGAAGGGAGGGAGGGCGAAGGAAGGAAAGCGCTGAACACTCGTCTGGGAGTCGTAAAGCAGAACAGGGCCGGCCTGGCCGGGCTCGGGTCGTGGCATACAGAGTCCTGGCAACTGAACCCAAGAGGGCCCTGGGGCAGCTCCGGGGTGCTCACTGGTCACCAGGGGCAGCACGTCCCAGCTCCTCAGGGAGACAGAGCTGCTCCCCACAGCGAGGGTCCACGCCCCACTCATGTATGCAGGACGTGGACGCTGGTAGAGTCTCAGGCAGCCTGACAACCCACAGCACTCACTGACTATGCCTGTTCCTCATCCCTTCATTGTAAAAGGAATCTCTCACATAGAGCTTCACGCAAGGGACTCTGGGAGCCTTGCAGCCTTGAAAGTGGGCCCAAAGTCAACGAAGCAACGGGTTTCACAGTCTGCTTCTTGCTGTGTCCATCACAACACACAGACACGGCTCAGCACAGTAATCCGCAGGTGCAGGCGGGATGTCAAGCTAAGTCATCGGAGATGGGCTGTTTCTGAAGGATGTGTTTGATCCCCAACGCGGTTGAGAATATTTAGGATAGACTGAATACCCATGGCCCATGGCTGCACATGTATTGCTCCTCTCAACTGAATTACTCAGCACCATGTTCAGGTTATTTGCTCTGGTCAAAGCCAGGAGTGCGGGTGCCCTTCTCAGAGCTCAGGTCTCCGAAGGAGAAGGCAAAGCAAACTCAGCGATGACAAAAGGGGTATCATTTAAAGGGGACCATTTCTCCCAGGGCAAGCACCTTCACCGTCAGCTGGGGAGACTCCTGCCACTGTGTGACCCTCCCTGTGAGCCAAGGCAGAGCAACGCTGAGAACTGTGAGAGGCTGCCTGGTTGGTGACGGAGCAGGAATGGATGGGTGGGTGAGGGGTCCTGGCGTGGGGATGGTGGCCCTGAGAAATCTGGGGAGATGCCTGCCGTGCTTCTATCTGCCTGTTTCTGCTCCTCCCCACTCCACTCCAACGTGCGGCTTCCTGGGTGGCTCAGCGGTAAAGAACCCGCCTGCCGATGCAGGAGTCGCAGGTTCCATCCCTCGGTTGGGAAGATCCCCTGGAGAAGGAAATGGCAACCCGCTTCAGTATTCTTGCCTGGGAAATCCCATGGACAGAAGAGCCTAGCGGGCTCTAGTCCAGAGGGTGTCAAAAGAACCGGACATGACTGAGTGACTGACAACAACAGCAACACCACAACATCACGGCTGACATCACACAGCTTGTCCAGGGCAGTGCTTTTTTCTGTAGCAACTGGTCTTTAGGTCAGGTCTTATCATTTTCTGGTTATTAGAGCAGAGGAAACAGAAGGCTCCCTTTCTCGGTGCTGACAGATGGGTTGATGAGAAGATGAAGACTCTTGTCTGCCCTAGGAGAGCACCCCCCAGCCAAACTTATGTCCTGATTCGGGGTGACTCCTGGGCAGATGGGGTCTGGGATGCTTCTCACCCTCCACAGTTCACACCGTTACCTTAAACTTCTCCTCATAGTTCTCGAAGGCCTCCATGACCATACACACGGCTTCCATCGAGCGCTCGAGCCGGCCATCCACCCCGTTGAAGCGGTACATGCTGCCCGACACGTCTACCACCAGGCGCAGGCGCTTGGGTTTCTGTTGGGGGCTGCCCATCTGAGGGAGGGACGACAGAAAGGCCTTGAGAACCAGAAAACCATCACTGGCTGCCGTTCTGAGGGTCTCACGCCGGCCCCAGGGCGCCAGCTGCCAGGTAGGTGGATCGGCTGTAGGCTGCGCCCTGCACAAGGCTGTCCTGGCAGATGGGGAAGCATGAGTTGGTACCGTTAGGAAACGGGTTGCACACCAGGAGGTGAGTGGTGGGCTTCCCATCAATCACACTACCGCCCAAGCTCTGCCTTGTGTCAGATCAGCGGCAACACTAGATTCTCATAGGAGCACAAACCCTACTGTGAACTGTGCATGTGAGCAATCTAGGCTGCGTACCCTTTATGAGAATCTAATGCCTGATAATCTGATTCTGCAGGAGGAGAAGGGGGCAACAGAGGATGGGATGGTTGGATGGTATCACCAGCTCAATGGACATGAGCTTGAGCAAACTCCGGGAGATAGTGGAAGACTGGGAAGCCTGGTGTGTTGCAGTCCACAGGGCAGCAAAGAATCAGACACGACTTAGCGACTGAATGACAATTATTTCATCATATAATCACAGTGTAATAATAATGGAAATATTAATAAAGTGCACAAGAAACAAAATGTGCTTGAATCATCCCAAAATCATACCCCCACCAACCCTGCCTGGTCCGTGGAAAAATTGTCTTCCATGAAAGCTGTCCCCAGTGCCAAAGAAGTTGGGGACTGCTGATCTACAGAATTTAAGTAAATGGAGCTTCAGATTTGTGTTGGTAGTTGGGGCCACATGGGGGAGGATTTTCCTTTGGAATATGGTCCTAGGACCAACCTAGTCCAGTAAGACTTCCTTAATGAGACTGATGCCATCTTAAAAACAATAATCAGGAAAGAATATAAACCCCAGTGCGTCATTCTCTCATCAAGCCTTAGAGTCAGATTCTCTAGGAAGATGGAGCTATTCTGGAAGCCCACAGCAATTTTACCTGTTGTGTAGTGACCTGAAAATCACTTCCACATGGTCTGTAAGAAATGTCAGATTCCTAAAATCAGGGATGTGAGGGGCAGGGGCTTCTTGCAAAGAAGTGAAGGAAAATATCTCTTCCTGTCTTTTGTCTTTAGGAAGGCTTCAGTTTTCTACTCCTTCCAGTTACTGAATTACTGCTTCTTTTTACTTTTCCTGGCATTAAAGGCATGAACGTGGCATCGAACTATAGGTCAGCAACAACCGTCAATTAAAATGTGAAAAGCTTAGGAGTTTCAATTTGGTTTTGGACCCAGGCCTGCCTATGTGCAGAAAGAAAAACAAAAGTATGCTTGTCAGATTTACTTACAAGAAAAAAGGGAGAAAAATTCCAGATTATTCGGTTACTATACACTCGCTGACATGTATGAAAACGAATGAGCAAAGTTAGTCATTTCAAGAAAATTCTGTGGGTACTGGAGTGTAATGGTTGGAGGCAGATTCAGTGTATTTCTTAAAAGCTTGTTGAGTCTGCCTAAATTAGGCATTGCCTAACAGTGCCTCATGCTTGCTTCCATGACGACTCACAATTTCAGATGTATTTAAACACAGTGGTGGACCACAGTGAGTCAGTAAAGAAAGCAGCCGTTGACTCATACCAGCATGGCTTCCCCCCCAACCTCCACCGGCCCCCAGGTCTCATTGGCTACTTAGCAATTCCGGTTATTCGAGGATTTTGGAAGTCACAGAGCCCTCTAAGAGACTCACCTAATTGCCATTTTTTGCCCCTTGTATTACTGCAAATATTTTAGTGTTATGACTGTCTTAAACTTTACACTCTGGGAGAATTCCTTATTTTCTAAAAATTTCTTTGGTTACAGAATGAACACAGATCTTTAAAGGAACAGAACAGCAGAAAACCACTAAGATGGCTCTAGTGTTTCCATCTGCGTCACCCTCTGGGATTCAGGGACACACGGTGTCGTGCGTTTCCCCTCCAGGGCGCCCTGCTCTGTGTGCTGGGGGCTCATCTGCAAGATGGCAGCAGCCTCTCCGGCTTCCAGCAGCTGCTGGGAGGCACTGGCAGCGCACCAGAGCCGGACGGTGGCCTGTTTATTCCCTCCGCCCCGTCCCGCTGCGGCCCATGGGCGGTTCTCCTTCTGCTGATGGCCGCGGCCCCTGGCGGGCAGCCCTCTCCATGAACCACCTTGTCCAGGTTCCAGTAAGCGCTCTCTCCTCCGCCCTTTCAGACCGAGGGCAGATCCCTGCTGTTGGAAGACCACACTGTCCCTTTTTGGACTTCCTAAACCCCACCCTTACTTTTGTAAACAGTCTTTTTATTAGGTTCCCTCAATTGCTCAATTTGAGTGTGCCTGGTATTTCGTGACTCATGCTGGGATCTTGATTCATATAATAAACAGTGTAATATTTATGCTTTCTTCTAAGTAAAAATATATATAATGCTTTCCTTGATGGCCATATTCAGGGTTGGTAGTCTTTTGACTAAAACAGCGGCTCCAGGAAGCGTCTGCCTGTGAAGAAGGTCAAACTACAGATCTGAGGCTCCCAGGGCACCCATACTTACCTGTGGCTCCAGCTCACCCCGGCGTTTGTAGATGGCCTTTTCTCCAGTCAGCCCGTCGATGATCTTGGCATCATCTAGCTCCCCAGTAGCTTGGTGTCTTAGCCACTGTCTTTCTTTGCCTTTTGCCTACAAAGACACACACATGAATGCTTGCTTTGGTTCTGGAGAGGCCCTGACACATTTTATGCATGAATAACAGGAATCATGGAGCTTCCCTGGTGGCTTAGCGATAAAGAATCTGCCCGCAATGCAGGAGACCAGGGTTCGATCCCTGGATTGGGGAGATCCCCTGGAGAAGGAAATGGCAACCCACTCCAGCATTCTTGCCTGGAGAATCCCATGGACAGAGGAGCCTGGTGGGCTACAACAGTCCATGGGGTCACCACAGAGTCGGACACGACTGAGCGACCAAACAACAACAACAACAGGAAAAACACCAGGGATCTTTTCAGTACGTGTTGGTTCTGCACGGGCACAGCTTCATAGAAGGACTGGTTTTGGCTCTGCTGACAAAGAGATGCCCTTTGTGCAGATTTTGTCCATTACATGTGTTTTAACATATGGAAGGACAAGATGAGCTCACAGCACATATGAACAGGATAACGGTATGCAAATGAACGTCTGGAGACGTATGCAATATCTGGAGTGTAATGGTGGTGCATTTCTTATGGACTTTCTGTCATGGTTTACTCCTAGAAAATTTATTAGGTAACAAGTTAATCAGCTTGAACTTGTTAGCATTGTCTGCAAGCACAGAGAAAACATAGTCTTCAGATTCTTAAATGTGATCTTCAGATTCTTCCTTTTCAAGAACTTGTTGTTCAAGTTCTCTGTGACTTAGAGTACAAATGGGAACAGCTGAGAACCACAGTATGAAAACATTTTGTACCCTACTGACATTCTGATCATCTATATTCAGAAATCTCCTAAATTACTTTTCTAAAGATATTTGCACATAATGCTTAAAACTATGCCCGGTGGACTAAGATGATAGTTAAATGATAAAGAGTCGTAATATCCCAATGAAGGCACAGGTTTATCAAAGCTGATATTTACATTAAGAACCCAGACAATGAAATAATATTCAGTGCTAAAAACAAAGCAGCTGTCAAGACACAGAACGACATGGAGGTAACTTAAATGCATATTACTAAGTGAAAGAAGTCCATCTGAAAATGCTACAGCATGTATGGTTCCAACAATACAACAATCTGTAAAAGGGCGAAACTATGGAGAAAGTAAAAGTCAGTGGTTGCCAAGGGTTGGTGGAGAGTGGGGGATGAAAAGGCAAGGCACAGAGAATCTTTAGGGCAGTGAAACTATTCAAGATGATACTGTAATGGCAGATACATGTCATTAGACATTTATCCACAACCACAGAATGTGCAACACTCAGAGTGATTCCTAATGTAAACTACGGACTTTGGGTGATAATGTGTCAGTACAGGTTCATCAGTTGTAGCAAATGTACCATATCAGTGGTGGATGTTGGTAATAGGGAAGGACGTGTGCAGGGGCAGGAGGTATATAGAAATTCTCTGCACTTTCTGCTTAATTTTCTGGGAATCTAAAATTGTTCTAAAACACTGAAGTCTCTTAAAAAATCTAGTTATAAATATAATGATGACTCTTTACTATACTGAGTCTATTTTCATTTCGGCAATGCATTTATCAAGACAAAGAGTGGCTCAGGGTAGAAAAAGCATCAGACTTGGATTCAGCATGTGAAACTTCTAGTTTTGTCTCACTTTGGGCAGTTATTAAGAGTCTCTGTGTCTTTGCAGCCCCGTCTCCAAACTGAGGGGACACTGTGTCTATGAATGTCTGTTTGAAGTATAACAGTCTACATTTGGGCTTCCGTGGTGGCTCAGATGGTAAAGAATCCACCTGCAATGCGGGAGACCTGGGTTTGATCCCTAGGTTGGGAAGATCCCCTGGAGGAGGGGATGGCAACCCATTCCAGTCTTCTTGCCTGAAGAATCCCCATGGGCAGAGGAGCCTGACAGGCTGCAGTCCATGGGGTCATAGAGTCGGACATGACTAAGCGACTAAGCACAGCACAGTCTACATTTAATTAGAAATGAAAGTCACTAGTACTAAGTGGAGGATTTTCCAATTTGTTTTTTTTTTACCCTTTGCCTCTTCCTAATTATATCAAAATAATGACAGTAATATTTTCTCAAGTAACTGGGAATTGTCCCTAATTTGTAAGCTTCTAAGCATTAATCAAAGTCTTAAAAGTGACTTTGAAGCAATGTGTTTTTTTTTCACTAGTAGATCTCTTCTTCAATAATAGAAATAGCTGAATTGCCTGTCTGCTAAGTGCAACAGATTATGGGGAAAATAACTGCTTAGAAAACCAGTTCACTTCATGCCTATTTTGACATTAGCGTAAATGTAGTTATGTTAAGCTGGTTTGCTATTGATAGTAAACATTTTGAGAGACTTGGGTGGATAGTTACAGGAAACATACTTTGCTTTCCAAAATTCATGTTTCTGCTCCAACATTAGCACTCTCAGCACTCAAAAGAAGCAAAAAACATCTAGAATCACTTAGCAGATATGTAACTGGATGAAAATCTTCCATTATCTGGAGTTTGGTGGGTGGGTGTGGGGTGGGGTGGTGATGGGATACCAAAAATCTCCTAAATAGCTATCCAAGGCTCTCAGCCATTTTGTTGTTCTCTAAGTTGGGACAGAGTCAGATCTAAGAATACAAGAGACCTGGGTTCAATCCCTGGGTTGGGAAGATCCTCTGGAGAAAGAGATGGCAACCCCACTGCAATATTCTTGCCTGGGAAAACCCATGGACAGAGGATACAGTCCATGGGATCGCAAAAGAATCAGAGACAACTCAGTGACTAAACAATAACAATCATCCCACTGTAATGAAGCTATCTGGAGTAATGATGGTTTGTTATTTTAGATATTCTTATATTTGCCTAAAGTATACATTTATCATTTACCAGAAGAACTTTGTCTTCAATTTTCCTTAGTAGGCTTGTGAGATAGAAATCTCACTGGCTAGCTAACTATCAAAGTCACTTCATTATGAGGTAGCTCCTTAAGACTATACAGTAAACAAATGTTAACTCTTTACGAGAGGTTTGCAAAATCCAGTGTTACTGATATCAATTCCTGATCAGTGGTAGAGCACAGAGGCCGCTGTAACAGACAAAAGGCACAAGAAGGGAATTACAGGTGGTGTGAATTTGGGGAAAAGGTCTGACTTAAGAGCAAGAGAACCATGATCCAGTAACAGGTGTGTTAAACAACCAGCCCAACAGCACTGCAAAATTCTTCTTTTGGTATCTATGCTAATAATTGGAAGACTCTGATGCTGGGAAAGACTGAGGGCAAGGAGAGAAGGGGGCAACAGAGGATGTGGTGGTTGGGCGGCAGCACTGACTCAATGGACATGAGTTTGTGCAAACTCAAGGTGACGGTGATGGACAGGGAAGCCTGGCGTGCTGTAGTTCATCGGGTTGCAGAGAGTCGGACACAACTTAGCAACTGAACAACAACAACAACAATGCTAATAATTAGTAAACATTAGGATAAAAGGAGGTCCTTTCTAGGGGATCTATTATTGCCCTTAGTAATGGGGTTATCAAATTACAAAATACTTATTTTTCCCTTATAATATCATGTTTGTCTGCTGTCTCTAGACTGTCCATCACGAAAGAACCTAGAGATCTGGGGTCTTAACTTTCTTATGCTGGTTTGCTTCTTTTCCTGTGCACAGCTATCGTCTTTTAACGTCCTCTCTAGTTTGAAGGCTTTGTTCCCATTCTGTATGCCAATAAAAGAAAAAGACTTAATAAAATTTGGGGTGAGAGTGAAGGAAGGGATGTGCTTTTTCCAGTAAATTTGCCACCCACTTTTTTGGGTCAACTTTTAAAATTCAAGTATAATGCTGTGGTACATATACACCATGGACTATTACTCAGCCATTAAAAAGAATTCATTTGAATCAGTTCTAATGAGATGGATGAAACTGGAGCCCATCATACAGAGTGAAGTAAGCCAGAAAGATAAAGATCAATACGGTATACTAACGCATATATATGGAATTTAGAAAGATGGTAATGATAACCCTATGTGCAAAACAGAAAAAGAGACACAGATGTACAGAACAGAATTTTGGACTCTGTGGGAGAAAGCAAGGGTGGGATGTTTTGAGAGAATAGCATCAAAACATGTATATTATCTAGGGTGAAACAGATCACCAGCCCAGGTTGGATGCATGAGACAAGTGCTCGGGCCTGGTGCACTGGGAAGACCCAGAGGAATCGGGTGGAGAGGGAGGTGGGAGGGGGAATCGGGATGGGGAATACATGTAAATCCATGGCTGATTCATGTCAATGTATGACAAAAACTACTACAATATTGTAAAGTAATTAGCTTCCAACTAATGAAAATTAATGGAAAAAAAATTCAAGTATAATATACTCATAATAAAGTGTATAAATCTCAAGTGCAGAGGCAGTGAACTTTAAAAGCAAACACATCCTTGTAACACCTATACCCCGCCGGCCTCCCGGAGTCTCTCTTGGACTTGACCCAGGCCCTGCCAAAGGACCCCTGCCCCCCAACCGCCTGACTTCTATCATCACAGACTAGGTTGGTGTGTTTTTGCATTTCATAAAGTGGGATCAAATAGTATGTACTCTTCTGTGTCTGGCTTCTTTGGTTCAACATCGCTCCCGGGAGAGGCACCGACGCTGTTGTGCCCAGCAGCTCTTGATTCTCTGTCTCCGCCATGACAATGTCCAACCGTGTGATTTTTGACCATGTGTCACAATTGATATCTCATCTATGACTGTGTTATTTCCAGCTTGGGGTTATGATGAGTAATGTTGCCATGAGTATCTTGACCATGTCTTTTGCAGCAGGTATGTGTGTATTTCAGCTGGGTGGATATGCTGGATAGACTCAGGTTTAGGAGATACTGTTAAATAGGTTTCCAAAGTGGTCTTTCCAGTTTACATTTCCCAGGATCAGTGTATGAGGGCTTCCTTTGTTTGTATCCTCACCAAAACTTGATATTGACAGTTTCTTTTTCTTTTCCTTTTAATTTTAGCCATTCTGGTGGGCGTCTATTCTCTTCTTTAAAATTTTTATTTGGGGATAAATGAATTATTTTTTATTCTGCCTGTCACAGATATTTTTAGAAACAAGAACTAGTAGTTTTTGTTTTTGAGAAGTTAAAGAATGTGCTAGGCTTTTGCTCCAGAACTATGGACACAAAGACATTTTTATATAGTAGCACTATTCATTCAAGTATATAACTTGCAGATAAATACGGACAGATAATTTATTATCTGTCATCTAGCCAGCCCACCAGTACTTGGAAACTCAAAACAGGAAGAGGCATGTCAGGATGGGTGTTCTTGAAGGCAATGTGCTAGAGGCGGGGAGGCTCTTCAAAACTCTACTGAGGGCTGGAACAGAAATATTGATTATTTTGGTCTGTGTATTTTATGGGATTCATTAAAGTGCTTCTTTAAATAGTAAGTTCCTACTGTATTTAAATATATATTTTTAATTATAACAAAGGGCCAAGACATGTTCTTTATCGTTATTTCTATTGCATGAAGAAAAGTATTCTTGTAAATATGTCCATATGTTTTGTGTTATGTCATAAATTCATACTAATGAGAATTCATTATATATAAAGATAGGTTTCACCAGTAAAAAGTCTATGTTACAGACTTTCTGAAAAAGAAATATAGTTTTATTACCTTCATGTAAAGAACAGTTAGAGTGCTCAGAGGATGACGTCTTCTGGTTAATTTCATTTTCTGGGAAATAATTTGGTTAACCAGAGAGTACACACAGACTCACACACACACCCCACACATCTATAGCAGTGAGGACACCAGGAGGAATCAACTTGACAAAAACCAATTATCTTGCGGTTTGTGACACTGGGTCTTGTGACTTCAGCACTGAAAGCATTCTGACTCATCTTAAATCTTCACTTATTTGGGTTATGGTTAAGCAAGACTTCTTCTATTTTCTTTGAAAGAGCTGTCATTATAACTATTTGATTTATTTACTTTTGGCTGTGCTGGGTCTTTGCTGTCGCACAGGCTTTTCTCTAGCTGTGGTGAGCAGAGGCTACCCTCCAGTTGTGGCGCGTGGGCTTCTCGCTGCGCTGGCTCCTCTGGCTGGGGAGCACCGGCTCTAGGGGTGATGGCTTCAGTAGCACGGGCTTCTCACTGCGCTGGCTCCTCTGGCTGGGGAGCACCGGCTCTAGGGGTGACGGCTTCAGTAGCACGGGCTTCTCACTGCGCTGGCTCCTCTGGCTGGGGAGCACCGGCTCTAGGGGTGACGGCTTCAGTAGCACGGGCTTCTCACTGCGCTGGCTCCTCTGGCTGGGGAGCACCGGCTCTAGGGGTGACGGCTTCAGTAGCACGGGCTTCTCACTGCGCTGGCTCCTCTGGCTGGGGAGCACCGGCTCTAGGGGTGACGGCTTCAGTAGCACGGGCTTCTCACTGCGCTGGCTCCTCTGGCTGGGGAGCACCGGCTCTAGGGGCGACGGCTTCAGCTGCACGGGCTTCTCACTGCGGTGACTCCTCTGGCTGGGGAGCACCGGCTCTAGGGGCGACGGCTTCAGCTGCACGGGCTTCTCACTGCGGTGACTCCTCTGGCTGGGGAGCACCGGCTCTAGGGGTGACGGCTTTAGTTGCACGGGCTTCTCACTGTGGTGGCTCCTCTGGCTGGGGAGCACCGGCTCTAGGGGCGACGGCTTCAGTAGCTGTGGTTCCCGGGCTCAGAGCACAGTCTCAGCAGTTGTGCACAGGCTTAACTGCTCCATGCTATGTGGGATCTTCCTGCATCTGGTATCCAACCCATGCCTCCTGCACTGGCAGGCGGATTCTTTACCGGTGAGCCAACAGGGAAGCCCAAAGACTTCCTTTATCTATAAACCCTACAAGCAAGCCAATCTTCTACTATTCCTTTAGAATTAATGAAAAGAGTAGAAAGGTTTCAGTGGCTTTGTAGAAAGCACATCCATTCTACAGAGTAAAAAAAGTATAGATGACTAATACTAATACTAAATAGATCACTAAATACTTATTGGGTGAAGAAATAGATATACATGGATATTGAGGATACCTGGGAGCAGTGATTTATTTTATTAAACATTAGCTTCTGTTATTTCTCCATGTTTGACTAACATACACTTTTTTGCTATTGACTTGTACCCTTCAAACAAAAAGGATGCTGAATTAAGGTAAACTTCTGTATAGTATTTGTAAAATAACAAATTGTAAACCAATGGAAACAATAAAAAAATTTTTCTTTATGATTCTTGATATTTTGACATAAAATAAAGAGCTATTAAATACCTGTTAGGTTGCTAGTTGCTCTAATGGTGAAATGGTACTGCAAAAAAGAGCAGATAGGGACCTTCCTATTTTAGGGAATTCCCTGTTTCTTGCAGTAACATCTCATTGCCAGGGAAAAACAAAACAAAACAAAACATTCATGATTCACGTATTTAACAAAGATGATTCTTGTTAGAAGAGTGTGTACTCTTGGATGGTGACAAGGAACTAAACTATTACCCGGGTGACAACATACTGTCATTTTACAATGAGTTGTTATGAGCAACTTCACGTCTCTCCTTCAAGAATTAAAAATTTTTTACTTCAGAAGAGCAGGGAGCTGTATGTAACCATGAGCATGTACAACAGGCAGCTTAAACTCAAGAGTTCAAAACTGGCCCCAGAGCCCATCCTCCACGCTCCCCACGTTCTCTCAACAAGAGGCAATGGGCAACCCCATTCTTTCAGCTGTCCAGGGCACATATCTGGGAATCGTCTTTGGCTTCTCTTTCCCTCACATCTCACACCTAGACCGCTCACATAGCCTCTCAACTTTGGTGGCATCTGCCCATCTTGTACCACATCCACGCCAGCCCTGAGTCAGCGGTCACCTCCGCCCACCTGGACCACTTCAACAGCATCCTACTCACTTCCTGCCCTGCCCCCCAACCCTTGCCCCCTGACAATCCCCTCTCCACAAAATAACCAGGGGTAATTTATCGAAACATGTGGTTCGAAATATGTTTTAAAAATACCAGCATGATTAAACTCTTAAAAAGCCTGACTTAACTCCAGTTTCTCGAATTGTTTCTAGGAATGAAATAGCATTTGTTTCTCTTCTTTGTCATATGCATTATCATACTTTTTGCTTACTTCTATTTATGCCAGCTTCGTGAGTTTTGTTTAATTTTTGAGATAATATGGGGATTCAGGCCCTATATATTATTTTAAAACTTGCTATTTTTATATTATGTACCTTTAGAAAGCATTATTCTTGATATTTGAACTTTCTTTTCAACATATTTACCACAATTATTTAGACCTGATTCTGTGTTTAACTGCTTCTAATGCTCATTGCTGGTCCTTTAATACCACAGAATTCCCATTCTTTTTTTTTTTTTTTTTTAATATTTATTTGGCTATACCCAGTCTTAGTGCAGTATGTGGGATCTAGTTGCCCAACCAGGGATTGCACCTGGACCCCCTGCACTGGGAGCATGGAATCTTAGCCACTGGACCACTAGGGAAGTCCCAAGTTCCCCATTCTCAAGGAATTTGATTCCTTTCTTAACTGGCTAGAATACTGATATATGTATATATATATATAATGTATATACATATTTCACTTCAAAATTATTTCTAAAACAGATACTTAAGTTACATATTTTTAAAGTCTCTGAATATCTGAAAATGTCCTTCTGTCAGTTTTGCACTTCAGCTGAGTAGAGAATTCTTGGGTCACAACTTTTATCCCCTTAGATCCTATAGACGTTCTTCACAATCTTCTGGTGTTCAATACATGTAACATGAATTTTTCTATCTTGGATGACAGCTTAGTTTTTGTCTGCCTGTTTGCTTTTACATTTTCTTTGTTTTTGAAGTGTTAAATTCCATGAGGCTGTAGTGAGGTGAGGTGTTTATCTCTTTTCATTAACTTTGCCTGGCACTCAGTAAAGTTCTTTTGATCCATTGACTTAGGCCTGTCTTCAGCTCAGCACATTTTTACTATTACTTGAATTATTGCTTATGTGTGATTTTTGGTGGGCTCTTTGGGACTATTGCTGGCTCATTCAGTATATATTTACTGAGCACTTACCATCAGCTGAGTACGGCTCTACTTGTTGGGAAGGCTCATGGCTCCATATGTTAGCCCTCTGCCCTGTTTTTATTGACCAGCTTTCTTAGAGTTTCTACCTCTACAGGATGGAATAACAATTCGAGTTTTCCATTCACATTAGTAGTTAGACTTAAGACTGGATTGAGTCTGTTCTTCCTCCTTTTAATGTAGATTTCAACCTTGGCATTGCATTTTTCATTTTCTTCGAGTCCTTCCTTATGGCATTCAATTCCCTTATTATTCCTGCTTGCCTCTTGGCCAGATCCTTGTAAGATGTCTTATTTCACATACTTCAGGTTTCTTTGAATTGTGAGAACACAAAACAGATGTTTTCTAAAAATCTTTGTTTTCTGAAGAAAATATTCTAGCCTATCGACATCTTCTTCTTCTATATCTTATTATTTATTATTCTATCCTCACTGCAGAATAATTTTATAGATCTCATCTTGTTTAATCTTTTTGTGCTCTTATTTTTGGATGATGAGACAGCTGTTCGAAACTGTTCAACAACAGGTTGGACAGAGTCTCCACTTTGTTATTATTAGAAGTCTCCTTGAAGATTTTAGACTGGTATTAGAAGTTGAAGCAAAGCTATAAACAATAGCTCAAGAGCTCAGCAGGAAAGGAGCTGGGACTGCGGACAGTCCCAGCATGAGCGCTTCATCTCCACATCATTTCTTATTTTGTTTGGAAAGACCATTGCAGTGGGGCCATTTGGCCTTTGTTTGATCTCGTCTTCATGCCAAGGATAAGTTGAGGCTGGTCTGGCCCCTTTCCCAGGGTTATTGCCTTTCCAGCTTTCTGCTTGTCGTTTTCTGCCACCGTGTAAAACCTAGACCTCCCCACCCCCATCGGTCCCCAGCGCTGGTGTCAGACACTGCTACTTGGTAGTAACAACCTGGAGGTCAAGAGATTGTCTTGACCTTAAAGAAAATGAAAAACGCAATGCCAAAGTGGAAATTACATTAAAAGTAGGAAGACCAGACTCAAGCCAGCCTTAAGTCTAATTACTAATGTGAATGGATAACTTTGTTATTCCACACTGTAGAGGTAAAAACCCCAAGGAAGCTGGTGAAAAAAAACAGAGCAGAGAGCTAACATATGGAGCCTTCTCACCAGCTCTCGGGGTCTCTCTTCTCCTCCCCATCTCTCCAAATAAGAGATGTTAACGTGATTTGTGGTCTTATGGACTTACTTGCTAGTATTGCTGTTTCTTAGGAGTCTGAATTGCCTTTGGTACTACTATTCATAGGGGTCACATTGCATTAAATTTAGCAAAAACTCTTCAGAGCTTCTCAGATGTCACTAGCACTCTTCCCTATCACACGGGCTTTCCACTGTTTACAGCCTTTTAGTTTTTCAATCCTTCTAATGGTCGCCTGTCAAAGACTGAGCTCGATGCCTTTGCTCACAGAGGCTGGAAGTCAGGACTGCATTTCTCGGTGGTGCTCAGTTAAGCTGTCCTCTTATGGCCATGGAGAGGCCACTGCAGCCTGGCGCGCTGCAGTTCATGGCGTCACAAAGAGTCGGACACGACTTGGTGACTGAACAACAACATGGCCACTGATGCCACGAGACGAGTCACTCGTGTGCTGAGAAGCAGTAATTAGCATTTACTGCTCTCTCTGGAAATACAGATGCTCCCTGACAGGACTGCCTCCATTTCCCCCTGCTGCACTCCCCCCATCCCCCCCCACCCCGCCCCACCCCCAGCAACTCTTTGCTCTCTTGCTGTCACCTCTGTCTACACAGCCTTCCTCTTGGCTTACGCTGCTCTTCTATACAGATGACCATAAAAGCACAGAGATATCTGCAAGATATGCAAGCCTGTCTGGTCCTAATATTGCTCTTGAACTTGAGTCATAACTTAAAATCTTCAAGTATCATGCTTGACGTTTTTCCATGGGTGTCCCAGTAGTGCGAAAACATCAGAACAGCCAGAGCAAACATCTGCTTTCTCCACAAGCCTCTCCTTCTCCTCTGTCCCCGAGGGCTCAAAAACCTCACCATGCCCCTCTCCCCACATTCCATCAGGAACTCTCTGCGGTCCTACCTCCCTACTGTCCCACCCTTTCCTCTTCATTTCAATTACCCTGGTTTGGGTGCCTATCACTTCTCACGTGAATAACTGAAGTGATGCTATGATTTGATTTCCTGCCTTTCACTTCTCTCTCCTCTGAGATTATATCCCTTCATGGGCTTCCCAGGTGGCTCAGTGGTAAAGAATCTACCTGCCAATGCAGGAGATGCAGGTGACTCGGTTCGATCCCTGGTGTTAGGAAGATCCCCTGGAGGAGGAAATGGCAACCCACCCCAGTGTTCTTGCCTGGAGAATCCCATGGACAGAGGAGCCTGGTGGGCTGCAGTCCACGGGGTTGGTAAGAGTCAGACACGGCTGAGCATGAGCACAGTACTTAAATTATAAAACTTATTTTTTCTTAGGAAAATATTATTTATTTATTTGGCTGTGCCCAGTCTTAGATGTGAAGTATGGAGTCTTTAGCTGAGGCTTGTGGGAGCTAGTTCCCCAACCAGTAAATGAACCTGGGTCCCCTGCATTGGGAGCGTGGAGTCTTAGCCACTGGACCACCAGGGAAGTCCCTGCAACTACTTACAGAAGATAAAACCACACCACTCCCTCTCTCAGTCGTTTCCACACTCCTCACTGACTACAAGAGGTAGTCAGCATGGATTCACCTTCTCTCCAGTTTTCTCTCCACCATCCCCTACACACAGGCCCACCCCGAAGCTCTGAGCCCCAGTCATGCTGGAGTTTGCCATTCTCCAAACAGCCTCGTGTTAAAGTCTTTGTCCTCTTCTCATTGGTTCCTTCTATCTTGACCGGAGCTACCCAGACTGCATTTGGTGTGTGAACATTTGTTACTGGTCTGTGATAAAATAGGTCATGTAAATTGATAGTAATCATTTAGAAATTTATATGACAATTTGACAAAGTAATTTTAGGTTTGTTGAACCTAATATGTAGTAATATGGGCTTGGATTTTGTATGCTGGTTTTTTATATCATTTTTTTCAGTAATTCATTTCTATTTTATTATATAAAGTACTAATCTGTTAAAAGGAAAAGAGAATTGAAGAACAAGGTAGCCTTTGTGAGGAGTTACTGGAAACAATCAAGTGGGCTACTGCAGAAATAAGCTTCTTTGCGTGCGTTCTAAGTCACTTCAGTCATGTCTGACTCGTGACCCCATGGGCTGTAGCTTCCTTAGGATCCACTAAACTGGTTATAGGATGTTAGAGAAACACGAACATAAAGGTATTACTTTCCCAATTAACATGTGTGAAGGACTGGTCTTCAAAAAGAAAAAAGTATTCATTTGTGATCAATTGAATAAAAAACAAAACCTGGCCCCTTTCCACAGAAAGTTCGAGAAGCTCTGGTCAAAACCATCTTTCCAACAGCATCCTTAAAAGAGCTGCCAGGTGAAACCTACTCATCCTTCATGGTCCAGCTCAAATGATACCTCCTCTGTGAGCCCTCCCTTCCTTACCTGCCCAGCCTAAAAGCTGCTCACACAGCTGCTCCATAACCACAGCATTTAGTGAAAAACTTTCTGAAGATTTACCAGTTGTGTCTTCTCTTACATCTACATGCATCTTCTTCACAAGGTTGGGTGTTGAGGTCAAGAACCATTATGCAAAACAGATATTCAGTCCACTGGGTGAAACATAGTTATTAGAGATTAAATAAAGTGAATGGGGAAATGCTTTCCATTCTTTACCTACCGCAAAGTGGGGGCTCTGAATAAAGTTCCTGACCAGGCATCCACTTGCCTCCCAGCCTCAAAGCCTTTTGCATTTCACACTGAGTGGTAACCTGTCCTTGGCTAGCCCCCAGCTCACACCTGAGATCACACAGTGTCAGCCCTTTCTCTATGCTGTGCCTTCCACTGGGCATTGTTCTCACCCTGGTTTGCCTGGTAAATACTCATGTGTCCTTCAAGACTCGGGTCACGGATCCTTTCCTTCAAAATCTATCCTAAGATTTCCCTCATGGTCCAGTGGTTGAGAAGCCACCTGCCAGTGCAGAGGGCTCAGGTTTTAACCCTGGTCCGAGAAGACCCCACATGCTTCGGGGCAACTAAGCCCATGAGCCACAACTACTGAGCCCAAGCACTCTCGAGCCCATGCTCTGCAACAAGAGAAGCCGCTGCAGTGAGAAGCCCATGCACCACAACTAAAGTAGCTCCCACTCACCGCAACTGGAGAAAGCCCATGTGCAGCAGCAAAGACCCAGCAGAGCCAAAAATGACGTAAATAAATAAAATGTGAAATCCATCCTTTAATCTCTCTCCTCCAGGCATCCACCGCATTCTCATACTTGTTCTCCCCAGACACTTGCATATTAAACAGAAATGATCTGTGCAGGTGCCTGTCGTCCCCACGCCTCTAGGCTGGTACCTTTGCTGAGGACGGAGATAATACCTTATTAATCTCTGTGCCCTCAGCGCCAAGCACAGTGCACATCAGTGTTCAAAAACACGATTTATCTGAACAGAATGCCCAGTTTGAACCACTGAAGGAAAAGAAGATAACTGTTGGTCCACGGAGATATCATGTCAGGCAAAACAAATCAGAGAAAGGCTAGTTTAGTCGAGCCTGAGAATGAAATTACGGATGGCTGATTAGGAAAAAAACACTAAAGAGAAGATAGAATTAAACTCAGTGGCTTTTTGTAGAAATGGATATTTTCTTTTGTTAGGGAAAGCTGGAATCAGAGATTCCGATTCTGAACTGAGTATAACTGGAGTTACTACAGATTCTACTATTCTAACAAGGAAACTCTTGCTATTGATTTGTAAAAGGTTCAATCACCAGGATGCTATGATATCCCCTGAGGAAGCCAGTCAAGAAGCAAGAGGAGGTTACTGGTGAAACATGTCTTAATTGAGAAGAGGGACCCACAGCGCAACAGAGGGATACGTGGAAGAGGCATTAACTTGGGGCAAGACATTCCCTTTGCTCAGATATCGGTCCAGCCTCCTGGAATCAATGCACAGGTTTCAAGCTATGCTTGTAAAGTTACCCCAAAGGATGATTTGCTAGTTCCTGGCCAGACCTTGTGCTGTCCACCAAGGAAACACCCCTGGTTACTGGGATTACACAATAACCTCAAGACAGTTGGATGGTATAAGTCAATCAGAACTACGTGGGACTGGCAGGAGATGCCTCAAAGGGTACCAAATCCAGGTCTCCTTGCTTTGGTTGCAAACTACAGATCCATATTCCACAGGAGGCCCTGTCTATCTTTGGCCAGTAGCTATTGTCAACTGCCACTAGGGTTACAAACTGAAGACCAGAAAGCCCATTTAACACCTTGGTGGATTAAAAAAAAAAAGAAAAAAAACTCCCTAAGGGAAACACTTGAAAATATTTTAAGTCACCGTAGTGGATCTGACTTTTCTTCCTTTGACTGATCTTATAAACATAACATTTATCTTAAAGGATTGATGTGAGATTAAATGCAAAATAATGTTTGTAAAAGTAACTATAGCATGGTGCCCAATGAATACCAATCAACACATTAACCAGAAGGGCATTCTGATTCCTTCAATTAAAAACATATTCTTGTATTTCTTCCTAGAACTGTGAATCTTCCAGTGGCCCTTTTGTTCACAGGGTAAAACCCAGTGTTGCCATGTTCTCACGGCATCCAGGGCTCGATCACCATCTGGTCCTCACGACGTGGCCAGCCTTCTCCCTTGCCATCATCTCCCACCACGCACACAGTCTTCTCGCTCACACTGAATTACATGCTCCTCTCTGAACTCACTGTGCTCTCCCAGGCCTCAGTGCACTTGTACGTGCTGTGTCCTGTGTGAGGAATGTCCTGACTCCTCAACCAGCTGGAAAATTCCTCAGGATCTTTCAAGAGTGAACTCAAGCATTTCATCTTCCATAAAGCCGATTCTCGCTCACCCCGCCAGAAGCATGCACGTTCTTCTCTGCAGAACTTAGGAAACCGTTTGCTTGTCTTCAAGTTCCTTCTTTGACAGCAAGGACTACATTTTGTTTTTCTGTCCCATCAATCATTTAAGAAATGAATGAACGATGTGACTACACTCCCTCTTCAGTCTAGGTGCCAGTGCTGTTTGGCATCACCCTCATCTCCTGGGAACCCCTCCTTTTGGCTCTTATTCACCTACTGCCTGGCCTGGGAGCTCAGAGCCCCTCAGAAGCTGCCCTCAATGCCCAGGGCAATGAGCATTTGTTAAGTGAAAGAAAATTCAATCATTCAGTGTTACATTGTTCTAGCAGAGGTGGGATACTCATAGGTCTAGATAAGGGAAATCAGGAAGTCTGATGCTTTTGGGGTCACCGGTCAACCTACTGCTTCCTGGACAGGAGGAAAGGTGAGGTCAAATATTTTTACTAAAATTCAACTAAGACAGCCACAGAGTGACCCACAGACTTTATGCAGACATTTTGGCATTAGTTAATTTTTTCTGACTGTCTGGCTAGGATACAGATAAATTTCTCCAGTCGTTCTGGGGTGGGTCTAATTGGGTGACCAGATGATTTTCTCGGTTCGTTCATGTTGATTACCTGTAAATTATCCAGGATAATTCGGAGGGAGTGCACCTGTCGTCGAACAGCCCCCGAAAACCTTTCGTAGGTGGCAGCATCATATTCACTCATTTGGATCTCCTTTAGCCTAAAATTGGAGGGTGAAAAAGACAACAGCTGAGAGCAAGTACCCGCGGGTCTTTTACTGACAGTCACCTACTGCTAGAAGTAGCCACCTTCTTAGTGACTCGGTTTGCCTTTGGGGAGAAAAAGCAGGCAGTCACAGAGAACAGATGTATGGACGCCAAGGGGGGAGGGGGTGGGGCAGCAGGAACCGGGAGGCTGGGGTTGATGCATGCAGGCCACTGACTGCTGCGGTTGATTAGTTGCTGAGTCTCATCCCCATGAACTATGGCCTGCCCACCAGGCTCCTGTCCATGGGATTTCCCAGGTAAGAATACTGGAGTGGGTTGCCATTTCCTTCTCTTCCCCACCCAGGGATCAAATCCGCATCTCCTGCATTGGCAGGCAGGTTCTCTGCTGCTGAGCCACCAGCGAAGCCTGTACGCTGTTGATGAAAGTGAAAGTGAAACCCACTCAGTCTTGTCTGACTCTTTGAGACTCCATGGACTATACAGTCCATGGAATTCTCCAGGCCACAATACCGAAGTGGGTAGCCTTTCCCTTCTCCAGGGGATCTTCCCAACCCAGATCTCCCTCATTGCACACGGATTCTTTACCAGCTGGGCCACAAGGGCAGCCCAGGAACACTGGAGTGGGTAGCCTATCCCTTCTCCAGCGGATCTTCCTGACCCAGGAATGGAACCGGGGTCTCCTGCATTGCAAGTGGATTCTTTACCAACTGAGCTAGCAGGGAATATATAAAATAGACAACTGACAGGAACACACTGCACCGCACAGGGAAGTCTACACTTAATCCACTGTGGCGTCCTAAGTGGCAGGGAAATCGAAAGGGGGGGATACATGTATATGTGCGGCTGGTTCATTCTGCTGTGCTGGAGAAACTAACACGACATTGTAAAGTAATCATACTTCAATAAAAAGTAATTAATAACAAATAACAATTAAAAAAATACAGAAATCCAGCTCGTTCAAGTAAAGAGGAAAAAAGGAAAGGCAACAAGTGATGTCTCCAGCTAATATTTGAAAAGAGAGGAATGTGTGTGTAGTGATGCGCTGGGAAATGGTTAACAAGTTGCCCTGCAGGGGAAAAGCAGGCCTGATTTGTAGTGTTTGCTGACATTTGTGGTAACTGATTTTAAGCTATCAATAGAGAGGCCCCTGAATTAGAAAGAGCCAGTGTGCGTCGGCTGTGTAGCACACCACTACTGTATCCCAGACGTGTGCCCGTGATGTTGGCAGACGGTCAGTTCCTGTGGCAGGTTCCTAGAGAGATCCTGTGGGATGCTTTTTAGGACCAAGGACATATATTTGGTTGGCCAAGATAACAGCTCCTGCCCAGAGACTGTCAATAAATGGGTTGCTGTGTAAAACAGGAGTTTTCTGAAACTGCCAACTGTGTACTTTTAACAGGATAATCGTGTGCTGAGACTACTGCGGCGCTGCAACTCTGGTGCTCCTTTTTATTACTCTTTCATTATTTGCTTCAGCGGCAGCCCTGCCTCCGCACTGGCAGTTTCCTGAATGCACCCCGTGCCCTTGCCTCTGAGGCTCTGCCTGGTTTCTCTCCCACCCTTCTTTACCTGCTGACTCCCGTGAACTCTTCAAACCAATGGTCACCTCCTCCAGGAAGCCTGCTCTGATGCCCTGGTCTGTGGTCTGGGCTCTAACATCACTTCATGCTTGTCTCTATACAGTGGTTGCTACCTGTGCTGTAGTCTGCTCCCTGTCTCCCCAGCTGTCTCCTTTGTTTTTTCTCATCTTTCTCTGCATGGTGGTTCGCGCGATACCTAGCATAACAGATGCTCAAAACAAACTGAGATAAATCACTGAAATACAAATAAGACTCCACTGTTTAAAATGTGTGCATGCTGCGTGCTTAGTGGTGTCCGACTCCTTGTGACCCCATGGACTGTAGCCCACCAGGCTCCTCTGTCCATGGGATTCTCCAGGCAACAATACTGAGGTGGGTTGCCAGTTCCTCCTCCAGGGAATCTTCCAGACCCAGGGACTGAACCCACATTTCCTGTGTCCCCTGCATTACAGGCAGATTCTATACCAGCTGAGCCATCAGAAAAGCCCCACAGTATCTTAAACTAGTCAGAAGTAGGTTTTGTAGTGTTGTATTCATAACAGGCTAATTTGATGACATATTTCTACAAATTTCTATAAATGTAAAGGGTTCTAATACTAGGATAGGGAAACATGAATGCATATCAAAAGCCCAACCACAACATAGTTTTCTAAGCTATTGCTACTGTATGTGTGCGTGTATGTGTGTACATGCGTGTGCATGCATGCAATATTGGAAGTATGGATCCTCGGTGTTGAGTTGAAACTCTTATCTGGAGGATATCTCTATTGCCCTTGGCTGGAGATGAACCCCCTAATGCTCTCACTGAGGATGAATGGTTTCTATTCCTCCCAGCAGGCCACGCTTTGGGAAGATTCCATCCATCCCAGGGCAGAGCGCTGGAGTCTTATTAGAATCACACAATGTTAGGCTTAGACCACCATGAGGGCAGACGGGCGGTTCCTGCCTTACCACCTGGCTGGTCAGCTGGTGCCACCTCAAGTGTCAACACCTAGCTCAAAGGTCACGTCCTATGAAGTCTTGCTTGGTCCCTCCACGATCAGTCTCTTTCACGCATCTTCCATAGATATCTGCTGTGGAACCTATGCATTTTATCGCTTTTAATGCATGTCTATTTTGCTCTATCAGAGTGTTTTTCAAACATATTTTCCACAGTAGAAAATGAGCTTCACATTGAGATCCAGTATACAAAAAATGCATGTACACACACGCATGTGTGTACTTGAGCCAAATATTTAATGAAGTATAATGAACTTTACTACACGTGAGGTGCTCTGATAGTCCTCTTCTAATTCTCTGGAGAAAGGAACGTGTCTTATTTTTCTCAGCATCTCTAGCACCAGCACAAACCCTGGTACTCAGTGGCGTGCAAGAAATGCTGCCAAGTAGCACTTTGAAAACACTGGCTATCAAACAGTAAATACCTGAAAGGTAAATAATATCTGAATGGTCGTTTCCTGAGGTGACATGCAAAGGTGCCCTGTAAATCGAATTTACTCTCTGCTCTGAAGGACAAAAAGGAATATGTGTATAGGATTTGACCTCTTATGTGTAGTTTTGGCAATCTCTTAAAACTCTCTTTAAGTTTTCATTGATGAAGATATGTCTCAAGTGTCAAGCCTGACAGATGCTGGGCATGATGACCACTGCAAGATATGCTACCAACATCCTTCCTACCTGGGAGGCCAGTACACTCTCTCCCAAAGAAGAGAGATTAGGAAAAAAAGAAAAGTAGGCCCAAAGCTTGTCCTCAGCAGGACACACACACATGCACACACACACATATCAAGGAAGGAACCAGGCAGTTGGTAAGTCACCCCAGGCAGACTGGCTTTTGCAGAGAATCTAAATTAACTCCAGTTACAATGATACCTCTGGCATGAGTGTGTTGCTCCCAAAACACACCACATGCTGTTCTAATTAGGAAGAAATCTGGAAATCATATTCCAAGCTGTGTTAGCTTTCACGAAGATCACCTACAAGGTGTTCAAAGCTGATAACATTCTCAAAGATGAAGGCCGAAGCAGGGAGTGGAGAAAGAAAACAGGACATGTTGGCCTCTGCATCAGACGAGACTCCCAGTGCTAATACTCTCTGGCCCACGGAGCTGGCTGAAAATGTGTCTCTCTGCTGCTTTAAACCTGATCTAAACTGCAGGGCACAGCTGCTTCACAGCCTAGTAATCTACGCGGACTCACTGAGCTTGCTGGCACAGCGTATTCTTAAAGGGTATATTTATTGTTACGTAAGAGTCTGGGAATTTTAGGTCTCATTTTACTTTTTCATATAGGTCAGATTTAAATACTGTAATTTTGGATCATTTATGAGGAAAACAAACATAAGCTAAGATCTACTGTGTAGGGCTGATTAGTCTTGCAAATGGTCGTGGGTACAATTTCCACAGGTGGTGCCCACCTGAGAGGCTTTTCCAAGCATGTAAAAGTGCCTCGCCGTCTATTTCATTCCTGCTTTGTTGGTTTAATGTCTGTCCTGCTTTGTATGTGTCTTATGCTTGTCTACTTCTGTTATTCTTCCTGAGTTAATCAGCTCTTGACAACTAAGAGCCAGGATCTAGCCAAAATCCAGATGCAAACGAATGCTAACTAAATGTTCTGTTGATGATTCACTAGTAGAATTATGCTCTTCAGGGCAATATGGTGGATCCCTAGGCTGATGGGTCAGTCTGGCTTCAATCAGTCTTTGAATTAAGTACGAAAGGGTGGTAGCATTACTTGTTTGCACATGCATATTATTCATTTCACAAACATGTATGTGCTTGCTGTGTACTAGGTTCTTTGCGTAGGTACTGGAGATATTTTGCTATTGTTTTGTTGCTAAATCGTAGAGGGCAAAAACACCCTGCCCTCAAGGAACTTGAAGTCAATGGAGAAGAAATCAACTATTCATACAAGCAACACAATGGGAAGTAGTGATAAGAACTATGGAGAAAAGGTATTGGCTGCTATAAAAGCATACATGCAGGGCCTTGACTTCACTCTGCATATAACTAGACGTGCAAAATAGCTTTGAAACTAACTATTGGATGATAGCGAAGAATGATTATTTTTTTACCGACAAAGGTCCATCTAGTCAAAGCTAAGGTTTTTCCAGTAGTCATCTATGGATGTGAGAGATGGACCATAAAGAAAGCTGAGTGCCAAAAAAATTGATGCTTTTGAACTGTGGTGTTGGAGAAGACTCTTGAGAGTCCCTTGGACTGCAAGGAGATCCAACCAGTCCATCCTAAAGGAGATCAGTCCTGGGTGTTCATTGGAAGGACTGATGCTGAAGCTGAAGCTCCCATACTTTTCCCACCTGGTGCAGAGAACTGACTCATCTGAAAAGACCCTGATGCTGGGAAAGATTGAAGGCAGGAGGAGAAGGGGACGACAGAGGATGAGATGGCTGGATGGCATCGCCAACTTGATGGACATGAGTTTTAGCAGTCTCTGGGAGTTGGTGATGGACAGGGTGGCCAGGTGTGCTGTGGTCCATGGGGGTGCAAAGAGTCAGACGGAACTGAACTGAATAGTATTGTGCATTTTAATTTTTTTAAATAAAGTAATCAGAGATAAACTCTGAACTTTTTATGATAAAAAGATAGAAAATCTTGAATTAGCTTAAAACAAAAAACTCAGGGTTGGGAACTAGGAAGGGAGTCAGATTTTCTTCTTGAAGTTGAGAGAATAGGCCCACAGGATTCATTACAGGTTTCTCTCTATTTTTGTTTATGTTTGAAAAGTTTCATAATAAAAAGTTTAAGAAAAACTTTTCTGTTGTTGTTCAGTAGTTAAGTCATGTCTGATTCTTTGCGACCTCGTGGACTGCATCATGCCAGGCTCCTCTGGACTTCACTATCTCCTGGAGTTTGCTCAGATGTAGGTCCACTGAGTCGGGGTGATGCCATCCAAACATCTCATCCTCTGCTGCCCCCTTCTCCTCCTGCCTTCAATCTTTCCACCCTCAGGGTCTTTTCCAATGAGTCAGTTCTTCACAACAGGTGGCCAAAGCATTGGAGCTTCAGCTTCAACATCAGTCCTTCCAATGATTATTCAGGAATGATTTCCTTTAGGATGGACTGGTTTGATTTCCTTGTGGTCCAAGGGACTCTCAAGAGTCTTCAACACCACAACTGGAAACCATCAGTTCTTTGACACTCAGTCTTCTTTATGGTCCAACTCTCACATCCTTATATGACTACTGGAAAAACCATAGCTTTGACAATATGGACATCTGTCAGCAAAGTAATGCCTTTGCCTCTGCTTTTTAATATGCTGTCTATGTTTGTCATAGCTTTTCTTCTAAGGAACAAGTGTCCTGTAATTTCATGCCTGCAGTCACCATCCACAGTTATTTTGGAGCCCCCAGAATTAAAATCTGTCACTCTTTCCACTTTTCCCCCTTCTATTTGCCATGAAGTGATGGGACTGGACGCCAGACTTTAGCAGTACTAAACTGAATACGCATCAAATGTGACTTTTAATATACAAAAGTAGAAAGCAACATTTTCTGTGTGTTTTCTGTCTTTTTCAGGGTCTCCACGTGCTTTTATTTCATCCCCTCCTTTCTCACCCCCTTGTTCAGCTCCTCTGTATTTGAAGTATCTTCTGGTACTCTTTCACTTGGATTTGGATTCTTCTCCGCAGCATTTAGTAGAAGTATACGGTGTCTCAGATGGTAGAGAAGCTGCCTGCAAAGCTGGAGACCTGGATTTGATCCCTGGGTTGGCAAGATCCCCTGGAGAAGGGAATGGCAACCCACTCCAGTATTCTTGCCTGGAAAATCCCATGGACTGAGGAGCCTGGCAGGCTACCGTCCATGGGGTTGCAAAGAGTTGGACACGACTGAGTAACATTTTCACTGTTTTCTCAGTCCGTTCTCCACTTTTTCTCTCTCCTCCCTTATAGCCACTAAATTTAGTTGCCTTATTATCATAGATGCTCCCTAATTTCTTTACCCTGTGGGGCAATTGTACTTAACAGAACCAGGTTCCTCACTGTCTATCATGGGAATTAGAGAAGGGGTTCTACACTTGCACCCAAACACGACTTACAACTGGAGAAGTAAATGGTAACCTACCCCAGTATTCTTGCCTAGAGAATTCCAAGGACAGAGGAGACCAGCAGGCTACAGTTCATGGAGCTACAAGAGTCAGACATGACAGCAACCAAACCATCACCACGAATTACAAGTCCTTCTGTGTGAATTGCTCTATTCACTTGCCCCACTTACACAAAAATTGAGACCAGATTTGTGAGGTTTTCAGTGTGGGAACAACAGGAACTCATTGGTGGTGAAGGAGAAGATGATGTGTAGCTAATTATTTGGTTCTTTTCCCAAGTAAATATTTATTATTTATATGAAATGTAAAATTAAAACTGTATTTTAATTCTAATAAGATCTTGCATTATTGGATTCCTCCCACCTTTTTTTGAGAAGTTTAAACTGTTTCCATTCCTAACAGTTATTTGTCCTTACAACCTCTCTGAGAGGAAAGGGGAAGGGAGTCGCCTATCACCAAATGAACAGACTGACGCACAGAGAGGAGAAATCAATTGTTGGAGGTCTCCAGGGAAGCGGGCAGAAGGGCTGGGAGTGACACGTCCTATCTACCTGCTGAGTACACGAGGGTCCGAAGCCTTGCAGGCTTTCCTGAGGGTGTGTCTGGAGGGACCTGCGTTTCTGTCCCCATTGTTCTGGACTGTTTACTTGCAGGATGTGTAAGCCCAGCACATAATGTAATACCAGATGTCCTGCGTGGGAGGAATTTCGGAACTCGTGGACGCTGGAGAGCATGCTTTATCTGAACTGCACCCAGCTCCTTCCGTGGAGCCCAACAGTGTAAATCTGCCTCCCCGACCACGACTCTCACCCTCAATCCCAAAGGAGATCTTCCTGGTTCTTTGGTACTTGTCACTTTGAGCTGAAGAACACAGGGAAAGCGTCATGGGGTTTCTTCTCATGTTCTAGATGATTCCAATCAGAGTGGCCCCACACGGTTCCAGAATGAAAGTTACAGGCTCATGGGCCTGGATCCCATGGCCTCCACCCACTGACAGTCAACCCCACTCCCCACCGGCCGCAGCTGGTACCCTTTTTCTGCATGTGGCTGGCTCTCTCCGCCACAGCCACTCTGCTCATCCTGGTTTGCTCACTTAGCTTCCCCTTCCTGGAAGGTCCAAACACTGGCTGTGTTCAGGCCTCACCTCACATCAGCCCAGTGACTTTCCCCTTCTCTGTATCGCTGGAGGGCACAGCCTCTGTATCACGTGACTTTAGCACTTAATTACTTAACCAGGGTGTGTGCGAAAGTGTGTGTGTGTGTGTGTGTGTGTGTGTACACTAGTCCTGCCTCCACACAAATCTACAAGATTCCTGAGGGGCAGGAAGGGATCATCATGGAACGTTATCTCAAATGGCTATGTGGCCTGGGAATAGACGTGGATGGAATGATCTGACCTTTAGCTTCTCCAGGGAGAAATACCTTTGGTTTTACTTTTTTTACAGATTTTTTTTTTTTGACGTGAACTGTTTTTTAAAGTTTTCATTGAATTTGTGACAATATTGCTTCTGCTTTCTATGCGTTGGCTTTTTGGCCTTGAGGAGTGTGGGATCTCAGCTCCCTAACCAAGGATCAACCTGCACTCCCTGCTTTGGAAGGTGAAGCCTTAACCATTGGATTGCCCAGCGAAATCCCTGGTTTTACCTTCTAACGTGCTCAGTCCTTCCTCTATACCGTTATATGCAATTAATGCATTTAAAAGGGCCTGAGCAGAAAGAGCCGGGGATTATGTTCATTTAGCTGTCTCCAGTGGGGGGTGGGGTGGCTACGGGTTGCAGTTTGTGGTCTAAGTGGCTGCACCAAGAAGAGACTCACAGAACCCTGGGTCTGCCCAGGGTCTGCCGTGACGTTTCCCCACTCCGGACGCAGTGGGGACCACCCACCTCTGTTGAAACGCTCTCTGGCCCATCTCTCTCGCCGCTCTCTTCACCTCCTCCGGAACAGCGTCTTTCTCGGCCTGAGAGACCTGGTAGACTGTGTGGCCTGCGTCCAGCCGGTAAGGGCCTCCCATGCCGCCCAGGCCTGCGGTGTCTCTTCCACCTGGGAGGAAACCATGAAAGTCCAGCTGGTTAGTCTGATCTAGACCACAAAAGAGCAGGGCTTTTAGGCAGTCCCATGAAGCATATTCATTATACCTGCATGCTGTGCTAAGTCCCTTAAGTCGTGTCCACTCTGAGACACTATGGACTGTAGCCCGCCAGGCTCCTCTGTCCATGGGATTCTCCAGGCAAGAACACTAGAGTGGGTTGCCACACTCTTCTCCAGGGGACCTTCCCAACCCAGGGATCAAAACCGTGTCTCCCGCGGCTTCTGCATTGCAGGCACATTCTTTATCGCTGAGCCAGTGGGAAAACTAGTAATTATTCCAATGACTTTCTTCTGGAAACACAAGGTGCTCCCCAGTTTAGGATGCTCTCCTTCTTCTCCATCCAACCAATTCCAACCCATATATCGAGGCTCAGTCCAAAATCCATGACACCTCACCTGATGACAGCCACACAAGGATCAATATTCTTGTGCCCTGTTTGTTATTCCTTAACTTTTTTCTTTTTTTACACCTACAGGATGAGTGGGATTATATATCTTTGTAGCTGAGCACCTGTAAGAGTGGCTTAAGTGACGTGAAGTCGCTCAGTCGTGTCCGACTTTTTGCGACCCCATGGACTGTGGTCCATGGCTCCTCCATCCCTGGAATTTTCTAGGCAAGAGTACTGGAGTGGGTTGCCATTTCCTTCTCCAGGGGATCTTCCCGACCCAGGGATTGAACCCAGGTCTCCTGCACTGCGGGCAGACGCTTTACCGTCTGAGCCATAAGGGAAGAGTGGCTTAAACACCATAAATACTTGGTGTGTGCATGCATGCGGTCGCCTCAATCACATCCAACTCTTTGCGACAGGCTGTTCTGTCCATGGGGATTCTCCAGACAAGAATACTGGAGTGGGTTACCATGCCCTCCTCCAGCAGATCTTCCCAACCCGGGCTGAACTCATGTCTCCTGCTTTGCAGGCAGATTCTTTACCTCTGAGCCACTGGGGAAGCCCCAAATACTTCATGTATATATATATATATATATATATGTTAATTAAATGAACAACACTCCTCTTCCTTCACAGTAAGCTGAGTTTTCATTAAAATCAAAGAAAATGGCCAGGCTATAGATATTGCTTCTTCCGCTTTGCAAGTGGTAAAAATACAGCACAGAGAGGTTAAGTGACAGACATGAGCACTTGTATTGGTGGCTGAGCCAAGAGGAGAAGTCAGTTATTATACTTTGACTTTTAGCTTAGAATAACGTACAACAGATAAATACTGCCAGCTTCAGGACAGTTTTAAAATAAAAACCCAACTTTACATGCTTGTCGGAGAAGGGAATGGCAACCCACTCCAGTATTCTTCCCTGGAGAATCCCTTGGACAGAGGAGCCTGGTGGGCTACAGTCCATGGGATCGCAAAGAGTTGGACATGACTAAGCGACTAACATTTTACAAGCTTGTAAATGTGTATTGTGTAATACTGTATGTTATAGGTATAAATTTAATGTCTAGAAGACCGGGTAGGTAATATTACAAGAAGTGGTGAGAACTTGGATAACTAGAGGGGACTTGCCTTGTCTAAATATATTCAAATTCAAATCATCTTAAAACACGACATGGATTGCCAAAATATATATATTGGCTAGATTTGGGCCCTGGGTTACCAGTTTATTACCCCAGCTTTATAATGATTAAAATATCAGCAATTAGTTTCTTTTGTTCCTTTGTACATAAGTTGGGAACTTAGAAGAGAACCCAGTATTGGAGGGGTAGCATAATATTGTATATTATAGGAAAGTATTGATTGGTATAGTATACTAATAGCATTAATACTGACACTAGCATTATACAGTACAGTATTGCATGGTTAAGTCAGACTGCCTGAGTTTGAACCCTGGTTCCAACGCACTAGTCATGTGTCCTTGAGGGAAGTCCCCTAACTTCTCTGTCTCAGTCACACTCAGCACAATAACGGGCACAAAGTCAGAGCTCTATAAGGGACTTCTCTCACTATCATCATGTAGACGACTTCCAGTCACACAGAATGAGGTCATTTCTAAGTAAAAGTGGAAATTTTGAAAGTGTTTAGGCTTTGGATAAATTATGCTACATTTCCCTTTTCTCCCTTGAAGCCTTAGCTGGTGTAATAAGTTAAAAGCAAGAACTCAGTGTGCTCTGCTTCCCTTATCAAAGTCCAGGTAGGTCATTTCCTTCTGGGAAATACCATGAGAATAGCCCATTAATTATAGCATTTTTATCCTTTGATTCCAGCACATCTTATTTCTTTTTTATTTAGAAATTGCTGGTGGAAAATTCCACCTTGGATGTGTGTGACTCCTGGCTGTCGCTTGTGTATGGTCAATGGGCAGAGAGGACTATGGTCATGAGATTCAGGGGTGGAAATGCTGTCCTGAGACCTGACTCCCTTTCTACCAGCGGTGCTCCTTAGTTACGGGTAGGTCATAAATGAGAACTTAAAACTTCCCAGGTGCTGAGATGAGATCGTTTCTGGTGAAAGGAGGGAATGACCTACAACCGTCTAGAGGCTGGTGTGCGGGACAGTCAGTCCCTTGGGGTGACTTGGGGCAAAGTCCCTTGGGGCAAAATCAGATAGGGGTGGAGAGAGCGTGAGGGCGGAATTCTTCACGACCTGCACTTCCAAGAAGCCTTTAATTTGAACTCGTGACTCCTGAGTGTGAGCTCAGCTGTGTCTGACTCTTTGCGACCCCATGGACTGTAGCCCGGCAGGCTCCTCTGTCCATGGAATTTTCCAGGCAAGAATACTGGAGGGGGCTGACACGCCCTTCTCCAGGGAATCTTCCCAACCCAGAGACTGAACCCATGTCTCTTGCATCTCCTGCATTGGCAGGCAGGTTCTTTACCACTACTGCCAAAATGAAAATGCTTGCCAAAGAGTCTAGATCTCAAGGTATACTCTTGAAACTAACCTTGGATATCCTAAATCTGGGAAGACACAGGGGAGAAAGACAGGGAAGGGGTTTTGATGATGAAAAAGGAATCAAATGACTCATGTAATCAAATGATCACCTTCAGTGCAGAGAATTCTGAGGCAGAGAGTGACAGAGAAAAAGAATTTGTAGTGAAAGAGCCTTGATAGATTGACAAACAGGCTGGGAAATAAAAGGAGGGCCATCAGCCCGGACAGATATGTGAGCTGGTAGACACGAGCTGAATAACAAGTGAGCACCTCTGCTCCAGAGCAACCCACGGCTGGGAAGCCTGCATCTGGCCAGCGCGTCCCACATGCATTCCACAGGGATTAAATCCTGCCAGCTTGACACTAACTTCCAGATCAAAGGCCATGTCTAAAAATATACTTCCTTTCAAGCTGATGCTTGATGAATAAACAGAGCAGGCAAGGAGTCCATGGCCTGCTTGATAGCACATTGTCCGCGCATGGTAGCCCATTTCCTCCCGAGGCTGTCAAGGCCAAGAAGCACAGACCATCCTCGGGGAAGACGGAGAGCGGAGCTCGTGCCGGCGCAGCTCACGATAAGATCAGATGGTGCGCACACAGTCTGGCCCTATTCCTGCGGCCCCACAGCTGTGTCGCTCCAGCTGCCGCAGAGGAAAGAGGAAGGCCGTGGTCCTGGGAACAATGCTCTCAACAGGCAGCCAAGAGGAAGGGACAGACCCCAGCCATCGGCTCAGGCCACAACCATCTCTCTTATCTCAGAACCCCGCAGCCTCGATGTACTCTCTTCTGAGGTGTAGAAGACAAGGACCATGTCTTTTCAAAGTCAGCTGGTCCAGAAAGAATTTACTGTCGATTTCTGGCATGGTCCCAAGGACAGGGAATTTAAAAGAGGGGATTAACACTTTTAATGAATGCATTTTTCATGCCAGGTCTTGAGCTCAGCGCTTTGCAGTCATAATCTTACTGAATCCTCACCACAATCTTGGGAGGCAGTTCATAGGAGGCCCCTTTGATGAATGAGGACCAGAATGGTCTGAGGTCAGGGGATTGCTACCTCTGACTGTCTGCTGAGTCTGCGGGACTCCAAATGCCAGGGCTTTTCTGTGTCTTAAAGTCACGCTGCGTCAGAAGGCAGAAGCACACTCCAACTGACTATTGGGGGTGGAGGAGAAGGCAAACTGATTCCTGAGCCTTACTGGGGCTGGTGGACTGCCCACATGGGCTCACGAAGTCTCTGGAAGCCTGACTCAGGAAAGTGCCTGTGCTACCAACCTGTGCCGCCAGCCCAAGTGTTACCACCCACGTGTGGCATGTTGTCTGGGTCCTCCTTCCCGTGCTTGGGGGAACTCACGTCTTCACCGCTCTCTCTTTCAATTGTTATCTGAAAATTAAGAAATAAGACATTATCACTCTCCATGACCAAGGCCAGGGAGGCAGGACAGAAAGAAGAACTGTTTCTCCCTAAGTCCTTAAGGTAGCTCATAACCTCAGGCTCTAGAACATGATAGGTGCTGTTCGTGTCTGGCAAAATTTCACCAGATTTTACATCCATTGAGTTGGGAAGGAAACAAATTTAATTATAAAAAATATTCTTTAAAAAAAAAAAGGAATTAGACTGGATCATGGGGCTTCCCAGGTGGCGCTAATGGTAAAGAACCCGCCTGTCAATGCAAGAGCTGCAAGAGGCAAGGGTTCAATCCCTGAGTTGGGACAATCTCCTGGAGAAGGGAATAGCAATTCACTCCAATATTCTTGTCTGGAGAATTCCATGGACAGAGGAGCCTAGTGGACTATAGTCCACCTAGTCCAGCTGAGTCATGACAGATAAACATTCACCTTTAATTTTCAAAGAAATCCCATTCCTCAGAAAAAGGCTATTTTATACAAAATACATGAAAAAAGAAACCCAGAAAATAAACCTTTGTGTGCTTCACTGATATATGTTATGTGCACAGACACTAGGAACTGCTTATTTTCTGGGCCCACTCTCATTTTATTATGGTATTTACAGCTCTCCTAGTTCATCTCTATTTTAAAACTGGACTTACTGTTCCAGCAGATCAAATAGAACAAGCGGCACTTTAGCCTTTCTCTTTGAGAGCCTGTGGCTCATTCATTGATCCCTAATTTAATTCAGCACAGATTCACCAAAAGTGCTGATAACCACACAGGAGTTCCATCCTAGCAGTCAGCTCAGTAGATATTACTCCACAGTAAAAAGCATCTGAAGCAGTCACATCCATGTACCCTATGAGCCTGCTCCCAAATACAATGATTTTCAGGGCAGACCAGATCAACTGTTTGTTCAAACAAGACTTAATGGGAAATGTTTTGGCAAGGTATCATCTGAAGTACCATGAGGCCTACAAAAGCCATGGAGGATTGGTCACTGCCCTGGAATTGCTTACAGTGGAGCAGGGGAGCTTGGAAATGGACCTGGAGCATGACGCCAGGTCAGTCTTGAGAGCTGACCCATGCCTTCTTAGTGAGTGAAGTTTGTATTCTGGATGTTAGGATAAACAAAGGTAAGTAGGTAATTTAAGGCCTTTGCAAATAAAGTGGCTATCAAGAATGAATTCAACATAATTTCCATTGTGTTATGTCCAGACTAGTTCATTTCAAATGTTATGACATCGTAACAAGATTTCAACTAACCAGACCTTTCTGCCCTTACCAGGGAAGCCCTGGTGGTTCAAACGGTAAAGAATCTGCCTGCAATGCAGGAGATGTGGGTTTGATCTCTGGGTTGGGAAGGTCCCTTGGAGGAGGGCATGGCAACCCACTCCAGTATTCTTGCCTGAAGAATCCCACGGACAGAGGAGCCTGGCAGGCTACAGACCAGAGGGTTGCGAAAGAGTGGGACATGAGTAACTTACACACTTCTGCCTTTAGCTTTGGCAGCACTGACAGAGTTTTTGCCATAACTTCAGCATATTTTAAAATTTAGCAGCCAGGACGTGACAGTTGACATGAATTCCACACATACAATCATGCTCCCCCAAAATGGGTGAAAATAGATTGTTCTTCTTTTAAAAAATTCAACTATGCAGAATAGCTAGCAACATTTAGAGAACAAATAAACATTTAAAGTACTTTCTCCAAAACTTGCCACCACTTTCTAACTTTTCTAGAGAGAGTGTAAGAGATTTGTCATAAATTAAAATATGTATACTGACTACAAGAACTCTAGACCAGCACTAACTAATAAAATTTTCTGTGCTGATAGAAGTATTTATACCTGAGGCATCTAATATGGTAACTTATTACGAATGTGCCTATTGAGTACTTGATTTTTAAATTTTATTTAATTAACTAAAATTTAAGTTTGAATTACCATATGTAGTCCGTGACTATCTCACTGGACAGCACAGAACAAGGACAAGCTTGCCTCAGCCAGGAGATAATGTTTGGTTATCTTAGAAGTATCTTATAGATGTTTTCCATGAGAAATGAGAAAAATAAGAAACATTTCAAAATTGAGATAGAGTTTTATTCTGTGTCAATTTAAGAAACCAACATAAAAGTTATGACCACAGTCTAATGGATTAAAAAAAAAAACTATAATGGAACTTACATATGGAAATATATTTATTATAATAAGATGATAAGCTTTTTAATCCATAAAGATACATTTATTACAATAATGGTGCTCAAAACACTTCTGGAATGCTTTAGGAATGATCTGCAGAGTCCATGGTAGATTCTATTTTAATATCTTTAATGGTGGCAATTATGTATTCTTTAAAAATAGATTTGATTTTTAATAAATAGCTAAAGGATATTTGGAATTGATGTATGTGAACCAAATAGTTATGGTGTGAATTATTTGCTAACTTACTCTGTACTCTTTGGAAAGTCAATTCACTTCTCTGGGGCTAAACTTTCTCGTCAGAAACTAAAGGCGGTTGAACTAAATAATTTCTCCCATTCCACTTAACATTGACATGTTCTAACTGATTAAATGATTCAAAATCTGGTAAATGAGTGGTTTTAGTCAAAATTAGGCACAATTATAAAGCAATGAGCCTAGTTTGCTTTAAGAGCTGTGACACCTCTACAGGTCAATTGTAAAAGAGGAAGCTCAAAAAATGGTCTGGGCCATGACAGCATTACTGGAGTAACTGTTCTGAACACCAGCCGTCACTCAGGGTGCGTGTATTATTTATTAAAAATAAATAAAAGAATGGATAAACAACAGAGTTCTACTGTATGGCCCAGGGAACAATGGAACAGAATAGAGAAAAGGATGTATATATACATACATATATATATATATAACTGAGACGCTTTCTGTACAGTAGAAATTAACACAACGTTGTAAATCAACTATACTCAGTACAAAATGGGCTTCTCCAGTGGCTCAGACAGTAAAGAATTTGTCTGCAGTGCGGGAGAGCCAGGTGTGATCCCAGGGTCAGCAAGATCCCCTGGAGAGGGGCATGGCACCCCACTCCAGTACTCTTGCCTGGAGAATCCCAAGGACAGAGGAGCCTGGTGGGCTGCAGTCCGTGGGGTCGCAAAGAGTCGGACTAGACTGAGCGACTAACACTTTCACTTTCTTTCAATACAAAATAAATGAATAAAAGAACTTCAGAAGAGGCATAGAAAACAGTCCTACGTGTCTAGTAACTTTACTTTCATTACAAACCAACCTCCTTTAGACATTTCACCACAATTCAGTTATCCTGCTGTAAGGGAATAGCCTTTCAAGAACAAGTATTAAAAACGACGGCACAGGCAAAAGAAAAGGGCTCTTAAACATCCCCCCTCCGCTACCTGCAAAATCACTCTTGAAGTTGCGAAGAAACCTACAACGGGCCATCAGGGAGGAAGAAAATCTGCTGTGGACTCCCTGGGCAGAAAGGACTGCTGTGTTCTTTGTCACCTGTGTGTCCTGCTGGGAACGGGCCTGGCTCACATTGCCAACAAGGCTGCTCCCTCCCCAGCCCCAAACGGGAGTCTGGAGATGTTTCAAAATTGACAAATTCTTGACAAAAACACTAATCAGCCCAAATGCGGAGGATTCCAGAGAAACACATACCATGAATTACCAAGGATACTTACTTAAAAGCAAGCATTTGGGGAGTTTATCTAATTCTGAGTCACGCTATGAATGCCATTACAGTCACAGGAGTCTATTTCTCTAGGTGGATGGGAGGAGCACATCTGATAAGCGGTCTCCAAAGACATTTTAGGGTATCACTTATGTGAATTGACAATGATTCATAAAAGGTATGAGGCAGGAAGTCTAGGACAGTCCAGCCCAGACAGAAACTGCAACAGACACCAAAGAAAGCATATCATTCGAAGAAGCTTGCTTCTTGGGGACAGAAAGATGCTCAGAGTCCTGATCATTCAGAAAGTTGATAAACTGCTGAACTATTTGAAGTATGTGTTGAGAAAGACTTGGAATGCATTTCCTTTGAGGACTGGTCTCATCCAGAAGGGCTTCCCTGGTGGCTCAGATGGTAAAGAATCTGCCTGCAGTGCAGGAGACCTGGGCTTGATCCCTGGGTTGGGAAGATCCCCTGGAGAAGGGAATGGCAACCCACTCCAGTATTTCTGCCTGGAGAAATCCATGGACAGAGGAGACTGGTGGGCTACAGTCCATGGGTTGCAAAGGGTAAGGTATAACTGAGCCACTGACACTTTCACTTTTCATATAAAAAGAGTTCAAACAAGTCAATCCAGTTACTGATATACACCCTACTTAAGTGAATAGTTAAGTGTTCACTTAGGGCTTCGCAGGTGGCGCTAGTGGTAAAGAGCCTACCTGCCAATGCAGGAGACAGGGTCTCCTGGTTCAGGAAGATTCCCTGGAAGAGGGCATGGCAACCCACTCCAGTATTCTTGCCTGGAGAATCCCACGGACAGAGGAGCCTAGTGGGCTACAGTTCATAGGTTTGCAAAGAGTCGGACATGACTGAAGTGATTTAGCATGCATGCACGTGTTCACTCACGTGGATCAAAATTTTGCCCAAAACACAAAATATCATGGTCTCTTACAACTGCTGATGCAAATTGATGCCCACGGTGAGCTCTTTGCTGTATTGGTCACAGCTGATGCATCCTACATCCTTTTAGATAACTCCTTGTAATCCCAAGGAGTTGTCCTCTTTCATATGAATCAAGATGGAAAAACAAAACAAAACATAGATCTTGTAAATTATAACTCATAAAAAATGTTCCAGACTGAAGCAACCCAAACCCAAAGTAGAGGAGGGACATGACTCACGAAAGCCCTGTAATCCGAGGCAAGGCCCTATACTTTAGGCTCCTCCTCACACGCATGATTTTTTAAAAACCATCAGTAAAATGATATAAATAGCCTTGGAAGGAAAGTTCCTTCTTGGAGGAATAACTGGACGACACAGCCGATTCTCATTTTCCAGCTGGAGACGGGGTGTATCGCAGCAGGCATTTGCAGCTGCCTCTCCAACGTCCACTCCCTCTTCCTCCTCTCTAAACAGAAGTCAGATGAATCACGGTTAGCTGGGACGAGGCCCAGCCGTCCCACTGCCCTCTGCCAGCGATGCGTCCAGGGAAGAAAGTCTGGGAGCCGCGACGTTACGACAAATTCTGTCGGTTGGTTTCTGGGAAAGATCTTCCTCTCGGGTACAGAGCTCGTTCGCGGCCCTGCACGGACTGCCTGCCCCTCCCTTGCAGCGCGCATGTGCGCTCGCTGCCTTGGACACGGAGTGAGGACGTGGTGCTTCGAGCTGGGGGGTCCACCTGGTGACCACGGGGCAACCAGGAGG
This sequence comes from Cervus elaphus, assembly GCF_910594005.1. NCBI lineage: Eukaryota > Metazoa > Chordata > Mammalia > Artiodactyla > Cervidae > Cervus > Cervus elaphus. The sequence continues at coordinate 12,754,546 of NC_057844.1, forward strand.
AGGTGGCAGAGGGGAGGGTGGAGCGGGTGGTGTTCCTGATGACACCGCTGAGCGGCTCCATCAGCCGCAGAGCCACTTACTTCCGGTTTCTACATCAGCAAATAATAAATGTTATTAGACTAAGTTTTTTTTTTTTTTTTTGATATAAAGAACTTTTATTTATTTATTTGGCGGTGCTGGGTCTTTGTTGCTGTGGGGCTCCTCTCTAGTTGCAGTGGCTTCTCTTGTTGCGGAGCGCGGGCTCTGGGGCGCATGGGCTTCAGGAGTTGCAGTGGGCTCGGGAGCTGTGATTTCCGGACTCTAGAGTACAGGCTCCATAGCTGTGGCATGCGGGCTTAGTTGTTCTGCAGCACGTGGGATCTTCCCAAGGTAGAGACTGCACCTGTGTCTCCGCACTAGCAGGTGGATTCTTTACCACTGAGCCACCAGGGAAGCCCTGTCCTTACATTTTAAGCTACTATAAGTTGGGTTTTCTGCTACTTGGAGCCCAATGTAATGCAAACTAACTGATTCATTCATTAAAAGACAAATGAGAGGCAGTGGGGCAGGAGCCATGGTCTTGATCTTTGCAGGATATCCTACTTCCAGAAGACGTGCTTTAAATTTTCCGAAGCTGAAGACTGCCATGATAATATCAGAAATTCTACTTATTACAGTTGCTTATGATTTGATGGTTAGCAGGCAATTCAATGCACTCAATCATTCACTTTCTTATTCAAACATTTCTGTGTATGTTTATGGTATATTCACTACTCCCTGGAATATGGAGATAACAAGAAACAGGATCTTTGCTTCCAGGAAAATATTTTATAAAGTAGAACAAAGTCACAGTGCAGGGTAATACAGACCATAATAAGGTACTGAATACATTTGCCTAAAACATATTCTTGTCTGAGGTTATAAGAAAAATAGGAGCTTCCCAGGTGGTGCTATTGGTAAAGAACCTGACTGCCAAAGAAAGGAAACAGATGAAGGTTTGATCCCTGGGTTGGGAAGATCTCCTGGAGGAGGGCATGACAGCCCATTTCCAGTATTCTAACCTAGAGAATCCCATGGACAGAGGAGTCTGGTCGGACACCGTTCATAGGGTCGCAAAGTTGGACACAAGTGAAGTAACTTAGCATGCATGCATGAAAAAAATATAAGAAATTTCTATCACAGATACAATGAAAGTCACATTAATATGTCCTTAGGAATGATGGTCTTTCATATGAAGACAGCTGCTTAAAAAAAAGCAATAATTCCTTACCCAGTTTTTATAAACAACATGCGACCTCTACAGTGATAACACATGATAAAACTACCATTGTCCACAGGCAGCTTCTTTGTGTTCCAGCTACAACCTCTGGCAAAGCCATCAAAGTGTGTAATTCATCTCCAGTTTCCACCTGGCTGGTGGCACGTTTTCTTTCACGTATTCAATGACCTCCTGTCCTCTTTAATCCTCTTAGTTCTTAAAAAGCAGATGATCTAATTTGTGGTCATTAATATTAAAAAACGATCCTGTAGCTGATATTCATTCGTATTAAATAATTCTCCCCCAAAGGGCATTCACATGGTAAGTGCTCTTATCACAAAAGTGGGAAATAAAGTCTAGGAACCAGCAAGCAGGCAGAGACAGGGGGTGAGGTGGGCAGTTGATGGGGCACACGCTGGGACTGTTCCCTGGCCCTGAAGACAAGGCCTATGAGGTGAGCACCGACAGGCGACAGGCAGAAGGAGGGTCTGTGGCTTGTCCGCAGCAACTCCTGTCTCTCTTGTCCTGAAGGAGCGGGCCGCCCTTTCTGCCTTAGGAAGGACTCACAGGCTCCTCCAAGTCCACCACCAGCCGTCCTCCCCGACCCTGCCTGCCCACTTCTCAAAACTCAGCCCCACTCTGTCTACCCTCCCCGTTTCTGCTTGAACACGCCTAGGGACTCACGCATACTTCACTTTCGGGTGTAAGTGATGAGGTTGATTAATACTTTAAAATATTTGAAACTGTAACCCCCAGACACCCCCCTTTCTCCACCTGATGCGATGCTGTGGGATGCATTCTTGTGTGCATCCTATGTTATTTTTCTATCTGTGTTCAAAGTTTCTGAAAAGATCCTCCCCGCAGGAACGACTCTTGTCATGAAATCCATTACTGCAACAAAAACACCCAGTCTGATTAAGGGGAACAACATGTCATTGGTTTCACAGGCTTGGGCTCACGGGAGGGCAAAATATCGATTTATGAATATTTTACTTTACTTTTATCATTGCTGGCACAGTCACTTACACATACATGTGCTGTGCTATGCTTAGTCACGTCAGTCGCAACTGACTCTTTGTGACCATGGAAACAGCTCGCCAGGTTCTTCTGTCTATAGGGATTCTCCAGGCAAGAATACTGGAGTAGGTTGCCATGCCCTCCTCCAGGGGATCTTCCCAATCCAGGGAGTGAACCCAGGTCTCCCGCATTGCAGGCGGATTCTTTACCATCTGAGCCACCAGGGAAGCCCAAGAATACTGGAGTGGGTAGCCTATCCCTCCTCCAGGGGATCTTCCCAACCCAGGAATTGAACCAGGGTCTCCTGCATTGCAGGCGGATTCTTTACCTGCTGAGCTACCAGCGAAGCCCAGACGCCTAATAAATATGCATTAAATGCATGTGGGAGAAGCAGTTCAGCAACAGAAGGTGAGAGTTTCTGCTTCAGCATACAGTCCTCTTCACAGTAAGCTGTTGGCAGGAACTCTTCCTGCCAGCCTGTCACTGGCAAACAGCACAGCAACGCTCAGCCACTGCTCAGCAGACAGCCCTCTAGAGACAGAGGCAGGAAACACACGGCCCTGCTGGCCCTGTGGCGGGGTTCTCAAATCCTGATCCTGTACCTCTCGCAGCTTGACTCCGACCCCTCCTCGGCCTCAGCTCCGGTTTCTGGGGACCCACCTGCCTGAGCTGACCCCGTGCCCCCCAAGTGTGTGGGCAGTGGCCTCCCTCCTGCTCTCTGGGCCAGACAGAACTGTTGGAACAGCTGTCTACAATACAATGCAGAGTCTGCCTAAAGCAGCCTCAAACTTTACTTAGAGTCCTTACTCATCTCTTTCTTCTGTTCAAATTCAAATAGGAAAAAAAGATGCAGACGACTTTTGGAAAATTTGAGAATACAGAACGTAGATAATGGAATCGAGAGGATGGTGCACGGATTAAGATGGTCTAAGTATAAACAAATCTTTAAGGGAAACCAAATGTTGTTACCACTGTGTGTAGGTGACTGTCAAAAAACCATGTTAGAAAATCACGAAAGATTGGCATGGCAACAGTTCACTGGCATGGACAAGCCAGGATACTGCCTGCTGCCCCTGGTCCTGCTGAGCGTAGTAAGCCTTCTCACAGAACAGCTGCTAATCAAATTCAGAGAGAGTGGCCTGCGTGCTAAGTCACTTCAGTCGTGTCTGACTCTGCCGCCCTATGGACTGCAACCCACCAGGCTCCTCTGTCCATGGAACCCTTCAGGCAAGAATACTGTCTATGGGATTCTCCAGGCAAGAATACTGAAGTAGGTTGCTATTTCCCCTTCCAGGGGATCTTCCTGACCCAGGGATCGAACCCGGGTCTCTTAGAGTCTCCTGCATTAGCAGGCGAGTTCTTTACCACTAGCGTCACTTGGGAAGCCCTCAGAGAAAGTGGAGGCAGGGCAAACTGCCAGGTGTTTGTATATTCTACCTTCTCTATTTTTGCATCTTTTATTTTCCAGAGACTTCAAAAGGTTAACATTCAACATTCGAGTACATTCAAGCCTGGCCAACAGACATCCACAGCCAAGGAAAAGGTTGGCCACGCAAGGCTATCTCTATTACGGCAAACAGTGTGCAAATGGTTTGGTTCTGTGATACACACAGTGGCCCCAGCAAGAGACATCTACTGCCGTGTGCTTTTATTATTACAGAAGCTACATGATCTTGCCTGGCATTTCCTGGCCCAGGTGGTTTCAGTCTTATACCCAAGCTTTGTGTTCCCTCCGAGAACACACTATCTACCTGGCAATTTTTAAATCTATTGTGCTTTCTCTGTCAACAGGATTCTCTGAGATGTTAAGTTGCTGGGAAAAGGAAGGGTGGATAGAAAAGCTACCCCACCACTAGGGTGGGGTACAGCAAAGGGGGTTTTAGTAAGACCAGGTTCTAAGAATGCTTGGAAGCACTGACCAGAACTCCATGCAAACACATGTAGCTTGGGGGAATTCTTTTCTGAAAATAGGAATGCTAACTGAATCAGTGTGGATAGGTCATCATAGCATCCTCCTTGTGGAGACATATTTCCAGCGTCAAACATTTTTGGCAAACGGTTTTCTGTTTCACTTGTGTTAAAGTCAGGCTATGTCAGCAGCCATCGCTTCTTTCAGCTATTCTTCATACCATTGTTGGTTCATCATCCTAGATTCTAATCCTGTTTATGAAGTCATTGTCTACGGATGCTTACCCTGTTTCCTCCACCATTTCCTCAAAGCACATGGAGTTCTTGTAAAACCTGTGTTTTCACACCTAGCAAGACAGTCTTCCTCTGCTTACAAAGGCCCAGCAACCACGATGAGTTAAAACCATTAACCAGAAAACAAAACAACGGCATTGAGAGGCTGTAGAGAAATAAGCTCTACGCGCCGCACACACGCAGAGCTCAGGAGGACGGGTGTGTGGCTCACTGGCTGGGAGCATTTAGGGCTCCGTGCTCCGAGGCTCGGCGGGTGAGGGGGACCTTTCAGGCTGCCGCTCCAGCTCAGAAACACCACTGGGAGTGTGGGCGAAATACACACATGAAATAACTAGAATGGATGCCTTTACAGTGTGTGTATATAACATGCATTTTTCCCTCTTTTAAAAAGTGCTTTTAATTGGAGGATAATCGCTTTACAATATTGTGCTGGTTTCTGCCATACAACAGTGTGAGTCAGCCATAAGCATATACATATCCTCTGTCTTGAGCCTCCTTCCCCCACAGTCTCAGCCCTCGAGGTCATCACAGGGCACTGAGCTGAGCTCCCCGTGTTATCTATGGCAGCTTCCCGCTAGCTAGCTATTTTATACCTGGTAGTTTACATGTCTCAGCGTGGGGGACCTGGGTTCAATCCCTGAGCTGGGAAGATCTGCTGGAGAAAGGAAAGGCTACCCACTCCGGTATTCTGGCCTGGAGAATCCCATGGACGGTATGGTCCATGGGGTCGCAAAAGAGTCGGACACGACTGAGTGACTTTAAGGCTTAGGGCCCCCTCCTCTGCTGTGTCCACAGGTCCATTTTATACGCGTGCATCTCCATCCTTGTCCTCAGATAGGTTCATCAGTTCTATTTTTCTAGATTTCAATATATGTGTTAATATATGATATTCGTTTTTCTCTTTCTGACTTACTTCACTCTGTATAACAGGCTCTAGGTTCAATCACCTCAGTTCAACAGATTCAAATCTGTTCCTCTTTATGGGTGAGTAATATTCCATTGTGCATATGCACAACTTCTTTATCCATTCATCTGTCAATGGACATCTAGGTTGCTTCCATGTCCTGGCTATTGTAAATACTATACACGCATTTAAAAAAAAAATATTTCTGGGACTTCTCTGGTGGTCCCGGGGTTAAGAATCCACCTGCCAATGTAGGGGAACATGGGTTTGATCCCCAGGCTGCAAAGATTCACATGCCATGGGAAGATACCCATGCACCACAACTTCTAAGCCTGTGCTCTGGAGGTCATAAGCCGAAAACTACTAAAGCCTGCACACCTAGAGCCTGTGCTCCATGAGAGAAAACACGGCAACTAGAGAAAGCTTGCATGCAGCAACAAAGGCTCAGGGAAGCCAGAAAAAAACAAAGTAAAATAAAGAAAATATTTCTTTAAGTGGTAAATAGCATTGTTGGAATCAGTGTCCTAGAGGCAAATATGACCAGATACGTAATCTGGGGTCAGTTCTACACTGTGAACATCCAGAGCCCATCTCGGTCATATCAGTGTAGCTCCTGGTCTTTGGGAATCACAGAATCTCAGGGAAAGTTCAGTGAATACATGAACGGCTGCATGACAGGCATCGCCACTGTGGCCATCCCAAAGCGACACAGTGGCTCTGGTGGGGCCCATGCCACCAAGAATATACAGACGACTGATAGCTGCTCTCCTGAACTGAAGGAGGCAAGTTAGAAAGCAGGACATTTGGGAGAGGAGAAAAGACCACTGAGTGTGGCTTTGCTAGACAGCCAGTCCGTTCAGTCGCTCAGTCGTGTCTGACTCTTTGAGACCCCATGGACTGCAGCACGCCAGGCCTCCCTGTCCATCACCAACTCCTGGGGTTTACTCAAACTCATGTCCATTGAGTCAGTGATGCCATCCAACCATCTCGTCCTCTGTCGTCCCCTTCTCCTCTTGCCTTCAATCTTTCCCAACATCAGGGTCTTTTCCAATGAATTAGCTCTTGGCATCAGGTGGCCAAAGTATTGGAGTTTCAGCTTCAGCATCAGTCCTTCCAATGAATATTCAGGACTGATTGATATTTTTTAGGATTGCCTGGTTGAATCATCTTGCTGTCCAAGGGACTCTCAAGAGTCTTCTCAGTACCACAGCTCAAAAGCATCAATTCTTTGGTGCTCAGCTTTCTTTATAGTCCAACTCTCACACCCATACATGACTACTGGGAAAACCATAGCTTTAACTAGACGGACATTTGTCAGCAAAGTAATGTCTCTGCTTTTTAATATACTGTCTAGGTTTGTCATAGCCTTTTTTCCAATGAGCAACTGTCTTTTAACTTCATGGCTGCAGTCACCATCTGCAGTGATTTTGGAGCCCAAGAAAATAACGTCTGTCACTGTTTTCATTGTTTCCCCATCTATTTGCCATGAAGTGATGCAACCGGATGCCATGATCTTAGTTTTTTCAATGCCGAGTTTTAAGCCAACTTTTTCACTTTCCTGTTTCACTTTCATTTTAGGTTGTGAAAGCTCTTACTTTGTGAGCCATGGACTTAGAACCTCAAATACCAACGGGTAAAATAAAGCTTTCTAATGAAATTGAGGGCAGAATTACAAGACACAAATTACATTACATATCGGTGATATTGAGCTACCCGGTAATTGGATACAAACGATTCCCGGAATGCCCGTAACTGACTGGGGGTTTACGTAACATACACGAGTTGGTCATCTTCTCTGCTGTTAGTGCTACAGTTTCTCTAGCAGCATTTCTCTGCCCGTTTCCCGTTTACACCTGGGAACTCTCACTCCCTTCTGGACAGAGTGCTGGATGCTGTGCCAGCAAGCTCCCTCAGCATCCGTCTCGGGGCTCCCCTCGCTCTCCTTGCGCCCCCACCCCACTAAGCTCACTCTGTGCCCCCATTTGAGGACACCCCCAGCAGCGCCATCTTGGGGTCCTGGGAGGCCAAGTGCAGAAGGCAGCGCAAATTTTGGGACGTGCAGCTGTGTACGTGCGGCCATGACCTGATCACCTGGCAATGGAAGGGGTCATCGAAGGGAACTGGAGAGAACATAGGACGAAGTCCAGAAACCCCAGGTTAACGTGGGGCCCTGGGGCTGAACTGCGGGGAGCGGGGTGGCTGCCAGATTTCCTCTGTGTCCTCCCCTCGTCTCCTCTGTCTGCGGCGACGTGACTAATTCTTTACGACACCTGGGAATGTTTCCATCCTGTCTCCTTCCACTGACAGCACGTACCCTGGCTGCTAACACAGTGTGGGATTCTGGCTGTGCAGCCAGGCAAGGCGCCTTAACACCAGCCTGGTTTTGAGCAACACGCTTTAGAGCCCATTTTTGACTTCTTCTGACCTGTCCTAATGCCATTTGTAGGACGAGTGAGTGTAATGTAGTTAGAGAATGAGGCTGGGCGTCTGTAAGACACAGATTTCAAGTGAAGGAAAGTTCCCAAGAGGAAGGAAGCAGTGTTTGGGAGGAGGGAGTGTGCAGCGGAGGGGGGACTGGCCTGAATGCAGAAGCCTCAGTTCCAACCCACTGTGGCCCCTCACTCACGGGGTCATCCTGGGGAAGTCACTCAGCCTTTCTGGGCCTGAGTTTTCTCATTACAAAATGAAACACCAGAGCAAGTTCTTTCCAGTTCTAAGTTTGGGGTTTCTGCTGCTGTCTGTCTGCCCTGGGTCTTCGTTGCGGTGCCTGGGCTGTCTCCAGCTGCCACACTCCAAAGGACATGGGCTCAGTGGGTGCAGGGCCCTGGCGTCTCCAGTTGTGGTGCCTGGCCTTAGTTGCCCCGGGTTACAGGGAAGTTAGCTTCTCAACTGGGTATCAAACCCTCGCCCCTTGCAGGGGAAGGTGGATTCCCAACGACTGGACCACCAGGGAAGTCTCTGCTTCTAAGTTCTTTACAACTAGGATCCTTGTCTACATTTATTTCAATCCTAATGTATAAGACATATGAGTTGTCATCAGAAATCCATTTGAGTAAAATGAAAGTTGTATAAAGAATACTTTGATATAATCATGTAAGTTCGTTTGTTTTTTTTTTCAAATTGATTCACTGAAACTTAAAAGAATTATTTTTTGAGAGGCAGCTCGATGTCATGGGAAAAAAAATATTTCAATGGAAATTAGAAGACTGGCTTTTGATCTTGGTTCTGGTGAAATGACTTTGATGGAAGTTCCTTATCTTCTCTTGGCTTTACTTAACCAGAAATCAAGGAGGGGAGGGCGGTGACTGGCAGAAGTGTGATGTAAATACATCACATGGTTCTTCTGGTTGATAATGTTTTACAGACTCATTATAATAATGACATAATTATTATACTCATTATAACATTGGCTTAGCCAAAATTCCAGTACAAACCTATTGAGGAGATGTATGATATAGTATATGATATAGTGGGTTTGGAAGATATTAACTGTGTATCTTATAGTAGGGATGGGAAACTGGAAGAGAGCTAAATCTTGAATGCACATTGTTGAGGTCAAAAGATAATGCTTAATGTGGAAAAATCAAGAAACTTAAGTACATTATTTAGAGATATGGTGGCACGAAATGAATCAGCAAAAAGGGAAAAGGGAAAAAAGTTTGCTTCTGAACTATTTTTCAGGGCTAGTCTGTACATATATAGCTTAGGTGAACCTTCAAGTGCCTCTCTTTCACCCTTCCTGTCAGACTGCCTACCTGCCTGTGGTAGCCTTTAACAAAGCCCCAGCTGCGAGCCGGACTTCTGCTCGGTGCTAAGGACACAAACGCGCAGGACCCGGCTTGCACGTCGTGGAGCTCCCAGCCAGGTGTGGATCTGTGCTTGAGAATCAGTGCAGACAGCAGGTGGAGATCCATGCCAGGGAAAGTAGGCATGACCTGTGAGCAGAACATACGGGAAGGGCTCCTGAGGCTGGCGTATCAGGGAAGGCGCCCTGGAAGAGGCAACGCCCAAGGAGAATCGTGAAGGAGCAGGAAGAGTTGGGCAGTCCAGGAGGCTGGGGATTTCGGGCAGAAAGAACAGCTGGAGGGGTGCTCAGCTGAACGCAGGGGATGAAGCGATCGTTGACACGAAGAGCCCTTTGTCTCTGCTACACAGGGCCTACAGCACAGGGCCTGTCCACCTGCATCAGTGCGTACTCCCGGAGGTTTACGATGATGAAACGTCTCCTCCTTGGCTCAGATTGCCCTGGCTAACTAGAATAAGCTTATCGGAGCACACGGAGGTTTACGTGAAAACCCCCCAAACCAAAGAAGTTAGAGTCACACGAATTAGAGTAACAGCAAATGAGATTTGTGGGGTCCAGAAAAAACACTAGAGTGTGCTAAACACCAGTGGGAAGAACCCAGAAAGGAGAGAGAGTGAAGATATCCAAGAGAAAGGAGATGAAGGATAGAGCAAAATGCCTGCCCCCAGATGGGAGGACAGACTGGGCTCTGATGGGGAGCAGGGGGCGCTGGCATGGCTGTGGTGGGTGGGCTTCTATAGCTGCACCTGGGAGCTGGAGGAGCTGCATTCTGGTAGATGCTGTTTTCTTTGGGAAGCATGAGACTGAAACACTGTCTGAGAATATGAGAGAGTGTAGCTTGAAGTTTGGAGAAAACAGGGATTGATGAGAATATTTTCCAGGCAAGAATACTAGAGTTGGTAGCCATTCCCTTCTCTGGGGGATCTTCCCGACCCAGGGATCGAGCCCGAGTCTCCTGCGTTGCAGGCGGATTCTTTTCCATCTGAGCCACCAGGGAAACTCCATCATTATGCACTTTAGGCTTAAGAGACTTTTTATAACAGTCAATATAATTTTAAAATTTCCCAACACGTTCCTTTAAATGGAAGTTTTGTGGAATATGGTCATCTGTTTGAAGATTACTAAGTACATATGAGATAGATACGCTGGTTGTGGGGAAAAGAAAAAGATAAAGAAGCTAGATGAATAAAATCCAAAACTATAATTTGGACAAATGGCAGGTGTCTGGACATGAGGAGAGCGGTCCTGGAAATGACACCTTCTAGAAATTGATCCTGAATTTCTCAAACAACAGCTGCTTTCATTCTCCTGGGCTCTCACCATTCAAGCCTCCTCCACAGCGTCTTCTGTGACACAACAGTCTTATTAACCCAGCTCTGGTTTTCCCTCTGCCATCCTCTGGGCACCTTAAAAGCACCAGCCCACAGCCCAGAGGCATAACTGAAACACACAGCGTGCCTTTCAATACATGTTTGCAACCTTTGAAGTGGTTATGCACATCCAAGAGGGCTTCCCAGGTAGCTCAGATGATAAAGAATCTGCCTGCAATGCAGGAGACACTGGTTCGATCGCTTGGTCAGGAAGATACCCTGGAGAAGGACATGGCAACCCACTCTAGTATTCTTGCCTGGAGAATTCCACGGACACAGGAGCCTGACGGGCTACAGCCCATGGGGTTGCAAAGAGCTGGACATGATTGAGCAACTTAACAACAACAATAGAATATACATCCAAGAGGAAATGTTATCTGATTTATACAGATTGGCCTAATGCATGTGGATGTAGACTCTTGGGACATCAAGTGAGCTATGTTCGTAAGAACAAAGAACTTCAGCAACAGCAACCTCTCAACAAAGGGGTGGGCTGAGCTGGGGAGCAACACTGCTCCTAACGTGGGCCAGGTCTCCACTCCGTTTTACAATTTCAAGAGGGCTCCTCACAGGCCAGCAAAGAAAATTCAAGGAAATGAAACGACTCCCTCCCCCTGCTCCTATTCTTCTTAGATACAAAAGACAGATAATTATCTAAAGTATTTCTCAATCTGAACAAAATGGAAAAGTGACCTTTGGGTCTGTCTGCGGCACAGCCTGCTCACGTCAGTGTTTGGAGCAGAAGTAAAGCAATGCGCAGGTTTGGGGAATGCTCACGGAGGCCAAATTTTGCTCTCCCTCACGTTTCACACGCCATAAATAAAGAGAAATAGTTTACCAGGCAGCGGTACCCAAACAGTTCTGAGTCACCCCGAGGGAGTGATAAAATTCTCCTGCTGGTAGACTTACACAAACCAAGGTGCAATGAATTCTTTTGGATACTCCCTTTGCTCAATAAAGCTGAACGTTTTAAACCTGAAAGATGGCTAGACTAAGAGGGAAAAGAAATCAATCTGGCAAAAAACTAATCACTCAAAGTGTGGCGAGATTAACTGAAACAGAGGAGACCCCGTTCAGTGATGTAAAAATCATATGCTCGCTAGTTAAAAACCTCCATTTCTAGCATTTGGGCCTATTTTTAAATGCACTAAATGAACTTTGTCTAGTGATCTCACTATTTAATGCTACATTCAGAGCTTCTGTTCACTATCTGATTTGTTTATACTCAAAATAGCAGGTAGAATACATTTCAAAGTCTGTGGCTTCTTACAGATTTAGCTTTTGTTTGGTGGCAATTATTACTAGATAATGGGGCTTGAGTGGATCATTCTAGTGATGATGAAACGTTAGATTACTTTTGTCTTAAAAAAAAAAAAATTTGGCCATGCTTTGAGGAGTGTGGGATCTTAGTTCCCCAACCAGGGATAGAACTCCCACGAGCTGCATTGGAAGCATGGAGTCTTAACCACTGGACCTCCAGGGATGTTCTTTCTTATTTCTTTTTAAAGTTTATTTTATTAGATTACTTTTGGAAAGTGATATTTCCAATTTATCAAAGCAAAGTAGCCAAACAATTAATTGCTTTATTCTGTTTAGAGGAAAAACCCACAAAAATCCAAAAGTCTACAAGCAATAAATGCTGGAGAGGGTGTGGAGAAAAGGGAACCCTCTTACACTGTTGGTGGGAATGCAAACTAGTACAGCCGCTATGGAGAACAGTGTGGAGATTTCTTAAAAAACTGGAAATAGAACTGCCATATGACCCAACAATCCCACTTCTGGGCATACACACCGAGGAAACCAGATCTGAAAGAGACACGTGCACCCCAATGTTCATCACAGCACTGTTTATAATAGCCAGGACATGGAAGCAACCTAGATGCCCATCAGCAGATGAATGGATAAGGAAGCTGTGGTACATATACACCATGGAATATTACTCAGCCATTAAAAAGAATTCATTTGAATCAGTCCTAATGAGATGGATGAAACTGGAGCCCCTTACACAGAGTGAAGTAAGCCAGAAAGATAAAGAACATTATAGCATACTAACACATATATATGGAATTTAGAAAGATGGTAACGATAACCCTATATGCAAAACAGAAAAAGAGACACAGAAATACAGAACAGACTTTTGAACTCTGTGGGAGAAGGTGAGGGTGGGATGTTTCGAAAGAACAGCATGTATATTATCTACGGTGAAACAGATCACCAGCCCAGGTGGGATGCATGAGACAAGTGCTCGGGCCTGGTGCACTGGGAAGACCCAGAGGAATCGGGTGGAGAGGGAGGTGGGAGGGGGGATCGGGATGGGGAATACGTGTAAATCTGTGGCTGATTCATGTCAATGTATGACAAAACCCACTGAAATGTTGTGAAGTAATTAGCCTCCAACTAATAAAAAAATAAAAAAAAAAAATAAAAAGAAAGGGAGACTTCCTTGGCAGTCCAGTGGTTAAAAAATTGTATTCTCATATCCAACTTGTCAGGCCCTTCCACTGCTGGTGTGAGGGTTCCATCCCTCACCAGGGAACTAAGACCCCACAAGCTGCATGGTGCAACCAAAAAAGATTAACAAATAAAATCAAACAACAACAGCCAAAAAAAAAAAAAAAAAACAAAGAGGACAAGATAAACAAAAACAGGTTAGGGAGAAACAGAGAATCAGTCTGAAAAGTTCTCCTGTCCAGTCTCTATCTCTGATAACCGCTGGGTTTATCAACAACACTTACACAGAACTTTCTGTTTCAAAGAACCCTTCCTTGTTTTTTTCTTCCAAGATATACAAACATATTCTTAAAAAAATCTTCAAGCACCTGCTTGAATGAACACAAAGGACGAAGGAGATGAGCAAGGGAGTGATGTTGTTTCTGGGCAAGATCTGCATACAGGCGTTGGAGGCATTTTCTGGGGGAAGGAATGTATTAGAATGAATACCTTGAGTTAAGAGTAACAGTTCTTTTAGAAAAAAGGTATTTTAAATATTAATAAGAAAAAAATTATAACTAAAATATGAATTCTATAAAGAATAATTAGTTTTCAAAGCATCTAGAGATCACTGGTTTTGAGGAAAAACTACAGTGCTAGTCAAAGTCAGTGGATAGATTATTTCACTTTGAAAACTCTAGAAATTTAATGTTTGGGGGATATGCTTAGTTGTCATGCGTAGCAGGTCAAGTTCGTTTGGAATTCTAAGCCTTCTCAGGTGTCCTGGCTCAGCTTTTTTGTAAGGAGTTAGAATGGCTACTTACTGGGGACGGGCTACTCCTGCTGTGGTGTCCATGATTAGCTCTAAGATGGTTGCTATGCTCTTTTTGTTATTAAAAGAAAGCAATTTCCATCAATCTTGGGAGATTCTGATCATGGGAATAATGTCTCCCATGGCGACCCCAAGATCTCAGGTAGCAAGATAGCCATGCTGATTTGAATTCATACTGTGTGGTATTTGAGAATGCATTACAGATGCAAAGAAGACTTTATTAAGACCCATTAAGTGGGAGGAGTGGGGAACCCTTTTCCTAGTATGCAAAGGTTTTGTATGATGATACATTCTGAATTCATAATTCCAAAGATCCTACAAAACCACATTCTACATAAAGTAAAACAGAAATAAAATGCCTAATAACCAGTTTATCACGTGACCTGCTGGACTGGGACAGTCCCTGTTAATGTCTATTGTCCCAAAGTAATTATTGATAGCATCCATTTCAGTCTTATACATGGAATCACATGGTCATCCTATAATAACAAAGATAACACCCAGCCTATTGGAGTTTATTAGTCCATCTGGGTATTGAATTAAACTTTCTTTCTGGGTAGTTACTGCCACAGGCGATACTGGGTTATATATGTCTCACCATCTGGCAGAACAGTGCATACATGTTTGTCTATATTTGTCTATAAGGAACTGTTAATTCCAAGCCCACATTAACACCACTTTTCTGAAAGCAGAATGTTTTGAATTTTGAGATAAAAAGTTAAGTTTTCAAAATTCACAAATAAAATTTCTAGTATCTGTTTTCTTACAGTGATTCTTTATGAAAACTTACAGCATAATAGATACATTTCAGCATTTCCAGATACTTCTATACACTCTGAAAGAAAGTGAAAGTGTCAATCACTCAGTTGTGTCCGACTCTGTGATCCCACGGCTCCTCTGTCCATGGGATTGCCATTTCCTCCTGTGGGGGATCTTCCTGACCCAGGGATCGAACCTGCGTCTCCTGCACTGCAGGCAGATCCTTTACTGTCTGAGCCGCCAGGGAAACAGGTTTCTCTGCCAGCTGTGGCCTCAGCCCCAAATGCCGCTCAGCCTCAAGCCAGCCCCGCTGCTGCCCCGTCACTCTGCACTCAGTTCTACCTGACCACTTGCCTCTTCCCTTGGGGACAAGCCCCACCTTGGATCTCTCTGTTAGCAGCCAGTCTCAATTTGACTTCCCATGGCATGAGTCTGTGTCCTGGTCCTCTGCCTCATCTTTTCTCTGGAGTTTCAGGGATCCCTTTGCCTGATCCAGAACCTCTTCTCCCTAGACTCCCAGCTGCAGTCAGCCATCACACTCCTGGTTCTCTATTTAGCCTGTGCTCTTGTCAGTAAGGACAGACATTTAGGACTTCTCATCTTGGGACAGCTGGCACCCAGGATGGTGCCTGGTGAGCAGGAGATTTCAGCAAGCAGTTAAGTGCTGAATGAATGCTGAAGCTACCTTCTCATCGCCTGGAGCTGGGGTTCCTTCCAAGTGCCCCTTCCACCTGTCTCTTTCCGTGTGAGCAGGAATGAAATTCACACTGGACTCCCATTGCCAGCACTAGGCTCTGGGGTAGGCAGTCTGGAGAAAGTAACTCTTTTCTCCTAACTGATTTGTCCAGAGATGATCCTTTGGCAATCCACCCTTCCCTTGTTGTTGTTAGTCACTCAGTTGTGTCAGACTTTCTGTGACCCCATGGACTGCAGCAAACTAGCCTTCCCGTCTCTTCGTCATCTCCTGGAGTTTGCTCAAACTCGTGTCCATTGGAAAAGAACATGGCACCCCATTCCAGTACTCCTGCCTGGGAAACCCCATGGACAGAGGGGCCTGATAGGCTGCAGTCCATGGGGTCGCAAAGAGTTGGACACGACTGAGCGACTTCACTTTCACTTTTCACTTTCATGCACTGGAGCAGGAAATGGCAACTCACTCCAGTATTCTTGCCTGGAGAATCCCAGGGACAGAGGAGTCTGGTGGGCTGCCGTCTATGGGGTCGCACAGAGTCGGACACGACTGAAGCGACTTAGCAGCAGCAGCAGCAGCATGTCCATTGAGTTGGTGATGCCATCCAACCATCTCATCCTCTGTTGTCCCCTTCTCCTGCCTTCGATCTTTCCCAGCATCAGGGTCTTTTCGCATCAGGTGGCCCAAGTATTAGAGCTTCTTAGTTCTTCCAATGAATATTCAGGGTTGATTTCCTTTAGGACTGACTTAGGATTGACTTGTTTGATCTCCTTGCAGTCCAAGGGGCTCTCAAGAGTCTTTTCCAGCACCACAGTTTAAAAGCGTCATTTCTTTGGTGCTCAGCTTTCTTTATGTTCCAGCTGTCACATCCATACATGACTACTGCAAAAACCATAGCTTTGACTATACGGACCTTTGCTGGCAAAGTGATGTCTCTGCTTTTTAATACACTGTCTAGGTTTGCCATGGGACTTCCCTGGTAGTTCAGCTGGTAAAGAAGCCGCTTGCAATGCAGGCCACTGGTTCAATTCCTGGGTTGAGAAGATCCCCTGGAGGAGGACACGACAACCCACTCCAGTGTCCTTGCCTGGAGAATCCCCATGGACAGAGGAGCCTGGCAGGCTACAGTCCATGGGGTTGCAAAGACTTGGACACGACTGAGAGACTAAGCATAGGACTGAGAGATAAACCCAGCACAGTGGTTTATCATAGCTTTTCTCCCAAGGAGCAAGTTCTCTAGCCCTGCATAGTGGCCCACGTGTGCCGGAAGACGCCCAGTGGGACGATCACTCCCACATGGACATGTTTTAAGTGAGTCTGGATAAGTGCAGCTCTCAAGGAACAAACCCTGGGAGAGTGAATCTGTTATCTCCTTTCTTACTTATTATATTATGTAAAATCCCAAGGATTCTGCTTGGAAGTTCATAAAGACAGACTTCATCAAGTCTGACTTCATCAGACTTCATCTTTAAAGACAAGAATCTTAGTATGTGAGCTGACTAACTCGGATGCTTTGTATTGTGCTATTATTCAGTATGTTACAGCATTTTTTTTTCCACGGAAGTGGAGTGACTACTCTTAGCCATAGGAAAACCCTTGGAAAGATCTTTCTGAGGATTTCCTCATTTCAGCCTTCATGCAATACCTAGACATGTTGCACGTGAAGAAAAACAGCGTGTAGGGAGGTGGTCTACCCTGTCCATAGGCGCTTTTCTTGGGTGATCAAAAAATATGCATTTTGTTCAGTCTTAATAGAAGAGACACATATTCCTGCTACTCAAAATGTCCTCTAACATAGTGGTTAAGAGCACAGACATTGGAACCAATTTCCTTGGATTCAAATCCTGGCTCTTGATACTTGTTAGTTTGGTAAGGTACTTCATTGTTAAATGAGATTAACAACCTTATAGGGATGTGTCAAGAAGAGTTGATATGCATACTCACTGAGAACAGTGCCTGGCCACACTAAATGTGTCAATTATTGAAAGTGAAAGTGTTAGTTGATCAATCGTGTCCAATTCTTTGTGAGCACACAGACCATAGCCTGCCAGGCTCCTCTGTCATGGGATTTCCCAGGCAAGAACACTGGAGTGAGTTGCCATTCCCTTCTCCAGGGAATCTTCCCAACCCAGGGTTTGAACCTGGGTCTCCTGCATTGCACACAGACTCTCTTATCATCTGAGCCACCAGGGGAATCCAAGTGTTAACTATTATTACTATTTTATTTTCAGAGTGTGAAATAGACACTGCTTAGTACAAAATACTCATTTTTTCAGTAGAGATGAGCCAGATATCTATCAGATTAATATCAGCACTGGGGAAAAGTTAACTCAGGATTCTACTCAAGAATATTTTCTGAAATTTAGGCTGAGAATTCTACACTCTTATAATAACACTCCTCTCTCTTATAGTAACTCTTATAATAACACTTCATGCCCAGTCTTAGGCTAACACTCATGATCTGCTGTTCATTCATGACCTCACACAGGAAGTTCAATGTTGCTGCAAGTATTACAAACACCAAACTGATGTTTCCTAATGCAGTGCACACTCTGCCCAGAACACGGAGGCCCGTTTATGGCTCTGGCAGCTGGAATGAGAACTTGACGACTCTGAGCTCCTGAAAACATGTTTGCTCAGAGCTGCAAAAGATGGGGCCTGAAGGGGACTCAAAACATTTCCAGCCGTACAGTTGCTCCAAATAAGACTTGAGAGAAATGGATACCTTAAAAAATGAGAATGGAAGAGGCTGAAGTGCTAGGGAAAAGGCAGGCCTTTGCCTACAAATTTCAAGTTAGGCTTTGCTCTTCAGTTTATTTCACTTGTTCACTAGGATTTCTTTCTTTTAAAATGAGATACCATCAAATGTGCATTTCCCATTTTCTTTATACTCTTCTGAAGAATATGTTCATCTGGAGGAAGAAAGGCATTTCCAAGAATGCAGAGATGAGAATGTGTGCTATATTTTTTCTCTCATTAAAGTTCTGAAAGCATGTTCCTGATTGATATGTGCAAGTTGAATCATCTTGCTGCTGAGAAGAACTCATTCAATCATTCACTCAGTGAACACTAATGATGAATGTCTCCCTGTGCTTGTGCCAGGCATTGGGAAGAGTGTGAACAATACATCCCTGACCCCTGCCCCTGCCCTCATATTGTTGACAGTCCAGGCACTTCACATACATTATTTTTAATACTCACAATTCTTCATGTTAGGCATGGTTATTTCTACTTTGCAAGCCAGGAATCAAAGACCTAGAGAAGTTAAGCGACTTACCATCACATAAAACAATTAAGTGGTGATGCTAGGATTCAAATTCCAGTCCATCTCATTCCAAAAGCCACACCTATTAAATTCTTTTTACTATATCACACAATCTTCAAACAATAAGTGTGGTTTTTTTTTATTCTTACACTTTTTCTTTTTTTTTTAATTAAGTGTGTTTTCGAGAGTTATAGAAATCAGTGTTTTACAAAGTGTAATATGGTTCAAGAAAGTGAGGAATATTTTTGAAAAACAATCAGGTTTTCCTTCTTAATATATATCAGATTTATAAAAAACAGTATCAGTTATTTGGACAGTAGCTCAATGGGTAAGCATCTCTTCCGGAAGTGAAACAGCATCTCCGTGGTCCGAATCGATCTCATGCCAGCCCCTCGTGAACATGACCAGCAGACCCGATGCCTGTTCTCTGGCACAAAGCCAGCGCTGTCACTTGCTGGCCGTAGGACACAGAGCATATGACACAACGAGATCGCGCTTCATCTGAGAAACGGGGGTATCGCTGCCTGCCACTCGGAGAGCTACAACGAGTGAACGGAGGTTTAACAGTGATGGACAGGCTTCAGTCCCCTTCCTGTGCCCCACATACGACACCCCAGCTTTTCTAACAATGGTAGGAAATCTTACCTCTGTTTAGCATTTACAGACAAAAAATACCTCCTTTGGAAATATCCCAGAGCATGAAGATCACTGCTTTAGGTGCTCTGCTTGTAGTATGAACTTAGGTTTCCCTGGTGGCTCAGACCATAACAAATACGCCTGCAGTGCAGGAGACCTGTGTTCGATCCCTGGGTCAGGAAGATCCCCTGAAGAAGGGAATGGCAACCCACTCCAGTATTATTGCCTGGAGAATTCCATGGACAGAGGAGCCTGGTGGGCTACAGTCCATAGGGTCGCAAAGACTCAGACAGGACTAAGCAACTAACAGACTTATGGTACAAACTAGACGGAAAGAAGTTCCTAGGTACATTGTTCTGGATGACTCAGATTAAGGGTGATTATGAAGGGTTTGAATGGATAATCCCTAAACCTCAAGGAGTCCTTCACTTATGCAAACTAGGTAAGGATAGATATACACACTAGGGCTTCCCCACTGGCTCAAGGGTAAAGAATCTGCCTGCAGTACTGAAGACACAGGAGATGCAGGTTCGATCCCCTGGTCAAGAAGATCCCCTAGAGAAGGGACTGGCAACCTACTCCGTATTCTTGCCTGGAGAATCACATCGACAGAGGAGCTGCAGTCCACAGGGTCACAAAGAGTTGGAACACAACTGAAGCGACGTAAACAGCAGCAGCATAAAAACACACTGACACACAGAGTATATCTACAGAATGAGATAACTGAAAAAAAAGAAAAGCAAGCACATGTGTTCATTCAAAAGACCGTTGTTTGAAATTTTCCTCCTGAAAGCCCAAGTATTTATTTCATTCACTTGATGAACACATGTTTACTGGGTGTCCAGGAACGTGCAGGGCGCTGTGCCAGCACTGGGCATACAGTGATGAACAAAACAGCAATGTTTCTTCCTTTCAAAATCAGTTTTGAAGTCACATGTAGAATCAGTCATATTATTTATTGATAAACAAATATTACTCAGATAATTCAGATAGGAGTGGCATTAGCCTGAGTTTATCATAAAACTAGCTCTGGATTCCACCAACCAGGAGGAAATGTCACATGACGCATGTCGTAGACAATCTACACAATTAGCAGAGGGGCTCTTTACTAACATAGTATAAAAGTACCTCTGGGACTTCCCTGGTGATTCAGAATCAGATTGATTCTGATTGTTGTGATTGTGATTCAGATTGTTAAGAATCTGCCTGCTAATATGCAGAATACATCATGAGAAATCCTGGGCTGGATGAAGCACAAGCTGGAATCAAGATTGCCAGGAGAAATATCAATAACCTCAGATATGCAGATGATACCACCCTTATGGGAGAAAGTGAAGAAGAATTAAAGAGCCTCTTGATGAAAGTGAAAGAGGAGAGTGAAAAAGTTGACTTAAAGCTCAACATTCAGAAAACTAAGATCATGGCATCCAGTCCCATCACTTCATGGTAAATAGATGGGGAAACAGTGGAAACAGTGTCAGACTTTATTTTTCTGGGCTCCAAAATCACTGCAGATGGTGACTGCAGCCATGAAATTAAAAGACGCTTACTCCTTGGAAGGAAAGTTATCACCAACCTAGATAGCATATTAAAAAGTAGAGATATTACATTGCCAACAAAGGTCCATCTAGTCAAAGCAATGGTTTTTCCAGTGGTCATGTATGGATGTGAGAGATGGACTGTGAAGAAAGCTGAGAGCCGAAAAATTGATGCTTTTGAACTGTGGTGTTGGAGAAGACTCTTGCGAGTCCCTTGGACTGCAAGGAGATCCAACCAGTCCATCCTAAAGGAGATCAGTCCTGAGTGTTCATTGGACTGATCAGTGAACTGATCAACATCAGTTCAAGGACTGATGTTGAAGCTGAAACTCCAGTACTTTGGCCACCTAATGCGAAGAGCTGACTCATTTGAAAAGACCCTGATGCTGGGAAAGGTTGAAGGCAGAAGGAGAAGGGACGACAGAGGATGAGATGGTTGGGTGGCATTACCGACTCAATGGACATGGGTCTGGGTAAACTCCAGGAGTTGGTGATGGACAGGGAGGCCTGGCGTGCTGTGATTCATGGGGTCGCAAAGAGTCGGACACGACTGAGCGACTGAACCGAACTGAATGCAGGGCATATGGGTTCACCCCCTGGTCTGGTAAGATTTCAGATGCTTTGAGGCAAAAAGCCCATGTGCCACAACTGTGAGCCTGCTCGCCTACAGCCCGTGCTCCACGGCAAGAGAGGTCACTGCGATGAGAAGCCTGCGTACGGCAACTAGAGAGTAGCCCCCAGTCTCTGCAACTAGAAAACCTGTACACGGCAACAGAGACCCAGAGCAGCCAAAAATTAATTAATTAATTTTTTAAAAAGTACCTCTAGACTCTAGTCCCAAGTAGTGTCTCAGGTTTCGTGAGCCTGATCACTACTAATTATGACGATAAAAAAAGATTCCCCTTTTTAGCCTTGGATAAAATCCTATCCAAATAATTCTTCTGAAGCTTGAGATTACATTACTTATCTCATTCAGGTTTTAAAAATATTTCTAATTTTTTCTGCCAGTAACCAGGCCCTTTTCCCTCACGGAGAAAGACCTTGATTTCTGAAACAGTTCTTCCCTTGACATTTCTTGGGGGGTGGGCATTATTTCCCCTGAAAAGTAAACAAGGGAATAAAAACAAGGTGACTCAAAGGATGAGGAAGTATGTTTTTCTAAAGAACAAAAGATCCTTTCACAGTATGTCAAAGACTTAACTGTGAACTTTCCTGAATGTAAACACTGTTCAAATGGCACAAGGAATTTCATCTATGTCTATAAAAGTTCCTGCACAATAGTTCTTGCTTGAAGCTACATTTGGCAGTCAGTAAAATAAACTTTTTCTTCAAATGCTTTGCATATAGACCTACAAAAACTTTTTTATTGTCTCAGAAGTGATACAGTTATAATTACCTTCATAATAGCAATAATATCACACAGATCAGAGTACTGCTAAAGGCAAGTCATGTCATAAATTACAAGTGACATCATTTATGCCTAGAGTCTTCATGAATAAAGAAATATTTTATGAGAAAGTTTAAAATATTAGGCTGATGCTTTCCATTTAGCAAAAAAAGTTAAAAGTTATAGGGCACTAGAGTTTAAAAGGAGATTTTTAAAAAACTGATGTATAGCTGATTTACAATGTTGTGTTAGTTTCTGGTATACTGCGCAGTGATTCAGTTACACACACACACACACACACACACACACACACACACATTTCTTTCACATTCTTTTCCCTTATAGGTTATTACAAATGAGAATAGTTCCCAATTCTATACAGTAGTAAAAGCAGACTTTGTTATGATCATAGAAGACAACTATTAATATTTTAAACTGATGGAAATTATGAGATTTCAGTAAGCTAAAACATTTAACATCCCTACTTTAAAGTTTTATTCTTTGCAAGCCTAGTTCTCAACAACTAAAAATTGATGCTGGTAATTATGTTGATAATATTGAATAGAGCTACATGCTACAACCAAGTTATATAACTATTACGGAAAGGCAGAGATCTTTCCTTACCCATCTGCAGATTTTGCAGACATCCTATGATCACCGTCACTAGCCCAAACCCCACGGCAGCCAGATGCTAGGGTTCTTTTTCTCATCATTAGGGAAGGATTGCACAATTGCTAGAATATGAGGAGGAGTACAACTCAAGGTCAGAGGATGTTGAGATTTCCTTTTGGGTTTTCTATTTTCAAATACTGAGTACGAAACGAGACTCAGATGTTCTCCAGAACCCTGTGGGGAGGGGAGAGAGTGGGGACAGTGAGGTCGGGTTTAGTGTGCCTCAGTGTGCATCTGTGTGACATCCCCCTCATCTCTCCCCTTGCAAGGATCTGGGCAGCATTGATTCTTTCCAGTTGGAACGAGTGTGTCATTCAGTCAGACTGATAAAGGAGCTTGTTGCTTCCTTGGAGGTCCTGGGAGAGTGGAGGGCACAGAGGAGGAGCTCTTGAATGATTTATCCCATGTGGAGGAAACAGGATATAACACTGAGAGAGGGTAATGGCATCTCTCAGAGACCACCCCTGGATGTAGGGGTCCAGTGATTCTCCTGGGGGAGGAGCATGAGATTTCACATTCCGGGAAGGGACTGAGGCAGGCAGAGGAATCATAAGGTTCATGCTGTAAAAACAGCAAGAAAGGATGATTCCCCCCAATTCTCTCTTCCCCAGTTCCATTTCCTAAGGAAAGGAAGAGTCCTAAAAATACAGAACCGCCTTTTCAACTGCTGCCATCAAGTACATGTACAGTCTCAGATACGTCACTGAATCTTTCCAGGGCTCAGTTTACTCATCGGGGTTGCCTTGTGATCTCTGAGGTACCTAAAGTTATTAGTAATACCAAACATTTGGTTGTTGGTGTTCAGTCGCTAAGTCATGTCCGACTCGTTCTGACCCCATGGACTGTAGCCCGCCAGGCACCTCCATCTTTGGGATTTTCCAGGAAAGAATACTGGAGTGGGTGACCATTCCCTTCTCCACGGGATCTTCCTGGACCAGGGATCAAAACCGCATCTTCCTGCATTGCCGGCAGATTCTTTACCACTGAGCCACCAGGGAAGACCTGCAAATATTTACTGAGAGCTACTATTTGCCATATGCTAAAATATGCATGGGTCATGTATATCAGTACTTGTCATACACTCTACCCATGGGTTATTTCATTTATCTTTACTGTTCAAGTTTTATCACTCCCATTTAACGTTAAGAGCCTGAGGCTTGGGGAGGTACAGTGAGTTGTTTGCAGTCACATTGCTGGTAAGGAGAGGAGCCAGGATGCAGAGGCTGGTCTGTCCGGTTCCAGAGTTGGTTGTTTTATGAGTTATGCCAGATTTCCCCCAGTTCATGATTTTCACCATAGTAAACAGGTGTGAGTCATTTGTTTAAAAAAAAAGAGGAACCATTAGTTCGGGACCGGAAGAATGAGCTGGATATGATCCACAGATTTGCTCCTTGTAGGAGAGGAAGTTTGGCTCCTTCCTTCAGCTTTTGTCTGCCGTGTCTCTCTTCCTGGCATCTGGCAGGGTGGAACTGCCCATCCGACTTGGCAAAGACCAGGTCGTCCACTGGGCTCCATCTTCCATGTGTGCCATCACTGTGACTAAATGCGTAGTAGGCTTCCTGGCGGGCCCCACTTTGGTGAAGTGAGCTGACTGGTTTATGACTTGTCTCCTGTAGGGAAATCCAGCCCGTCTCTTTCTGCTCCACCTCTCCTGTGCCTGCCCCTGACGGGGGAGGTCAGGTTGGAGCTTCTGCAGGTATGGCTCAGAGTCTAAGGGAAGGAAGCAGGAAGACCCTCTTGGGCTGCCAGGCTCAAGTCTTGCTTTCCTTTACGACTCCTGCAATGAGTGTAGATGGGTATGAGGCAGGAGGAAGATGGGCCCTCCCAGGGCAAAGCAACTGGAGATTCACTCTCTACTGACGGAAACTCCAAGACAAGAATAGCAGGGCAACTAAGGTGAGGAGGCTGGGCCCTGCCCAGACCACATATTTCTTGCTCTCGAAGTCAGGAGACGGCTCTGACCACACATGCGCAGAAGAGCTCCTTGGAGGCCAAAGGGGAGTGATGTCAAGGGATGTTCTACCCGAATGTCTTTTTGGTAAAATCCATCTTGGCTAAGAGATGCATGCACACATATGGGAGAGTCCTGAGATATACCAATTTGATATACCTGAACCAGACAAATCAAAATGATTGGCCAGATGAAACCCAGAAGAAATACGCCATAAAAGTAATTCAAACTACCATGAGGGCATGACTCAGCAACTCAGGGACTTTCCCTCTGAGTCTGCCTGTGTGTCTGTCCACAGGTACTGTACTCTTTTTCCTCCGAATACATACTGGACTTGCTCCACTACTTTCCCTCTTTGTGGAAGTTCTTGTCTGCAAAGCCGAAGGGCCAGGACTTTTGTCACTGACTACTGGTCTGGTGGCTAGCATCTGGTCCTTTCCCAGCCCAGTCTCTGGCTGGGAACCAAGCCCTGCCCCAAGCCATTGCACCCGAGATCAGGTACTGGTCCACTTACTAATAACCTAGTATATACACATTGGTACTTTGTGTCCCTTTTGGCTAGATTTCTTGTGTTCACAGCTCCCTTGGTTTGGAATCCTGTGGAGGCAAGGCGTAAGCAATAGGTAAGACATTCCTAAGTCCTAGCCTCATATAATCTAATACCCTTAAGATCTCAGGTTGCCTATAACGAGTACAGAGCCTGAGTTAGTGACTTAAAAACGACCCATGAAGGAAAGTCCAGGCCCAGATGGCTTTACCATCGAATCCTTTCAGATATTTATAGAAGAATTAATAGCAACTCTTTGCAAGAATTGTTACAAGAAATACTTTTCAACTGATTCTGTGAAGCTAATATTATCCTGATATCAAAAATCAGAAAAAGACATCATAGGAGAGAACACTACAGATCAATATCTTTCATAAAAACAGATGCAAGAGTTTTCAACAAAATAATAGCGAACATACGCTATGACCAAGTGGGCTTTATCCCAGGAATGCAAGACTGGTTTCACATGAAATTCAATTAATACAAAACACCATATTAATAGAAAAGTGGGAAAAAAAACACATGATCACCTTCACAGCTGCATAAAAAACATTTGACAAAATTCAACACTCTTTCATGATAAGAACACTCAATAAACTAGGAATGTAAGGGAACTCCCTCAAACTGATAAAGGTTATCTACAAAAAAACCCACAGCTAACACCATGCTTAATGATAAAAGACTGACTGTTCTCTTCCTTGATGAGTAACAAGACAAGGATGCCCACGCAGCACCAATTTAACATTGTACCAAAGAGTCTAGTCAATTAGGTAAGAAACTCGAAACAAAAGGCATCGAGATTGGAAAGAAAGAACTAAAGCTACCTCTGTGTGCAGATAAAATAGTTTTGTACATGTAGAAAGTCCTAAGGAATCCACGAAAAACCATCAGAACGAATAAACAAGTTCACCAAATTTGTGAGATACAAGACACAAAATAAAAGTCAATTGCATTCATATACATTAGCAACGAACAATCTGAAAATGAAATTAAGTTCCAGTTATAATAGCATCAAAAGAAGTAAAATAGTGCAAAACATGTTCTCTAAAAACTATAAAACATTCTTGAAAAAAATTAAAGAACACCTAAACAGATGGGGCATCCATGTTTATGGATCAGAAGACTTATCTTTTAGATTGTTCTGTGGCCTGAATGTTTCTATTGCCCCCCATTTAGGAGAAGGCAATGGCACCCCACTCCAGTACTCTTGCCTGGAAAATCCCATGGACGGAGAAGCCTGGTAGGCTGCAGTCCATGGGGTTGCGAAGAGTCAGCCATGACTGAGCGACTTCACTTTCACTTTTCACTTTTATGCATTGGAGAAGGAAATGGCAACCCACTCCAGTGTTCTTGCCTGGAGAATCCCAGGGATGGGGTCGCATAGAGTCGGACATGACTGAAGTAACTTATCAGTAGCAGTAGCAGTATACGTTAAAATCTTAACGCCGGATGTGAGGTATTAGGAAGTAGGGCCTTTGGGAGGTGTTTAGGTCCTGAGAGTGGCACTCTCATGAATGCGATTAGTGCTTTTATGAAAGAGGCCCCAGAGAGCCTGACCCTTCCTCTACAGAGGACACAGTGTGAAGGCTTTGCCTATGAACCAGGAAGAGGACTGAACACCTAACACCAGTCATTGCCGGATTAAGTGGTTTTTTTTTTTTTATTGATAATTTGTTAAACATAATACATACCAGAACCAAGGAAAAATAAGCCTGATGAAAACACAGTCCCTGGCTTCAAATACTTAAACATGTTGTAAAGGGGAGTAAGATAAGATAATTTCACAAAGAATTCAAGGCAGGTTGTGTAAGTACCACATGAAAGGTATAAAGCTAGTGGGTGGAGTCAGAGGAGGAAGAGGGCCGCACCCACCTAGCCGACGGGCTGGAGAGGTAGCACTGGCGTGGACTTCTGAGATTGGACGCCTGTGACCCACAGGAACAGGAAGCAGGGAGCGAGAGAAGTGAAGTGAAAGTCGCTCAGTCGTGTCTGACTCTGGGTGACCCCATGGACTTGTAGCCCGCCAGGCTCCTCTGTCCATGGAATTCTCCAGGCCAGAATACTGGAGTGGGTACCCGTTCCTTTCTCCAGAGGATCATCCCAACCCAGGGATTGAACCCAGGTCTCCCACATTGCAGGCAGATTCTTAACCATCTGAGCCACCAGGGAAGACCCGAAAGAGGGAGTAGTGGAAGGGAATGGGCTGTGGATGGCAAGCAAACGCTAGCAAAAGTGCGGGGGAAGGCAAGAATGGGCTCTGTCTGGGGAGGAGTTTGGCTTGGGTAGAGTGCAAGCTGGGTGTTTGTAGGCTGGGGCATGCTGTGGGGGCTCTGGGTGCCAGGAAGAGTGGATTGTATTCACCTTGGCCATGGCACAATTTCTGAAAAGATTTCTGATCTAGGGTGACATGTTCAGAGTTGACATTTAAGAAAATTTAACTCAGCAGTCTATGTAGAATGGATTAGAGTAGGAAGACTCTGAACCTCAAGCAAACTTCAATTTTTAGATTAGACATTGTAATGTTTAGGGTAACTTTTATCTTCATACACTCAAGAATACTATAAGGAAATGCTAGGCAATCAGCTGCTGCTGCTGCTGCTAAGTCACTTCAGTCGTGTCCAACTCTGTACGACCCCATAGACAGCAGCCCACCAGGCTTCCCCGTCCCTGGGATTCTCCAGGCAAGAACACTGGAGTGGGTTGCCATTTCCTTCTCCAATGCATGAAAGTGAAAAGTGAAAGTGAAGTCACTCAGTCATGGCTGACGACCCCATAGACAGCAGCCCACCAGGCTTCCCCGTCCCTGGGATTCTCCAGGCAAGAACACTGGAGTGGGTTGCCATTTCCTTCTCCAATGCATGAAAGTGAAAAGTGAAAGTGAAGTCACTCAGTCATGGCTGACTCTTCGAGACCCCATGGACTGTAGCCTACCAGGCTTCTCCATCCATGGGGTTTGCCAGGCAAGAGTACTGGAGTGGGGTGCCATTGCCTTCTCCTAGGTAATCAGCAGGTATACTTGAATTAGATGAATAATTTATGAGTTATAGTCAGGCAAATAACTATATTATCTATATTTCTGGTGGGATACCTTTACTATGTACATGTTTCTTTGTGAATAATTTTGAGTAGAGCAAATTTTTTTGATTGCTATTTTGAGTACTGTTAACTTTAAAAGGACTGTTACTATTTAATTATGAGGTTATTTTTCTTTCATCCTATCATTCCCAAAGATTTGCTGTTAAAGAGGGGGTGCTATTTTTTTCTGCTGAAATGCACTTTCAACTTTGTAATGTCTATTAGTGGCAAAAACAGAATTCATTCCCAGTTACCAGGCTTGTATCAAACCACAGAAATTTAGAGATGAAGGTAACATAGTATACCAGAATGCATTATGCATGCACTCAGCCTCATATCTCAGAAGGAAGACATTCTACCGTGAGTGGTTGCTTGCACAAGTTAGAAATAAAATTAGAATCACCCTACAATCGTCATACCTCTGCAAAACTGGTTGGGACAGGAAAGAATCTAATTCCTTGGACTGTTCACCCTAATCAGTGTAAGTTATGATCAAAGCATCAACTCCTCCTCCAATAAAATGAGTCCCCAAAATATCAAATTTAATTCAACAGCTCTTTAGAATTTTCAAATCAGTTCCCCATGCTCTACAATTAATTCTCCATTTATTATACAGATTTATGATAGTGAGTAATAACACTCATATTCATATACTACTTGTCAGTGTGCAGAGCACTTGAACATATGTTATCTCGTTTGGTTTTTATAGTTCTGTGAGGCAGCTGCTATGATTGGATTCACTTTACAGATGGGGAGATGCAGCTTCCAAGGGATTAAATGACTCGCCTACGGTCACTGGATACAACTGGAAATCAAACTCGGTGTTGGCTCCCTGGTTCACAGGTGTTCATTCTGCAACCACAAACCAACACATGTAGGAAAAACTGGGAGTGAGAGACTTATTGCCATTTGGTCCTTTGCCAATCTAGGCAATAGTCAGTGAGTGAATAGTGAACTCACAGAAACAGAAGATTCAGCCTTCTGGAAAACAGCGAAGGAGTTGGCAGCTTTTATCATCCCTCTGAGGGACCTCACAAAAGCTTTAAATGACCAAATTAATTACACATTCATGTACTGATTCACTGATTTAAGAATTTATTGAGCTCTGACCAGGTATCAGATGCCCAAGCAGATGCCTAAATGGGGCATGAATTCTGCTCCTGGGAAGCCTGCCTTTCTGACACACATCCAAGTAAGAGATCGCAGTGTGACCAGGGCTTGGGGATGCCATGGAGGGGTGAATGCTGCTGGGGGTGGACAGGTTGGTGCCATCTGCTCAGCCTTGAAGGATGACACAGAAGTGGGTGACGGGCAGTCCAACCAGACAGGACAACATGAGCGTGAGGGGAGGTACGAGGCATGGAAATGAATGTTGCTCTTTTACATTTTAACGAATTCATTTACTTTTGGCTGGGCTCGGTCTTCGTTGCTGTGGGGTTCTTCTCTAGCTGTGGTGGCTTCTCCTGTTGCAGAGCGCATGCTCCAGGGGTGCGGGCTCAGCAGTCGTGGCCTGTGGACTCAGCAGTCAGGCCTCCCGGGCTCTGGAGCGCAGGCTCAGCAGTCTTAGCGCACGCAGGCTTAGCTGCCCCAAGCCATGTGGGATCTTCCAGACCAGGGATCGAACCCATGTCTCCTGCACTGGCAGCAGACTCCTATCCACTGGACCACCAGGGAAGCCTGGAAATGCATGTTTAAGAGCTGTGTGGAGAGCTTCATTCTTCTCATTCTCCTGTGACTGGAGAATTTGCTTTGTCACTGGTAAGATGCATAAACAATAAAAAACACCCTGGACCAGATTGGATTTTTTCCTCCAATTATTAATATAGTTATGTTGTTTATTATTGTGACTTAAACCTCATATAAACCCCAAAATACATACTTGATATACTCTGAGATTTGTCAGAGGACATGCATATAACTTGGGGAGGAAAGACATAATTTTTATCTTTTATACCTAAATAATTTTTTGAGATGTTTATTTTCCTTCCTTTCTTTTCCTTCCCTCTGATTTAAGCAGATTCCATTTTTAAATAATTATCTCAGAGTAGGTATGGAACAATGCAGAGCAGAGGTAGACTGTATCTTTTTGGTTCAGTTCAGTTCAGTCGCTCAGTCGTGTCCAACACTGCGACCCCATGAACTGCAGCACGCCAGGCCTCCCTGCCCATCACCAGCTCCCGGAGTCCACCCAAACCCATGTCCATTGAGTCAGTGATGCCATCCAACCATCTCATCCTCTGTCGTCCCCTTCTCCTCCTGCCCTCAAACTTTCCCAGCATCAGGGTCTTTTCCAGTGAGTCAGCTCTTCGCATCAGGTGGCCAAAGTATTGGAGTTTCAGCTTCAGCATCAGACCATCCAATGAACACCCACGGCTGATCTCCTTTAGGATGGACTGGTTGGATCTCTTTGCAGTCCAAGGGATTCTCAAGAGTCTTCTCCAACACCACAGTTCAAAAGCATCAATTCTTCAGTGTTCAGCTTTCTTCACAGTCCAACTCTCACATCTATACAGGACTACTGGAAAATCCATAGCCTTGACAAGATGGACTCTTGTTGGCAAAGTAATGTCTCTGCTTTTTAAAATGCTGTCTAGGTTGGTCATAACATTCCTTCCAAGGAATAAGCATCTTTTAATTTCATGGCTGCAGTCACCATCTGCAGTGATTTTGGAGCCCAGAAAAATAAAGTCTATCACTGTTTCCCCATCTATTTGCCATGAAGTGATGGGACTGGATGCCATGATCTTAGTTTTCTGAATGTTGAGCTTTAAGCCAACTTTTTCACTCTCCTCTTTCATCAAGAGGCTCTTTAGTTCTTCTTCACTTTCTGCCATAAGGGTGGTGTCATCTGCATATCCGAGGTTATTGATATCTCTCCCGGCAATCTTGATTCCAGCTTGTGCTTCCTCCAGCCCAGCGTTTCTCATGATGTACTCTGCATATAAGTTAAATAAGTAGGGTGACAATATACAGCCTTGACGTACTCCTGTCCCAATCTGAAACCAGTCTGTTGTTCCACGTCCAGTTCTGTTGCTTCCTGACCTGTATACAGGTTTCTCAAGAGGCAGGTCAGGTGGTCTGGTAGTCCCATCTCTTGAAGAATTTTCCATAGTTTATTGTGATCCACACAGTCAAAGGCTTTGGCATAGTCAATAAAGCAGAAATAGATGTTTCTCTGGAACTCTCTTGCTTTTTTGATGATCCAGTGGATGTTGGCAATTTGATCTCTGGTTCCTCTGCTTTTTCTAAAACCAGCTTGAACATCTGGAAGTTCATGGTTCACATATTACTGAAGCCTGGCTTAGAGAATTTTAAGCATTACTTTATTAGCATGTGAGATGAGTGCAATTGTGCGGTAGTTTGAGCATTCTTTGGCATTGCCTTTCTTTGGGTTTGGAATGAAAACTGACCGTTTCCAGTCCTGTGGCCACTGCCGAGTTTTCCAAATTTGCTGACATATTGAGTGCAGCACTTTCACAGCATCATCTTTCAGGATTTGAAATAGCTCAGCTGGAATTCCATCACCTCCACTAGATTTGTTTGTAGTGATGCTTCCTAAGGCCTGCTTGACTTCACATTCCAGGATGTCTGGTTCTAGGTGAGTGATCACACCATCATGATTATCTGGGTCGCGAAGATCTTTTTTGTACAGTTCTTCTGTGTATTCTTGCCACCTCATCTTAATATCTTCTGCTTCTGTTAGGTCCCTACCATTTCTGTCCTTTATTGATCCCATCTTTGCATAAAATGTTCCCTTGGTATCTCTAATTTTCTTAAAGAGATTGCTAGTCTTTCCCATTCCATTATTTTCCTCTATTTCTTTGCATTGATTGCTGAGGAAGGCTTTCTTATCTCTCTGTGTTATTCTTTGGAATTCTGCATTCAAATGGGTATATCTTCCCTTTCCCTTTTGCTTTTTGCTTCCCTTCTTTTCACAGCTATTTGTAAGGCCTCCTTAGACAGCCATTTTGCTTTTTTGCATTTCTTTTTCTTGGGGAAGGTCTTGATCCCTGTCTCCTGTACAATGTCATGAACCTCTGTCCATAGTTCATCAGGCACTCTGTCTGTCAGACCTAGTCCCTTAAATCTATTTCTCACTTCCACTGTATAGTCAGAGTGATTTGATTTAGGTCATACTTGAATGGTCTAGTGGTTTTCTCCACTTTCTTCAATTTCAGTCTGAATTTGGCATGATCTGAGCCACAGTCAGCTCCTGGTCTTCTTTTTGTTGACTGTATACACCTTCTCCATCTTTGGGTACAAAGAATATAATCAATCCGATTTCAATGTTGACCATCTGGTGATGTCCACGTGTAGAGTCTTCTCTTGTGTTGTTGGAAGAGGGTGTCTGCTATGACCAGTGCGTTCTCTTGGCAGAACTCTATTAGCCTTTGCCCTGCTTCATTCTGTACTCCAAGGCCAAATTTGCCTGTTACTTTTTGGTTATTGTATTCTAAACCAGGAATTGGCAAATATTTTCTATAAAGAGCCAGATAGTAAATCTTTTAGTCTTGATAGGCTATACAATCTATGTTGCAACTATCCAATTTTGCCCTTGGAGTCAGGAAATGAATGGGGCTGTGTTCCAATAAAACTTTATTCATGGGCACTGAAATTAGAATTTCATATAATTTCCTTGTGTTACATAAGTTTTTTCTTGATTTGATTTTTTTCAACCATTAAAAAGGTAAAAAATCAGGACTTCCCTGGTGGGCCAGAGGTTAAGAATCTGCCTGCCAATGCAGAGGAGATGAGTTCGATCCCTGGTTTTGGAAGATTCCACATGTGGCGGGGCAACTAATCCCATGTGCCACAACTACAGAGCCCTCTATGCTCTGCAACAAGAGATGCCAGCACAGTGAAACTAGAGTAACCGCTGCTCACTGCAACTAGAGAAAGCCTGCTGGCAGCCATGAAGATCCAGTGCAGTCAAAAAATAAAATAAAATAAAGATTTTTAAATTAAAAGAAAATTTTTTAAAAATTAAAAAAAAAATCTTTAAGTTAAAAAAGAAAATTCCTTTAAAAAGGAAAAAGAAGTTAAAATCCAGAAACATATAACTGTGTAAAGCCACTCATCGGTGGTGGAGCCAGGAAAAGGATATGGATCTCTTAGCTCTTGACCTCAGGAAATTTCTCTGTACCCCATGATAGAACTAAAAGTTCAGAATTCAATTCATAAAAGCCTTTCATATCATAGTCAAAAGAAGGAAGGAACATTGACTCGGGTCTTCTGGTTAATCCGACTACACTTATAAATTATAACTTCCAAATACAGTGCAATGACGATAGTCATTAGTTGCTGAAGTTGTTCGTTGTTCAAGTTAGCTGAAATACTTCTCTGCCAAGCTCACAGACACCCTCGTGTGGCCACTAGAAATAATTGAAGCCAAACGATCATGAAAAATCTGGAGCTATCTAAAGTTAATGATGAAGTACAGCAAGATTGGTAGATAAAATAACGTAATAATAAAAAGTCACTATAATTATATTCTTTAGGCCCTGGCCAATGGCCAGGGGAAAAACTATCTTAGACCAAATCTCTAAGGAGATTTAAAGATTAGAATGGATGATTACTTAAGGCTTGTTTATAATACATCTCTCTTTATAATAAAGAAAAATATTCAACATATGTGGGGGCTGTATCATCTCATATTTTTGTAGGTTTTCCTCCACTATCAGTGATTCGGAATGACACAGCGTTCTGGGACTCCATGCAATTGCTACGTGTAGGGAATTGCTATGTGTAAGGTAGATGGAGAAGGGGACGGCAGAGGAGGAGATGGTTGGATGGCATCACTGACTCAATGGACATGAGTTTGAGCAAGCTCCGGGAGATGGTGAAGGACAGGGAGGCCTGGTGTGCTGAGTCCATGGGGCCACAGAGTCAGACACGACTGAGTGACTCCACAATAGCAGCAGCAACAACAAAGGTAGCTGAATCTGAGGGCTCTGCTGCAATGTCTCCTGTGAAACGTGACTACAGCTCAGCGGGCGGACGCAGAAGGAAGAGAGTACATCACAGAGAAGCTGACGCACTGCGGTGTTCAGGGTGCTCTCAACACCCACTCAACGCGGCGGGTTGACTGGGGAGTTGGTTTAACAGGAGTAGGTTAGAATGTGTCATTTGTATTAACAGGTTGACCTAAATGAATAGGCTGTGCCCCCCCAAACTGCTCAAAGACATGGTATTTGCCCCAATACAGAAAATCAGTGACAAAAGCCCTTGGATTAATTTTTTGTGTCACAAAATAAGGATGTACTAAAAAAATGACGGAGCCATGTCAAAAGGACAAGGGAACTGGCTTAAAGGGGTTCACACTGGCTGAATCTGGAGCAACTTGAACACTAAAATAACTACGAATGGCAACAGACAAAACCTATTAAGTAAGACAGAAATTGACGAGATCACACTGATAAAAAACAGAAGAAGGGGTAAAGGAGAGCAGATCCTCAGCTTGGAATGTCAGCGACAAATGCAGGAGGAATGACAGAACTGGGAAGAATCACGGCTTGGCGACCCCAGGAGCAACAACTGATTCAAGCAAGAATCGTCAATGGATGATGAAGTTTGGTGAAAAACAATATATCTGCCTAGTCTCAAGATGTATGCTCAGGAGACACAGCATTAATTACACAAAGGACAAACAGTAACCTCGCAGTGGAGAATACAGTGGAGATAATACCTTAACCAAATGTTCAAAGTTAACATCACCAGTGATGGGACACAGCAACAACCGGGGTGTTGCCTCATAGGATATGCTGAGGAAAACACAGAATCACCTCTGGGAAAATTCAGCCAAAGGCAAACTGAATCTAAAATGAGAAAACATCAGATACATCCAAACCAAAGGATGTGCCACAAGATAACTGACTTACATGCTTCAAAAATGCCAAGGTCGTGAAAGTCAGAGAAAGATGAGGACCTGTTTGGGATCGAAAGGTAACAGCAATGTTTACTAAACTGTAACAAATAATCTGGACCATTTCTTCTTGGTAAAAAGGATGTTATCGGGGACATGTGAAATCTGAATAAGTTTCAGATGTTAATGTAGTATCCACGTTAACTTCCTGATTTTGAGCTCTGTGTTGTGGTTATGCAGGAGAGTGTTTTCGTTTTGAGGAAATGTACACCAAAGTGTTTGGAGGTCACAGGGTATCATGCCTATGACTTACTCTGAAGTGGTTCATGGAACAATATACGTAGACAACGGGCCTGTGGACAGAGTGGGGGAGGAAGTGAGTGGGACGAATGGAGAAAGTAGCTTTGACACATATACACTATTGTGCATAAAATGGATAGTTGGTGAGAAGTTGCTGTAACACAGGGAGCCTAGTCCAGTGCCCTGTGATGACCTAGGGAGGTGGGATGGGGGAAAGGGAGGGAGGCTCAAGGGGAACGGATATATGTATAATTACGGCTGATTCACGAGGCTTTATGGTAGAAGCCAGCACAACATTGTAAAGATTAAAAAACAAAAAATTTTAAAAAAGGAAAAAATACATAGAAAGATTAAAATAAGCAAACAGTTTTAAAAGGTATAATTAGGTCTGGTGAAGAAAAACAAAACGGTAAATTACTTAGGTATACCTGAGAAGAGAAGTTATAAATAGAGCTTGGATTTAAGGATCTCAGGGGGAATGCTTTTTCTTTCTGGCATTTTTTTTTTTTAAATTGAAGGATAATTGCTTTACAGAATTTTGTTGGTTTCTGTCAAACATCAGTGTGAATCAGCCACAGGTGTACATGTGTCCCCTCCCTCTTGAACCCCCCTCCCATCTCCCTCCCCATCTCACTCCTCTAGGTTGATACTGAGCCTCTGTTTGAGTTTCTTGAGCCAGACAGCAGATTCCCCTTGGCTATCTAGTTTACATAAGGTAATGTGAGTTCCCATGCTACTCTCTCCATACATCTCACCCTCTCCTTCTTTTTATTATCAGCTACCTTCGGTGAACATATGCTCCTATCTAACTCACCAAAGATGAAGATACAGTGAAAAACTCAGAGGTGGCTTTATTTATAAATATGTATAATTTATAGCCATAATATTCATAATTATAAATAGTAGATGTAAAATTAAAATTAAATATATATTCATTTATAAATACATCTAAATATTTCTTTGAACTGGGCTTGGATGAGGAGTTAAATTTAGAACCTTCAGGTCTTCTGCTGTTTAATCTCAAGAGCAGTCAGTCGCTTAGCCTTCCTAAAGAGATGTCCAGCTGATTTTTACACTTTTAAGTACAATAATTGGGCGTCCTGGGTGACACTAGCGGTGAAAAACCCAATGTGGGTTCAATCCCTCAGTAAGGAAGATACCCTGGAGGAGGGCATGGCAACCCACTCCAGTATTCTTGCCTGGAGAATCTCATGGACAGAGGAGCCTGGTGGGCTACAGTCCATAGCGTTGCAAAGAGTGGGACACGACTGAAGTGACTCAGCACACACGCAAGTACAGTAATTATGAGCTACAGGATGGGGGAAAATCATACTTTAGTATTAAGGGAACTAGAGTGACAATAATAGCTATTATTTATTGCTGTGAAATGCAGAAGGAAATGGCGACCCACTCCAGTATCCTTGCCTGGAGAATCCCAGGGACAGAGGAGCCTGGTGGGCTGCCGTCTATGGGGTCGCACAGGGTCGGACACGACTGAAGCGACTTAGCAGCAGCAGCAGCATTGCTGTGAAATAGCCTTTATATGTTGGGTTGGCCTAAAAGTTCATTCAGGTTTTTCTGTAGCATCTTATGGAAAAATCCAAATGAACTTTCTGGCCAATCCAATATTTGCTGTGGGTTCTATGAGTTAACTCAAGCCAGACTTAGAGCACATGAATTTGTTTCTGAGATTATGTCAGGGCCTTCTCTTTCTGGGCAATGACTCTTATGTAAATACGATGGCAGAATGGTTGAGGTCATGATGACTCACAATCAAATGCAGCACTTTCCCCTTTGACTAGCACAAAACCCATAGAAGTTTTAGATTCTCCTAGCAGGGCTCTACAGATGCTGTTGTTTATGGAAAGGATTATTCAACTCACACCAGCTATGTGAAACATAAGGCCTTTGACAGCCTTTACGATAGACATATCTAAAAGGAAAAAAATAATAAAAATTATCCAGTATTCAGTTCTTTTCATTGAAGGGAAAACCCACTGCAGTATCATCAGAGCACTGTCAAGAAAGACTTGACAATTTCATTCAGAACCCCAGCAACTGGAAAGTCCCATGAGAAAACTGTAACTAGAATATTTATTCCTGCCTTACATGTACTTAGAAAACCAAGCACATATTTATAAGTACTCAGTCTAAGAATTAAACAAAAGATAAAATTAATGGATGCTATGCTTTTGAACTGTGGTGTTGGAGAAGACTCTTGAGAGTCCCTTGGACTGCAAGGAGATCAAACCAGTCACTCCTAAAGAAAATCAACCCTGAATATTCATTGGAAGGACTGATGCTGAAGCTGAAGCTTCAACACTTTGGTCACCTGATGTGAAGATTTGACTCTTTGGAAAAGACCCTGATGCTGGGAAAGACTGAAGGCCACCTAACAGTACCCCATCACGATGGTCACAGTGATGGGTTCAGGGATGGGCATGTGACCTCACGGACCCGCTGGAGCACTTCTGAGGACTTCTGCTGGAGTTACAGGCCAAGACATGCCCCCCTTTGATGGGATTACCAGCTGAGAATCATGCAGTGCCTAGCGCTGCAGGGCTATCTTTGGCATCTTTGCCACCAGATGGAGAAAGATGGCAAGAATAAAGCTACCTCAGGAAAAGCATAGCCAAAGGGAGAGAGTCCTGGGCCCCATGTCACTCCACAGTGACACGGGAACGCCTATGGAGCCCTTGGTTTGAGCTGAACCTGAGGTCTGGGGACTTCCTGGTTATATGAGCCAATTTTCCCCCTTCTGTAGTTTAAGTTAGTGAGAAGAGAACTTTTGCCACATTCAATACCTTTTCTTTTTCCATAAAAAATCTGGAATCACATGAAATAATAGGTCCTCTATTCAAAGTCTTGAGGAGAAACTATTCTTTTAACTGTCAGCTTAACCCTAGCATCCCAAATACATTCTCTGAAGTCATAAATGCCATGCAACGAGGCTGTATCACGGGTCAGAATTAGAATTAGCATAAGGCGATTTTCCTGAGAGATCTAATACACAGGGTCCATGGTGAACTGAAGCAGAGAAAACCAGGAATATAGAGACTGGGAACTGCTAAAGTATTAAAAAGATTTTGAACACATTTGGGAACTATTGGCTTAAGCAAATTGAATGGGTTTCATTATTGGGACTTCTCAAAGCCAGATACTTATTAATTATAATTTCATCTCTAAGCATCTCCCAGGTTATGTTTAACAGCTCGAACATGGATTCTTTACTTTTTGAAAAGGGTTCTGAGAATATGCCTTCAGAAACACCTGCCTATATGTATTTCTATAAACATAGCTTATTTGTCCTGATCATTTTGCTTGATCTCTCTCCTTTCCTTAGCAGCTAACCATTTTCATGATTTCAATGAAAACCTCCATGCTAACGATCACTGTGACTCTTGAGAGTTCGGCGTTTCAGTCCACTTGTTAATATCCAATTACTGACTGTCAGTGGAATATCTCAGCATTATCTCAAATACAGCATGTCTGAAATGTCTTAACCCTATCTCCTCTCCAACTTTCCTGATTCCTTCAATGACCTGCTGCTTGGCCGGACACCCACACTAGAAACATACAGGATTTTTCCAGCCTTTCGGCACTGACTCACACCTGGCCATCACCACAGCTTCACCGTTGCCCTGCTGCACTCAGGGTTCTTTCCCAGATGGCACATCACCACCAAGTCCACCTTTCTTACACAGCCTTCACTATTCCATGTACTTTCCCACGAGGATCTTCAGCAGCTCTCAGTCACAGGAGCCTAAAAATCTCACTGGGTTTCCACACAGCTTGGTTACCCCTATTTGGGTGACAATTTGCATAACTTCCCCCCAAACCCCATATGCTTAGGTTTTACAATATGCTGCAGATGTGCTTAACACAGACCAAGGGTTGCTGAGGCGAGCTTCCTTTCAACTGCTTTTAAAAACATCTTGTGTCAATAAGACCATGCTGAAACGAAAGCATACTCGATCTTCTGAAATCCCCCTTTCTGAGGATCCCAGACCTGGCTCGTATCCTCACCCCTGCTCTGGGGTACCCCCACCCATCCCCCGGTCTCCTTGGGATAGCCGGTATTGAACCCAGATTTGTGCTCTGGGCTTTGTGCTTGCATTGCATTGGCTGTGGTGTTTGTCCAGGGCTCCTGCGGTGTCTGTGTCCACGTCACTCCGGACTTGCGGGGATCCAAGCCTATGGCACAAGTCTTCCTCTCATTATGGAAACACAAGGTGCCTGTTTGTGCCTGTGGTCGTTTTGTCTAGATTGCCTGGAATGCCCTTCCCTCTCCTTTTCAACTATCCAAACACATAAATAGTAGGAAAGTTCAACTGAAGCCCCATCTGCTTTGCTTATGAATTTCATCCTCACAGGTGCCTCTCCTCTGAACTACTACAGCACAGGGTTTAAACCCCACAATTTAACACTGAACTACACTGGAAGGACAGATGCTGAAGCTGAAGCTCCAATACTCTGGCCACCTGATGTGAAGAACTGCCTCATTGGAAAAGACCCTGATGCAGGGAAAGACTGAAGGCAGGAGGAGAAGGATGGGATGGCAGCAAAGAAAGAGATGGTTGGATAGTGTCACTGACCCAATGGACATGAATCTGAGCAAATCCAGGAACAGTGAAGGACAGGGATGCCTGGTATGCTACAGTCCGTGGGGTGGCAAAGAGTCAGACACGACTTATCAACTGCAACAACACATTCTTTTGCACTGCTTGTTGCTGTTCCTTGACTATCAGTCTCACCTCCACAATTATATACTATAAACTTTCAGGGCATAAAAACCACGCTTCACATTTCAGTGTTCCCCCACCCTCCACAGGGCATATGCTGGTAGCTACAGAGTCGTGCTCCACAGGAACACTCAGGTGGGCTGATTGTCAAGCGCCTCAAATATCTCTTGCTGGTCCAGCCTGGCATGCTGCAGTCCATGGAATCACAAAGAGGTGGACATGACTTAGCAACTGAACAACAACTATTTCCTTAATTCAATACATGACAGCCTGCCAATGCCACAAAGAAACTCTCCAGCTTGGATCACCATCATCTTTCTAGGAAATTGTGGTTTGTTGACTTTCCTAAAGCTGGGCTAGAGTATAAACACTTATCATGTGAGAATCAACTAGAAATATGGGGGAGGGATGATAGACACAGAAGACCGGGGCTCGATTCCTGGGTCAGGAAAATCCTCTGCAGAAGGAAATGGCAAACCACTCTAGCATTCTTGCTGGGAAAATCCCATGGCTAGAGGAGCCTGGTGGGCTACGGTGCAGAGGGTTGCAAAGGGTTGGACACGACTGAGCACATGTGCCCAGCAAGTGAAATGATCACAGATTTAATATAACCTATCTGTCACAAAAGGACTGATGGAGTTTCTCTACTTTTCTCTGTGCTCCCTGACTTCTGCTTTTTTTTTTATGCTTTATCACAAACACTTTAAAATTTTATTAACTTTCTACTTTATATAAGTTTTGAAGATTACTTTCCATTTACAGTTAATACATAATATTGGCTATATTCCCCATTGTACAATACAACCTTGAGCCTGTCTTCTGCCCAATAGTTTGTACCTCCCACTCCTCCACCCCGATATAGACCCCCTGCCCAGTGGTAACCACTAGCTTGTTCTCTATATCTTATCACAAACACTTTTTAAAATGATACTGTGGCAGATAAACATTTGGGACTCTTGCTTTCCCACAATCACAGCAGTTCTGTTTTCACTGGTGATTGAGATCACCCTTCTCAAATTTGAGAGGCTTCAGTTTTCCTCTAAACACTCCACAGTGATTGAGCTACATCCTTGAGGATAAGCGTATTTATGTGTGGGTCCTGCCTATCAATGGCCCGTTTTAAAAACAGAGATGCGAGATTCCCCAGGGTTAATCATTAGTGCTGGAAAAGCAAAGGTTGATATCATTGCCAAGGCAGTTAGTTTAGTGGTGATGGTGGATACCCTGTTAGCCCACTCCTCTCCTCACTGAATCAGGACCACTGGAGCTGTGATTGTCTTTACCCCTCTCCCACCAGCAGGCTTGCCCCTTCGGAAACCAAGTTCAGATCCCTCTGCCTTGTTCACTTAAACAACATGGAAATTTTGCAACATTTTAACCTATTTTATTTCTTTATCAAAAGAAAGAGCATCAGGGATTTAAGAAATGGTATAAGAATCACTAGGAATTCTGTTTTCTATCATAAATATGAAGGAACAGCGACCTCCCTGGTGATCCAGGGGTTAAGACTTCCCTTCTAATGCAGGGCTTCCCTGATAGCTCAGTTGACCCTGGTCTGATCCCTGGGTCAGGAAGATCCCCTGGAGAAGGGAAAGGCTATCCACTCCAGTATTCTGGCCTGGAGAATTCCATGGACTGTATAGCCTGTGGGGTCACCAAGAGTTGGACATGACTGAGCAACTTTCACTTCACTTCCAATGCAGGGGCGTGGGTTTGATACCTGGTCACGGAGATAAGACCCCACATGCCTCAGGGCCAAAAAACCAAAACATAAAACAGAAACAATATTGTAATAAATTCAATAAAGACTTTAAAAATGATCCACATTAAAAAAAAACAAAACAACAACAACTTAAAAAAAAAGCAGCTCCAAAGATCCTTATTACTGCTGGTCACAGAGCTGTATAATATTGCTTGGTTCCTCAGAAATACTGACTTCCAGGGGAACCAACATGATCTGATGGGGTTATACGTAGACAAACACCTAAGTATTTCATTTTTAGGTGGAGCTTTTTTTGTAAATGGTACATATATTTAAAATTTTTGGTTTATAATGATTAATTGCTAGGATATAAAAATGATTAATTTTTGACTTTGCTAAACTCGCTT
Organism: Cervus elaphus; assembly: GCF_910594005.1. Taxonomy (NCBI): domain Eukaryota; kingdom Metazoa; phylum Chordata; class Mammalia; order Artiodactyla; family Cervidae; genus Cervus; species Cervus elaphus. The sequence continues at coordinate 12,796,877 of NC_057844.1, forward strand.
AGTTGAAAGACTTTATTTTGGGTGTTGTTTGGGGGGTTTTTTGGGTAGATTCTGTGGGATTTTCTAGATAGGCAATTTATCTACAAATAGTGACAGCTTTATTTCTTCCTTCCCAATGTATACTTCTACTTATTTTTCTTGCTGTTGCACTGGCTACGACTTCCAGTTTGACGCTGAACAGGAGTGACGGGTGTACAGTTGTGGTCGCCCCTGTCTTGTTCCCAATCTTAGAGGGAAAGCACTCAGTCTTTCACCATTAAGTATGGAGCCAGCTGTAGGGCTACAGATGCCGTTTACCAGGTTGAGGAAGTTCTCTTCTATTTCTGTTAATAATTTGCTGAGAGTGCCCACTTTGATGGCTTTGAGTCAGGACCAGGAGATTCTGAGGGGAAAGGGGAAACACAGCCAGTTCAACGGCAGTTCAGATTCTGGTCTGACTCAATCCATCTGCTATCACTTCTTTTTCAGGGACCTCAAACAGCTGCTGAATGTATCCTGCCCATATTTTATTGTTAAATTCAGTGAGAGACAGGGTAAGCATGTGCTTACTCCACCTTATTCAGACTCAGTACTCCTCTTGAGTCATTTTGATGTGAAATAAGGAAAACTAACCAGTTTACTCAGTTTTATTAAAAAAATATGTATTTTAAGAAGTGTCTAGAAAAAAAAAGTGTCTAGGATCCAGAGATGAGTTAAATTAAACCTCTGTTTCATGGCTGCTCTTATTCCTCTTATTTACCTGGTAAATTCCTACTTGTTATTGTCCTAAACCAATCTTAAACTTTTATCAAAGTAATAAATATAAACAGATTAATAACCAAACAGCACTACAAGATGTATAACAAAATCAGCAACCCTGACCTCTACCATCTTTACCCCCGATTCTCACTCCCCACAGGTAGCCAGCCACTTCAACTCTGCTCACCATGTCTCATGCTATTTACCTTTTTATTTTAAATAATCTTCTTACAGTCTCTTTAAAATTTCAGACGTTATCTATTTACTTCCTACTATGAAAGGTGAGGATTATTTCACCTATCTTACCTAGAACACACATCTCATGTTCCCTCCCCTTATCCTCCTAATAAACTTTGGTTAAATAAAATTGTTTATGCTCTTACTGTATACTTTATTATTACTATATATGTACAGTAATACATTACTATATGCAGGATGTATGTTATTACATATATTTTTAATTATAACAACACACACATATATACTATAACAGTTCAGTTGTTCAGTTCAGTCAGTTCAGTTGCTCAGTCTTGTCTGACTCTTTGCAACCCCATGGACTGCAGCACGCCAGGCCTCCCTGTCCATCACCAACTCCTGTAGCTCACTCAAACTCATGTCCATTGAGTCAGTGATGCCATCCAACCATCTCATCCTCTGTCATCCCCTTCTTCTTCTGCCTTCAATCTTTCCCAGCATCAGGGTCTTTTCCAGTGAGTCAGTTCTTGACATCAGGTGGCCAAAGTATTAGAGTTTCAGCTTCAGCATCAGTCCTTCCAATGAATATTCAGGACTGATTTTCTTTAGGATGGACTGGTTGGATCTCCTTGTAGTCCAAGGGACTCTCAAGAGTCTTCTCCAACACCACAGTGCAAAAGCATCAATTCTTTGGTGCTCAGCTTTCTTTACAGTCCAACTCTCACATCCATACCTGACTTCTGGAAAAACCATAGCTTTGACTAGATGGACCTTTATTGGCAAAGTAATGTCTCTGCATTTTAATATGCTGTCTAGGTTGGTCATAGTTTTTCTTCCAAGGAGCGTCTATTAATTTCATGTCTGCAGTCACCATTTGCAGTGATTTTGAAGCCCCCCAAAATAAAGTCAGCCACTGTTTCCCCATCTATTTGACGTGAAGTGATAGGGCCAGATTCCATGATCTTAGTTTTGTGAATATTGAGCTTTAAGCCAACTTTTTCACTCTCTTCTTTCACTTTCATCAAGAGGCTCTTTAGTTCTTCACTTTCTGCCAATAAGGGTGGTATCATCTGCATATCTGAGGTTATTGATGTTTCTCCCGGCAGTCTTAATTCCAGCTTGTGCTTCCTCCAGCCCAGTGTTTCTCATGATGTACTCTGCATATAAGTGAAATAAGCAGGGTGACAATATACAGCCTCAACGTACTCCTTTCCCCACTTGGAACCAGTCTGTTGTTCCATGTCCAGTTATAACTGTTGCTTCCTGACCTGCATACAGAGTTCTCAGGAGGCAGGTCAGGTGGTCTGGTATTCCCATTTCTTTAAGAATTTTCCACAGTTTGTTGTGATCCACACAGTCAAAGGCTTTGGCGTAGTCAATAAAGCAGATGTTTTTCTGGAACTCTCTTGATTTTTTGATGATCCAGTGGATGCTGGCAATTTGATCTCTGGTTCCTCTGCCTTTTCTAAATCCAGCTTGACCACCTGGAAGTTCACGGTTCATGTACTGTTGAAGTCTGGCCTGGAGAATTTTGAGCATTACTTTGCTAGCATGTGAGATGAGTGCAAATGTGCGGTAGTTTGTACATTCTTTGGCATTGCCTTTCTTTGGGATTGGAATGAAAACTGACCTTTTCCAGTCCTGTGGCCATTGCTGAATTTTCCAGATTTGCTGGCTTTCCAGATATTGAGTAGCAGCACTTTCACAGCATCATCTTTTAGGATTTGAAATAGCTCAACTGGAATTCCATCACTTCCACTAGCTTTGTTTGTAGTAATGCTTCCTAAGGCCCACTTGACTTCACATTCCAGGATGTCTGGCTCTAGGTGAATGATCACACTATCATGGTTATCTGGGTCATGAAGATCTTTTTTGTATAGTTCTTCTGAGTATTCTTGCCACCTCTTAATATCTTCTGCTTCTGTTAGGCCCATACCACTTCTGTCCTTTATTGATCCCATCTTTGCATGAAATGTTCCCTTGGTATCTCTAATTTTCTTGAGATCTCTAGTCTTTCCCATTCTATTGTTTTCCTCTATTTCTTTGCACTGATCACTAAGGAAGGCTTTCTTATCTCTCCTTGCTATTCTTTGGAACTCTGCATTCAAATGGCTATATCTTTCCTTTTCTCCTTTGCCTTTCACTTCTCTTCTTTTCTCAGCTATTTGCAAGGCCTCATTAGACAACCATTTTGCCTTTCTTTTTCTTGGGGATGGTCTTGATCACTATAACACACACACACACACACACACACACACACACACACACACACACACATATACGAATTTCCCAGGTGGCTCAAGTGGTAGAGAATCTGCCTACGCATGTAGACGTAAGAGACCAGTTCAATCCCTGAGTTGGGAAGATGCCCTGGAGGAGGAAATGGCAACTCACGCCAGTATTCTTGCCTAGAAAATCTCATGGACAGAGGAGCCTGGCAGGCTACAGTCCATGGGGTCACAAAGAGTAGGGTACAGCTTAGTGACTGAGCACACACACACACACAATAATGTGTATATACTATTACATACTATTATTCTATATGGCTTTCATTATCCCCACTAACAGGTGCTCTTTACTAATCATTATTTGTCTCTCACTAACTGTTCCCCAAATTCTCCAGCAGAGCTGTTAAATTCTCTCAACATTACCAGCTCCCCTTTCCCCCTTACAGCACCTGTTCTTTCTGGAAGCCTGTTTTCCCACTTTGCGTTGCGTGGTGTTTTCAGGTGCAGCTGTCATTCCAGAATATCCTTTCATGGTCATGCTGGGAATCACCTTTGCCTCTTCCGTGGCTAAGACCTCCCCACCCTTTCCTCCTCTCTCTTAATTTATTCCCTCCTCTTGTTGAGAGTACACCATGAAGGGTAAGGAATGAAAGTTTTTTGAGACTTGTATGTTTAAAAAATAAGTCTTTAGTCTACCCTTACATTTGATTAGCAACTTGGCTGGGTATAAAATTCTAGGTTGGAAATAATTTTCCCTTTAGTTTCCAATGCTGCTGAGGAGAAGCCTAATGCCATCAGGATTTATAGTAAATTTTATATAACCTGTTTCCCACTTCCCTCAGGTTAGAAGTTTTCAGCTTTGTCTCTTTACCCACAGGGTTCGAAAGTTTCAAGAGACTATGCTTTGGGGTGTGTGCATGAGTGTGTGTGTTTTCCACTTATTAAACTGAATATCTGTCCTTTAGTGAAATTTTCTTAAATTACTTTTTGGGTAATTTCCTGTTCTTTCATTTTCTGTTTCTGGAATTTGTATTAGTCTGATAAGATCTATCATCTCTCTTCTATTTTCAATTTCTTCATCATTTGCAAGAGTTCTCTAATGTCCAATCCTTTTATTGAATTTATTTCTGCTACCACTTTTAATTTCCAAGAATTCTTTCTTATTCTTTGAATATCTTAAAATTCTTTTAGTAGCTTAAAATAGCATCAAGTTTTTATTTTATAATATATTGTCTTATCTCTCTGAGAATACCAATTTTCACTTTGTGAAATGTTTTTCTGCTTTCTGTATAAGCTTTATTTCTCTGTTCACTTGTTTTGACTTCCATCTTTTGTACAAGAGGCTATCCATTAATAGTTAAGAATAAGGTATTAAAAAGTGCATTGATTTTTTTTGCAGAAAATCAGGGCTTGCCAACAAGTGGGTCTTCTTGTAAGGTTAGCAGGGAGAAATTTCCAAATGTCAGCATCAGAAAGGCTTTTCTCTAGAGTCATAGATGTAGAAAGAAAACAAACTATGGTTACAGGGGAAAGGGAATTGGATAAATTAGAGATTGGGACTGACATATACACAGAACTATATACAGAACATGTATCTAATAAGGACCTACTGGATAGCACAGAGAACTCTACTCAGTACTGCAATGGCCTATGTGGGGAAAGAATCTAACAAAGAGTGAATGTATTTAGATGTATCACTGGCTCACTCTGCTGCAGACCTGAAACTAACACAGCACTGTAAATCAACCATACTCCAATAAAACTGTTTTTAAAAAGTCCTATCCTCAATAGGAGACAAATAGCTTTCCTATGGATAAACAATGTACTAACTCTAATGTTATTTTGTATGTTAGTACATTTTTACTCATCTCCTTATAAACTTTATCTTAAAAATGATTGTTTCATCCTATAGACTGTATTTTTTTGTGTATATGGACTCAAAGTGATAAGAAAACCAATAAAAATATTTTCCTTACAAAAAAAAAGAAATAAAAATAAAAATAAATTTTTTAAAAAAAGGCTTTTCTCCTATGCATGTCAGTTTTCAGAATATTTTCCCAATCTCCTGCTTAAGGAGTATAAATATGGATGGCAGCTTCATGAGATCTAAATAGGGAAAGTAGACTCTCACTTTCTCCTTTTGTTGGCTATATGGTCTCACTCCTGTCTTTTTTTGACAATACTGGGTTGTTGTTGTGGCAAGCCAGCCTCTCTTGTTGCAGTGAGCAGACTCTCTAGTCGTGACACACAGGTTTAGTTGCCCCATGGCATGTGGGATATTAGTTCCCCATCGAGGGATTGGACCCACAACCCCTGAATTGGAAGGTGGATTCTTAACCACTGGACCACCAGGGAAGTCCTTCACTGCTGTCTTATACTACGCAAATCTCCATTGCAGCTCCTGTCTCCTGCAAGGGAGAGGAGAGCTGGCTGGCCAGGTGCATAAGATGGAGGAGAAAATCTGCATTTCTAAGTGGCCTCTACATGGGCTTTCGACTAACCTTCCAGTTTTCAGTGCTGCCCTGTACTCTGGTCTTCTTTGGAACACGGTGTCTTCAAGTCCTGACGCTTTATGGGCTTCCCAGAGTAAAGCTTGCATCTCTCCCTCTGGACGAAGGAGTTGTTCACTCAGTTGTTAACAAGTTGTTAACTCAGTCACCACCCCCTCGTGTATTTTTTAACCCTCTAAAGTATTGATGCATCTCCAATTCTCTTTGTCCTTGTGGTTTCATACCTTTTCCACCCTTTATTGTTCACTTACTGGGAGTTTGGCAAGACGCAAAACCAATCACCTGTGTTTGACTTGTCAGGACTCCCTTTCCCTCTCCTTAAAAACCAGAAGCAGGTATTATTTTACCTTAGAGCCCCTTCCAAGGATAGAGTTAAGTGCTCTCTGCTCCCCTCTGGTCCCTTACTCATGCTTCCATCACTTTCTTCCCCACTCTGCTCCACAGTTTATTTGGCTACAGCTCTACTTGACTGTAAGTTTCCTGCAGCTGTACCTGGCTCTCATTAATTTCTTTATCCTAGCAACTCTAGGAGCTCAAGAATGTCAATTAAACAAATAAATGAAAGAATGAGTGGAACTATTTAAAAGGAGAGGCTAGACGTGGTACTTGTGGCTTGACCTTGTAAGGAAACAAAATACAAAGAGAGACATTTTTAGAATGTTATAAGGAGATAGAAAAGAACACTGTACATAGACAAACTGGGAAAGACAGCTCCAAATTCGGCTTGCTCTTTACTGTTCTCGGACTCAAGCTAAAGATGATGTACATTTCACTGTGTGCTTTTGGTCCCGTCCTAATTTGTCTTTTGAATAAGGCTAAACACTAGTTGTCCTACCACTGATTTCCTGCTTTTCTTGCAGCTGACAAGTTTAGGCAGGCCATTTTTTTCCTATTCCCTTTTTGGGCCTGACAAAACTCTTCCTAAACAGGATTATAAACAAACCCCACTTTTGACAATAAGATAGATGATGAATTATGTAACTCATTGTGTCATGATGTAATATTAGGTGTCTGGGTAACACGGCTTCCTTTAAATTTGGCTTTGTTTCCACAGAAGCATTAGAGAATTCTGTAGACCAGTAATACTGATATTCTAAGTTTCTAATCTTTATTTGTTTACTGAGTACTTTGTGTCAAGTATAAATTGCATTTCATTCTTATAACAACTTTGCAACGTACAATCGTACTGTCTTTATATTATGGCTGGAAAGTGGGGATTAGAAAGGATAAGTAATTTGCCGAAGATCACTTAAAAAGTGGTACATGGATTTGAACCTGGGTTTGACCATTTAAAATTTTAGGCTCTTAAATAATAGGCTATACCACTTACGAAATGACAATTTTCTATATAAATATAAGAGCAAGGTTTTATTTCTACAGTCATTGTGATGTGTTGATTACACATAACTAAATATATAAAATGAGCTCAGAACCACAAAAATTCTAGAGTCTTTGTTCATCAACATATTCATTGCCTTTGATATCTCAACTTTTAACTGGTATATTACAGAACTGATTTTCTTTCCTTATATTTTATTTTATATTTTTTTCTTCACTTTCCTTATATTTTAAATAGATATTACTGAGATTACTTCTTTGCTGCTATTGTTTAGTCGCTGAGTCGTGTCTGACTCTTTTGCAACCCCGTCAACTGTAGCCCACCAGGCTGCTCTGTCCATGGAATTTCCCAGGCAAGAATACTGGAATGGCTTGCGATTTCCTTCTGCAAAGGATCTTCCTGACCCAGGGACTGAACCTGAGTCTCCTGTATTAGCAGATGGATTCTTTACCATCAGTCACCTGGGAAGACCAAGATTACTTCCTTTCTTGCTGATTTTATTCTCAGACAGTATGCACTGGAGATACAGCTCCATATAAAATAAGGATCTTAAATTAAAGAGGTTATGAGAGAAAGGAGTTGAAATATTTCTGTGATTTGAAAAGCAATTTCCTTAGGTTAAGCCTTTTCTAAAATATAAAAGCTAAATAATGTTCCTACTTTTAATATTACTTTAAAACTCTAATACCAATGATTTTCATAATTTATAGAGTTATCTTTTTGTTGGATATGCACAAAAATTTAATGAAAATTCATGGACTCTCTAAACTCATAAGTTTGTTGATTTGCTTGTCTTGGGAAGGTGGTTGCCGATTTAAGTTTAGCTCCATTTACCAGTTACTGACAAATTTGTGATCCAATGGAAGCACTACTTCTGGAGCAATACAAAAATCAACTGGCAAGTTCCTTTTGAAAAAGTTTATAAGAAAGGAGCCCCTTACGTACGAACCCATGAGTGTCATCCCATTTGAGTATAGACTTCTTCCCAACTCTTTGCTCAAACTGAATTCCCGATTCAAGAAGACCATTGCCAGTCTGTAACTGGCACAAGTGCAGGCTTCAACATTTCCCAGAGATGACATGACTCCATCTTACCTGTTTTCTCAGTAGTACCTCCTCCCCTTTTCTTTGCCTTTCTCTCTTCTTAGCTGCCTTTCCATTGTCTTATTTCTGAAGGACCCTGTGGTTAGCTAGCTGTCATAATTCTCCTTGGGGAGTTAGTTAAAGGCTTGATCAAGCCAGGGGCATACTGGAGCCAAACTGTACTAGTTTGCAAGAGATGCTTGCTAAATATTCATAGATTTTTGTGAGCAGACGGTTAACCTTTGGCAGCTTTAAACCAGTCATGGAGGAGTATTTACTCCCTGAAGACTGGCAAAACGATAAACTGCCCTCCCCATCCCCTATCGACCAGAGAGCTGGCCTATTGGCCCTTTCCTGGGTACTACTCTCCCCAGAGGACCTTGCACTTTCTAACGTGAGCAGAAATGCTGTTCAAAGTCTAGATTCAAAATGAATTTCTATGGCTGGGATTTCTCTAACAACAATAAACAAAGGAAAAATCATTATGGGCATTGCCTAACTGTTACCACATAGTCAAAGAGCTAGACCATCTTGATGAAAACAAGTTCTACTGATCCATGACCAGGAGATACAGTGAGGAATTATTTTTAAAAAAATTTTTTTAAAGAAGTATTGCTTTTCTGGGCCAAGGAAGATTCCCAAAGATACATGTATGTATAACAGTCCTATAAAATGTGTATCATTCTATAACAGTGAGCCACTGAATCAGACTATTTTCAGAATCAGTGACCAAAGTCAAGGGTGGACTATGCTGCTTAAAAAGAACAAAGAATTGCAAACCTCCACAGAAGAGCTGGAGGTAATGTAGCTGGCAGAGTGAAAAACTAAACTTACTAATAGAGTATCAGTTAAATAATCTTGTGGTTTCCAAAACCAAAAGTGGGCCTTAACATTCTTACCAAAATCTTAAAAAATCATAACTGTTGGACTTATAGTTAAAGCAAAACCCAGGCCTAGTTACAGCAAATGACATTTACTCTAAGCATATCTTCTTTAAAAGGTTAGAGGTGCTTAATATAAACTAGTTATCTTTCCTACATATTTTTGTCTATGCCACCATTTTCAAATATTTACTGTATCTATTATGTGCTACACACTCTCTTAACTATAAGGATCAATATGTTCCATCCCACACTGTTTCAGAGAGTCTATCAATTTTTAAAGTATATACTTAAGGAAGTATTATTCAAAGGTCTCAAAGATATTCTACTAGTAAAAATGAAGGATTTCGTTTCTGGTCAGTTTATTGTGCTTGCTTGTGTTTGCATGCTCAGTGTGTGATCCTCTGTCCATGGGACTTCCCAGGCAAGAATCCTGGAGTGGGTTGCCATTTCCTTCTCCAGGGGATCTTCCTGACCCCGGGATTGAACCTGTATCACCTGGCAGGTGGATTCTTTACCACTGTGCCACTTGGGATAGTTTATTGTAACTAGACAATAACATTTGAAAGTTGCAATCTTTTAGCCTTTGTGCTCCCACAAGAATAGTCACCAGGAGCTTTTTAGAGAAGATGATTTGCTTTCTGAGGAAAACTGTGGTGTAGTTTTAATAGCCTTCTTGGGAGGATCCGAATGTAACTAAATAAAAATATGGAAACTATGCTTTATAGAGAACACTTTATAAGCTAGTCAGAAAAATTTTGCTTATAAGTAACCTGTGCTTCTGAAAATATGGTCTAAAAGTAGTAAATACGGATTCCTAGTAACGGGCTCTTGAGCTACAGTTACAGTGACACTTTGAGTTTGTTGTTATGGTTGTTTACTATAATACAAACACATCGTACCATCAAAGCATGTAAAATTAGTGAACACATGGATATGCAGCTCAAAAGATACTTCCTTTCAAGCTACACTCACAAGAAAACTATCAATGAATGCATTAAACAAACACTGAAACTCAAAGCAACAATCACTTTAAAGCTAATACTTCAAGAAGGCTGAAATGTATCAAAGTCATAAAGTATATAATGGACAGAGTTGATCTAAAAGATAAACAGTTCTTCTGACACCAGGAAAAGGAATCAGGGAAAGACGGGGGTCAATAAGTGGTGAATGGCCTGGCAGGTTGTCTGCCTGACCTTCACTGTTGACCTAAAGGAGCATCTCATGACCAGTAAGAACCGCCTAAAACAGGTGTGTACAAACCTCCTTACTAGCAGATCTGCGGCTTCGTCAAACCCCTGGACTGTAAACCAGGGCTTTTAATTTCTATGATGGAAAGTAAGTCCATTCGGCCACTAGATGGAGATCAGGTTATTCTGCTGTTGACAGGGAAGCTGCCGGCAGTTGGTAAATGAGAAGCATGTTACTGAGAACCTAATTCTCTTTTCTCAGTACTTCTATGGAAGGTATTTTCCAAGCACGCAGATCAGGAGCAGACCTATGTCCAATAAAAGGTCCATAAAGAGCAACAGGCGGTGGTAGTGGTAAAGAACCTGCCTGCCAAGGCAGAAGACATAAGAGATGCAGCTTCGATCCCCTGGGTCAGGAAGATCCCCTGGAGGAGGGCATGGCAACCCACTCCAGTGTTCTTGCCTGGAGAATCCCATGGACAGACGATCCTCACAGGCTACAGTCCATTGGGTCGCAAAGAGACACGACTGAGGCACCTTAGCACGCAGCACAATGAGCAAGAGGCTGAAGGATCTATTAAGAAGGTAGTTGTAAAAGACACATTTTTGCTTAAGTATATATTTTTAGTATCAACAAAGTGTATCACGGAACATCGGAGATGGAAGGAGAACACTGGATAACATCTACTCTTATTTTCCAAATGGAACTATCATTCCATTCTGAATTATGTAACTTTATTACTGAATAAATCTTATTTCTATGATAGCTGAACTTTAAACTGGAGACATAATGTTACACATTTTCCAGAAAATGTATGGTCTATAGAAAGATCAGATACTGCCCTACATACTATAGCAGAGTATTTTTTATTATTTTTGAGATATTATATGCTGTACTTCTGTGCATTTCTAACTTAGGAACTGTATGTGAAATTGCTCAGTTGTGTCCGACTCTTTGCAATCGCATGGACTGTAGCCTACCAGGCTTCTCCGTCTGTGGAATTTTCCAGGCAAGAGTACTGGAGTGGGTTGCCATTTCCTTCTCCAGGAGATTTTCCTGACCCAGGGATTGAACCCAGGTCTCTCTGCAGGCAGATGCTTAACTGCTTAAGCCACCAGGGAAGCCCAGGAACTATATATATTCATTCAATAAATAGCCAGTTACATAAAGACCAATAAAAGATTGAGAGAGTTAAAAAGAATTCCATTCGTTATCAAAAAGCTTCAATTTCATGTATATGGGTATGAGGAGAAACAAGCATGTTATCTATCATGTACCAATCCCAGCTAAAGAGCTGGGAATACAGCGGTGCACAACAGCCAGAGGAAGTCACTGGGAAGAGAAGCGCTACAAGGTTAAAACACAAACGGGTTAATTTTTGCAGTGGTGGAGACTAGCTATCAAAATCATGAGTGACACTCCTTTTAAAACTTCTGTTGTGAAGGAAACTTAATTTAGACCACAAACCTTGGCCATGGGGAAAACTTGACCTTTGATCTCTGTAACACCTGAGAAATTGAAATAAAACCTAAGATAGTCAAACACAATAGGGCTTCCCTAGTGGCTCAGCTGGTAAAGAATCTGCCTGCAATGCGGGAGACCTGGGTTCCATCCCTGGGTTGGGAAGATCCGCTGGAGAAGGGAAAGGCTACCCACTCCAGTATTCTGGCCTGGAGAATTCCATGGACTGTATAGTCCATAGCATCACCAAGAGTCAGACCCAACTGAGTGACTTTCACTTTCGCTTTTCATCAGTTGCTGTAATGAAGAAAGGACCTTAATTCAGACAAAGAAGAAACTTAATCTTTAGAATAATAATAGAAGCAGAACCATAGTTAATTAATTTTCTAATAACTGTTATGGATAGCAACCAACATTCAGTCTGTTACTGTGATAGATCCATTGCACTTAATGACATGTTTATTTTAGAGTAATACATTTGTTTCAGCTTAATTGAATTAATATAGTCATACCCTTTCAAAAGAATTTGAGGTTGCTGGCCTATATTTGTTTATGATTTTCAAAATGCTCCTGTAAGCTAAAAAGATGTATTACTCATTCATGCATACACAATACATATATATTTCTTCTCTAAGGGAAATCATAAACATAACCACATAAAATAGCAATTAATAATTAGATGTCAATGGTAGTTTGTCGAAATCTCTTATCTTGTTATCGTCTATATCAATAACTGGTTCTTTACAGAGCAACAGAGTTGGCAGGAACCTACCTTTCTTTTTGCTGGATAAGAATGGAATATAAACAAAGAAGTTTTCCTCTGAAGGTTAAAATAAATAAATTATAGATAAAACAAATCCTTTCATGATACGGTTTAGTATTTATGGGTATGCAGCCTCCCACACTGTCCACATTAGTTGCAGACAGCAAGCAGATTACGTGGTGACTGAGCTTCTTCTGGAGGGGTGGGTTTTCTCCCTCTTTGCTGACCTTTCCCACATTTCCTTCTAGCGCAGGCTTGAGTCTACTTATTACGACTGCTAAACCTCCGTTCTCTGGAAATAAGGGAGCCGGTAAAAACACACCTCTATTGGATGCATAATTCTGTTTATCTTCTCTAGTCTAAAGGTTTTGGCCTTATAATAATGTGCTGCGCTTAGATGCTCAGGATTTCTGTTTCCTTGGTAGCATGGGGAGATGCTGACGACAATGGCAGAAGTGAGAACGGATACAAAGGTGGCGCTGGAAACTGATTAATGCTTAAGGTTAAAAAATAAAAGTTGGCGATTACATTTGCATGTTATGAGGTGAGGAGCCTATATATTTAAGCACTGACAGACAAACAAGGCACAATTTCACTTTTTCACCATGTCAAAGGACAGATTTGTCTTTTCCTGAGTCCCCAAATTATTTTAGCTGTTTTAGCAAACTACATTTGAGTCTCTGGGCCAGAAGCTTCTATGACTGTGGCATCTGCAGATAATTGATAACTTAATGTGCCCCCTTAAGTGGTAAGGTCAAGTCAAGTGGTACCTGCATGTGTCTGTCACCTTCTTCTCCAATCATGTTTCTCCATTCCATGAGTGACCGCTGCAGATGCTCAAGGCCCGTTTCCCAAAGCCGGACACGGCCTCCCATATCAACAGTGACAACGCCACCTTTGCCCCACTCAGCTAGCAGTGCGTCTGCGTCCGAGATAGTAGACAGCCACGTGGTATACGGTGACAGAGAGTCTGACCTGAAAAAGAAATCACAGTGTTCAACCAATCGAAGCCCAGGGAATGATGCCAATCAGCTTGCCTTACGTTAAACTTGCTGTGAAGAATTCTCATAATTACACAAGAACCTGCTCTACAGCATAAGGAGCTACATGCAACGTCTTATAATAACCTATGATGGAAAAGGGTCTGAAAAGGAATATGTATGTGTATAACATATACATGCATATATATACATATGAGTGAATCTGCTTACAACTGAAACTAATATAACATTGTAAATTAACTATACTTCAGTAAGAAACATAATGTTTAAAAACACATTAAAAGCACATTAAAAACTAAGGGACCAACAGATTCATCTGGAAGGAAAAAATACATAGTTATTTACTGGTTATTTACATATTCCTTTTAAAATTTTTATTTATGTTTTAGCCGCACTGGGTCTTCTCGCTTTGTGTAGGCTTTTTCTAGTTGCAGCAAGTAGGGGCTACTCTCTAGTTGAGGGACGTGGGCTTCTCACTGCGGTCGCTCCTCTGGTTGTGGAGCACACGCTCTTGAGTGTGTGAGCTTAGCTGCGCCTCGGCATGTGGGATCTTCCCGGACTGGGGATAGAACCCATGTGCCCTGCGGTTCTCAACCAGCGGACTACCAGGGAAGCCCAATTTATGTATCTTGCATTTGTAGATCCTGGATGACATTTGCATTCACTGTCAGGAAGAAAGGAACTCTAAACCAACTCCCACCTCAGACTCCTGCAGAGCTGACTCACTTCCCAGGGGTCTAAGGTCTACGCTGAAACTCGAGTCTTGTTTATGTGTTTTAGCTGCATTTATTTGACATTTTGCCTTTTCTCAGTTAGATGGTTATATGGATTATAATAAGAATTTATATATTTCCTATACGTTTCATGCTTATACATATTTCTAATATATACAGTCAATTCAAGGAATGCAACTTTTGCCTGTAAGAGTCAATTGCACACTTCCTTTATCTGAGTATGGTTCTCACTATACAAAAGAAATAGATTAGAAATTCTAATTACCATGATTAATTTTCTAAATATATCTGGTATTTTCTCTATAAAATAAATGGTCTAAAGAAATAGTCTGATCAGATAATTAAAACAATAAAGTATCAATGTAGATTTGCAGAAACTACAAAACCACTATATATTAGGTAAATTTTTATACTGAAGAAATCAAGACTACGTTAATCTTTTTATCAGTCTGCCTTAGTGGATACTGAACACAGAGTGACAAAGCCAGCTACTCTGAGATACGGAAATCTTAGAAAGTGTTTATCTAAAGAGAATAATAACAGTAGGATGGAACCAAGTGTTTCAGAGCTACAGGGTTGGCCAAAAAGTTTGTTCAGGTTTTTCCATTACATCTTATAAAAAACTCAAATGAACTTTTGGCCAACCCAATACTTCACAGTGCTAGAAGGACTTAAGGCAACTTTTGATATAATAGAGGATTCATCTCATGGTGCTCTCTCAAAAAATACTTGCCTTAGGAAAAAAAAAAACTAGGTACAGATGGTGAAGTAAAAGGCCATTCAAGAATAATGAAATTTAATCACTTATGATGTGAGTAAATCTGCCACAAATGCTCAAGATGCATGATTCTATTGAGCACGGCACCTACTGGTTCCATACTTAACTCTCCAGCATGAAAGTTTAAATTTACCAGAGCAATTTCTTCAATACACCAAAAAAATGCTGAAGAAATCACATATTTACTACAGCTTGCACACTACATCTAGAATCTCTTCTGTACCTTAAAAAAAAAATCACATTCCTCTTATCTATGATAACAAAGTCTTTAAGGAACACAGAGAATTACAGTAGAGTGAAGTCCAGATTTACACACACCCATATATTAGTGCTAAGTAGTATGGTTTTACAAATGCAACAAAAGTTTCAGGACTAACACTCAAATTGTACTGAGAGCAAAAGTGATATATTCTTTTTGGCCATACAGTTACATATAGTTTTACTGTTTTCTATTATTTGAAGTTAGCCATCAAATGGAAAATTCCTGCTATGTAACAGAATACTAAATTTAAGCAACCAGCAACAAAACTGAAACCCAGATGGGCTGTTCCCTTGGATTACATATACACCAAAAATGGCAGTAGTTAATCTTGAGAGAAACTCAGGATATACTGACAATGAACAGACTCTAAAACACTTGAAATAAGGCAAGTTCAAATCGAGATGTTCTGTAAATGTAAAATATATACTGGGTTTCAAAGACTCAGGAGAAAAAAGGAACGCAAAATATCATTAAAAATTTTATATCAAATATGTGTCAGAATAGTAATAGTTTATAATGGTAATAAAATACTATTAACGGTAATTTCACCGATTTCTTTGTGCACTCTTTTACTTTGGCCACTAAGAACATAAAATTACATATATGGCTCACATTCTATTTCTGTTGGACAGCACAGCACTAAGTGAATGAAGCATGGGGACCAGCTGGCACTAGCTGTATTTTTATATATATATAGCCGTTCTTCCAGGTATTATTTCTATGGTGGGCGTAACATATGGTTCATACAGAAAGTTAACAGGGAAAAACACTAAAATATAAAGCTAGGGCTGGGGAAGGAATGAAGAGGAATACTGAAAAAATAATTTTTGTGCTTTAGAAATGTAAAAAAAAAAGTTGTTCTTTGATTTTGTTACTTGAACTGATAGTATATTTTAATGAACACATAATGGAATAAGAAACTTCCCCAAATGACTAAAAGCCATTTTTCACGAAAGCGACACATTAAGATGCTCCAGAAAGACATTCTTGTATCCGTTAGAACAAGTAAATCTATTTCTTTGAAAAATGCTTTCATTATTCACGTTTCTTGCTGCTGCTGCTGCTAAGTCACTTCAGTCGTGTCCGACTCTGTGCGACCCCATAGACGGCAGCCCACCAGGCTCCCCCGGCCCTGGGATTCTCCAGGCAAGAACACTGGAGTGGGTTGCCATTGCCTTCTCCAGTGCATGAAAGTGAAAGGTGAAAGTGAAGTCGCTCAGTTGTGTCCTATTCTTAGCGACCCCATGGACTGCAGCCCACCAGGCTCCTCCGTCCATTGGATTTTCCAGGCAAGAGTACCAGAGTGGGTTGCCATTGCCTTCTCTGCACATTTCTTGAACCTGGCTAAATAAAGGGTCCTAAGAGATGAAAGGGTGTTTGTGCCTTCTTTTGTGTTGTTGTACTGAGCGATGTTCTTTGGAAGCACGGAAGGCGGCTGGGGGACAGACACGTGTCTCTGCCCTTGCTCTGAGAGTGGAAGGCTCCCCAGGCTCCTCTGCCCGGGACCCGGGTGAGGCTTTAACTATGTGTTCTGAGGCGTTGGCTGCTTGTGAGGCAGGACACGTGAGGAGTATGTGACATCAATCTACACAGAAGCAGGGGCACCGGGGCTGAGAAAAAGGGAGGGCAGGCGTGGATGCATCCAGGAAGGGGTGGGCGAGAGGTGGGGACATAGGTGTTTTTCAAGGAATAGATGGTGCATCATTGGTACTCTTTTTATATATTCCCTGACTCTAACTATTCTGAACGCTTTGCTTCCACTGCTGAACAGGAATAAACCACTGGCAATAAATCTATTCCAAATCTCTAGAATCCTTTGACTATTTTATGGTCTTCAGGACTAGATACACAGTTACATCTTTAAAAACAATATTAAACAAATGAGATTTAAATTCCTTTGACATCTTGAATACATTTACCTCAGAAAACTAATGTATGACGTTAATAAATATGAAAATTTTTTCAGTGATAAAAATGCTGTTTCAAAAAGTTTTATCATAAGCATAGATCAAAAAAAAAAAAAAAGAAATGAACACTTGAAGGCTGTTAAGACTTATACCTAGGTAACATTTGAACATTTTTCCAGTGTTCAAATAAAAATGGCAGAGCAGCAAGATAAAAACAAACTGTAACTATATATATACATGAAAGAAAGAAAAAGAGCTTGCTATTTAAGGAAGCAAAAAGCACACATTTATTCAAGGTACTTGGTAAGAATTCACTGTTTGTTGTTTTTTATCTGACATACAAGCTAAGAATGAAAGTGAAAATGGATTACTCAGGAATCGGGATGTATCGAAGTCTCTTGGACTGGAGATCAGTAACTTCTATATATCCAGCTGTCTGTGGAGGGGTAACATCTGCAAAGAAGTCAAGACACAAGCCGAGTGTTAAATTACTGCCTGATATAAAAACAGGACCCAAATAAAGCACAGATGCTGCTAAAAATGGAATGAAGTTATCACTCGCCTAGAACAGAACTCTGGGACCCACTTGATGAGGTCTGGGGCTAACCAATTCCAGTCTTGAGGTTAGACGCTCAGTCATGCTTTTGTTAGGAAAACAGAGATTGTCAGATAGATGCATGTTACGCTGTGATTCTTTAGTGTCAGAGAATTATCTAAGTTCCTTTCATTTTCTTTGATATTAATAGCTTCCCAAGATGGGTCAGTGTTTCAGCACTTAAGAGTTTATCTGAAAATATTGCATCATTGGAATTCTTTTCCTTCCTAGGAAGTTACAACAGGGATGGTATAATAACAGTGGAATCAGCATCTACTTGAAATCGGAGTGGCCTGGTAGACAATCCTAGCTTGACATTTCCTAACTATGATTTACTATGGTCAAGTTAGTTCTCTCTCTGAGACCTGCTTTCATCATTTGCAAAACAAGGATGAGAAGAGCATCTGAGAATCATAAACATTATTTGCACATAATTAGTAGTTGTTCCACCCCATTGCAGTTATTATTAGGACCCCTCAAGACAGGAAAAGGTGAGGTGAAGACGGGGGCAGTGGGGCAAGGACTCTGGGTCATGAAGAATGTGAAAAGGTGGGGAAGGAGACGGTAATGTGATATAGGGGCCAGAGTCCCCAACTCCAATTCTAGTTGTTTCCCAGAAAATTCTGGGAGTTGACTGACTTTTCCCCCCAAATCCCTGAGGACCTCCATCACCCTCATCATCGCCAGTTACCAGCACTGTGTTAGGAATCCTGTCTGTCTTTTCTGTGTTTCATTAATTGCATGCTATGCTGCTGGGCTCAGCTGCTCAGTCGTGTCTGACTCTTTGCAACCCCGTGGCCCACCAGGCTCCTCTTCCATGGAATTTTCCAGGCAAGAATACTAGAGTGGGTTGCCATTTCCTACTCCAGGTGATCTTCCTGACCCAGGGATCGAACCCACGTCTCTTGCATCTCCTGCATTGGCAGGTGGATTCTTTACCACTGCGCCACCTGGGAAGCCCTGTTAATTGCCTTTCTCTTTTCTGGCTGCACCACCCAGCACGTGGAATCCTAGTTTCTGACACTGGAAGCTCAGAATCTTAACCATTGGACCGCCAGCGAAGTCCCTGTTTGCGACTTACAGATAGTGTTTTTATTTTTTTATTTTTATTTTTTTAGTGTTTTTAATACTGACAACTACAAACACCTTGGATTCTGTTTGAGAGATGAGAAAGCGGAGACTTATAGAAGTGGTATAATAATGGACTTGGATAGTGGTAGGGAAAGCTATCAAAATCAGGCCTTCCTTCTGGCTTTAAAGTCTCTGCTCTGCCCACTGCTCCACACAACTTCTACCTGAGCTGACCGTGGGGCAAAAATTTTAAAATAGCTTTATTTTTACAAAATCTTGGCCTCCAATGTCTCTTTAAAAAAAAACAAACCACAAACCTACAAAGAAACCATACTCTTAAAAGACTTTTGTCTGTTGTCTATCTCCTATTACAATTTTTTTTTCATATTGTAACAAAGTTTTCTCTCTCTACTATGCAAAGTCAGCTATAAGTCCAGGCAACTTTAAAGGTACTTCAAAGATACTTGCTTATGTGTCTACCCTTTTTAAAAAAATTTTAATTAATTTATTTTTAATTGAAGAATAATTGCTTTATAATATTATGTTGGTTTCTGCCACACATCAGTATGAATCAGCCATAGATATACCTGTGTCCTCTCCCTATTGAACCCCGATTCCCCCTCCCACCCCACCCCACCCCCAGGCTGTCATGGAGCTCTGCATTTGGGCTCCCTGTGTCACAGAGCAAATGCCCACTGGTCATCTGTTTTACACATGGTAACGTACGTTTCAGCGCCACTCTCTCAGTTCATCCCACCCTCTCCTTCCCCCACTGCGCCCACAAGTCTTTATGTTTTTTTGTCTGCATCTCCACTGCTGCCCTGCAAACAGATTCATTAGTGCCGTCTTTCTAGCTTCCATATATACGTGCTAATACACAGTATTTTTCTCTTTCAGACTTACTTCACTCCGTATGATAAGCTTTAGGTTTCCTCCACTTCCTTAGAACTGACTCAAATGCATCCTTTCCATGGCTGAGTCATACATATTCCGCTGTATGTATGTACCACACCTTCTTTACCCACTCGTCTCTCAGCGGACATCTAGGCTGCTTCCACGTCCCAGCTACTCTAAGTAGAGCTGTGATGAGCACTGAGGTAAATGTGTCTCTTTAAATTATGGCTTCCTCGGGGTACACGCACAACACTGGGATTGTTGGTCATACGGCACTTTTATTCCTAATTTTTTAAGGAATCTCCATGCTGTTTTCCATAGTGGCTGCATCAACTTACATTCCCACTAACAGTGCAAGAGGGTTCTCTTCCCCACAACCTCTCCAGGATTTATTGTCTATAGATTTTTTTGATGATGGCCATTCTGACTAGTGTGAGGTGATACCTCATTGTAGTTTTGATTTGCATTTCTCTAATAATGAGCGATGTTGAGCATCTTTTCATGCATTTACTAGCTATCTGTGTGTCTTCTTTGGAGAACTGTCTGTTTAGGTCTTATGCTCACTTTTTGATTGGGTTGTTTTTCTGGTATTGACCTGCATGAGCTGTTTGTATATTTTGGAGATTAATCCTTTGTCAGTTGTTCCATTTGCTATTATTTCCTCCCATTCTGAGGGTTGTCTTTTCACCTTGTTTACAGTTTCCTACATTGTGCAAAAGCTTTTAAGTTTAATTAGGTCCCATTTGTTTATTTTTGTTTTTATTTCCATTACTCTAGCAGGTGGGTCATAGAGGATCTTGCTGTGATTCATGTCAAAGAGTGTTCTGTCTATGCTTCCCTCTAGGAGTCCTACATTTAGATCTTTAATCCCTTTTGAGTTTATCTTTGTGTATGGTGTTAGGAAATGTTCCAATTTCATTCTTTTACATGTAGTCGTCCAGTTTTCCAAGCATCACTTATTGAAGATACTATCTTTTCTCCACTATCTCATTAAAATTTCTGATTAGAATGAGAAGACTAGAATGTCCACATTGAATTTATCCAATGTAGTTTACAAAAAAATAAGAAACTTGGCGTTTGAATTTTCCGTTCGCAACTGAAGGTTTTCAAGATGGCCACCCGACAACCTCAACATCTGTCTTATTTATTCAAAAACCAAAGTTGAGAATCTCTGTATGAAGCACTGGGGAAGAGAGGAAAAAGACGCGTGTGGTTCTTGACTTGTCTGAGGAGCCCACAGCATAGAGAAGAAAGTGCCCTTTTCTTTTTTCTTTGAAAAATAGAGGGGTGGATGGGGTGGGAGGGGGGAGGGAGGTTCAAGAGGAAGGGGACACATGTACACCCATGGCTGATTCATGCTGATGTATGGCAGAAACCAACACAATATTGTATCTTATTATCCTCCAATTAAAAATAAATAAAAGCAAAAAAAGAAAAAATCATTGTGAGCCTTTAGGAACTTGGGAAGGATTCCAGGGTGGGAAGCACAGCCCTGTGGCCCTGTGTGAGCTGCAGATCTAGGCGAGAAGTGGTCCTGGGGGCAGAAAGGGGCAGGAGGAAAGGAAGGCAGTGTCCAGGGGCAGCAGGGGGTAAGGAAAGCCAGTTACCGTGGTAACCGGACCACCCAGTCGAATCGGCCATCCCAGACAGCCATCCGTACAAAGCCAATATGCTTATCATAAGTCACGTACTGCCAGCACTGGAAATGCTGCCTGGGATATAAGGTCAGTCTTGGCCGAAGTTTTGCACCATATATCATTTTTGACAATTCCTGCCTCTAGGACATAACTGAAGTGGGCTGAGTTATTTATAGACCCTGGGTTCTTTGCCAAAAATGACCAGTTATTGAAGTGGTTAGGATGATTAGCTCTGCCTAGCTAATCAGTTACGTTTGGCCTGCCACTTACATGCACTCTTTTTCATAAATAGTAGTATCAAGCTGTGCTACCGCCACCATTGACTTTAGGCTTCCCGTGAAAGCAAAGTAAGCCAACTTATTTTAAATATCGCTTTTCCTATAGCTTTTTTTTTCTTCCCCCACTGTGCAAGTTAATTCCATGGCATAAAGAGAATGAGAAAATCCAATAATGGCTCTGTTTTCAGGGAGGAGAAAGCAAGAATTTTATTCTTCATGCTAAAAAGTATTTTCATGCATCAGAAAAGGCAATTTGTGGCTAAAAAGGACTTTAAAGGTGGTGGTAGGTTGCTTCCCAGGTAGTGCTGGTTGTAAAGAACCTGCCTGCCAACGTAGGAGACATAAGAGATGCTGGCTTGCTGGGTCAGGAAGATCCCGATCCGCTGGAGAAGGGCATGGCAACTCACTCCAGTATTCTTGCCTAGACAATCCCATGGACAGAGGAGCCTGGCAGGCTACAGTCCATAGGGTCCCAAAGAGTTGGACACGACTGATGTGACTTAGCACAGTGATGATGGTAATGGTAAGGCTTGAAAAATAATCAGAAGTGAAGTTTTCGGATTTGAAAATAAATCAGTTTAGAATACATGATTGAATTACGGAAGTAAAACCGTGGCCAGATTTCCCTCCAAACTTAGCCAAATCCTTGTCTATCCATTTTAAATGTTTGGACACTGTAGAGAGGATGGAGGTTAAGTAAGTTTCCATTACACTTGTAATCCAGGTGGATTTAGAAGAGAGGTATAAATTACATTTAGGGATTAGTTCCCTAACAATTAAAGGGAAGTCATTGCCACAGTGTTCAGAGCACAGTTCCCATAAACAGTTGGGCAGCTTAGATGCACAGCATCAAGGTTTGGAGTGGGGAGAAAAACTGTCAGGCAAAATAACCAAGAGCATTTTCAGAAGGAAGATGAAATTATATAAAAAATTCACTCCTTCAAGCAATGTAATTTGATGTATATGTGTTCCCTATTGTACTAGGTTTCAAGAACTTCTGTGTTCACAGATTCAAAGATTGATGTGTGCCCTGCAATCGGGGTGATACCAAATCTTTGAATTTATTCAAAGTTCAAACAGCAGTGCGTTGCTTTCAATCAAGAGTCATTACTTTGTGTTTAAAGAGCTGAGGCCTATGATTTAAAGGGGAAAAAGAAAAAGCTAGCATTTAACTAGAAGAAAAATGATTGGAAGAAAGAAGTAAATCGCCCCCCTGATCCGCAGCAACCACGAGTTACACCCTCTTTGTCAAAGCCACCAGGAGAGGAGCCTGTACAGCTTCTACTGATTTCTTTAATAAAAGGCTTCTGCACAGGCGTTCCTGACTAATCAGGTGGCTGGTCTGTATTTACTTGAAACAATTAGTTTGAATTATCATCAGAGACCTAAAGGCTCACAGATTAAAGAGTCAAATAGGCTGAAAGAAAAAAACCATCAGCCCCAGCTTCACTCCTCTCACACCTCACTTTCTACTCCCAGAGATACTTTCAACTTTTTAAAGCTGTTTCTTTGGTGTTCACCTTCATCCTTCTGGTGCTGTCTTGATGTTTTACTTTTAGGCATTATGTACTGACGTCCCATCATGTAGGACGAGACTTTAACTCTTTTTCACACACCCGCTTCCTCTGCCTGGGCGTCCCTGGTGGCTCCGTGGTAAAGAACCCACCTGCCACTGCAGGAGACCCAGGTTCGATTCCTGGGTCAGGAAGGTCCCCTGGGGAAGGAAATGGCAACCCACTCCAGTGTTCTTGCCTAGAGAATCCCACGGACAGAGGAGCCTGGTGGGCGGGCTACAGTCCACGGGGTCACAAAGGAACCTGACACAACTCACTGACTAAACAACAACTTCCCTTGCCTAACACCCCACTTCGCATACCCCAATGTATTTATGTGATACCTGGATGCCCTCTGAGTCTTCATATATTTATGAAGGTCTGATTGTCAGAGACATGGTTTTCTAGTAGTCATGTATGGATGTCTGAGTTGGACCATAAAGAAGGCTGACTGCCAACAAATTGATGCTTTTGAACTGTGGTGCTGGAGAAGACTCTTGAGAGCCCCTTGGACAGCAAAGAGATCAAGCCAGTCAATCCTAAAGGAAATCAACCCTGAATATTCATTGGAAGGACTGATGCTGAAGCTGAAACTCCAATACTTTGGCCACGTGATATGAAGAGCCGACTCACTGGAAAAGACCCTGATTCTGGAAAATATTGAAGGCAGGAGGAGAAGGGGGTGACAGAGGATCAGATGGGTAGATGGCATCATTGATTCTATGAACATGAGTTTGAGCAGATTCCAGGAGATAGTGAAGGACAGCCTGGCGTGTTGCAGTTCACGGGGTCGTAAAGAGTAGGACACGAGTGAGTGACTAAACAACAACAACAACAATATGGAACTCTCATTCGTATGCATTTTTTTCCCTCCTGTTAACCTGTCTGACATCAATTTAATTATCAGACCAATCAAAAAACGTGAAGGGAAGAAGGGAAAAATCCCCCATCCCCACACCAAACTCTAGTTAGGCCTTTCTGAATCCTCCTCTCAATTAGGTACACACTTTTGGCCTTCTGTGTTCATCTGAGCATTGTCCAGTTTTAGCAAGAGTGAAGTTCAGTTAGCTTAACCAGAAACCTAAACCTGGATATCTGGCAGAGTTCCGGATCCTCTACCATTTCCCAAATAAAGTCTGATCACCCGGGCCTGCCTGCAGCAGGGATCCTGTTAGGTTGGTTTGGTCAGAATCCTCCATTACCTCTGATTCCCTCTTAGTAATTTTCCATCCACTCATCCCCACCAACTAAACTGAAGGATCTCTACTATCTGATTTTTTTTTTTTTAATGATTTTTTTCCCCTTTATTTATTTATTTATTTTTTCAGTGGGTTCTGTCGTACATTGACATGAATCAGCCATAGATCTACACGTATTCCCCATCCCGATTCCCCCTCCCACCTCCCTCTCCACCCGATCCCTCCGGGTCTTCCCAGTGCACCAGGCCCGAGCACTTGTCTCATGCATCCAGCCTGGGCTGGTGATCTGTTTCACCATAGATAATATACATGCTGTTCTTTTGAAACATCCCACCCTCTCCCTCTCCCACAGAGTTCAAAAGTCTGTTCTGTACTTCTGTGTCTCTTTTTCTGTTTTGCATATAGGGTTGTCATTACCATCTTTCTAAATTCCATATATATGTTAGTATGCTGTAATGTTCTTTACCTTTCTGGCTTACTTCACTCTCTATAATGGGCTCCACTTTCATCCATCTCATTAGAACTGATTCAAATGAATTCTTTTTAATGGCTGAGTAATATTCCATGGTGTATATGTACCACAGCTTCCTTATCCATTCATCTGCTGATGGGCATCTAGGTTGCTTCCATATCCTGGCTATTATAAACAGTGCTGCGATGAACAATGAGGTGCACGTGTCTCTTTCAGATCTGGTTTCCTCAGTGTGTATGCCCAGAAGTGGGATTGCTGGGTCATATGGCAGTTCTATTTCCAGTTTTTTAAGAAATCTCCACAGTGTTTTCCATAGCGGCTGTATGAGTTTGCATTCCCACCAACAGTGTAAGAGGGTTCCCTTTTCTCCACACCCTCTGCAGCATTTATTGCTTGTAGACTTTTGGATAGCAGCCATCCTGACTGGAGTGTAATGGTACCTCATTGTGGTTTTGATTTGCATTTCTCTGATAATGAGTGATGTTGAGCATCTTTTCATGTGTTTGTTAGCCATCTGTATGTCTTCTTTGGAGAAATGTCTGTTTAGTTCTTTGGCCCATTTTTTGATTGGGTCATTTATTTTTCTGGAATTGAGCTTCAAGAGTTGCTTGTATATTTTTGAGATTAATCCTTTGTCTGTTGCTTCATTTGCTATTATTTTCTCCCAATCTGAGGGCTGTCTTTTCACCTTGCTTATAGTTTCCTTTGTTGTGCAAAAGCTTTTAAGTTTCATTAGGTCCCATTTGTTTAGTTTTGCTTTTATTTCCAACATTCTGGGAGGTGGGTCATAGAGGATCTTGCTGTGGTTTATGTCGGAGAGTGTTTTGCCTATGTTCTCCTCTAGGAGTTTTATAGTTTCTGGTCTGACATTTAGATCTTTAATCCATTTTGAGTTTATTTTTGTGTATGGTGTTAGAAAGTGTTCTAGTTTCATTCTTTTACAAGTGGTTGACCAGCTTTCCCAGCACCACTTGTTAAAGAGGTTGTCTTTTTTCCATTGTATATCCTTGCCTCCTTTGTCAAAGATAAGGTGTCCATAGGTTCGTGGATTTATCTCTGGGCTTTCTATTCTGTTCCATTGATCTATATTTCTGTCTTTGTGCCAGTACCATACTGTCTTGATGACTGTAGCTTTGTAGTAGAGTCTGAAGTCAGGCAGGTTGATTCCTCCACTTCCATTCTTCTCTCTCAAGATTACTTTGGCTATTCAAGGTTTTTTGTATTTCCATACAAATTGTGAAATTATTTGTTCTAGTTCTGTGAAAAATACCGTTGGTAGCTTGATAGGGATTGCATTGAATCTACAGATTGCTTTGGGTAGAATAGCCATTTTGACAATATTGACTATCTGATTTTAAGATAAACTATGAAGTAGTAATCAAGACAGTATGGTGTTAATGAGGGGACAGACACAAAGATCAACTGAATACAAATGCAAACTCAGAAAGAAGCCCACATATGTGGTCGGTTGCTTTCCACAGAGC
This sequence comes from Cervus elaphus, assembly GCF_910594005.1. Classification (NCBI taxonomy): domain Eukaryota; kingdom Metazoa; phylum Chordata; class Mammalia; order Artiodactyla; family Cervidae; genus Cervus; species Cervus elaphus. The sequence goes on from NC_057844.1 coordinate 12,823,131, forward strand.
TCCAAAGATAATTTGATGGAAAAAGGATAATCTTGTCAGTAAATGATGCTAAACAACTGACTATTTCCAAAACAATGAGCCTTAATCCACACCTTATACCATAAAGAAAATTAACTTGACATATACTAATGCATATATACAGAATCTAGAAAGATGGCACCAAAGAATTTATCTGCAGGGCAGCAGTGGAGAAACAGACATAGAGAACAGACTTATGGACACGGGGAGAGGGCAGGAGAGGCTGAGATGTATGGAGAGAGTAACATGGAAACTTACATTACCATATGTAAACTAGACAGCCAATGGGAATCTGCTGTCTGGCTCAGGAAACTCAAACTGGGGCTCCAGTTTGATACTCAAACTGTATCAACCTAGACGGGTGGGATGGGAAGGAGATGGGAGGGAGGTTCAAGAGGGAGGGGACATATGTATACCTACGACTGATTCATGTTGAGGTTTGACAGAAAGCAACAAAATTCTGTAGGACAATTATCCTTCAATTTAAAAAATAAATTAATTAAAAACATCAACCTGGAGTATAAATCTAAGTGCAATTGCATCTAGAAATATGAAATCCCTCAAAGAAAACAGGAAATTTGGGCCTTTCACCAAAATGGGAGAAAATGTTTGGAAAACATGTATCTGATACATTGGGCTTGTATCTAGACTACATAAACCCAAATACTCAAAAAATCATTAAAAAGAAAGCAAGTAACCCAGTTCAGAAAGTGGGCAAAGGAACTGAAGAGACATTTCACTGAAGAAGACAGACATGAAAAGATACTCAATATCATCTGGGACTAGGGAAAATGCAGATTAAAACCACAATGAGATATTCAGCAATAAAAAGGAATGAACAACTGGTACTTACAACATAAATGATTCGCAAACATATAATATTAAGTGAAAGAAACCAGACTCGAAGTGCTGTGTGACTCCATTTATGTGACATTCTGAAAAACGCAAGTGAATAAGGGCAGAAAACCAGATCAGTGAGGGGTTGGGGGTACGGCTTGATGGCAGAGTGGCCTAGGGGAGGTTCAAGGGAGATGGGACTATTCACAGTCAGTCATGGTGATGGCTACACAACTGGATGTGTTTGTCAAGCTCATAGCACTATACACCAAAAACAGTGAATTTTACTGTATGTAAACTGGACCTCACATCACCAGATGGTCAACACTGAAATCAGACTGATTATATTCTTTGCAGCCAAAGATGGAGAAGCTCTATACAGTCAACAAAAACAAGACTGGGAGCTGACTGTGGCTCAGATCATGAACTCCTTATTGCTAAAAACAGACTTAATTGAAGAAAGTAGGGAAAATCACTAGACTTTTCAGGTATGACCTAAATCAAATCCCTTACATATACAGTAGAAGTGAGAAACAGATTCAAGGGATTAGATCTCATAGACAGAGAGGCTGATGAACTATGGATGGAGGTTCGTGACACTGTACAGGAGACAGGGATCAAGACCATCCCCAAGGAAAAGAAATGCAAAAGGGCAAAATGGCTGTCTGAGGAGGCCTTACAAATAGCTGAGAAAAGAAGAAAAGTGAAAAGCAAAGGAGAAAAGGAAAGATATTCCCATTTGAATGCAGAGTTCCACAGAATAGCAAGGAGAGATAAGAAGGCCTTCTTCAGTGATCAATGCAAAGAAATAGAGGAAAACAATAGAACGGGAAAGACTAGAGATCTCTTCAAGAAAATTAGCAATACCAAGGGAACACTTCATGCAAAGATGGGCACGATAAAGAACAGAAATGGTATGGACCTAATAGAAGCAGGAGGTATTAAGAAGAGGTGGCAAGAATACACAGAAGAACTATACAAAAAAGATCTTCATGACCCAGATAACCACGATGGTATGATCACTCACCTAGAGCCAGACATCCTGGAATGCGAAGGCAAGTGGGCCTTAGGAAGCATCACTATGAACAAAGCTAGTGGAGGTGATGGAATTCCAGCTGAGCTATCTCAACTCCTGAAAGATGATGCTGTGGAAGTGCTGCACTCAATATGCCAGCAAATTTGGAAAACTCAGCAGTGGCCACAGGACTAGAAAAGGTCAGTTTTCATTCCAAACCCAAAGAAAGGCAATGCCAAAGAATGTTCAGTTGCACTCATCTCACAGGCTAGCAAAGTCATGGTCAAAATTCTCTAAGTCAGGCTTCAACAGTATGTGATGTTCAAGCTGCTTTTAGAACAGGCAGAGGAACCAGAGTTCAAATTGCCAAATCTGTTGGATCATCAAAAAAGCAACAGAGTTCCAGAAAACCGTTTACTTCTGCTTTATTGATTATGCCACAGTTTGATCACAACAAACTGGAAAATTCTTCAAGAGATGGAATTCCAGACACCTGATCTGCCTCCTGAGAAATCTGTATGCAGGTCAAGAAGCAAGAGTTAGAACTGGAGATGGAACAACAGACTGGTTCCAAATAGGGAAAGGAATGCATCAAGGCTGTATATTGTCACCCTGCTTATTTAACTTATATGCAGAGTACATCATGAGAAACGCTGGGCTGGATGAAGCACAAGCTGGAATCAAGATTGCCAGGAGAAACATCAATAACCTCAGATATGCAGATGACACCACCGTTATGGCAGAAAATGAAGAACTAAAGAGCCTCTTGATGAAAGTGAAAGAGGAGAGTGAAAAAGTTGGCTTAAAGTTCAACAGTCAGAAAACTAAAATCATGGCATCCGGTCCCATCACTTCATGAAAAATAGATGGGGAAACAGTGGAAACGGTGGAAACAGTGGCTGACTTTATTTTTTGGGGCTCCAAAATCACTGCAGATGGTGACTGCAGACATGAAATTAAAAGATGCTTACTCCTTGGAAGGAAAGTTATGACCAACCTAGACAGCATTTTAAAAAGCAGAGACATTACTTTGCTAACAAAGGTCCATCTAGTCAAGGCTATGGTTTTTCCAGTGGTCATGCATGGATGTGAGAGTTGGACTATAAAGAAAGCTGAGCGCCGAAGAATTGATAATTGATGCTTTTGAACTGTGGTGTTGGAGAAGACTCTTGAGAGTCTCTTGGACTGCAAGGAAATCCAATCAGTCCATCCTAAAGGAAATCAGTCCTGAATATTCACTGGAAGGACTGATGCTGAAGCTGAAACTCCAATACTTTGGCCACCTGATGTGAAGAACTGACTCATTGGAAAAGACCCTGATGCTGGGAAAGATTGAAAGCAGGAGGAGAAGGGGAAGACACAGAATGAGATGAGATCATTGGATGGCATCACCAACTCTATGGACATGACTTTGAGCAAGCTCCGGGAGTTGGTGATAGACAGGAAAGCCTGGCATGCTGCAGTCTATGGGGTCGCAAAGAGTCAGACACAACTGAGTGACTGAACTGACTGATCTGAAACTGGACCTTAATAAGAACAAATGAGAACAATAAAATACTTTAAAAACAACACTTTGTTTGATGTGTGGAGAATGGGGCTGGGGCAAGGGATGAAGGAAGAGGGAATTTGGTCTTCAGGCTACTGCAGTGTTATAGTGCAAAACGGTGGTGACTTTGGATGTTGGCAACAGAACTGTAGACGAGGGGGCTGATTATAAGATCAGCTTCCCTTGTGGCTCAGCTGGTAAAGAATCTGCCTGCAATGTGGGAGACCTGGGTTTGACCCCTGGGTTGGGGAAATCTCCTGGAGAAGGGAAAGGCTACCCACTCCAGTGTTCTGGCCTGGAGAATTCCATGGACTGTATATAGTCCATGGGGTCGAAAGGGTCAGACAGGACTGAGTGACTTTCACTTTCACTTTAAAGGTTGTATCAAACATAAACTCAAAATGGATTAAAGATCTAAATGTAAGACCAGAAACTATAAAACTCCTAGAGGAGAACATAGGCAAAACACTCTCCGACATAAATCACAGCAGGATCCTCTATGACCCACTTCCCAGAATATTTGGAAATAAAAGCAAAAATAAACAAATGGGACCTAATGAAACTTAAAAGCTTTTGCACAACAAAGGAAACTATAAGGTGAAAATACAGCCCTCAGATTGGGAGAAAATAATAGCAAATGAAGCAACAGACAAAGGATTAATCTCAAAAATATACAAGCAACTCTTGAAGCTCAATTCCAGAAAAATAAATGACCCAATCAAAAAATGGGCCAGAGAACTAAACAGACATTTCTCCAAAGAAGACATACAGATGGCTAACAAACACATGAAAAGATGCTCAACATCACTCATTATCAGAGAAATGCAAATCAAAACCACAACGAGGTACCATTACACGCCAGTCAGGATGGCTGCTATCCAAAAGTCTACAAGCAATAAATGCTGCAGAGGGTGTGGAGAAAAGGGAACCCTCTTATACTGTTGGTGGGAATGCAAACTAGTACAGCCACTATGGAGAACAGTGTGGAGATTCCTTAAAAAACTGGAAATAGAACTGCAATATGACCCAGCAATACCACTTCTGGGCATACACACCAAGGAAACCAGATCTGAAAGAGACACGTGCACCCCAATGTTCATCACAGCACTGTTTATAATAGCCAGGACATGGAAGCAACCTAGATGCCCATCAGCAGATGAATGGATAAGGAAGCTGTGGTACGTATACACCATGGAATATTACTCAGCCGTTAAAAAGAATTCATTTGAACCAGTTCTAATGAGATGGATGAAACTGGAGCCCATTAGAGAGAGTGAAGTAAGCCAGAAAGATAAAGACCAATACAGTATACTAATGCATATATATGGAATTTAGAAAGATGGTAATGATAACCCTATACGCAAAACAGAAAAAGAGACACAGGTGTACAGAACAGACTTTTGGACTCTGTGGGAGAAGGCGAGGGTGGGATGTTTCAAGAGAGCAGCATCAAAACATGTATATTATCTAGGGTGAAACAGATCACCAGCCCAGGCTGGATGCATGAGACAAATGCTCGGGCCTGGTGCACGGGAAGACCCAGAGGGATCAGGTGGAGAGGGGGGGGGGGATCAGGATGGGGAACACATGTAAATCCATGGCTGATTCATGTCAATGTATGACAAAACCCACTACAATATTGTAAAGTAATCAGCCTCCAACTAATTAAAAAAAAAAAAGAGAGATGGCAACTGATGATGGAATGAATGTGGAGGATGAGGGAGGGGTATCAGGGCCGGTCCCCAGGTTTCTGGGTGGATGAGCTGCACTGAGTTTGGTGCAGAGTTTCTCGTCATTCCGGGGCGCTCTGTCATGACTGTATTTTCATGCGGACTTCTCTCTTTCAGGAACAGCTGCTTCATTGACTCCCTCCCATTTGTTTTTCAAGAATCAGCTCAGAATCACAAGCTTGGGTGGTAAGCCTCTCCTTTGTGTTTGTAGATCACTTTGTGAATATTCCTACTGCACCGTGAAGCCACTGTCAGTGTGTTAATAAAAAACATTATAAGGAAATGGCAATTTATTTGGCAGGAGCTAATTGTAACATTATCATATAACCAGGACTTTTTGAACACAGTAATAGACAGATTATCACAGCAGGTTTATTTATGAAGTCCACATATAATGTATGTATAATATAATGAATAATATATTCATAATATAATGATAATATAATATAATTAATAATATATTCATAATATAATGAATGTAAACACAGGACAACATATTACTGCCACTAGGATGCAAATAAAAGTCAGTGGCTCAATGAGCGACCATTTTCATAACTGTTCTTTACAGTGAAAGCCAGTGTCGTTCAGTGAGAATAGCTATGGCCTTGGGTTGGAAGACGCTGGTGTAAATCTGGGCTCTGCTGTCCACTGATGGGGTGACCCTCAGCAACTGATTTTACCTCCCTGTATCAGTTTCTCGGCATACGAATTTGAGAGTACATAATGAAAGAACGGGACTTTGAAGATTAAATGAATTTGTATGAGGGAAAGTGACCAGCGCGGGAGCTGCACGTGTTACGCAGTAATAAACGCAGGTTGGCTTTGGGAGCACTGGGAAGTGAATAAGACTGGCCTTTAGTCACAGGAGTCCAACACAAAAGTCAGGCCCTACATTCTGTGCCTCGTGTGTGTGCTCAGTCACTTCCGTCGTGTCCGGCGCTTTCTGACCCTACGCTCTGTAGCCCGCCAGGCTCCTCTGTCCACGGGATTCTCCAGGCAAGAATACCGAAGCGGGTTGCCATGCCCTCCTCCAGCGGATCTTCCCGACCCAGGGATCGAACCCATGCCCCTTATACGCCCTGCGCTGGCAGGTGGCTTCCTCACCACTGGCACCACCTTCCTGCGCCTTATGTTCTAACAATCCTTAAGTCTCCGTGAAAGCCTGTTCTAAGGGAGGTTACTGCATAGACTGCGGTGCAAATGCGTTCTCACAGCAGAGGCACCATCATGCCCTGTAACAAGTTTAGTGCAAACGTTCTGAGCGCATGTAAGCCTTTTTAGCTACTAAACTGTTAGAACTATTCGTAAGTATAGAAAGATAATGATAAGTTAAATGTTCCCATCAAAACCAACCTACCGTTAACTGCCGTGATAGATTAGGAATTGTTAAATCTCTTACCTTTTGGGTAGATGTCTTTTAGAGGGACTTCTCCTGGGGGCAAAATCCTGACTATCTGATTAGTATCCAAGAGAGTCACACAATTGTTCTGTTTTGCGGTTCCACTTTTCTTCTTTCCTCCATAGAATGTTGTGTCAGTGACTCTTGATTTACTCAAAGATGATGGCCTTTTCCAAGAATAAACTTCAGTAGGTGACTAAAAGGAAAAAGAGAGATTCAAGTACTGAAGTACTATAAACTACACTCATAACTTTTAAAGTGCAGTCCTTTAAACAGATGCCAGTGGTAAACTTATATTTCACAAATATAAGAAAATCAAATTATTCTTTAACCTTTCTTAATGCAGAAGATAGTTCCTTTATTGATAATCATAATTTTCAGACAAGTGTAAAGTATACAACATATCTATTTTGAAATGAATTATAACTAAAACAAGGGAATATAACAGTATAGTTGGGCTTCCCAGGTGGCCTTACTGGTAAAGAAGCTGCCTGACAACACAGGCAACATAAGAGACCTGGATTCTATCCTCAGGTCGGGAAGATTACCAGGAAGAGGGCATGACAACCCACCTCAGTATTCTTGCCTGGAGAATCCCATGGACAGAGGAGCCTGGTGGGCTACAGTCCATAGGATTGCAAAGAGTTGGACACGACTGAAGAGACTTAGCACAACAGTATCAGTTCAGTTCAGTTGTTTAGTCGTGTCTGACTCTTTACGACCCCATGGACTGCAGCACACCAGGCGTCCCTGTCCATCACCAGCTCCCGGAGTTGCTTCAATTCATGTTCATCGAGTCAGTGATGCCATCCAACCATCTCATCCTCTGTCGTCCCCTTCTCTTCCTGCCTTTAATCTTTCCCAGCATCAGGAACTTTTCCAATGAGTCAGTTCTTTGCATGAGGTGGCCAAAGTACTGGAGTTTCATCTTCAGTATCAGTCCTTCCAATGAATATTTAGGACTGATTTCCTTCAGGATGGACTGGTTGGATCTCCTTGCAGTCCAAGGGACTCTCAAGAGTCTTCTCCAACACCATAGTTCAAAAGCATCAATTCTTTGGCACTCAGCTTTCTTTATAGTCTGATTTTCACATCCATACATGACCACTGTAAAAACCATAGCCTTGACTAGACGGACTTTTGTTGGCAAAGTAATGTCTCTGCTTTTTAATATGCTGTCTAGGTCGGTCATAACTTTTCTTCCAAGGAGCAAGCGTCTTTTAATTTCATGGCTGCAATTACCATCTGCAGTGATTTTGGAGCCCAAGAAAATAAAGTCTCTCCATTGTTTCCATTGCTTCCCCATCTATTTGCCATGAAGTGACGGGGCTGGATGAGATGATCTTAGTTTTTGAATGTTGAGTATTAAGCCAGCTTTTTCACTCTCCTCTTTCACTTTCATCAAGAGGCTCTTTAGTTCTTCACTTTCTGTTATAAGGGTGGTATCATCTGCATATCTGAGGTTATTGATATTTCTCCTGGCAATCTTGATTCCAGCATGTGCTTCATCAAGCCCGGCATTCCGCATGATGTACTCTGCATATAAGTAAATAAGCAGGGTGACAATACACGGCCTTGATGTACTCCTTTCCCAATTTGTAACCAGTCTGTTGTTCCATGTCCAATTCTTACTCTTGTTTCTTGACCTGCATACAGATTTCTCAGGAGGCAGGTAAGGTGGTCTGGTATTCCCATCTCTTTAAGAATTTTCCATAGTTTTTTGTGATCAAACTGTGGTGTAGTCAATAAAGCAGAAGTAGATGTTTTTCTGGAACTCTGTCACTTTTTCGATGAACTAACGGATGTTGGCAATTTGATCTCTGGTTCCGCTGCCTTTTCTAAATCCAGCTTGAACATCTGGAAGTTCATGGTTTACGTACTGTGGAAAATTCTCCTGGCTTGGATAATTTTGAGCATGACTTTGCTAGCGTGTGAGATGAGCGCAACTGTGCGGTAGTTTGAGCATTCTTTGACATTGCGTTTCTTTCGGGCTGGAATGAAAACTGACCTTTTCCAGTCCTGTGGCCACTGCTGAGTTTTCCAAATTTGCTGGCATATTGAGTGCAGCACTTTCACAGCATCATCTTTTAGGATTTGAAATAGCTCAACTGGAATTTCATCGCCTCCACTAGCTTTGTTCACAGTGACGCTTCCTAAGGCCCACTTGCCTTCGCATTCCAGGATGTCTGGCTCTAGGTGAGTGATCACACCATCGTGGTTATCTGGGTCATGAAGATCTTTTTTGTATAGTTCTTCTGTGTATTCTTGCCACCTCTTCTTAATATCTCCTGCTTCTATTAGGTCCATACCATTTCTGTTCTTTATTGTACCCATCTTTGCATGAAATGTTCCTTTCGTATCTCTAATTTTCTCAAAGAGACCTCTAGTCTTTCCCATTCTGTTGTTTTCCTCTATTTCTTTGAATTGATCACCGAGGAAGGCCTTCTTATCTCTCCTTGCTACTCTTTGAAACTCTGCATTCAAATGGGTATCTCTTTCCTTTTCTCCTTTGTGTTTCGCTTCTCTTCTTTTCTCAGCTTTCTGTAAGGCCTCCTGAGACAACCGTTTTGCCTTGCACTTCTTTTCCACAGGGATGGCCTTGATCCCTGCCTCGTGTGCAATGTCCTGAACCTCCATCCATAGTTCTTCAGGCTCTCTGTCTGTCAGATCTAATGTCTTGAATCTTTCTGTCACTACTTGTCACCTTGGCACAAGAGTGTAGTTAATTTAAATAACTACAAGTAAATAAGTAACTATTTTAAATGGAAAACGCTGAGTGCACCCACTGTCTGGCATGAGGAAGAGTATTACCAGTATTTCTCAGGCCCCTCGGAGGCCCCTTCCCAATCATGTCTCTTTCATCTCTCCTGGACATTAACTCTTCTGGAATTTTTTATTACTTTTTTCTCTTGCTTCACTTAATTTTTTTCAAAACATATCTATTTATTTGGCTGTGTCAGGTCTTATTGTCCCACTCGGGATCCTTTGCTGTTGTGAAAGGACTCTCTAGTTGTGCATGGGCTCAAGAGCTCATGAGCTCAATAGCTCTAAGGCATGTGGGATCTTAATTCCCTGACCAGGGCTCGAACCCTCATCCACTACATTGCAAGGCAGGTCTTAATCACTGGGCCACCAGGCAAGTCCCTCTTGCTTTACTTTAAATTTTTTACCATATATATTTATCCTTCTGTACTCTAAAGTCAAAGATATTCTCCTATGCATTTGCTAAACATTTTGAGTTTTTTCCTTCACTTTTAATTCCTAATCCCTAAGGAAATATTTTTGTAAGTGGTATGAGGCTGTGACCCATGCTCATCCTTTTTTGCCCATGGAGATTAACTGTCCAAATTCATTAACCTTTGCCCACTGATGAGCATTGGTATCAGAAATCAGTTCCATGTATGTATGGATCCATCTGTTTCTAGGCATTGCATTCTGTTCTACTGTATATTTTTCTACTCCTATGGCCAATACTACATGGTCTTAGTTATTAACGTTCTATAATAAGCCTTGAAATTTAGTAGGGCAATACCTCTGCCTTTTATTCTGGTTCCTCTTCAGAAAGGTCTTATGTTTGCCCTTTCTCTTCCATAAAACTGTGACAGTTGATTTGCACTGCACCTTGTCGGTACTTGGTACGTCCTGGCCCTTAGTCCCTCAGTGATGTCTGACTCTTTGCGACCCCGTAGACTGTAGACCACCAGGCTCCTCTGTCTACATATTCTCCAGGCAAGAATACTGGAGTGGGTTGCTATTTCCTTCTCCAGGGGATCTTCCCAATCCAGGGATCCAACTCGCATTTCTAGCGTCTCCTGCATTGGCAGGAGGGTTCTTGATCACTGATTTAGTGGGACTAATTAACCACTGAGTTAGCGGGACTTTTTTATGGATAATACTTGGTATTGTGGGTATTAATTTTTTTTTTTTAAATTTTAGCTATTCTAATAGGCAGTAGGGTAGTAGTACTATCTCATCATGGTTTTAATTTGCATTTCCCTAATGACTAATGAACATCTTTTTATATACTCAATTACCATCCATTTATCCTATGTAGTAAAGAGTCTGTTCAAGTCTTTTGCCCATTTTAAAAAAAATACATTTACTTCCAATTTTATTTTTATATCTACTTAAATACATTGAAAACCATGAGTCCACTCAGATACACCCAATTCCTAACCGACCACTACAGGACTCACACTAGTTTTCTTTCCTGCTCCATCTGTAACTCCCTTCTCCACCAGTGGGAAACCTAAACTTCATTACCTTTAATATACTTACTTTTTTGCTCAGTTCCACTGTATAAGACTCAGCTCCTATCTCCACCACTAACTTCCTCTTCCAGGCAAATGCCCCCCGCACTCTGCTTGGTCCTTATATCCCTCACTGAGCCACGTTCATGCATCAGTGAAGTCTTTGCCTTACTGGGGCCCCCGCATTCCACACTAGCCTGCCCCTTCATGGTGATGCCATCTTCATCCTGGCTGGACCTGATTCCCATCACCAGTTGTCCCTCCCTCTCCAACTATAGATATCTTTTTCACCTGCTCAGGTTCTGACCTCTGATACCTCACACAGGTCCTCCCTTTGCTCATTTTTTATACTAGATTATTTGTTTTGTCACTCTTAAGTTTTAAGAAATCTTTATGTATTTTGGATACAAGTCCTTTGTTGGGTATGTGATTTGCCATTATTTTCTCCCAGCCTGTAGATAGTTTTTTACCTCTCTTTGCAGTGTCTTCTTACAGAGCAGAAGCTTTTAATTTTGATGAAATTCAATTTATTAAAATTTTTTAATGGATCATGTCTAAGATGCTCAGTACAATGTTTAGTAGAAGTGGTGGTAATGGGTATCCTTGTTTTACTCTTGATCTTAAAAGGAATGTTTTTAACATTTCACTTTTGAGGATTCACTATGACACTTGCTGTAGATTTTTGTGGCCATTTGGTAGTAGGATAAGAAAATTATAATAAGTTTAAAATAATTCAGGTGCCTCTGATAATGCTGTAAAATGTTAATAAGAGACGACATAACATAACATAACATATCCTTTTGTTGATAGTTTTATGAAGAATCAAACGAAAATCACATAAAGGCAGAAAGATACTGTGGTATAAAAAGACATGAGTTTGAGGGCCAGTCATTCTTGAGCTCAAATCACAGCTTCCTTACTCAGTATCTTTGTGGCCTGGGGGAAGAGATCCTCTCTGTTTTTATTTCATCATCTATAAAACCTTATGGAATTGTCATAAAAACTAATGATCATGTATGAAAGGGTTTAGAATAGTGCAATGCCTGGCTTGTACTGGGGTCTAAAAAATATGACTGCTCTCATAAAATGCTGAAAGGTTGTCTAACTGACTCTAATCCTTCATTAAACAAAAATTCATGAACATCTTCTATATGGTGGGTACTAAATACAGGGAATGGAGCTTTTAATTTAACAAGGTCTCTAGCCTATAATTTACAAAGGATTTCTAGAGGGTCAATACAAACATTGCCTTATACTCAGCTTTCTTACCTTTTTACAGTGACATTATATTTCTATGTCAATTTCTTCAATCAAAAGATCAATTTTTTAAAAACAGTTCCACCTTCAGAAAAGCAGATCCAGTATTTTCTCTACTGACCCCAGCAGGCATTTGTAGCAAGCATACTAAACACAACTCTTCATTTAATCAAGCCTGCTGTATTCCAACAACATGTTTCATTCTCAGTTATATAATCCACAGCAAATGTTTTTTGCTTGATAATTAGGCAGACATATGGCAAAGTCCTAAGCCACATATTATCCACTGGGTTTTGGGTTTCAAAAGTCTTAAACCCTGAAGTACTCATCATTCATTAATCACATTAAAATTTTGAGATATGTGAGACTGGTGTACTATTAAGCAGAGTCAATATTTTATCTTTAAGTGATTCTATCACTCCACCTAAAAGCTACAAAGAAAATTATGAAAATTAAATATTTAATCAAAACACACAGAGCTACATCTAAGGTTATTAGATGGCAACTTGAACTGAAATAACCTTTCTCTTTTTTCTTCTCACATTTCCATCAGGGGAAGATGGTGCCTGTTTTACTTGAAGTCGATTACAAACAGCCCCTTCTTTACAGATAATAGTTAATAATAGCAGAAGGATCCATTTAAAAGCAAATTAAATTGAGACTACCAGCATGTATAGTATAATCTGGATGCTGCAAAGATATAAATCAGAGCAAAACTCAGTGGAAAGTTAATGGTATTCATGAGTGTTGAAAAATTTCATCTACAGTAATTAGGTTCAACATATTTCGCCCTAAAAGTTCTAGAAGAAATGTTATCTCGTTAGTCTCAAATTGTCCCTCTTGACAGGATATAAAGTGACTGTCAGTAGGTTACGTATATATCTGCCCCATGAACTCTCATGTATGAAGAATATTAGTTTTCCTTTACAAAATTATATAGTTGCATTACACTTGAAATGTTAATTTTTAAAAAGCAATGAACCCATATAGAATGCACTTTTAAATGACTGGTCTGGAAAATGAATGTTGATCTGAAATGTTTACCAAAAAATCATTACACTTTTAATTACCCTCAAATAGGCTTATAAAGCTTAGGCCAAAGTGAGGGGAAGAAATAGTTACTCAATAATCTAAAAAATTTAAGCTTACCATGAGATCTGGGAAACCAACAACAATTGTAGCATAACTATTCTTATCTGAGAGAATTCGGTTTGGAGAGTCAATCTTTTGTCCCACAGCTGAACTCAGATTTTCAGATGATAGTTGATTACTTGAAATTGTATGAGGTATGCTGCGGTCTGTTTCTGAAAAGTATCAGAGAAACATTAAACACCATATGCCCCTAAATTGCTCCAGGAATTAATTTTTGCAAGATTTCATTCTCACCAACTCAAACAGAAAAGCATAAATTAAAAAAGAGAAAATGCTTTCAATTACACTCATGGATTTTTGCCTGAGAAGACTCAGTTTTCAGATCTTGGTATCTTCTCATTTACGGAATTCAAATTTTTATTAGCAATCAAGATTAATATTAACAGTACTGCAGAAAGAGGTAAAACTGACCTGGTTAGTTAGCAATGGTGTATTTTAGACTCTTTTCCTTAAGTACTTTTCACACCACCCCCAAAAACCGTGATGAATAAAGTAGAAATTCTGACGTTCTGTGTTAAAAAGAAATGATGCAATCCTAAAATAGACTTGGAACCTACATATATATAAACATTCTGACTTGTCAAAAATATGCAAAGACAGAACTTAAAAGATGATGGATTCTTCCTTATTGTTTCTAGGGCAGTGACTAAGTTTTCTCTTTGGTATAAAGTTAACATATGTTGATATGACTGTATTTAAACAATCCTAGAGGACAGTATGTAATCAAGCTGGCGGCCGCACAGCCTCATACACACAGAGCACGGTATTTACCTTGCATGACACCAAACCCTGGGCTAGGAAGCTCCTCTTTCAACACATACAACTGGCAAACCCCACTGTCCTTAGATTCGATGTGTGCAGGTGTAGTTAAAAGATACTTCCTGTAAACAAACAAAACACCTGAAGTGAATGAACAGTTTTTCCTTTTCTCATAACTGTGAGACCAGACTAGGAAAAATAAGAGTTTTTCCCTCCCAGGGCCTCTTTTTCATACTGTGAGTATAATTTACAGTTTTAGAGTTTTATCATGAACTTAAAAAATAGCTTCCTAATGCTGTATAAAGTTGTTGTTGCTCAGCGGCTAAGTCGTGTCCGACTCTCTGTGACCGCATGGACTGAAGAATGCCAGGCTCCCGTGTCCTCCACTATCTCCTGAAGTTTGCTCAGATTCATGTCCACTGAGTCAGTGATGCTATCTGACCAGCTCATCCTCTGTTGCCCCCTCCTCCTTTTGCCTGTATAAAGAGGAGTGCATAATAACAATGCAGTCATAAATGTGAACTAAAAACCTAACGCTTCCTATACGAGGAAAGTCTAGTAAAAAAAAAAAAAAGAAAATTAAAAAAGCAACTTGAAAGAGACACTCCATGCCATCATGGAGCCTGCTGTTAATATGACTGATCGGCCAGTAAGAGGGAACCCAGCCTCAGATTTGTGACCAGGTACCACCTTCCCTGTTGGCTCAGCAGTAAAGATCTGCCTGCAATGCAGGAGACAAGGATTTGAGCCCTGGGACAGGAAGATCCCCTGGAGAAGGAAATGCCAGCCCACTCCAGCATTCTTGCCTGGGAAATCCCATGGATGGAGAAGCCTGGCAGGCTACAGTCCATGGGGTCACAAAGAGTGGGACACAACTTAGTGACTAAACAACAAGAAGGGACAGAAGCCCTCACTGCTGCAATTCCCTTGGTTTACTTATTTGTATAATTGCCAACATAGGGATGTATAAATAGCCAGGAGTGTTCTGCATCAGGACACTTCTGCTTCTAAGCAGAGGAGCAGAAAATCGGCATGGAGCCAGGAGAAGGGATGCATGAGGGAGCAGACCTCAAAACTTACTGTGCACCCTAGTTATGCCAAGTGCACAGAAAGTCCTTCCATCAACGAGTGTACAGTCCAATGGAGGAGGCGACACAAAACATAAACACAACCAAGTAAGAGCACCCAAGATGAAGCGAAGAAGAAACTTCTCAGGGGCGCAATCTGTGAAGTCCCAAAAATCAACGGCATGTGGACGGAGACTGTGGCCCTTTGAAGAAAGGATGATCGGAAAATCTGTTTTGAAGTACTGGCAAGAATACAGAGAATACAGTGAAATGCTCGGTGTGCTAATAGGAAAAAGCCCAAAGAAAGATGGATCAATATAAAATATTGTAAAAGTCATTATGTTTTTACTGTTAATTTCAAGGTCATCATCTGAAACACTTTTATAATTACACTATGAAGCGACATTTAAGTGACACTAAAATTTTCCCCTCCCCTCTTCTTCATAGTTTCACCTGCCAAATACAGAAACGTTAAATGACAGACACAGGAAGAGCTACATATAAGGATGCTGGAAAAATGAGCACACTCCATGAGGTACTACGGAGATCTACCCACTGATTTGTTTTATTCTCCACCAGAAGCCACTTGTCTTCTGCTACGAGAAAAACCGTCTGGAGATTGATGGGAAGCGAGATGGTATGAGTTTGCCCTTCTAGAACATCCAGCACAGACAGGGTGTTCCTGAAAAAAAGAAAAGAAAAAGAAAACTCTGTGAAAGGAAGTGGTGAGGATATTGGCTGAGTAACCATAGCATAATCATGATTTATTACACAACCCTAAAAACAATATTTTTAAGACTAGATGATAACAGAAAAATGTTATTGAGAAAACAGAGATATAAAACACTAAACTATGTAAGGGCTTGCATAAGATTTAAAAATGGGAAGTGACATCCACTATGTTAGTAGTGGTTGAGTATGTAATTATGAGCACTGTTTTTTTATGTGTGTTTTTCAATGTTCTGCAATGTGGGACAAGGTACTTTTAGAATAAAATCATACTAATTTGGTTACATTAGTTTACAATAAGCCAGAGTAAAGCACCCGGCTGCCAACGCAGGAGACATAGAGACGCAGGTTCGATCCCTGGGTCAGGAAGATCCCCTGGAGAAGGAAAAGGCAACCCACTCCAGTATTCTTTCCTGGGAAATCCCATGGACAGAGGAGCCTGGTGGGTTACGGTCCATGGGGTCGCACAAGGTCAGACACAACTGAAGCAGTTTAGCACAGTGAAATTTAAGGAGGAAAGAGAATGGACAGAACAACAATCCCAGTTTAAATCTTCTACAGCAAAAAGCTCACCCTTTTTCTTTGTAGAACACTAGCCAGTTTTTGTGTGAAAACTCTTTACACATTTTGTAAGTTTCCTAAAGACAAGAAAAAACAAAATATTCACGTTAACTATGTTGGATGCAGTCACGTCTCTTCAGCTGCTTTTCCTTAAATTAAGTTCTTCAACGTGTAAAACATAATTCTCTGAGAAGCTACCCCTCTTCATCCGTTCCAAGACTCTTACGGTAACATGGATTAAAATATATTTTAAAATTCACTGTGAACTATGTACTAAAACATTTTTAGGATAATATTTAAAAAAATAATGCCAAATGCTGGTTAGAAATAAACACGCTATCTGGTGATTAACTGTGATGTTTGTACTATAGCATCAATACATAGGAAATACTTTGTTTCTTAGATTTGGAACTATCTATGACATTTAAAATTTCTTTTTCATGACCTTTTAAGACCTATAAGCATGTTGTTGTCCAGGGCAGAGGGTAAGTCTGGTTTTATATCCATTACACATTTTTCTGAATGGCAGAATAGATTTCCTGGGGTTGGCCAAAATGTTTAATTACTAGTTTATTAAACTAAAACATTTATTTATCTTGTAAATACTACCAGATGCTGCACTCAAAGGTTCATTACATAAATCCAAAACATAAACACAGAACTGGAAAGCAGGTTAAAGTGCCGGCATGATTAGGGATTTATCATGAATATCACGCTCAAATGGCTCATGATGTCCTATGATTATTAGTTCAAATGTTCCTGCGATGGATACAAAAAGAACACTGATACTTACATTTACATGTATCCATGTCTACCTGCTTGTATCATGTTAAAATTCACAAGTGCCTAATAAAAGAATTCTTTTGTGCATTATAGCAAACAAAAGGTGCTGCAAGGGAGGGGCAGGCATGCATTTTTACAGTTAGAAAGCTACAGAAAATCCTTGGCAATTTGCTGGGCAGGCTGGGTATTCCTTACAGCTTCCTCCTTGTTCCACCAGGAAGTTTTCTTCATTGTAAATTCTTCTGAAGGCAGGATGAGACGGCGAAGGGCTTGGCTAGCGGGATCCAGCAACAGGATGACATTGCTCTGGAAATAAAGAGAATAGTTTTTTTATTTTTAAAGCAGCAGTCTCTTGGCAGCCTGGAAATAAAGGGTATTTAGTGATAAATAAACCAAAGGTAAGATGGCAATACTGAAATATTTAAACGACTCCATAAAAACACTAAGTGATTTTCCCTAATACAGAATTTAAAGTCTTCCATGGTTTAATAAGGATATTTCTAATTATGTAAGGCAGACTTTCTTCTTTGTGGATTTTACCTTAAACCATGCCCTTGTAAATATAGGCCAGGTTTAACCATGGCTCTGCTTTATTATGTATTAAGGAGGAAATTAAGACATTTGATCATTTTTAAAAGTCTGTTTACTTTTATCAAAATTACACTTAAAGAATGTGCAGTTAAACCAACACAGTATTGTAAAGCAACTATCTTCCAATTAAAATTTTTTTTAAAGTAAATTACAAAAAAAAAAAGTTGAAAAACTCTTTTACACTATGCATTCAATTGTCTGATGATGAGAGGGGCTATGCTGTTAGTTGTTTGGCCTGAGGAATCACGGTGCTGGAGAAGACTTTTGAGAGTCCCTTGGACAGCAAACAGTCAATCCTAAAGGAAATCAACCTTGAATATTCTTTGGAAGGACTGATACTGAAGCTGAAGCTCCAATACTTTGGCCACCTGATGCGAAGAGCTGACTCATTTGAAAAGACCCTGATGCTGGGAAAGATTGAAGGCAGGAGGAGACGGGGACGACAGAGGATGAGATGGTTTGATGGCATCATTGACTCAATGGACATGAGTCTGAGCAAGCTCGGGGAGATAGTAAAGGGCGGGGAAGCCTGGTGTGCTGCAGTCCAGGGAGTCACAAAGAGTCAGACACAACTTAGCCACTGAATAACACACTGTGCATAACTGAATCTCATTTGTTCTTTTCACAAACGCAGGTTCAACTCAGAAAATATGTACATGATATAAAGACAGATTAGCAAGAAAATATCAAGGACCCCAAGAACCAAGCTGGTAATGAGTATTTCTTCATCTTGTCGTTCACTGAGCTTGGGAACTTTCATAGCTCGTGCTATGATAACATACTGACAAGAGATTGCTCCAGCAGCATTCATCACAGTTATGCAAATGAAGTAATAATCTCTCAGAAATTAGGAGGATTTTTTCAAGAAAAAAAACTAAAAAAAATTAACAGACATTAAAATAAGTGAATAGAAACGCATGAAATAAGAACTTAAAATTTAGAAAGCCAGAAAAGATTGAATATTTTAAAGCAATGTAAAGAAGTTGGGTTTTCAGTTAAAATTTAAAGACATTTGAAGTTCAGACTAACAGGTTTACAAAAAGGCACCAGAAAATTGTTTGTCAGGCCTCATTGTTATATAATTGTCTTTTTTTCTCTCTTATTTTGGTTCATTTTGTTTTGTCTTATTAAGATTTGGGGCTCCTTCAGTTATACTAACCCTTATGAACTTTTCATTTTAAGAACTTTCTTTGAGGAAAATAAAATCACAAAGCATCCAAAGAATTACTATACATTTTGTAAAATATATACAAAATATGAAAAGTCTGCTCATTTCTTCCATAACATTTATTTGTTGTTGTTGTTCAGTCACTATGTCTGACTCTCTGTGGCCCCATGGACTGCAGCACACCAGGCTTTCCTGTCCTCCACTATCTCTGGGAGCGTCCCCAAACCCGTGTCCATTGAGTCAGTGATGCCATCCAACTTATATTTAAAGCAGAAAGAAGAATACAAGGATGAATAATCATTACTTTTGCCCTTTATTACATAATCTAATTAGAGAGGAAATAAAAGAAAATGTAAATAGATTAACGATTCATCTGCAAATCTGAGACCTCATAGTGTGGTTTCAATTTATTTTACTAGCCAATTTTACTGAAATGCACAAGAATTAAAGTAGTAGTTGTACTGAAGTTTCCTTTATTCCACATACTCCAAATATTGGCTGTATTACAAAAATTCTAAGCAAGTTGACAAAGCTTAAAGTTTTCCTTATAAAGAAACTTAGAATGCATCATTCTGTATAATATGCAATTCTCCATTACACCTCCATTACACGTGTGTGTTACGATGGAACTCTGCTCAATGTTACATGGTATCCTGGATGGGAGAGGGGTTTGGGGGAGAAAGGATACATGTGTACATATGGCTGAGTCCCCTCACTGTTCACCTGAAACCATGACAATGTTGTTTGTTAATCAGCTATACCCCAATACAAAATAAAAAGCTTATTTTTTTAAGAAAAGAATGTGCATCAGTAATATTCTTCTTTAAAATCAACATATCATATAAGAAGCACCATTCCTGGCATTTGAAAGTTTGAATATGATAAAAATCTCAAGGGAAATCCTTAAAGTTTTCCTTAAGAAGTTGTACTAATAAGTTAAAAATTTTCAGTCTCTATTCTAGACTAAGTCTTTTTTTGAGTTAGTATTTTTTAAAGAAGAAAATTTCTCTTATGATAAATATGTACAACATTAACACAAATTGCTAGCACTTAAGCAATTTGGATAATATTAACTTTTATGAGCAACAGAAAGTCCTAAAAATAATGTTTGATCCCAATATGATTAAGTAGAAGAATAAGCAGATGATTAAACAGATATGGTTACGCACAAAAATTAATACAGTTTTGCATTTTTCCTCCTTTTTAGGGTCTAGTACTTCTGAAGTGAACTGAAAAACTGGATCTTTCTAAGTAACAGAAAACATACCTTTATATGTGTGTGTATATATACATATGTTTCCAGCCACTGCTGTATTTAGAATTAGTTCTAGAAGCAATTGGCAACATGAAGGCGTTCTGCTGCTCCATCCTTTTAGATGTTAATGGTTTCCTTCTGTAAATGACTAATGATAAATTCTGTCTGAGTTTAAAAATAGAATTTTGCGTCACACATGAGTACATGTAACTGTGGTTTTGGCACTCCTTCCAGGGGGGCAGGGTGGAGGAGCGAGTGAGCGATTTTATTATGTTTGTATTTGACTGGGAGAAAAGTAACCTCTGGATGACCTCCATGTCCTAAAGTCTGAAATTCTAAACTTTGTACAGATGTAATAAGTAATCTCATGGGGGGGGGGGTAGGGAGGGAGGAGGCTTTATTTTTAGGCATGGCAAAGTTTCCCTTTCCTCACTTAAGATTTTATTTTAGCAAGGAATTTTTGAACAACTTCTTAAACTAACCAGCGAAATGCATCTGTTGCCAAGCTCTATAAAGACAAGGGATAGATGAATCAATGGAAGTACCTCTTTACAATATTTTAGCCCCCTTGTCAGCTAGGGCAGAATGGGGAAGAAGGAAGTGAAGGCAGCCCACTCATTTTTTCATTAGATCAGAATTATTCATCATTTGTTAAATTTTACAGTTACACGCTGTTCATTTGGAATTAAGGAGGTCTTAATACTCTAGTGCGGACATAACATAAAACAGACAGAGGACAGGTAGACAGAAAATCCTGGTAAGCCATGCGAGTCTGCTCAGGGCGTTGAGGTAACCTGGAAAATCGCTGAAACTGGTCAATGGGCAAAAGTCAGGCAGCATGCAAGAATGCCAGGAGGGAAAGTGTGGGTTTATACAAAAAACACACTGTCTTCGATGAAAGTCATTATACATGAGCAGGGAACTGATCCACAATGTCGCCAAATCATTGGATCTTTTGAGAAGACAAACTACTTCCTGAGAACCTGGAAATCTCATACTTTTAGAACTGGTATCTGTAAATTTGACAGTTTGCCTGACAGTTGAAAATTTGGCAAGATTTTTTGAAAAAATACTCCAAAATCAGACTTCTATTTAAATTTGATTGGTTCACTTAATCAAAAATCACCAAGATATCATGTGCTTTTTATAAGTTTCCTCTGGCTGTAGAAATCAATTCAATGGCATTGACATTTTGTTGGAACTCTACAAAGTAAAACCCTTTCCAATGGGATGGACACAAGCTTTTCTAAGCAAGAGCTGGACATCTGTATATTCTGCTTCTAGGAGAAAGTAAAGTGAAAAAAATGGTGAAAACCAGAAAAAAACTGATTAACTCAGAATTTATGATAATTGTTGAGTCCTGCCCAAGGCCACAGGTGCAGGACCTTGCAGCAAGGCCACAGACGCGGAGAACCAAGGACACCTCGCAGCTGACTGAGCCCCACTGTAACGGTTGCTAAAAGCTCCTGTCACCACTGACAAGCTTCCTGACTCCCAATCAGGCAAAGACGCCCACTCCAGTAAGCACCCCATAGCGCCCCAACCAATCACCTATGGCCAACGGTCCAGGAGGAATTTTCTTTGTCCTGAGACTATAAAAATTGGTTATTAACCCATGAAAACTGACTCTCTCTGGTCTATCAGGCAGTCAGCCCACTGCGCTTGCAGTACCCACATTGTATCTGCTCGCTGTTCTTAATAAACTCACTCCCTTCTGAAATGCTCTGGGTCTGGAAATTCTTTTCCAACCTGTGCTTGGACTGCCTCAACAGTAATTACTTGGGCAAAGCCTAAAGTTGAAGTTGACTTACTTAACTCAGTGAAACACTGAAAGGCTATTTACGAGATTTTTTTTTATTCTTGATTAGAAACAGTCTAAAAGCACTGTTCTGGGTAACACTTTACTCTTATAGTATCTTAAAATACTTAACAAGTAAAAGCATTTGCATTTTTTCAATATTTTCCTATGATGGATAACTTTTAAAAACTTCAGCAGCGAGTGAGAGCATGGACAAAATTAACGTGATTCTGGTGGCGTCAGTCAAGTTTGGCTTGAACTTCTGTCCCACCATGTGTTTACTGGGTAAGCTATTTACGTTCCCTGAGCCTCAGTTTCCTCACCTGTAAATATTGATAAAGCTACCCCACTGAGCCTCTGGAAGAATAACGTGAATAACGTATGCAATCTTTTCCTTGACACATTTGTCAGCATTTAATCATTGATCTTCCTCCTTGAGATATTCATCACTTGGCTTCTGAAATACCACACCCTGGTTTATTCATCTCCACCACTGGATACTCATCTTCAGTTCCCCTTGGTTGATTCCTCCTCCTTTCCCCGATTTCTTAATATTTCATTGCTCCAGGGCTTAGAGCTTAGACTTCTCTCTCTCTTTTTTTTTTTTAAGACTTCTCTTTTCTACCCACATTCCACTCCCTTAGTCATCACTTTCAGTTTCATGATTTAAATAACATTTATACTCCAGTGACTTCCCAATTTATACTTCCTATTCTCCATTAAACAGCAGAATCTTCTACTTGGCTTTGTTATAGGCATCTTGAATTGAATCACACATCTAATTTTTCCTCCCAAATCAATTCCTTCCTCATCTCAGTTCATGGCAGGTCTACCCTTTTCGTTGCTCAAGCCTTAAATCTTAAAGTTGACCTTAGTTTCTACTCTGTCACTTCATGTGTCTGATCTGTTAGGAAATCCTGTTAGTCGCACCTTCAAAATATATACAGAATCCATCATCACTGATGATTTCCAAACTTGGGTGATCTCTTGCTTGAATCATTGTAAAAATGTAAAAATTGTAAAATGTAAAAAAAAAAAGTAAAATTAGTTTCCTTCGTTTTGCCTTTGTACCTGTAGACTATTCACCACAGAGGAGATAGAGAAATCCCTAGGGATTTAGAAATCCCTAAAATATACGTCAAATCTAGCTGTTCCTCTGCTTGAAGCCCTCTAAGACCTTCTTCCCCTCCCCTCACAGGCAGCGCAAAACCTCAGAATAATTCATAAGGCTCTACACCTCTGCCTCCCCACCCTCCACCACGGTCCCGCCCCAGCTCACTGGGGGACTTCTTTGGCCTCGCCTCTTTATACTCTGGCCCTCATTCAATCTTCCCCACCACACTTCTTTAAAGCTGCAAAGGCATATTCCAGTCTCTGGGCCTTTGAATTTATAATTCCCTTATCCCTGGGAACTCTCTGCTTCCCAGTATCTCTTCTCTCCCTCAACGCTGTCAACTCTACTTAAATATCACTTTCTCAGGCAGGCGATCCCTGGCCCGCCCTGCTTTAAGTGGTAGTCTCCCTTCTGTTTCACTCTCCCTTGCTTCTCATCGTCTAATTTAGGTTGTGATTATTTATTTCGCTTATTGTCTATCTTTCTGCACCAGAATACAAGCTTCTCAGAACAAGGACTTTTGTTTTGTTTATGGAAGTATCCCTAAGAGTAAGCACATGATACTTATTTGATGAATGAATGATATGCTTAGAATACTATTTGGTGGGCTTTGCTGGTGGCTCAGTGGTAAAGAATCTGCCTGCACTGCAGCAGACACGGGAGACATGGGTTCGATCCCTGGGTTGGAAAGATTCCTTGGGTTGGGAAGAAGGAAATGGCAACCCACTCCAGTATTCTTGTCTGGAGAATCCCAGGGACAGAGGAGCCTGGAAGGCTACAGTCCATAGGGTCACAGAGTCAGAAACAAATAAAATGACTGAACATACACACACACACACACACACACACACACACAATTTGGTAGCTACCAGGTGGGTAACAGGTCTATAAAAACATTGCACTCCTTTCTATTGGAGAGTATAGATTAACTTTGTTGTTGTTTAGTCACTAAGTTGTGTCCTTCTTGACATTATGAGTGCCCTTTTTGACTTTATGATGGGATTAGTGCCCTCACAAAAGACACATGGATGCGATCCCTGCTTCTTCTGCCATGTGAGGTCACAGGGAAAAGACAGCTGTCTAGGAAGTAGGTTTTCACCAGATCCCGAACCTGCAGTCACCTGGGTCTTGGCCTCACCAGGCTGCAGAACTGTGAGAAGTAAATGCCTGCTGTTGATAAGCTGCCTTGTCTATGGTACCTACATTACAGCAGTCAAAACAGATTAAGAGGGCGGTCCCCAACCTTTTGGGCATCAGGGTCCAGTTTTGTGGAAGACCATTCTTTCACGCATGGGGGATGGGACGGATGTTTTCAGGATGATTCAAGCATGTTACATTTACTGTGCACTTTATTTCTATTATTATTACATCAGCTCCACCTCAGATCATCAGGCATTAGATCCTGGAGGTTGGAGACCCCTGGACTAAGACAATTCCATTCAGTATAGTTACATAGCTGTCTCCACATAAAGAATGCCATTCGGGTTTCAGATAACATGTCATCTCCTAAGCGGAACTATGTTAGCACTCTTGAGTACTATTCATTCTTCCAGCTCCTCCCACCCTACCCCCATCTTTCCCTAGGACATTTTTTCTTGTTGTTGTTTAGTCGCTAAATTGTGTCTGACTCTCTTGGGATCCCATGAACTGTACAGCAGTTATCACTGCTTGAAATTAGCATATTTATTTGTTGGCTTACTTGCTGTCTGTCTCCCCAAAGAGAAGGCAAACTCCATAACCATGAACTGCTGCTGCTGTTGCTTCATTTCCTCAGCGTGTAGATTCTGTGCGACCCCATGGACTACAGTCCACCAGGCTCCTCTGTCCACGGCATTCTCCAGGCAAGAATACTGGAGTGGGTTGCCATGCCCTCCTCCAGGGGGTCTTTCCGACCCAGGGATTGAACCCCCATCTCTTATGTCTCCTGCATTGCAGGCGGATTCTTTACTGCTGAGCCACCAAGAAAGCCCCCAACAATGAACTACCCAGCCTCAAATGTCATTAGTCTGAGATTAGGAAACCCTCACTCAACATGTTTCAAAGATTAAAGCCCACGTTGAAGTCCCCCAGAGAGGAAGGCATTAGCCTGCCTTGTGGTACTGATAATATACAACTCCCGACTCCTTCCTGCAACCCCTCTCCTCAGTCTTTATGAAAGCACACATTCTTAGTGATAGGCTGGAAAACATTCCTGCCTGTCCCTCACGTAAGTCACTCTTGGTATAGTGAGGCCATTACCTGCTGCTCATGGAGAACCACTTGACCCTTTAGGGGATTTCCCAGCGGTGCCACCGTCACAAATGGATGCCAGATTCCACTGGCTGTTCTCGGGAAGATGTCGAAAAGGTCCACAAAGTGGCCGCTTTTCCCAGTCATATTCATAAAGTATAAGGACACAGGATTGCATGCAACTACATAGAGAGTATTTTCCTCATTTTCTGAAATGATAAAAAAAAAAAAAAGAGTTAATTCTATTCTGCAGTAGATTTTCTGACTGGTCCAAAAAGGTCTGGTGAAAACAGAATCATAAGATAGCATACACTCAGAACTCAGCAGATGACCTGCACACAGATTGGTCAAAGCGCACTGGGAGAAGCAATTTCACACCTGCTCTAAGTGTTTTGGAGACGGGAATGGCAACCTACTCCAGTGTTCTTGCCTGGAGAAGCCCAGGGACAGAGGAGCCTAGTGGGCTACAGTCCATGGGATTGCAAAGAGTAGGATACAACTGAGTGACTAACTCTTCTTTCTAGATGTATTAATAGATGGGACCATGCCTATCTACTCCAGGAAGTAAGCATCTATTTGTTTGCCAAAGAATTCCATAACATCTCACAGTAACACCATTAAATATTTAACACTCCTCAATGTCAGGAAACTCTTCCTTCTATGAAAGTATTTTGTGCTTCAATAAAAGTCTGTTTCCTCTTATTTTATTATTGGCTCAGATGGATAACAGCTGGTCAACATCATCCGTCTGCTAATCTGGTATTTCCCAGTTTACTAGATCTTTAGGCTTTTCAAGTAAATAAGTATTTCCATTTTTTGACTCTTAGCTCTATGGATCTTATTTTCCAAATTATCTTTTTTCATATTTGTGTATTTTTATTATTACAAAACCTGTCTTTTCAGTCAAGTACTTGATCAGGTCCCTTTTCTGAATTCTATTTCAGTGCTTCTTCAACTTTCAAGTGTGTGTGAATCACCTGGGGATCTAATGAAAGTGCAGATTCTGACTCAGGGGCTCTGGAGTAGGGTTTCAGACTCTGCCTTTCCAGTGAACACCCAGGAAATGTCACTGCTCTAGGCTTGAGGCAGGGGCTCTGGGGTGGGGTTTCACTCTGCCTTTCCAATGAGCTCCCAGGAAATGTCACTGCTCTAGGCTTGAGGCAGGGGCTCTGGAGTAGGGTTTCAGACTCTGCCTTTCCAATGAGCTCCCAGGAAATGTCACTGCTGTTGGCTTGAGGGCGTCCCTTTGAGTAGCCAGGTTCTGGACTGTTAACCATAATCTCTATTTCAGGGCACCCCAAAGCAAGGGATTAAGCTGCTTCTGTATAATAATCACTATTAATATCACTCATCATCTAGGTATCTATTTACAGTGGTCATATCTTCTGAACCCCAAACTAAGGTATAAGCTATGATAATGAGATATGTGGGACTATGCTGGAAATTTCAGGAAAAAAATATAGTGTGTATGTGTGTGTGTGTGATGTGTTCACATAAAGACCAAATATATATAAAGATAAATTAAACAAATAAGCTAACATTGATAAGAAACACAAGTCAGTAGAAGATCAGAGAAAGGCATTATTTAGGAGACACTGTGAACTATGTACGTACTACAGTTCCAAATATCAGAATCACATAACTTACAATTTAAGAATGTTTTTAATGTGTCTATCAGCACAAATAAATTCAATTCAACATTTATTGAGCAACTTTGTACACAGCATAGGGAATTAGGAAATATAATAAAAGTATTAATAGAAATATACTTCATAAACATCAATTGTCCTCTCTTATTGCAGCATTAAGTACTGTTTGGTCTCTGGCTCAAACGTATCTATCTAACTAACTGATTCTAAGAGAACCAAGAAAATCTTCTTTTCTCTCCCAAATACAAAATAGGCAAAAAAAAAAAAAAAGAGAGAGATTCAAAGAAACAACACAAAGGCCCAGTTTGCAAATGTGGACAACACTGAAACAGAGGGTTAAATTACGTGAGGGACAGCAAATGAGTTTCACTTTTAAGGACCAGTTCTGACTGCCTGGCTGGGGCTGCCTGGAATGCTGAGTTGAGAAGAACTGTGAGACTGTGACAAGGTTTAACGACCCCTGTCACTGACATGAGGCAGAGGTTCACAGCATACTTATTTACAATCTCTAAAAATGAGACAAGGACCAAAGTTCAAACTATCGGTAAGATCTATACGCATTCTCTACTCATGTACATTCTGTGGATGTTTGTTCCTAACTTTAGCTATGTTGAGTAAAAATACGTGCTTCTAAAATGTACAAGGTTTTTGTGGGTTAAATTATGTGAGGGACTGGTGTTGCTATTAAGACATTTTCAGTTCAGTTCAGTTCAGTCGCTCAGTTGTGTCCAACTCTTTGCAACCCCATGGGCTGCAGCACGCCAGGCCTCCCTGTCCACCATCAGCTCTCTGAGTTTACCCAAACTCATGTCCATCGAGTCGGTGATGCCATCCAACCATCTCATCCTCTGTTGTCCCCTTCTCCTCCTGCCTTCAATCTTTCCCAGCATCAGGGTCTTTTCAAATGAATCAGCTCTTCGCATCAGGTGGCCAAAGTATTGGAGTTTCAGCTTCAACATCAGTCCTTCCAATGAACACCCAGGACTGATTTCCCTTAGGATGGACTGGTTGGATCTCTTTGCAGTCCAAGGGACTCTCAAGAGTCTTCTCCAACACCACAGTTCAAAAGCTCAATTCTTCGGCACTCAGCTTTCTTTATAGTCCAACTCTCACATCCATACATGACTAGTGGAAAAACCATAGCTTTGACTAGTTGGACCTTTGTTGGCAAAGTAATCTCTCTGCTTTTTAATATGCTTTCTAGGTTGGTCATAGCTTTCCTTCCAAGGAGTAACAGTCTTTTCATTTCATGGCTGTAGTCACCATCTGCAGTGATTTTGGAGCCCCCAAAACTAAAGTCTGTCATTGTTTCCGCTGTTTCCCCATCTACTTGCCAGGCAGTGATGGGACTGGATGCCATGATCTTAGTTTTCTCAATGTTGAGTTTTAAGCCAACTTCTTCACTCTCCTCTTTCACCTTCATCTAGAGGCTCTTTAGTTCTTCTTCACTTTCTACATTCATATTATTCTCTACATAATAGGGTTTCCCTGATGGCTTAGGCAGTAAAGAATTCACTTGCAGTGCAGGAGACTAGAGTTCGATCCCTGGGTAGGAAGATCCCCTGGAGAAGGAAATGGCAACCCACTCCAGTATTCTTGTCTAGAGAACTCCATGGACAGAGGAGACTGGTGGGTCACATATGACCATGCGGTCACAAAGAGTCAGACACGACTAAGTGATGAATAAACCCAACACACAGGGAATGTAAAATATCTTAACAGGAACACCAGTCTGTTACCAACAAAAACCCTGTACATTTTAAAAGCACATATTTTTACTCAACATAGCTGATTTTAGGAACAAAGATTGATAGAATGTACACAAACAAAAGCTTGCTTCCTAATTTTTGCCTGAATAATCCCCATTGTAGATAAGTTAGTGACTCTCTCCCTTCCCCCTGTCAACACTTCTGTTGATATCACCTTAGTAACTGCCATCAATTGAAAACTTCTGCCAAAAAGTACCCAGGACACACTGCATGAATCAGTAGGTAATGGCAACAGTCCAGAGATGCAGATGCCAAAAATTCACATCCTTTATTTGCCGTTCTTTACAATGAGAGGTCTAATGACTGCAAATCCTCCAACCCTGCTTTCAGAATACATAT
This sequence comes from Cervus elaphus, assembly GCF_910594005.1. Classification (NCBI taxonomy): domain Eukaryota; kingdom Metazoa; phylum Chordata; class Mammalia; order Artiodactyla; family Cervidae; genus Cervus; species Cervus elaphus. The sequence continues at coordinate 12,852,146 of NC_057844.1, forward strand.
AATCACCAAACTGGAATCCCAGCCAAAAAAAATCCAATGTTTTTCCTTTTTCTTTCCCCCTTCTATTTTTAGCATGAGCCCGGGTGAGTTTAACTTTGTGCTACAATGGTAATGAGAAACAGACATGCATATAAACTCAGCCATGCTTACGTGGATTCCACAATAGTATTTTGTTAGGTTGTTATAGGAAATTAGATCTAAATTACATATAATTGCTATCCAATCCAAGCATAGCACAGTTACTCAGTCTAGTATAGACTTCTTGATGTCTAGAGATTATTTTGATCCAGCTTTTAAAAAAAATTAGTGCAGGAAGGAAAAATCAAAAGAATAAACTGACATACCACGTGTTGTAGCGACATCACAGATTAAGTTCATTTCATCCAGTGGTAACCTCCAGGAGCTACATTCTTCAGTAAAGGTTTGGGATCTTCCTTCATGTCTTTCTATTGGATATTCCTGTATGTTTATAAGTGCTGGACCCTATTAAAAAAAAAAGTAGTTATCTGCAATAAGATATTTGGGTAGTTATCAAAATGTAGAAAAGTTAGAGTTCTTCCAAACTAAGATTTTCAATTCAAATACTCACTATCTTGATATACCTCTTCTCATTTTATTGACTGGCATAATACTTATGACAATAATAATACCATATAGTTGCATTCATAAAGGCTTTCACATGTGCTATCGTATTTAATTTCTCATTTTGTTTTATTTTTATTCAGAAAATATATCATATAAAATCCCATAGGAGTTCTCATTACTTTACCCTTTCCTAAGCCAACTGCAAGTTTTGAACTCCAAGTGTGGGGACCCAGAGCTGACCAAACCAGGAGAATAATTTTTTAAATACAATTGATTTGCATGCCCTTACAGTCCTTAATTAATCAAAACTTTTTGGGTCAGATATTGACTATTGTGGCAGCCGGGGCTTCCTGGGTGGTGTAGTAGTAAAAGAATCCACCTGCCAATACAGGAGATGCAGGAGACTTCGGTTTGATCCCTGGGTTGAGAAGATCCCTTGCAGTAGGAAATGGCAAAACACTCCAGTATTCTTGCCGGGAAAATTCCATGGACAGAGGAGCCTGGTGGGCTCTACAGTCCATGGGATCACAAATAGTCAGACACGACTGAGTGACTGAGCATGCACACATTCATAGGTGCTATTACCCCTTCTGTCTAGGTTGTATCTTAGGAGCTAGATGACTAAATATTACATTTCTTATACTCCTTTGCAGCAAGCATTCTGGATATGATTTAGCTTCTGCCAATTAAATGCACTTGCATGAGATTTGTAAGGCAGATGAGCAGCAGAAGCTATCCCCCTGCAGTCAGCATGGACAAGGCGAATCTGACAGATATGAGCAGTCAGTCTATGCTCTACTACAAGGGCTGACAAACTACAGCTCACAGGTCAAGTCTGATCACTCCCTGATTGCGTCAATAAAATGTTACCAGGACACGGTGTCACGCATTTGTTAAAGTATTGTCTGAGGCTGCTTTTGAGCTACCCTGGCAAAGCTGAGTAGCTGTGACAGAACCTATATGGCCACCACGCCTGAAATATTTACTCCTGTCTGTGTGTGTGTGTGTCCTCGGTTGCTCAGTCGTCTTTGATTCTTTGCAAGCTTATGGACTGTAGCCAGTCAGGCTCCTCTGTCCTTGGAATTTTCCAGGCAAGAATACTGGAGTGGGTTGCCATTTCCTTCTGCAGGGGGGTCTTCCTGACGCAGGGATCAAACCCGGGTCTCTAATGTCTTCTGCATTGGTAGGTGGATTCTTTACCACTGAGCCACCACTATCCAGCCCCTTACAGGAAAACTTTCCTAGTCTGGACTTACTGTGCAGAAGCAAAAACACTGATCCTGAAACCAAAAGTCCAGGGTGGCCCCTTGACTTCTGTCCCTCTTGTCCAGTTGATTTTATAAGCAGCTAATTCCTCACAGTTAAACCTAGAGGGATTGCTACTGCAACTAGTGATTGATATTTCTTTGCCTTTTTTCTTGAAAACAAATATAATGGAGTAACTGTCCTACCTGACTTTCCTGAAATACAGATTAGCTCTTAGGAATTCTACTAATCATTAGCCATTACCTATATCACAACCCTCAGAGGCCACACTCACTTGAGAATCACAGAAGAAGTTAAATCTATTCTGAAATAACATCAGAACAATCATTTCTAAGACTGAAAAGATTTTCTTTAGGGAAGATACTGAAAAACAGATAACATTCAATATTCTAATGAAGAAATAATGATACCAACCTTAACGTCTATATGATGAGTTTCTGCTGGACACAGCAGTTTTTGCATTCCATTTCTTGACTGACCAATTGTCCAGTAGCCCATGAAGGTCTGCTCTGGCAGAGGCAACCTGGCAAAGATTAATTTGAAGAGCAAACATTTCTCTTTGTTTCCAAGTCACAGGAAAAAATAAGAACCATGTATTGAAAGTGTTTAGTTGCTCAGTCGTGTCCAACTCTTTGTGACCCTATGGGACTGTAGCCTGCCAGACTCCTCTGTCCATGGAATTCTCCAAGCAAGAGTACTGGAGTGGGTTGCCATGATCACATAAAGAAATCTGAAGAATACTTTACTTCAAAGTGAGTTCTACTTCATTTTATTAAAAGATAGTCTTTAATAGGATGTTTAAAATATACTTGAAAAAGAAAAGAATTCACATTTCAGAAACTCAGAAGGTAATGTCCTACTCTGTTTTTACCATAATGACAAATATAATTAATGTTTAAGTATTATTTTTTTCCTGAATTGGTAAATACTTAGTAATTTAACATCTGAATTCCTATTAGAGTAATAGAAAGGACTTAGGGGGAAAATGGAGCAATCCATCAGTTTTTTTTATTCTATTCTCCTAAATTTGAAATCAAATAATAAGTAGTACAGAATACTACTGGGATTCCCAGGTGGCTCAGTGGTAAAGAATCTGCCTGTCAATGTAGGAGATGTGAGTTCGATCTCTGGGTCAGGAAGATCCCCTGGAGAAGGAAATGGCAACCCACTCCAGCACTCTTGCCTGGGGAATCCCATGGACAGAGGAGCCTGGTGGGCCCCAGACCACGGCATCACAAAGAGTCAGACACGACTCAGGGACTAAACACCACCACCAGAATTCTACAGGTCACATGTTTGTAAGTTGTACAGGGAAAATTTCATAGCATCCACTTTAGCACTTTAATTTTTATTTTTTTTACTTTGAACTGACATAAAATACCTACAGAAACATTGACACAAACGTGCCACTTACTCCAGAGCACACCTATGTGTCCAGCACTCAAGCATCACCAACACTCAGAAACTCCCTTGGACTATTTCAGTCATTACCCCTACCATGGGAGCTACTATGCTGACTTCTAATGGAATTATTCTATGTTCAGATTCCATTTTATCTAAAGCTACTTTTAAATAAAATGACTTGCAAAAACAAATATGGCAATGCTAAAGGACAAAACCACAGATAAATTTTTTTAGAATAAAGCCTTTACTTTTTAATCATACTAAATTTTTTGGAATGTTTAAAAAAAGAAACCATTAATTTGTCATTCAATTCATTATGAATTTCTTATTCGATGGTAAGTGAAGGCCAAAAATTATTCAGTTAAAAGTTCTTCAAAAATAATGCATAATATGACTATAAATTGAAATGAATGCTTGAAATAAGCATTATGATCATTAAAAGAGTACACACTGATATTTAGAAAATCACTTTTTTTTTCAGTAAAAGAGTAAGTCTGACAAAATATCTCCACATACTTAATAAGACCATGGAAGGCTTAGATTTTTTTTTGCTTAGAATAGTGAAACCAAGTATTCTGGTGGAATATGATTTTTGTCCTTTGAAATGCTAATGTTTAACACCACAGGAACGAAATCTAAAAGAAATTTACATTGAAATTCTTCTAAATCATAACATAAATCATTCAAAAGGACATATATGCTTTGTATCTATCATTTAAAATACATTTTAAGTACATGGACAATTATCCTGATTGGTCATCACTTATTTCCCTGTTTTTTTTTGTTTTTTTTTTTTTTACCACTAATGAGGTGGAAGAGGCACTAAGTTAGGGGATTTACTATAACTGTTCTCTCTGAAGGTAATAAAACACATTCCCATGTCAAAAGGAAAGATCTTGAAAGCGTCTTGTAGACTAGACTCTCTCTCTGCTTGTTTAGGGAATGAACAGTATTCATTGCCTTCAGCAGTTCACCAAAGGGGAATTAGATCTCTAAAAACAGAGCAGAAAACAAAGGAAGGAGAAACACCTAATTTCTTTCTAGTGTAGAAGATTTAATGGGTTCTAGTGCTAGTTCTTTTATTAATTAGTTCTGCAGACTTGTGAAAGAAAAGTTAGATAATTTCTCTGAGTGTTAATTTTTTCCTTTGTGAGATGAAGGCAATAATCTGTAAGATTCTGGTTTCTTCTAAGGACTGGGGGAGTCTCTGATGACTATTTTAGAGAGTGGAGTGAATTATCAGTGGTAGATCTTGCATAACCTTTGGTTCTGGAGTATATATAAATAATCAGAATAAAATTATCTACACCTATCAATAGAAAGGGCTTCCCTGGTGGCTCAGCTGGTAAAGAACCCACCTCCCCATGCAGAAGACACAACAGACACAGGTTTGATCCCTGGGTTGGGAAGATCCCCTGGAGAAGGAAATGGCAACTCACTCCAGTATTCTTGCCCGGAGAATTCCAGGGACAGAGAAGCCTGGAGGGCTACAGTCCATGGGGTTGCAAAGAGTTGGACTTGATCAAGAGTGCATGCATGCCAGGCCACATCAGTAGAATAGGTGCCTGGTAGACAAAATTGCTTTTTCAAAGCTTATAAAAAGGAGCTCTGTGTCCACCCCAAATCGTCTCTTTGAAGATAACAGAAACAGTTACACATTTGGAAATGTAATCAGAGGTGGAACATTGCTTAATAAAAATTATGCTCAGTTGATAGGCTGAAATAAAGCCTAAAAAACTGGTCTAATATATCCTTTAATAATCTCACAAAATATCATACAGATGCTAAAAACAAAATAAAACCAAAACCTTCATCCATTTGGGAAAAAAATAACTTTACTAGACTTCCAATTTTTACTGACAACCCCCAGGGAATATTCATGAAAGCTGCTTTGAACTTGCCAACTCACTCTAAGTAACGGTCATGGAAATTACAGACTGCCTGGTTCCATTTAAAAATAGCACTAGCTGTTTGGTTGGCAGAGTATGGGAAGGACCTTCAGGTACCCCATATAGAATCTGTTTCGAAATCACATAACAAGATGCCATTAGCGTTAACAATAGCAACTGAAAGTCACATATGCAGGGTGTTCTGAAGTTACCCAATCAAACTGATTCTATCTGCCCCTTGGTAATACCGGGAGTTGTTTCTAGACTTCCTGTGGGCTCTAGGGTGGCCAAATGAGGTAAACCAAAGCCCCTCATTTATTTTCCACTACTAAGTTTTCCCAATACATTGTGGAAAAATTTGACAGTTATTAACTCTCTCCCCTTCAATAAGTTACTGCACGCATGCTAAGTCACTTCAGTCATGTCTGACTCTTTGCGGCCCCAGGGACTATAGCCCGCCGGGCTCCTCTGTCCCTGGAATTCTCCAGGCAAGACTACTGGAGGGGGTAGCCATTCTCTTCTCCAGGGGATCTTCCCAACCCAGGGATGGAACCTGGGTCTCCTGCATTGCGGGCAGATTCTTTACCATCTGAGCCACCAGGGAAGTCCAGTTAGGGGCAAGGGGAATTATAATTGAATGCATGAACAAGCTTTGGAATTTGAAATATACTCAACATTAATTTAAGGGTAACTCTAAACTAATAACCAGTTAGCAAATGGCCCTATACCATTACTGAAATCTGTCATTCAACTCCAACCAGACTTAAGTTGTTATATCTGATTTGATTGAAACAACTATGGTATTTTCCATAATTTTAAGATCCTGTTACTTCTATTGTTTAACTTTGTTAAAGTCCTACCTGGAATGATATCTGGATTTGATTTTAAGGGAGAAGACAATGAACTTAAGACTTATAAATAGTACTACTTTTTATTTTCAGTGTCATTCATAAATTTATGTTTTTTAAAACACTGAAGTATTTCAATTCATATGTTGTGATGTTTCTTAATCCCTTGTGGAAGTATTAATAAAGATCTGGAAGTAAAAGTTTTAACTAAAAAAGAAAAGATGACTTTCAAAATTATGACTCAGGTCAAATTGCAGCACTTAGGCAAATTACAGAAAGGGAAAAAAAAGTTTTTTTAAGCATGCATACATTTCATAACATGATGCATATGGACACCAAAGTCGAGTTAGAGGGTCTGAATGACATACAAGAGATTTGTCTAAGATTGTTTCCATAAAGAGGTGAGCTGGGGTTTTAACGAGTATGTTCTGGCAAATTTCTGCCTTCTCTGAACATTTGCCAAAACTATTTCTGGAGTCTGAAAGAAACACGTGAAAAAGATTTGGATCTTTCTAGGGGCATTATGCAATTGGAAGTTGTTGACATACCTATTATCAACAGTTCCTAAAACATTTCCTTACCACAAGAACTACTAATTTTTATGGGAATAATGGAACCCTTCAGGGTAGCTCCACCAGCTCACAAAAACTCACCAATTATCACCATCTTTGAGAAGAAAAAGAACAACTCCAAGTTTAGAGGGCCTCGCTTATTCCTAATGTTTTAAATCTAACATTTGGCAAAAAGTAAGTTGGACTATCCAATTGAGTTTAATGGAACCTTTAACAGAATAACCCTGACAAACATTTCCACCTTTGGTTCTGACCCTTCCTCTCACTCTGCAGCCAGCATATGCCTTGGGTGAAGTGAAGTGAAAGTCACTCAGTCGTGTCCTACTGTATAGTCCATGGGATTCTCCAGGCCAGAATATTGGAGCATATGCCTTAGTTACTGTGAATTGCTACTTGCTGTTCTTCCACATACTCTGCATTTTCATGCTTCCATGAGGTTTTCACCTCAGCCCAGAACTCCTTTCTGCTATTGCCTCTTTGATGAAATCTTTCTCACGTCTTAAAGCCCAGTTCAAATGTCACTCCCTCTTGCATCCTTCTCCCACATTTCTTTCTGGGCAGAATGAACCTCTTGCTCTTCTGGGTTTCCATGGAAATTTGTACATATGGAACTCTTAGAAACTCTTAGGATAGAGTTCTGTAGTATCTGCAGTTTTCAAATTTAAGGCCTGATAAAGAATAACTGTTTTAGAGAGCATGGTCAGAAGTGAATCTATGAAGTCCCTTGCAAATATTTATCTTTTCTAAAATAAAAAGTCAACACTCTACATAATGAAAACACCAACACCAGCTTAAACACTTTAGACTAGTAACAATGGGTCCTACTGCCCCCAGTGAGCCTCCCTTGTTTGCAAGAAACTTCTGAATTTCCCTTCCCTCAGTCTTGCATGTTGCTGGGAAATAAATTTTGCTTTGCTGCAAATGATGTGTACATGAATATTACACGTGTTTTTCCTTTCATTGTCTGGCTCTGCATTTAAAGATTATGGTTTTCACTTTACAACTTAAGATTTATGCACCTCTGCCACTGAGATCCTGCTGTGGTCACAGAAATGAAAGGTCATTTGGATGCATGAGATGAAAAAAAGATTTGGGGCAACTTGTCTTTCTTGGCTAACACTTCTCAGATAGCTCCCCCCTATCCAGGCTGACACTGTGTAGTGTCAGCGCTGCTGCCCAGGGTCACTCCATGCTAGAGCAGATGTAGTCACAAAGCTCTACACATCTCTTTCTTTCTTCCTCTTCACAGAAGTTGTGAGACTACAGGTCTGGGCCTTGGGTTTCCTTTCCCTCAACTCTCTTCAAATTTCACTGCAAAAACTTCTTTTTTCCTGCCATCTGCTTTACCAACCACATCTTAGTATTTTTGAATCTTAAACTCTTTTTCTGGTTATTCACATCAACAATGACTGGGGCTGAAACTCTCCCAGTTGGAAATTTTCCCAGAAAACAAACAAAAAAACCCCGAAACTACTATTATTTCCCACAAGAAGGACTCATAGGATGAGAAACCCTACTGTGAACGCAGAACTTGAATATAACATTGCATAATAAGGTTGAGAGTTTACATGTTTTCTCAAGATTGCCAATTCATTGAAAGTAAGGCTTACATCTTACTCACTTGAATCTCTGCCATTTAGAATTCATCAATTCTGCTATGGAAACCTCTCATCCCATGTCCCTCTTATTTAGTCCCACTGCCACAACATAAGCTCTCACTGTTCATCATCGGAATTACTGCAGTTGCTTCCTAATAGGTAGGTCTTCCTGCTTCAGTATCACTGACTCTCAGTTTCTTATCTTTAGAAAACGTAAAGGGGTCTTTCTAGTTTATGAATCAGACCATGTTACTCTCTGGCTTCAAATTCTTCTACGGTTCCCTCGACTCTCCTCTTTTAGTCTCACCATGCAGCATGCCCTGTAAAACTGTCTCTGCTTGAAGTTCTTTCTTCTCCTTTATTAGCCTGGAGAACACCTATTCACCCTGTAAAGATTTAGCCTGGTGACTGTCCTTGAGTCTCCCCTGGGGCAGAGGGCAGCAACCCTACCTCTTCGCTCTCTCTTGTCAGAACACAAGGCACTCTTTACCTGAGTGCTTCCCGGATTATAATGGTCTCCTTGAAGGCAGATTCTGAGCCTTCTTCTCCTTTAGATTTTTGACTCCTTATTTAGTGTTTACCATGTAAATGTTCAATGGGTGTGTTTGTTTAGTCACTCAGTCCTGTCCGACACTTTGGGCCCCATGGACTGTAGCCCGCCAGGCTCCTCTGTCCATGGAATTTTCCAGGCAAGAGTACTGGAGCGGGTTTGCCATTTCCTATTCCAGGGGATCTTCCTGACCCAGGGACGGAACTGGAGTCTCTTGCGTCTCCTATACTGGCAATCCATGGGGTCATAAAGAGTTGGACACGACTGAGCGACCAACATTTTCACTTTTCAAATGTTCAATCGTGCTTGCTAAATGAATGAATGCGTGCATGCTGCGTGCTAAGTCGCTTTAGTCGGGTCTGGCTTTTTGCCACTCTATGGACTGCAGTCCACCAGTCTCCTCTGTCCATGTGATTCTCCAGGCAAGAACACTCACTAGAGTGGCTAGCCAGGTCCTGCTCCAGGGGCTCTTCCCGATGACATCTCCTTCGGCTCCTCCACTGCAGGTGGACTGGTTACTGCTGAGCCACCAGGAAGCCCAAATGAATGAACGCTTGGTTACATTACAACAGCTTCACCGACCTGTGTCTCATCTTGATGGCAAGTTGTGAACCACCACAGCAGATCATCCTCATGGAATCTTGACTACCTACCTCTCAACAAAGGACGAAAGTATATTTGAAAGAGTTACCAATTGATTGGGATTCGGGATTTCTACCCAGCCAGGTGACAGAGATCATTTACAAATGCCTAAAGGATCAAGGATAATTCTGTGAGACTGTCGAAGATGAGTATTGAAGAAGATTCATACATCTTGACAATTTCTATGTAGATTGGCTATATTTTAAAATTTTCTCTGCACCCCCATAAAGGAACTGAAAGCAAGTTTTAATAAAATGACTGTGAAGCTACTTCAAAAAATACCAAGAGAATAAGGGCAAGGACTGTGAAACTGTAAAACCCAATACCACCCTTCTGCTTATAATAGTTCTGAGATGTCATCGTTTATTCAGTTGCTAAGCCATGTTCAATCTTTGTGACCCCTGCAGCAACTGCAGTGCTCCAGGCTTCCCTGCCCTTCCTGTCTCCCGGGGTCTGCTCCAACTCACGTCCACTGAGCCAGTGATGCCATCCTACCATCTCATCTCAGATGTCACCATGTAAATCTTATTATTTTTGGAAACTAAAGAGCTCTTTTACAAAGTGAAAGTAAATCATCACAAAGAGTAGAACTGCATACCTTAGGACTTCGTGATCAATACAATGAACTCATTTGTAAAAACTAACTCTTTAAAAGGAAAATTATGCTGTGGCATATTTTGGAAAATGGAAGGAGAAGCACAAAACATTGAGAGTCTTATAATTTAATGGGATAAATAGTAAACTGATCATCATTCTTATAGTCAAAAATAAACCTAATGAGATTACTCTAGAGAGAACCCTGGTTGGGGATGTTCTTTTTGATGTCTCCCGGTACCTGGGGCTTCCTGGTGGCTCAGGCAGTAAAGAATCTGCCTGCAATGCCGGAGACCCAGGTTTGGGTCAGGGAGATACCCTGGAGAAGGGAATGGCAACCCACTCCAGTATTCTTGCCCGGAGAATTCCATGGACAGGGGAGTATGGTGGGCTACAGTCCATGGGGTTGCAAAGAGTCAGACACGACCGAGTGACTTAACACTTTCAGTACTTGGAAGGCCCTGTAGTTAGTCTTGGTCAGAGAAGAAGCAGCCGCATTGATGTTTCAGTTACACGGGATGAGTCTTCATGTGGAAGAAGACAGATACAGGTGTATGTCTTCATTGAGACAGATACCCTTTTAAGAGACATTCAGTACAGATGAAGCTGTTCTGTCTGACATATGCACACCTGGCCCTGCTCTAAAGAGAAAGATCAATACGAAACATGATCCTGTAACACACACTGCAATGAGACATCAACATCTCTTACAACAAACAGGAAAACAGCCGCAGCGACCTTCATTGGGAGTTCTATGAACACGTGCTGTGAGACTGGCTGAGAAAGTAGTGAATGGCTGCTGACACAAGGGAAAGAGTGACCACTTGTTCAGCTTTCCAACTCAACTAGGGGCAGTGAGCCACAGAATCTATGAGCTTGAGGGACATTAAAGGTTATTTAGTCCAGTATTTCAAGTCTGCATCCCTTGAGTACCTCCCCAGCAAGGTTTGTCCAGATCTGTCTGAGGCTGGTCTACAGAAAGTCTACAGAAAGTACACCCTACCTTTCCCCTGAGGCATCCACTCCACCTTTGACACAGGAGCTGCTGGCCTGGAGATGGAAGCCAACTCTCTTTAATTTGTAATGACTTGGAAGTGACGCACATATACAGAATGATTGATAATTATTCGGCTAAAGCTAACTAGATTATTAAGTGTGATTTTGAGGAGGGTAGTGTTAAGTAAAGGAGTCCACATAGAATAAACTTAAGTTGCTTTAGTCGTGTCTGATTCTTTGCAATCCCATGAACTGTAGCCCTCCAGCACATATGTCCATGGAGATTCTCCAGGAAAGAATACTGGAGTGGGTTGCCATGCTCTCCTCCAGGGGATCTTCCCGACCCCCGGATCAAACCTGCATCTCCTGCGACTCTGCACTGGCAGGCAGATTCTTTTACCACTGAGCCCCTGGGGAAGCCCCTACCAATGCATAGACTTACTTATGCTATGTTGAACTGCTATAGAAATGCCTGATTAACTTGATTTCTCATTTGTCATTGGTAAGGGGGTCAATGTTACACCCTAAGGGCAGGCATAGCAGGGCAGGGTAAGCTTTGCTGTACTGGAGGCCATGGTCCCAAGGAACAGCAATTTCAGAATAAATTTTTAACATTTTTATTTTATTTAAATAAGAAAACAAATGGGAAAATTCCAGGGCCCAGAGTCTGGGGATATTTAAAAAATGAACTATAGGAACTAATACACATTAGGACAGAAAGTAAGGCTTTCCTTTTCCTTTCTAGAGCCTCTCTCAAAGGCAACTACTATCAACAGCTACCACCGTGTTTTAAAATTATTTAAAATGTGAACCTATTAAATAAATTTAATAAAAAGTATTGGCTAATATCATCTTAGACTGAGTTAATTCAAAGTTACCTTATTTCACCTGAAAAAGTGAAGTTAAAAGTTTTTAATTAAGCATTTGAAAGCAGAGAGAGAATACATACATCAACAGGACATCAGAGGAGTCATTTCAAGATTCCAATAGGGCTTCTTTACCAGCTATGGGGCACTTTAAAAGTGCAGTCACACATAGCAGTCATTTTTAGATGTGCAGTCTGGCTAGCAACCGCATTTTTATGAGTCTGTAAAGGATAATGACATTTAAACATATGCATAAAGACACAAAGTGTTGGTATTAATGTGTTTATTCCTTACTTTTGTTGAAATGCCAGAGAAATGCCTAGCTTAAAACAACTTATATGCTTTATGAATCTGTTCATTATGTTTAGAATAAATACTTTAAGTCTAAAAACTCAAGGATCAAGAGGGAAGAACAAAAAAGTGGGATTGTGGGAGGGGTGTATACATGCTAGAATCTAATCTATTATAGATATGTTTCTTCTCAACAAAGAAGATTGGGAATTAAGTGTTTTAAAAAGGATCTCCTTTCAGGGTCATGTCTCCTTTATTAAGAAGAAAAACTCAGGAAAAAAAAAACTGTAAAGAAATATTTCTCAGCTGAAATAACACATAGAACCCTAGGAAAAGATCTAGAAGGATTAAATAATAATTGTTTCTGGATGGTGGAATTATTAGTGTTTTAATTTTCTTTTTGCTAATTTATTTTAAAAATAAATGGGACATCATTCTTCATTTAGTAGGTATACATCATAGAGAAATCCTACATATAAAAGCTTATAAATTTCTTCAAATTTTTTATTCTATTTGCTGTTAAAATTAATGACTGATGGACTGTAGATACTTTGCCAGTAACAAATAAGCAACAAATACTTTGGGGAAAAAAAAAAGAAACTGGCTTCATAAATTAAGCAGCATTTTAAATAGAAATCAATAGGGTTGAGGGCAAAGAGTGTGGGTCAAGAAGAATGAGCATTTAAGTATTTTACAGATAGGTGTCTCTCCTAGGTAAGACAGGGAGAGATAAACACACCAAGTTAAATCCAGAGGGTGGAGATAATGTCTTTGTATATTTGATTTATGTAAAAATGACGACAATGTTTGAGAAGACTTAGCAAATTCCTTTTGTGTTTCAAATCAGGAAGAACGATGGCCAGTCTGCTTCTTCTACATGGTAGTCAAATACAGTTTTCTAGAGTTTTTATTTTTCTGAATGAATTACCTTGTGTTTTACTTCATGATCTTTTATTATTAAGAGAAAAAAAAAGAGGAACGTTTAACTGGGGATGAAGAGGTCTTTAAAATGATTTTGTTGTGCCAAAAGTCTATACCAACTTGCTTTTCAACATTGTGAAATATGGTTAAATCTCCCAAAATCTAAGCCTATCACAACTCTCTGAAGAATAAGAATATGTATATTACATGTATGACATCATGGTCAATGATTTCCAAGTTGATTATCTAAAGTTCTAGTGCTTTTAAACCAAAACTATTGGTGATTTTCAGTATGCAAAGAATAATTCTGATTTAGAAACTGCCTACACATGCATATGGATCTGCTTATATTCATCTTTAAAATTGGAATTAAAATTGTGGATATTACAGTTCTGCTCCTGATCAGATTTCTAACCTTAGGTAGGTGAGGTAACCTCTCTGTTCCTCAAATTCTTTATCTATAAAATACAATGATAATATTACCTTTATTAAGATGAAATATTGTATAAGTCTCTTGAAAATGAATGTACAGAAAAAAAGGACTTTTTCTCCCTTTAAAACAAATGTTTCCTGAGTATGTTAAAGTTCGCAAGTTACTCTGAAACAGCTTTAAATTTGGAAGAGCTAATGTGCTAGCAGTATGTTTATTCTAGAATTTAAAAAAAAAAACAAAACATGCTTATTTGAGGGTAAAACAAGCGAACTTTGCTTTGAAACGGAGATCTATACCTACTATAGCAGATAATCTATATGCGTTTGGTTGGATGTTTGAACCTAATTATACATATGTACAGGGCTTCCCAGGTGGCTCAAGTGGTAAAGAATCCGCCTGCCAATCCCGGAGACACTGGTCTGATCCCTGGTTTGGGAAGATCCCCTGGAGAAGGAAATGACAACCCACTCCAGTATTCTTGCCTGAGAAGTCCCATGGACAGAGGAGCCTGGTGGGGTTGAAAAGAGTCAAACACTGACTGAGCATGCATGCATACATGTGTATGTGTGTGTGTGTGTACTTTTTCCCCCAATAATGACATTTGAAACTCAAGAGCTCAGACTACTTTTTTAAGAGCTCAGAGTTTAAGCCAAATGCTCCTATTTCTGCCTAAATTTCTCCCAGTGTGCTTATTATGTCCGCCATCTCTCTGGCATATCCTTTCCCATGTATTAGAAACTTAAAAGGAAACAACAGAAAACCTACAAGAATTCCTAGTGTAAGGGGGCAAATGCAACATGGGGACCTAGGTAGCCAGTTCCGATCCCAGTACTGAGATGTGGAATGTGTTTAGATCGGAAAAAAGAGCTGCATTATGGCTTAATCAAGCAAGGTAAAATAACTATCCAGTATGACAGCCTACATGTACCAGGTTTAGCACAAGTTTAGTAAATAAGATAAATCATATTCATCTCCTAATATCACACTAGGCCTTTTAAAAATGTACGGAGAAGTATCACAACATTGTAAAGGAATTATACTCCAGTGGAGAAAAAAAAGAAAAAAACTGTACAGAGACCTATGAATGAGGCAGGTACCATCTCACTGTACTCTTCAGGAGAATGAAAGAGAAAATGAAAGATCTCAGGAATTTTACCGAAGAGCATCACTGAACAGCTACAGTGTATTCTGATTTCAGTTCAGGAGGAAGGTAGCTGCGGAGGACTGTTTATACAGAATAAGCAGTGGACCAGCATCACCTCTGCCCCACGGGAAAGCTTCCCTCTTCTACAACATCTGTCTTACATCTCTTTTTACTTATACACTTATACTCATCGTCAGTTATTTTTTCATCCCTATCTTGTGTGTGAATGTGACCATCTTATTCTGGGTTTGATGCAATTTTTTTTCCTATTAAATAAAGATTGAATTAGACAACAAGAAAATTAACAGGTTGTAGCAATAATTTTTTCATTCAGGGCGAAAGGATATTAATAGCAATTAAAACACCTGGTCCTTCTTCCTTAGGGACAGAAATCCAATGTGAATCTTCTTCACTAACACAGGATCTCCAGAGATGAGCAGTAGCAGCCTCAAAGAACTGATTTAGCAAAAGGTCTGGAGAAGTATGGGCTTCCCTGAAGTATGGCTCAGTGGTAAAGAACCTGCCTGCTGATGCAGGAGACACAGGTTTGATCCCTGGTCTGGGAAGATCCCTTGGTGAAGGAAATGGCAACTTACTCCAGTATTCTTGCCTGGAAAACCCTGTGAACAGAGGAGCCTGGCAGGCTACAGTCCATGGGGTCGCAAAGAGCTGGACATGACTTAGCGACTGAACAACAGCACCAACCAACAGCAATTAGTGAAGTATAAAGTTTAGCCACAGGTCTAGAAAAGTCAAAGCAAATCATAAGACTGCTTGGGGACAACTTTGAACTTTCAGAGGTCTATGTGATTGCTATTATCAGTGTGCTACTTGAGAGAAACAGAAAGTGTTAAGTATTACTTCTTTTTAATTTGTTTTTGTTTTTGCAGATGAGAGAAAATTAAGATTATATTAAAATGCAAAGGGTGTTAGAATAAGAAGAAACCTTACTAACCTTCTAAAGATGAAAATATACTGCAGTCTCACTAGAACAGTCTTATTCTACATCTCTTTTTACAGACTTATTATTAATAGTGCCCTTTCATTCTAAAAAGTGTCTTGATTAGGTGATAAGTTATATGGTTATGTCACAGCACAGTGCTCTCATTTTACAAACAGGGTTAAATCTGTTTCTTCATGTCTAACCCAGACATGCACGGTGAACATGTCATTAACTGCTGAATTCCCAGGACAATGCTTTGTTCACCTCACCATGCTACCCTCTCAAAGTACAGGACTGATAATTTGATAGAAATAAGATGTATGGAACCTGTGGATTTCACTAATAAAATAACATCACTACCTTTGAGCTGCTCAAGCCATTGCAATTTACAGGTGATGAAAAGGTGCTTCGAATGTGCAAACTGTAGTCCGCTATTATCTCCACTCCGAAGGAAAATTCACACTTCCCCCACATCTGCTATACGTCTATTCTTAGCTACATGCAGTGGGCAGACCATTAGTTCTTTCCACGTCGGTCTCAGGCATGACCATCTTGTTTCCAGGCTCAATGCACTTTTTCTTCCACTCATAAGTAAGTATTTAAAAAAAGAGTTGGAATTAACTCGCTATGGCAACAATGAACAAGCCATGGCAAGAATTTTTTAGTATAGAACTGGAAACAGTAATGAATAAGTTAAATCACTGCATCTGTCTTCCTTAGAAACTTAAATAGCCAACAGTTTTCTTTTGATTGATCTTACCAACTAATACACATTTTAAGTTTTATTTCAAGTTGTACAGAGTAGAAAAAAAGTTATTTTAAAATCACAAGCCTGGTTTCCATGAAGCTAAAACTGCATATAAATTTGTTAATGGTAAAACAAATTAAAAACCATCATATTTCCAATTGAAACTCAAGATATAATTTATAAAAAGGATGCAAAAAGACATGAGTACTAACAGAAGTGTGCATATTAAAGACATTTCTTGAACTCTCTAACGCAGGAGGTAAGTTATACCCATTAAATCATCAAACTGGTTTCAAAATGCCCATAAATATTCCTAATCAATCAGCAAAACAGTATTCCACAGCAAAGTGTATATATTAGCAATAATATCAAATCACTCTTATCAAAAAGAAAATTTACTAACTTATTAATAATATAAACCAACTCACTGACAAATTTCTAATGTAACTCTATCTTGCTCTTTTACCACTAAAGGGAAATATTTGTTTCTTCTTAAGAAATCTTTGAAAAATTGTTAAAGCCTTAACAATTTATTTTTATTGACATATATTCTAACAAGTTTTGTAATAACTTCAAAGAATAAATACTGATGATGTAAGCACTTAAAATAAATATATGTAGCTGGACTAATCATTATATACAATAGTCTTTTCCTAAGGAAGGCAGAGAGTTCCTCCTATATGAGACTGAAGTTAAATAAAAAGTAATTTTTGTCCCTTGGGAATTTATGATAATGGATTTCCTTACAGACAAAGACAACATTAGATGCATTGTCAATAAGTTATGCATATTTAAAACTGCTTTCTTATGAATTTGCACTGACTTAATTATCCTACTAATAAACACTCTCAATTATCTTTCTGGTCAACAATATCATATTTGTTAAGATTCTTTGTTAAGTATGTAGCCTATAATTACAAAATAAAAAGCAGGCAAGTAGCCCACATGAAACAAAACCCACTTATTTTCCCTGCCTCTTTCATCTGTCAGACTAAAATAAGTAATCCCCAAATTTCAAGTTAATATGATTATAAATTTAGAAAACTATAACAGAAAAATACATGATGACAGAAATAACATCTTAACTAAATATATATTATCTCTTCATGTAGTTTGCATGTTTGTACAATGATTCTGTACTAGGTTAGGGAAAAATGAGAATCATAGGAATTCAACAAAAGGACAGAGACTGTCAAAGAAACAAATATTTCCCTTTATTTGATTACATTACATCTACTCATGGGACATTTGGAATAACTGAAGTTCTCAATTTACAGACCTATAAATAATGCTATTTAACCGAAATCCAGCCAGCCAATAGCACCATATACTTGAAGAGCTTACTCATGGAAAAGTAATTTCCACACCAAGTCAGTTTAGTAGAGTATAACAGTAGACTCAGAATGATCAGCATTTCAGAATCAGAACAGTTACACTCAAGAGTACTTTATCAAGAGTGATTTGCCTTACTCCTTCGCCAGCCGCACATTGGATATTTTCGCTCCGATTGGTATTCCATATTTGTGCAAAGTGTTAATCAAAATCTCCCTCATGTCGTCGTTGTAGGAATCAAAGTCAAACACGTTCCTAACCACACTGGAGAGACCTTCAGTGGGAAACTTCTGTATTAAAAAAAAAAAAATTTCACTTATTACCATGTGACAAAATACACAGTATTATAAAGATTTCCCAAACTGACAGAACAGTAATGATCGAATAAACTTCACTAGACCTTTTCTTACTAGACTTGTCAGATAAATGGATAGGAGGAATGCTTTTCACTTTTAATGTTTGCCCTGATGACTTAATATTTTTCTTTTTCAATAAATATCAGAATTTGAGGGGGAACAGTATTTTCCCTCAAATGTTAAATCAGTACCCACATCCCGGGGTTTGGTGACTTTCACCACTTTCTGAAATCTCCTGCTTTTAAAGTGAGTGATGGGCTTCCCTGGTGGCTCAGTTGTAAAGAATCCGCCTGCAGTGTGGGAGACGCAAGTTCAGTCCCTGGACTGGGAAGATCCCCTGGAGGGGGAAATGGCAACCCATTCCAGTATTCTTGCCTACAGAATTCCACCGGGCTACAGGCCATGGGGTTGCAAAAGAGTCAGACATGACTTAGCGACTAAACAACTAGATGGACCAAATTAAAAAATGCTACTTAAATAAAATGAGTGTTACAGACAGCTGACTTCACACTGGTGGGGTCCTCTGGGTCATTTACTGCCTCTGTCTTGATTCTCTCTAGGCGCTGGGATCTCAGCTGGCCTTGCCATGGTTTTACAGGCAGAACAAAGCTTTCTATTTTCCTGTCTAGGTTTTCAGAGGTCAAGAGTTCATTAGGTTATGACTGTTTGCTTGGAAACCATCATTTGTTATAAAAGCAGAATCTACACAGGCTTTTTGTCTTTACCAAGGTGAAAAGTGAAAGTGAAAGTCACTCAGTTGTGTCTGACTCATTGCGATCCCATGGACTATACAGTCCATGGAATTCTCCAGGCCAAAATACTGGAGTGGGTAGCCTTTCCCTTCTCCAGGGGATCTTCTGAACCCAGAGATCGAACCCAGGTCTCCCACATTGCAGGCGGATTCTTTACCAGCTGAGCCATAGGGGAAGCCCAAGAATACCGGAGTGGGTAGCCTATCCCTTCTCCAGTGAATCTTCCCAACCCAGGAATTGAACCAGGGCCTCCTGCATTGCAGGCAGATTCTTTACCAACTGAGCTATCAGGGAAGCCCTCCAAGGTGAACTATGCATCATAGATGGCTATAAGGAATTTCATTCTCTTGCCCACTTGCTCTATCCAACAAAACTTTCTCACAGTATTTACAGGTATGTCATCAATACTAATAGTTTCCAGTCAGTTTTTTATCTTCAAGGCTTTCATTTTCAAAATGAAAATATTTTCACTCAGAGACCATATATTCTTGTTGTATAAAGTCAAATAGTAGTAAAGCTTCCCTTCTGTCTCATTCTCCTGTCTTCCCACACCCCTCAGAAAACCTCCACCAAATTTCCTAACTCCTTGGTAATAGCCATGGCATGGAACCTTGACAAAGTCAATTCAAAGGTTAACAGAAAATGTTCATTTGGATTACAGACGGTTCATACTATATCACCTGAATCAGTATTAAAGAGAAATGGAAAGACTTGGTATAAATTAATCCTTCCTGGTGGCTCAGACGGTAAAGTGTCTGCCTACAATGGGGGAGACCCGGGTTCAATCCCTGGGTCGGGAAGATCTCCTAGAGAAGGAAATGGCTACCCACTCCAGTATTCTTGCCTGGAAAATTCCATGGATGGAGGAGCCTGGTGGGCTACAGGCCATGGGGTCTCAAAGAGTCGGACACGACTGAGTGACATTACTTCAGTATGAATCAGTATTAAAGAGAAATGGAAAGACTTGGTATAAATTAGGCAAAAACCAAACAAACAAAAATCTGAAAAAACCAAGATTAATGACTTCTTTTAAACTTTTACATACAGGCAGGTGCCATACCTGCAAATGCTTGACTATGTTGACAACCTCTCTGGTAGAATAAGGGTAGTTAATAATACCCTGGTCAGCTAAATTCCTCAGCTCTCCAAAGGCAGCAACGAGCTTCTGAAGGATGGGCTCAGGCACATTTGGGCCGTACTGCCTGAGCATCTTGAGTTCTGAGTAGGGTTTGGGATTATCCACTGCATGGCAGCTAAAAATATCACCTATGAGGAAAAAAAAAAAAGATTCACATTCAGTATGCAACTAACCCCTTATAAGGACATAGCAAATACAGAATGATCAATGAAAGAGCCATGGGTTGCTCTCCAAAGCACTTCTATTTTTAAATGTGTAAAACTGCATAGAAAGCCTGTCCAACAATAGGTATACAGAAAAAAGCAAATGACTAAAGCAAAAGCAAATGAGACTGAGTGATGTGTGGTTTATTCTACATAGATTTATTTCTGTTAAAAATTATACGACACTTGGATATAATCTCACTGGTAGATATTCGAGTACAAAGAACAGAAAGAGAAGTCCCTGCAAACTTCTGCCAATCCCACTCCTTCCCCCACAGGCACCCAGGGTTAACAGTTCAGTGTATTCATTTTTTCATACCTGTCAGTATTTAATATTTATTTATTTTTAATTGATTCATGATTGCCTTACAATATTGGTCTTGCTAGTATTTTTAAATGCATATACACACACAGACACATATATATATATATATATATATATATATATATATATATATATAAATCACTCAGTCATGTCTGACTCTTAACGACCCTATGGACTGTAGCCCGCCAGGCTTCTCTGTCCATGTGATTCTCCAGGCAAGAATACTGGAGTGTGTTGCAATGTCCTACTCCATTTTAAATGCATACATACAAACATATATAGTTTTGATAATTTAGTCTTTTTCCATTAACTGGAAAATACTCATGTGGTTCTGAGATTACACTTTTAACTTTATAACACATGGTAAATATCTTCAGAGATTATATACATATATGCGTGCATTTTTATGTATACTAAAAATGGGGAAATTAGTATCATCACTCTCTAAACAATTTATATCTTGTTCAGATTGCTAGAATACACTTTGTAAGTTGGTTTCAGAGAAGTAAACATGCAGAGATAACATCTAAGTAAAAATCAAGAAAAAGGAACTGGAAACAAAATATTTCACCCATAATTTAGACAACTGAGAATATACTAGAAAAACATAATCTATGCTCAAGAGAGAGAAATTTCTCAAATAAAAGTTCACATAATTTTGATTTATAATCCAAAGGACAGGGACCAAAGGAAGTTAGAGTAAATAGATTTGCATTATTTAATATGTTCATTTGAGAAAGGAAGGATATTTAGAACTTACTTTGGCTCAGAAATGACTCAAATAATTCTTTTATTGTTATCACATATTCATGAAAGCAACTGAATAAAATGCAACCATGATAACTTCAAGCTTGTATCTCATAGGTTAAACTCATTCAAATACAAACATGAAATACAGATTTGGCCTTTTTTTTGGTGAAAAGCAAATGCAACACTAATATAAAGCTGTAATCGACCCCTTATTCGTTCACTCAGCAAATAATGATTAAATTCCTTCTTTGTGCCAAGTAATACCCTATGTACTTTACAGATCTCAGTGATCAAAAACACACAACCCCCTGTCCTCATGGAGTTCAGATTCTGGCGTAGGGAGGCGATAAACAATAATTGCAAATGTTAGAAATTGTATGTTTCAAGGAAAAAGAAAAGCACAGTACAGTACTTGAGGAATGGTGATGGCGGGGGACGTCAGACAGGTCGGCCTCACGGAGGAGGTGACAGCTAGGCAAACGCAGGTGTGTGATGGAGGAGCGCGGCAGGCACAGCTGATGCCAAGGCCCTAGGCAAGCAGAGCTGGCATAGCAGAGAAGGGGCGGGGGGCAGAGGCGCTGGAAGAGCGTGAGCGACGGGACAGCAGCATGGGGCAGGGCAGGAAGAAGGCCAGTGAGCTCAGGGGATGCGGGAGACTCGTCTGGGGAAATGCTGTGCATGTTGAGCATATTCGTGTACATGCATCCCTCCTGCCTTTTATTTTCTATTCATTCAAATGGCAGACTACTACACAAACTGTTCTTATTGTTTCACTTAATACATTTCTAGGAACCTTTTTCTCTTTGGTATCAGCATGTAAACTCATGCTCCACCTTTTTCTAAACAACTGCATGGTAATCTATT
Organism: Cervus elaphus; assembly: GCF_910594005.1. Lineage (NCBI taxonomy): Eukaryota > Metazoa > Chordata > Mammalia > Artiodactyla > Cervidae > Cervus > Cervus elaphus. Next base: position 12,874,156 of record NC_057844.1, read on the forward strand.
GAGTGGATATAATAGAATTTCTCCATTCAGTCCCATTGCGATGTACACCTGGGTTGTTTCCTTTTATTTCTGCAACTATAAACAATGCTATGTTGCCTATCCTTGTACTTAAAGCATTGCACAGGGAATTTCCTTGGATAAATTCCTTGATGTGGAATCGCTAGATCAAAAATCCTACTAGGAGACTGAGCCTGCTTCACGTTGAGTATGGAATGCCCAGTATTCAGAATTAGCTACTTGTCACAGAGAAGAGTTCTTCTTAAAGGTTCCTGATGATTCAGTTTGTCCCAGGACCTCTCCAATCAATGTGAGTCAGTCTCCTCAGGGCTGGCCTCAAACCTTTTCATAGTTAGGGGGATGTGATGAACACCAAACACTAAAAACCCTTCTTAATCTGTGTTCTACTCTAAGACGATCTATAGTCTTAGACATGAACCCAAGTTCTAACACTTATTATCTGAGTGACCCTAGAAAAATAATCTCTCCAAATATCAGACATTCTCTTCCTCTAAAATGGGGATAAAAATACTCTCACAAAATGGTTGTGATGATGACAGCACATGGGAGCATTCAGTCGGGAACATTCAGTGACAGCCAATATAGCATTGTTACTAAGATGACATTATTATTGTTATTGCTATTGTTTTGGTTATTATTATCATTATAGTGTTTACCTAAGGTACCGAAGAAATCATTGCCTAGGAAAGGAAATCCAGGTCTGTTGGCCAGAACAATCATTCTAAAATCAGGATGAATCACTACAACATTTTCTCTTCCATTGACTAGTGCAGCATCTGAAAAAAAAATTTCAATTTATTCTTTACTGATATTCAATAATTCAATATCAATTCAATATCAAGTTATAAATTCAATATCAAGTTAGAGCCTTTAAAATCACACAAGCAGTCATATAGTTTTATAACTAGAGGGTTGTAAAACAACTCTAACAAATCTGGTCAGGTGGTCTGGTATTCCCATCACTTGAAGAATTTTCCACAGTTTATTGTGATCCACATAGTCAAAGGCTTTGGCATAGTCAATAAAGCAGAAGTAGATGTTTTTCTGGAACTCTTTTGCTTTTTTGATGGTCCAGAGGATGTTGGCAATTTGATTTCTGGTTCCTCTGCCTTTTCTAAATCCAGCTTGAACATCTGGAAATTCATGGTTCACGTATTGTTGAAGCCTGGTTTGGAGAATTTTGAGCATTACTTTACTAGCATGTGAGATGAGTGCAATGGTGCAGTAGTTTGTGCATTCTTTGGGATTGCCTTTCTTTGGGATTGGAATGAAAACACCTTTTCCAGTCCTGTGGCCACTGCTGAGTTTTCCAGATTTGCTGGCATATTGAGTGCAGCACTTTCACAGCATCATCTTTTAGGATTTGAAATAGTTCAACCAGAATTCCATCACCTCCACTAGCTTTGTTCCTAGTGATGCTTCCTAAGGCCCACTTGACTTCGTATTCCAGGATGTCTGGCTCTAGGTGAATGATCACACCATCGTGATTATCTGGGTCATGAAGATCTTTTTTGTACAGTCCTTTTGTATATTCTTGCCACCTCTTCTTAACATCTTCTGCTTCTGTTAGGTCCATACTATTTCTGTCCTTTATTGAGCCCACCTTTGCATGAAATGTTTCCTTTGTATCTCTAATTTTCTAAAAGAGATCTCTAGTCTTTCCCATTCTATTATTTTCCTCTATTTCTTTGCACTGATCACTGAGGAAGGCTTTCTTATCTCCCCTTGCTATTCTGTGGAACTCTGCATTCAAATGGGTATATCTTTCCTTTTCTCCTTTGTATTTCGCTTCTCTTCTTTTCACAGATGTGAAGTACTTGGAGTTTTATTGAGATGAGTCAGTAAGAAGTTATACCCATACTTCTTGATGATAACAAAAAGTAACCTTTCAATGTGCCATATATTCATGTACTGATAACACCATTAGTTTTAACATTTGATCTTCATTTATTTTAGTAGTGGTAAATAACAAGGGTATGTGGTCACATGAAAAATTTAATTAGTTAACTAACATAAAAATGACAATAAAACATGAAAACTTAAAAAAAGCAAAGAAAACGAAAAACATAGGCATGGAAGTGATGCTTTATGAAACTATGTTCAAAAGAGCTTCAGCTGCTCTTGTGCTTACAATGTCATCTACAATCAAACTTGAATTTAAAAATTATGATGATGACTCCTTTGCTTCTAGATTATCCTTCAAAAATATATCTAAAAAATGTAAAGGGCTACCAGGAGACTGTCTCTGTTTAACCACAAGTTTATTCCAGTAGTTCTTTCTTGCTTTCTATTTCACTGTCCTTATAATGCCTCTAAAAAGGGCAGGCAGCATTCAAATCTTGAGAGTCTGAATGATTTTCTGAAAGATAGTTATCAGGCTGTTTAACCCAAATGCTCACTTTTTCCTATACTCATTGTGAAACTGCAGTCTCAGAATACTTTTATTAGTGCTAAGTTTCCTAGGTTTAGACGCGGCAGTCTTGCAATGACAATGTCCAAGAAGAAATCTCTGTGGTGATGGACTTGTACATTTTTATAGACTCTTCTGTACATACTTTTTGAATATTGAAAATTTCCGTCATTAGTCCCAATTTGTTTGGCTACCTTGCTATTGACTATATTTCAGTGGCTAGTTAAAGATCTTCAAGTCTTTTCATCACACAAAAATTAAAAACTAGAAAATGTTCTCACATTGCACTACGCAATTTTTTCCTATGGGTTAAACAGACTTAAGAGATTTATCTATCTACATTTTCCCTAACAACCACAAAAATAAAAAGAAGGTACTCCAAAGCAGAGTAACTTCTTTCTGAGGCAAGTGTGTATGGTGTGTGAGTGTGTGTGTGTGTGTGTGTGTGTATAATATATATGTATACATATACATATACATATACATATATATATAACTGATATTAAATGCCCAGCAATTTTTTTCTAATTATACTGAGCTAATAATAACATTGATTTTAACATTATAAGTAATAAAAACATGGCAGAGCTTTAAAAATTCCAGATAATAATGAAAGAAAATAAATTGTACACAAATAATTGAGACATAAGTATAAAAGGGATTATATGTTTGTATTCTCAGAGTAGAAAAAATATGAAGCTGATTTGTCCTAAAGCTACTCTTGAAATTTTCAAAGATACTCTCCGGCTATTAGGAAGTGAAACTGACAAAGCTAGATTCAGACATATTGATTTTTATTAATAATTATCAATACAGACAACTTGACTTATACTGAATTTATGCTTGTTATTTGTAGATAAGCAGTCAGCTAAGTGTGTGATCTGATACAACAGATGTAAAAATTGCACATTGAAAGAAAAGTTGCTTTTTTATACTCACTTGCAACAATGCGTCGTCCATCTGCTAGAATCATTTCTCCATTTTCTACCAGAGTTTTTAAAATACAGGTGACATTTGTTGGAGCCTTGTCTGCCTCATCTACTACCAGAACATGACCCAATTTTACTGCTTTAACCTTTGAAGACAGAACATTTATTGTAAACAAAACAAACAAACAAAAAAAATGAAAGCAAACATTTTAAAAATTATATCACTCATTGCTTTGGATTTGTAATAGATGGTGTTCTGCAAGCTATAAATATAAAATCACAAAAAATGTCTGTAGCAGAGTTGGAAACAGTATTTATGGATCTCCACCAAAAGCTTCTCATAGTTACTGAACTGCTAACTCTGCAGTAATCACTTTATTTTCTTGCAGCATCCTAATTAGCCCTATGTTGGCGATGTTCACATTTTACACCCCCAGGAAGGGGAGAATTAAAACAAGTATTGACATATCAAATAGAGAAGTTAAAGGGCTGTGGGGGCAAAGAGGAATGATTGTGATCATCAGTACTGGGTATCAGAACACTGCACTTGTGGTAGCCTTAAAAGAGTGCACAGTTTTAAGAGATCAGTATGTACAGTGGAGAAACGGGCAGTCAAGACAAAGAGAATCAATGGTCAAACTCAAGAAACCTGCACCCTACTGAGGGAAGAGTGAATATGAACAGTCTATCTCGGCTGATGCAGAGGTTAAACGTAAGAAAACAAAGGAAAGGATCTGAAAGTGCGGATCAGGTCTCGACTAATAAAAACCTGACTGCCAGTGTGCTTGGTCTCATTAAATAACAGGAAGAGTTAAAGATTTATGAGTTCAGACATGATAACAAGTTTAATCTTGCAGAAATATGCAGAATAGACTAGAGGGAGAATATCATAAAAACTTGGTAAAAAAAAAGTGATGTGAGGATCTGATTTTAGGGAAGAGGGCATGGGTAAAAAATGGAAATAAAAAGCATTATATTATCTGAAGAAATATTCAGAGGTATATTCTATAGCCTTGACAACTACTTAGATGGGAAGAGGTAAAAGGAAAAATAAGAGAGTTCTAGGTCTTGGACGACTGAGTAAATCAGATGAAAAGATAGGAAAAAAGCTAGGAAAAACTCTTAAAAACATTTAAAAAGAATGAATAGGAGATACTCAATGAACTTCAATGTAAACACAGGGATTATTTTTTTTAAATCGTAAGAAACAGCTCATAACATAAAATGGAGCATATCATAAACTTTTCTCATTACATGATTTTGGCAAATAATTTTAAAGAAACACAGATTGAGAAATAGGTGATTCTCTCTACCACAAATATCTTATTTTATATTCTAAAAATATGAATAAGAATTTTTCTTTTTAACTTTAGGGTAAAAATAACCTGAATTTTTTTAAAAAAGAGGGAAAACATATAGCTTCTACCCCCAGCTCCAGCCTTCACATCTCTGTTCAGAGAAAGTCAGTCCAGTTTGGAAGGACTCAGACAGGAGGTCCTGAAGACGCCCATCACTGGGGTCTGGACCCCAGAGTTCTCATGATGGCTTATCTGTGCCATTGCTGGAGAGCAGTTATCTACACAGAAAGACAAGCCTGGTAGAACAGGATTTTTTTTGGGAGGGTGGGGCTCTTATGTGAGAAGATAAGGAATGATCTTCCCAGCTGTCCAAAATGTTAGGCTAATATTTTACTCATTAAAATCATTTTAAAAAACATTCCAGAAGCATTATCTAATTTCAAAGTCTGCACATCTGAAAACAACAGCAAACTTTTTTTCTTTTTTGAAAGTTCTGGAATGGAAAAGTTATCATTAGAGTATTTCTATCATTCCCTAAATCTCTCTCTGGAGAGAGGAACAGAATAAGAAAACATGTTATTTTCCCAGTAATTTGCATTTAAATATCCACTCTCCAAATGACATATGAATGAGTGTTTTCTAGTTAAGACTGAAACATATTGGAATCAATGGGATATTTCTTCCCCTCAAAGGCTGAAATATAATTATCATTCAAGAACACAGTTGAGAATATTCATATAACTGCATTACTAACCAAAGGTGAGTCTTCATACACAATAAGTCCATCTTTAACAGAAGGCTGAAGAGTAAGTGTTTGGACTGTGGTATCCCTAAAGTTAAACCAACAGATTTTATAGTTAGTAAAGAAATAAAATGACATTTGATCTCGAATAAAACACGAGAGTATTTCTATTTTTCTTCCTTTAGTTCACCATCCAGCTTCTCCTAAGACGAATAAAAAAGCAAATGAAATTCCACTTAGCAACAGTGTTTTGTAGATGTTGATATAAGTTATAAAGGTTTGGGAATTACTCCAAGTTTACAAATTATCCAGGCTCTTTACCTCTCCATTTCCCAGTAATTTCCCTATGACCATTTTACTCTTTAAAATCACCTCCTGAAGGTGAAAAGGAGAAATTAAAAATAAATATTTGCATTACCTATACAATATTACATTATTTAAAAATAATCTGATGGTGAGTTTGGTGATTACTGGCATGCTGATAAGCCTCATTAAAGAGAGTTTGTGAATTACACTTTGTGGCCCAACCTGCCATCATGCAAGACCATTTTACCTCACTCCAGCAGACATGGGATTGTGAACATTTCTGCTAGGATTACAGCAATTCATTTTACTTTCTTAAGTCTACCTACTACTATCTACCTGACTTTCCTTTAGATCAGGATTTTCGAAAGTATTAACAGTGAGCTACCTAGATGTTATCCAACTCGTACATGATAAGATACGAAGTTCACATCACCTATGAATCTTCTTGCTCAAAATGTTATAGTTAGTAAAGAAATAAAATGACATTCGATCCAGAATAAAACACAAGAGTCATATATCCATTTTTTGTATTCCTGGGTCTCCTAAGTTTACTGTAGGGTACACTTTTGCTATCTTCTGCTAAAAAAAAAAATACATTTTTGGGTTTTAAACAAATAACAGAATTTAGTTAATATCACAAATTCACTCTTCATATTCTGGCAATACAGAAGGGTGGGTGAGGAAAAGAAAGAGATGTGTTCACACAGATTTTTATAGCAATATAGTCAATTTCTCACCTCAGTTGTCACGTATCTAATGGGCAACAACATGACACCTCCCAGCACCGAAATGGAAAAAGGAACTCTTGTATCATTATCAGTAGAAACGAAATTCAGTCATTACTTTAATAATTACGGTGCTTCATAGCAGATTAAGAACAGGAAATTCAAGGTGAATTACAAGTTTAAAAAGGCAAATGAATTTGTTCTATAACACGTTAATTCTGAGAGCATACAATTTGGTAAATTAGATTTCTCAAAAGACTTGTGGTAGAAATAAAAAACATAGGTTTGAGGGAACAAGCACAAATCAGGTGATTCTTAAAAGGGACAAGGGATAAGGATAAATACATACGAGAAACATGGCTTTCAGTGGAGTAGGCAATGAGAAAGAGCAACTTAAAGGGAAAAAGTGGTTTTGTTCCATTCTTATTATTGGTCCTTTGTCTTACATGTCAAAGGAAAAGCAAAGGCTAGCAAAATATGTAAAATGATATTCAATTAAAAAAACAGGTTGGCTTATATGTCAGTTCCTTATTATATACGAGTAGAAAATAACTCAGTATCTTCTGCATTGCACTTAATACAACAACAAAAAAAGCTTGCATTTCCCTGGTGGCCCAGTGGATTAGAATCCGCCTGCTAATACAGGGAACACAGGTTTAATCCCCGGTCCAGGAAGATTCCACATGCCGCGGAGCAGCTAGGCTTGGGTGTCACAACTTCTGAGCTCGCGCTTTACAGCCTGTGAGCTTCGACCCCTGAGCCCACACGCTGCAACGACTGAGGCCGGCACACCTACAGCTGGTGCTCGGCAACAAGGGAAGCCACTTCAGTGAGAAGGCCACAGACCGCAGCGAAGAGCAGCCCAAGCGCAGCAAAGGAGAACCACTGCAACCAAAAATGTATACATGTGTATTTTTTAAAAGCTTATTTTTCAAGGTATCTTACCATATTATAGATTTCAACTCAGTAAATGATGACTACTGTCACAAGTAGCATATAAGTGAAAGTGAGAGTTGCTCAGTCGTGTCCAATTCTTTGATACCCCATGGACTATACAGTCCATGGAATTCTCCAGGCCAGAATACTGCAGCGGGTAGCCTTTCCCTTCTCCAGGGGATTTCCCCAACCCAGGGATCGAACCCAGGTCTCCTGCATTGCAGGTGGATTCTTTACCAGCTGAGCTACCAGGGAAGCCATGACAGAAGAGCATATAAATTGACTCTTAAAGACAATATAATGATTCTTTTTCAGAAAATATTTGACTAAAATCATTGCTTTGGTTTTAGGAGCATCATAGTAATTCTCCACACAAATAATCAGTGACCCTAAGAGAATATTTTATTCGCTACAGTTTCAATTCTATTATGATTTGTTCCTCTCAAGAACAGTTTTGAAATATAAGCTCATAAAAGCTGAAGTACAGTCAAAATTTCAACAATACTGGGGAAAAAAAAAACACATCTTAGTAACAGTTTCTTAGCCTACAGTTTAATAAAGAGACATCTCTCCAGGACATAACAGTTACCAGCAATGCTTGAGGAATTAATTAGAATGTTCAGCTAATTGCTGACATTTATGTTAGCACCAATTGTTCTCACTTACTAGTTTACAAACTAAAGTTGTCCATCAGTTAAAGCCTGTGTTGATAAAGAGGCTACTCAAAGAAACATGGTGCTAAACTCCAGTCTTATTTTAACTCTGCGACTTTAAAGTTTATTTAAGTTGGAGTTATTAATGCTTCAATAGTAATTTAAAATGATTCCAGATGCAATAAAAGTAATTAGATTGAATAAAGACCAAGTTTTTATCAAAATAAGGACAGCAAATTGGCCACTGGAGAGCAAGCACAATCCATTCCTGCGTCTTTGCTAATAAAGGTACATTAAGCTAATAAATTCTAATTTATTGAGGAGCAAAAGACCTCAAAATAGCAATGTTTACTTTGAGGATGACATTTTAGTAAGTTGTATTTAAATTGGTTTATGGTTAGCTGTCTTTTAGAAAAACAATAATAGTTAAGCACAAGGGTGAAGGAAGAAAAAAGACACATAGGAGTTCAAATAGCTAATAAAAATCTTATCTAACTTTGCAGTTCATTAAAATAGAGATGGCTCAAGTAATAGTCCACTCATTAGTATAAACCAAGCATGAGAAAAGACAGATAGAATATGACTCACAGGAGGCACTTTACAAATATTTGCTTGATATTTTAAGAAGCGGGATGATTATGAAAATAGAATCAAATGGTAATTTTTAAAAATTAGATATAAGCATAAAATTACTGTCTGAGAAGTAAATGCTGTTGAAGGATATTTGAAGTGAAGAAGTCATGGCATTATCAAGACTATCATTTCTACAAGGATAATTTTAAAACAATTAATGAAATAAAGATAAGAAGTACTAATAATAATTATCATTAATAAAAGAAGAGAGTGGTAACTTAGACAAAGCGGATGCAAACAAATTTGAGAATTAATGTTTACAAACATTCTGTGCTCTCTTAACACTTCCTTCCTGCCTTGCCTACAAAAGACAAATTTATTTTGCTAAGTTGGGAAAGAAACTTCCTTGAGCCCTCAAACAGAAATAATCACTAACATAAGCAGTGTTGCCATACAATCCAAAAAAAAGAAGATACAAATTAGCTGTGATTATAGCAGGGTTAGTTAAAAACCAGCACTGGTCTATTAATAAATAGTCCTCCTAGTTTTGTCAGTTACTTCAACTTTCTTGTTTTTAAATCACTTAAACTCTTCTTTAAAATTACTATTATTTTTTTCATGCACAAGTATATATTTATTGCTTTAACTTTTTGTGTTGTTGGAGTATAGCCAATTAACAATGTTGTGATGGTTTCAGGTGGACAGCCAATCAGTTAAAACTCCTGAAACCCAATATTATTCATCTCTGCAGAGGGGAATTAAAATAGAACATTTGAGGAAATATAGTAAAAAGTTAAAAAGACAAGAGTGAGAAAGAAATATTATTAAATGTGCTTTGCATGCTGTGAGGGAAAAGTCTTTTTCATAAGATAAACAAAATATTATTTCTGTCAAAGTGACTGAAAAGACTCCAGCTCTTAAAATAGTTCTTTTGGAGGACAAATAGTGCATTTAGTCGTCAAACACTCATCACTAATATGTCCAGATGCATAAACTCCTAACAAACCATAAAAGGAGGGAAGACATTGGGGGATAATATTTATGGAAGGGAGTCGACTGTGGTAAGCCCTTTGATCTCCAGAGGTAGGCTTTTCTGGGGACAACAGGTAGAAAACAGACACTGCAAAACAGTCATTTGATGGAAGCTAAAATTTTCAAAATATTAATCGTTTTCAAATGCTACTTACCTTCCTTACCACATCTCCCAGCAATATATTAACACTTATTTAAAAAGAAATTCCTTCAATATTCAGAGTCACACTGATAGTCAAACCTTTAACAAAATCTGAATGTTTTGTAAGTTGTCTAGTCTTTGTTAAAATAAATATACTACTAATATTTAAAATGGGATCTTTTGTCTTTACTTTGAAAACTAGCTTAGTGGCTTGGGAAATTTTAGGGTACTCAGAAAGAGCTAATTTCTTTGTAGGAATTTCATTTTCTCTTTTCTAGAAACAAAAAAAGAAAAATAGTATGTAGGTCCCTTATTTATCTTTTCCCCTAACATTACACAATGTATTTCCTGGTGAGTGTTTAAAAAGGAAAAGAATGAAATGCAGACTAAAATACTGATACAAAATTGAACGAGTAAAAAAATTAAAAAATTAAGTGAATATTTTCATATCAGGACATGAGATAATTGTTCATTCAATAAATATTTATTGAACATCTACTAATGGGCACTGCTTTAGAGAAGAAGGATAATTCCCAGTGAAAGTACAAAGTCTTTCCTTTGCTGAGCTTAAATTCCTAATATATTTAAGTGAACTTATTTTTACCATACTAACGACATACCACCTTTGGCACAGTATAAACTGGATCCTGCATGAAATTAAATATCAAAAGATAATTTATGATAGGCAATTTAAGATAAAGTTAAAATAAATATTTTTGACCACTGAGACAAACAATAAACAGCCTTCAACTATTTAAGTCAGAGAAAGCGTAAGTCCACTGGCTCTCCATAAAGCTGGTCAGGCATGCCTCTTCTGGTTAATAACTCAAAATACATCTTTAGTGTAAAATTTCTTGCCTAGGATTTACTATGTAAGCTGCATTTTGTATATATCATAATATTATTTGGTATACTATAATCCATGAATTATTTTATCCTAATTTCTGGTACTCTTGCCAGGAAAATCCCATGGACAGAGGAGTCTGGTAGACTACAGTCCATGGGGTCGCAAAGAGTCGGACATGACTGAGCGACTTCTGACTTCACTTTCACTTTTCACTTTCATGCATTGGAGAAGGAAATGGCAACCCACTCCAGTGTTCTTGCCTGGAGAATCCCAGGGACGGCGGAGCCTGGTGGGCTGCCGTCTATGGGGCCGCACAGAGTCAGACACGACTGAAGCAACTTATTAGCAGCAGCAGCAATTCCTGGTTATTAATCAACTTGAAACAATTCCCAATGCATGGCTTATTCATCACACTTGAACCACTTGAGTTAAATAGAAAACAGTATGTAAATAAGCATCCTATTTTGAGAAGTCTTTTGCTTACAGGAAATCTATGTTCAAGTTTTCTGTACTGCACTTCTTTTATTAAGTTTTAATGACAGATTTTCTTAAAGGAAGACACTACTGCATCATACTGTATGTGCCTCCTTTGTGTCCGACTCTTTGAGACCCCATGGACTGTAGCCCACCAGACTCCTCTGTCCATGGAATTTTCCAGGCAAGAATACTAGAGTGGGTTTCCATGCCCTCCTCCAGGCAATCTTCCTAAATCAGTGATTGAACCTGTGCTCTTACATCTCCTGCATTGGCAGGTGGGTCCTTTACCAGCTGAGGCAGCTGGGAAGTCCATAGCATTATAAAATAATATACACTGCTTTTCAGTTCAGGCCAGTCGCTCAGTTGTGTCCGACTCTTTGTGACTCTATGGACAGCAGCACTCCAGGCCTCCCTGTCTATCACCAACTCCTGGAGTTTACTCAAACTCATGTCCATTGAGGCAGTGATGCCATCCAACCATCTCATCCTCTGTCATCCCCTTCTCCTCCTGCCTTCAATCTTTCCCAGCATCAGGGTCTTTTCAAATGAGTCAGCTCTTTGCATCAGGTGGCCAAAGTAATGGAGTTTCAGCTTCAGCATCAGTCCTTCCAATGAATATTCAGGACTGATTTCCTTTAGGATTGACTGGTTGGATCTCCTTGCAGTCCAAGGGACTCTCAAGAGTCTTCTCCAGCACCACAGTTCAAAAGCATCAATTGTTCAGTGCTCATCTTTCTTTATAGTCCAACTCTCACACCCATACATGACTACTGGGAAAACCATAGCTTTGACTAGACGGACCTTTGTTGGCAAAGTAATGTCTCTGCTTTTTAATATGCTGTCTAGGTTGGTGATAACTTTCTTTCCAAGGAGCAGGTGTCTTTTAATTTCATGGCTGCAGTCACCATCTGCAGTGATTTCGGAGCCCCCCAAAATAAAGTCTGTCACTGTTTCCACTGTTTCTCCATCTATTTGCCATGAAGTGATGGGACTGGATGCCATGATCTTTGTTTTCTGAATGTTGAGCTTTAAGCCAACTTTTTCACTCTCCTCTTTTACTTTCATCAAGAGGCTCTTTAGTTCTTCTTCACTTTCTGCCATAAGGGTGGTGTCATCTGCATATCTGAGGTTATTGACATTTCTCCTGGCAATCTTAATTCAGCCCAGCATTTCTCATGTACTCTGCACATAAGTTAAACAAGCAAGGTGACAATATACAGTCTTGCCATATTCCTTTTCCTATTTGAAACCAGTCTGTTGTTCCATGTCCAGTTCTAACTGTTGCTTCCTGACCTGCATACAGATTTCTCAAGAGGCAGGTCAGGTGGTCTGGTATGTCCATCTCTTAAAGAATTTTCCACAGTTTATTGTGATCCACGCAGTCAAAGGCTTTGGTATAGTCAATAAAGCAGAAATAGATGTTTTTCTGGAACTCTTTTGCTCTTTCGATGATCCAGCGGATGTTGGCAATTTGATCTCTGGTTCCTCTGCCTTTTCTAAATCCAGCTTGAACATCTGGAAGCTCATGGTTCACGTATTGTTGAAACCTCACTTGCAGAATTTTGAAGATTACTTTACTAGTGTGTGAGATGAGTGCAATTGTGTGGTAGTTTGAGCATTGCCTTTCTTTGGGATTGGAATGAAAACTGACCTTTTTCCAGTCCTGTGGCCACTGCTGAGTTTTCCAAATTTGCTGGCATATTGAGTGCAGCACTGTCACAGCATCATCTTTCAGGATTTGAAATAGCTCAACTGGAATTCCATCACCTCCACTACATTTCAGGATGTCTGGTTCTAAGTGAGTGATCACACCTACATTATCTGGGTTGTGATTATCTGGGTTGTGAAGGTCTTCTTTGTATAGTTCTTCTGTGTATTCTTGCCACCTCTTCTTAGTATCTTCTGCTTCTGTTAGGTCCATACCATTTCTGTCCTTTATTGAGCCCATCTTTGCATGAAATGTTCCCTTGGTATCTCTAATTTTCTTGAAGAGATCTCTAGTCTTTCCCATTCTATTGTTTTCCTCTATTTCTTTGCACTGATCACTGAGGAAGGCTTTTTTATCTCCTTGGTATTCTTTGGAATTCTGCATTAGCAACAAAAACTAAAGAGTTTGTTTAACCCCAGCCCATTTTCCAGTGTCATTTTTATGACAGAAGAAAAGGAATAAATATTAATACCTCTGAGGAACTAGAGAGCACAGGACAGAGCAGTCCTCTAGCACATTTCTTTGTCATTTTACATTTTTTTCTTAAAATGTGATGGAGATTTTGAATGCTGCTCCTTAACATATGCAGTTGCTCTAATATAAACATGGGTGTGACACCATCAGGGAAACAAACACCAGGGTGGGCGGAGGACAGCTAGCCGTACACAGCCGGCTCAGCCTCTGGCAGCTTTTTCTATTCCTGCTTCTAGCACACTTCTTGAACTCCAAATTAAATAAATGAGTGGGTATAAAATGGTAACCATTGTTTTTCACTGCTTCATGAACTGTGTCAGGATAATCACTGTGGAGAGCCTCCCGAGCGATGCTAAAGAGGGTGTGCACAGCATTTTCTGACCGAGTACTAGTGGGCATTTCAACCACTGCAGCTTTTAAAGATATGAGCAGCTTAGGTCATTTTGGGACTTGTAAGTTCTCCGTCTCCTGGGCAAAAGTATTTTTTCAAGATGACAGTGAGGGTGTGGTTAATTTGCCCTGTTCTCTCACTTGAGTTTCGGTATTATTGCTATTTATTCAAGGCTTGTGCAAACAGCTCGAATATCACACCAAAAAGAAAAAGAAAGTACTTACTACACAGGTAAAACTTAAACTATAAAAGGCGCGTTTACAGAGGCAAAGACTGGGAATAGGCTACTATCCCTGAGGGCTGCTCAAAGTCAATTTCTCAGGACAACCTTCTCTAGCCTATCTATGAACATGGTAAACCCCACTCTGGCCCCCTTTTCTGCCTTATTTTTCCACACGGCACTTAGTATCTGACAGACTGCATATTTTGAATAAGTATCTTGCTTTCTCACTAAGGAAACCCCTCTCTTTCACTAGTAATTAGAATATAAATATGAAGGCTGCAGCTTTTGGCTCTTTTGTTCCTGATGTAGTCACTCATGCTAGGAAAGTGACCAGCATCTACTAGGTGTTCAACAACATTTGTTGAAAAGGATGCATTTCAGTCAGCTATGCCAGTCATGGGCCCTACGCTGTCCTGAGTTTCTGGTAATTCCTTATGCATTGTGCCCAAGTTTGTGCCCTTTTTCTGGGAAGTTTTTTCTTCTTTTCTCCCTACTTTGCCAAAGCAGGACAAAGCATCAAGGCCTGTTCCTTAAAGGCTCAGCTCAAAAGATCGTCTCCTCTTTGAAGCATTAAGTATCTCTCAGTCCTATACTCCCAGTTGAACTACGGTCTCATGGAAAGCACTTAACACTTAAGAAACATCTTATTTGTTCATGTAACCTCAGAACCAGCCCAAATTGGCCGTATCCTGTTTCTAACAAGTTACTGAGCTATTTTTTCAAAGACAGTAGAACAAAACAGCAAGTCATGCTGGCAAAGCATACGTAGAGGAGAACGTTTTGTACTCAAAGAATACCTGGAACCAAAATTTCTACCCTCATCTCCCAACACCAGCCAGGGAACCAAAGGACCAGGACATGACCGGAACCTGAACACGGGATCCCTGTCAGAGGTGAAGGGCCCGCTGTCCAGGAAGACCCAGTGCTGAAGTGCCCTTAGCATACCTTACCACAATGGCCACGTTTCAAAGCCCTCCAGTCAAAACCTGCCTGCCAGTGCTTCTGCATACCAACCCTCCTCACCTGACCCAACCCCAGACTGGGGAGACAGAATTGAGCCCTGTCTCTTCTCTCCCTGCTGACTGACTCTGAAAAGAGCTTTTATCAAAACCCAGTACCATGGTACTGGCTTCTGTGTGCATTGGGCAGAGTGCTGCAATGAACACTGGGGTACATGTGTAAGAATCTGACTTTCATCTCATGGGAATGGAGGGCCAATCATCTCTCCATTTCAGACAGAAGACTATCCAAATGGATGTCTCAAAGATGAATGGGAAGGAACAGACGTTGCATCTATCCATCTGCTTAACAAAAGTTTATCTCATACCTACCGTATTCCTGAGATCATGCTGGAGCAGGCAGTTCACAGAAATGCCCCTGCCCTTAGGGAGACCACACTAAGAAGGCAGGCAGAGGTGGGAACCCGTGACTGTGGTAAAGAATGACACGTGTAATAGGGGACTCCATTCTAGGTCAGTGGCTCGCAACTCACGATGAATAAAAGTTTTGTTTGTTTCTTTTATTTAGAAGATTCACTCAATAAAAGTATACAAACATAGAAATAACAGTTTAACTAAAGATGAAATATAATACCTTAAAACACTTTAAAATTACATTTGTTAATAATACAAAAAAACTTTCTGTTCTTGTTAAAAAATTAACAAAGGATATTTTAGAAAGAATAATGTAATTAATAACACTTTATTATCAGTGTGATTTAAAGGTCCAATCAACATTGAGTTTACTTCAACACTTACTATAGCTGACAAAGAGCTCACAAAGACACATAGCTCCAAACAGAAATGCAACATGGACTGTACTCCCTGGAGCTTAGCACGCAATTTTTTTTTCTTGTTTTTCATATTAAGTATTTATTTGGCTGTGCTCGGTCTTCACTGTGACACTTGGAATCTTTAGAAGCAGCATGTGGCAGCAGGATTCTCTATGACCCACCTCCCAGAATACTGGAAATAAAAGCAAAACTAAACAAATGGGGCCTAATGAAACTTAAAAGCTTCTGCACAACAAAGGAAACTATAAGCAAGGTGAAAAGACAGCCTTCAGAATGGGAGAAAATAATAGCAAATGAAGCAACAGACAAAGAATTAATATACAAAAATTATACAAATCAAAAATATACAAGCAACTCCTGCAGCTCAATTCCAGAAAAATAAAAGACCCAATAGAAAAGTGGGCCAAAGAACTAAACAGACATTTCTCCAAAGAAGACATACAGATGGCTAACAAACACATGAAAAGATGCTCAACATCACTCATTATCAGAGAAATGCAAATCAAAACCACAATGAGATACCATTTCACGCCAGTCAGAATGGCTGCTATCCAAAAGTCTACAAGCAATAAATGCTGGAGAGGGTGTGGAGAAAAGGGAACCCTCTTACACTGTTGGTGAGAATGCAAACTAGGACAGCCGCTATGGAGAACAGTGTGGAGATTTCTTAAAAAACTGGAAATAGAACTGCCATATGACCCAGCAATCCCACTTCTGGGCATACACACCGAGGAAACCAGATCTGAAGGAGACACGTGCACCCCAATGTTCATCAGAGCACTGTTTATAATAGCCAGGACATGGAAGCAACCTAGATGCCCATCAGCAGACAAATGGATAAGGAAGCTGTGGTACATATACACCATGGAATATTACTCAGCCATTAAAAAGAATACATTTGAATCAGTTCTAATGAGGTGGATGAAACTGGAGCCTATTATACAGAGTGAATTAAGTTAGAAAGAAAAACATCAATACAGTATGTTAGTCACTCAGTCATGACAGACTTTTGTGACCCCATGGACTGCAGCCCACTAGGCTCCTCTGTTCATGACATTTTCCAGGCAAGGATACTGGAGTGGGTTGCCATTTCCTTCTCCAGGGGATCTTCCCAATCCAGGGATCGAACCCAGGTCTCCTGCACTGCAGGCAGATTTTTTACTGACTGAGCTACTATACTAAAGCATATATGTGGAATTTAGAAAGACGGTAACAATAATCCTGTATGCAAGACAGCAAGAGACACAGATGTATTGAACAGTCTTTTGGACTCTGTGGGAGAGGGCAAGGGTGGGATAATATGGGAGAATGGCATTGAAACATGTATATTATCATATGTGAAATGAATTGCCAGTCCAGGTTCGATGTATGATGCAGGGTGCTCGGGGCTGGTGCACTGGGATGACCCTGAGGGATGGGAAGGGGAGGGAGGTGGGAGAGGGGTTCAGGATGAGGAACACATGTACACCCATGGCGGATTCAAGTCAATGTATGGCAAAACCAATACAATACTGTAAAGTAAAATAAATAAAATAATTAATTAAAAAAAAAAAAAAAGCAGCAGCATGTGGGATCTAGTTCCCTGACAAGGGATCAAACACAGGCCCCCTGCATTGGGAGTGTGGAGTTTTAGCCACTGGGCCACCAGGGGAGTCCCCAAAACATGCATTTTTCAATCTCATCTATCAAAACATACAAAGGTTTTTGTTTCAGTTAGGCTTGGGAATTTCTATCTTTCCTGACATCAGTGTTTTTGCAAACTATTTAGACAGTGTCATGTTTTATATTTTGAACGAGTGGGTTCAAAAACCACTGAAACTCTTCATTTGTAGGAAACGGTATTTTAAACTGTGTTAGTGTGCAGACATGAGACATTTTAGGAGTCTACTAGATTCTGTTTCTACTTCTGGCACCGAATGTGTGGGTTTTCCATACTCGACAATTCTCTAGGGATGTAAAGTCATCTTATTAGACTCTCTTATCACTCTGGAGATTCCAAGGGTCTTAGGACTGGAGATGAAGATCAAATATTTTAGGAAAAGATATCCCTATCACACAAGAAACTGAAAGTGTTCTAGAAGCTCTTTCTAGAAGCTTAGAAAGGGAGTGAAGACCAAACATATAATTATTATATCGCAATATCATTACAAGTGACATACATTATTTTCAGCCACAAAAAAACCTAATTGAAACAGTTATAAACATCAAATTCAAAAACATTCTCTCCAGAGGAGCTTTTTTTTTTAGGACTTATTTTCTACTTTACTGCTAAAGCATGACCTCCAGCTTGAAGGATCAAATTAAATGTTTTTCTAATTTTTAAATTATCTGTTATGTAGCAACTTTCTGACAGCCATTAACACACAGACAGATCAACCAACTGTGAACTCTTGACTTTGTAAAAGACAGATGGGTAGGTATGACAGATCTTTTACATGTGAGATTATAAGTGGTGAGACTGTATAGAATAAAGGATTTTCATGGTCAGTTCCTATCTCATTAGAAAATATTGCAATAGTTTTGGCTTTGCTTTAAAGGTCTCATTTTTATATCAAACTGGTGACATCCTGTGCAAGTCTTCGTTCAGTCTTTGTGGCAGTATTTCGTTTTGAATCATTTGGAGTGAATACATCTCATGTGTGGTGTCCTCTGTAACCTTATTCAAGAGTACGTATTGTCTCTATCCAATCAAATCAGATGCTTCAGCAATGGTTATACTTAAATAAATTTCTGCCGATTTCATGTTATTTTTTATGTTTACATTATTAATGTTATTTTCAACCCAAGTTGTTGCTGTTTTTTTTTTTTTTTTTCCCACAAATCTTTTAAACCACTGTCCATTAGGTGAGGGCTGGCTTAGTTAACACTAACATAAACCATAAATCTACTAAACTGGGCAAGTGAACTGTTATATTGTCATACTGTGCAATCAAGTGAATACCTGAGAGCACCACTGTCATCTTATGATAGGAACCCCCCCAGTTCTCTCTGGGTATGTCCCATTTCCCATATGTGACAATCTGAACAAATGAGGATGCCAGTGTCAATCAGTATACTAATCGTTGGTAATGCTTATTTCATATTTTTAACAGCAAAGAGAATATAAGTTCTAACACTGTCCCACATTCCAGTGGATGGTCCTGAACCCCTGGTACGTGCTCCCCACCTTTAAAAAGGGCTTTGTACTAATGTCACAAAGAAAGGAAACATCTGCTTGTGAAGGAACAGGAGAAGGGTCTAAGGAATTTTCCTAGAAGAAAAGACTTTGATTAAGCAAAGGTAAGACTTGATAGAGGCATTCCAGGCTATAAGAGCTGCAAGTGGCAAGTTACAGAGTCATGAATATGCATGTGATACTTAGGAACCACAAGCTGCTCATATGGCTTAAGCCTAAGTACGTGGGAAAGAAAGAGTGGAAGTAAGATTAGTAAAGCAGACGGGGCTCAAATGAAGGACTATAGACTTGATGTTACTGGCAGTGGGAGTCACTGAAGGGTTCTGAGCAGGAGAATAAATGATCAACTTTACTGGCTGAAATAGTACGAGGCTTGGGAAAGACAGATTGGAGGCTGAGCTTTGAAGCAGGAGCCTACTACAAAAGTCCAGACAAGAGAAGATAGGGAAGGATTTACGGCCCCAGAGGATCAAACTGAAAAGACATGTCACAATTCTAGAAGAAGATATTGCAACAGTCCAGGTATGGCAGTGACCATGAGGAAGAAAATATTTGGGAGACTTGGGAAAATGTAGACGTGATTTTGTAATAACTGGATGTCAAGATAAAGGACAAAGAAAGGTAAAAGGTACACCGATTACAGATCAAGTGACTGGATACAGAATTCCATAAGCTGAGAAAGGAAACATCCCTTCTTTCCTATATCAGTCATACAATCAACACTGCTTTACTGATGCCCACCATGACCAGGATATAGAAAAGGGGCTGGAGGATATCTGTAAAGGAAAACTTGGTATGAGGAGACAGACAATTTGGATTAAAAATGCTCCAGAGATATCAATGTGGATATTTTAGGAAGAAAAATGCAAATCCAAAGCTAAGAAGAGAGGAAGCAGCAGATGATTTATGGATAGAAGACAATACAGATTTACAGAGAAGAGATTTCATTTTAAGCCAGTTCCTACCTCACACCAAGCATTGCCCTAGACACATGGGACATACGTCACTTAATCCCTCCAACAATCCTATGATGAAATTTGGGCTCAAAAAGGTAACCCAAACTCATGTTTTCTTTTAAAAATGTGAGGCTTCTGTTTTATTTTAGCCCCATTCTATAATAAATAGTTCATACTTTTTGACTCCATGCATTGCTGAAAACTGTACCTTAACACAAATGGGCATGCTGACTACGTAGCACCACTGTCATCTCATCAGTTGCCAACAGAAACCAGGAAATATCTGTTAGTAAAAGCATTCAAGTGATGCAGCAGAATTTAAGTCCTTGGTGGAAATGATGTTCAATTATATACAGCTTATACCATTACCACTGAGAGTTGGTAAAAAGAAAATCACATTCAGGATGTGATGTGTGTAAGAGGAAAGATGTTTTGTTAGTAGACTGCAGAGCTCCTAGTGCTATCCTCGCTTTATTCAGTTTCACTAAGCTACAGGCTCAGCCCTGCTCAGTTCCTGATTTCCTATTCTAAACAGGAAATGAGACACACAACTTATTGAACTTGCTCAGAGAGGTTATATATCTCCTAAGTCTCATCTACTTCTGCCTCTGTCCCCTCGATTACCTGACTATCACACCAACCTTCCCACTGGTACCAGTATCCCTGGTACCCTTATTCCTGAAAACCCTACTTCCCCTGGGTCAGATTCAAGCTAGGTCTGGTACCTTCTGCTATAGGCTGGAGTCTATTCCACACTATCATTAGTCCAAGTTCTCAGAAGCCCTGAGTTACTATAATTAGTAATCATTTATGGATCAAACATATAGTAGGTCAATTCAACCACTGAATCTCCAAGAGACAAAGCTGCTAAAATGTTAGAATGTCTTGCTGTAAATCCCAACACAAAAAGATAGTTATTGCTTCCAAACTTATCCATTTACTAATTATCACATTACCCTACAGACATTTGTATATCATCTGGAGCAAGGAGATCAAATCAGTCAATCCTAAAGGAAATCAACCCTGAATATGCATTGAAGGACTGATGCTGAAGCTGAAGCTCCAATACTTTGGCCACTGATGCAAAGAGCTGACTGACTGGAAAAAACCCTGATGCTGGGAAAGATTGAGGGCAAGTGGAGAAGGGGCCAACAGAGGATGAGACGGTTGGGTGGCATCACTGTCTCGATGGATAAGAACCTGAGCAAACTGTGGGAGATAGTGAAGGACAGGGTGCTGCAGTTCATAGGGTTGTAAAGAGTCGGACACGACTTAGCAACTGAACAACAAACAAAAGTATTGATATTTTTCAGTTTACTGAATTACTTGTTTATTGCATATCTTCTCTTCACCACTAGAAGGAAAGCTTCATGAAAGCAATGACTTTGACTTCTTGTTCATTACTGTATTTCTCAAGCCCTAGAATATGACCTCAACATGATCTCAATAAAGGTTTCTGGTAGTAGATGCTGGTAGTGTCCTACCTAGATCTCCTTTGCCACCAAAGGCGCTCATTCCACAGTTTCTGCAGCATTGACTTCTAAAAACTCACAGCTGCACCCTTCTCCAAAGAACTATTTGCCACTAATGGGGAGTTCCTTGTCCAGAACTGCCTGGGTAGCTAGAGGTTCTGCATCCCTCTCCTAAAGGGCAGCCTGTAAACTAGTGCCACACAGATAAGGGGGCAAAAAAGTCTGGCCCTCTGCTTCCAGGTGGGATAACCGAGTAGTTGCACTCATGCTCCAGAGCTTCCTATGAAGAGGCTGAGATGAGACTTTATCTAAATCCACCTCTTCCTCCCCAGCCTTTTTATCCTGACTCCTTTACTTCCCCAAAAGTTTCACCTAAAAGCTCTGCCTCTAAAAGTACTTACACAAACACTTTCATCACTGGCTCTTCTAGAGTACATGAAGTCGGTATTTGTTGACTATTTGGATACATAAATCAATAAAGTCAAAGCAAATAAAGGAATAATTCTTAGATTTTCCAGCAATGCTCTTATCTCTCCTTGCACAGAACACTACAGATACGTCTCCCTGAAGAGAAACAGTTAACGGAGCTGTCAGCTGAGCGACCCCATTAGGACACACACCTACTTGCTTCATTTAAGCCCCTCACCCCCTCTCCTTCTGCTCACGTTGTCACTGCTGCCATCATCTGAGGAGTCTGGCTACAACAGTAGCTGTCTCACTTACAAGGAACGGCACTTTATAAAGCCCAACAAAAAAAAAAAAACATTTTAGATCTTAACGAATTAAAAGATGGTGGGGAAGTATACGGCACTGGCCCAAGATACTTCTTTACTCTGTTGTCCTACCAAGGATGCTGCTGGGAGAAACCTGCAGGTGATGACGACTGGAGAGGTCCAGAGAGAGGGGCGGGTGTGAAAGCGGTTGGGACATGATGTTGAGCATGTTATGATATTCTGACATTGAAACAATTGTAATACTGTTTATTTTTCTTACAACTAAGGACTGAAAGTTTTAAAAAATCCCTCCCCCCAGCAGAGTGTCACCGATTTTTACAATGGAGGGACGCAGACAGTAAAGAATAGGACTACAATACAGAAGACCCAGGTTCGATCCATGCATAGGGAAGATTCCCCTGAAGAAGGGAATGGCTACCATTCCAGTATTCTGGCCTGGAGAATTCCATGGACAGAGGAGCCTAGTGGGCTACAGTCCGTGGGGTCACAAAGAGTCGGACACAACTGAGTGACTAATACTTCAGTGTGAAATAATTATTTTCTTAATATGAATTTGCTTTATAAGTTAAACACACACACACACACACAAAGGACTGGGAGGTTATAAACTAAACTGACAACAGTGACTGACCTGAAGAAGGGGAGATGAGATTGGCATGGTTGTTAAAGGTGGCTTTAGCTATAATTAGTGTTTTCTTTCTGCAAGTAGAAAAGTAGAGTCAAATTGGAGAAATATTCATAGTTGTTAAATATGAGCAACAAGTTTGGCTATGTTATGTGCTATATGTTTGTATTTACATTTTTTTGATTTTTGAAGTTTTTCTCAGACTAAAAAAAAGTACACAACACTTGAAAAGAATGTAGCTATTCTCTAGTGGCAAGGGATTTAACAAAACTAAGAAAAAATACACACTGCATCAGTGGTTCTCAAGCTTATTCAGCTTGTGATTTAGGAAATAAAACTAAAAAAGAATCCCATAGGAGCCTGCTTGTTCCTAGTCTTTTCTTCCAAGACAGTCTAGAGCAGACCGCTTGCTAGGATCTACAGTTGAGGGTTGGTCTGCAGCTCTGATTCACCTGTCTCTATAGCCTACAGTAACAACTGTTTGGGGGATGCGCCCAGAGAACTGAAGCAGTGTCTGCCTGGGAGGAGCATCCTGTAAAAGATCACAGGCACTGATTTAGTTTACGTTTTTATGAATTACCTGGGTGACAGGAGAGAAAAGAGAGCTGTTACATTTACTGATGATACCTCTCAGCGATCATCAATCCTAAAGGAAGCAAACCCTGATCCTTGGAAAGATTAAGGGCAAGAAGAGAAGGGAGTGACAGAGGATGAGATGCTTGGATGGCATCAGAGACTCAATGGACATGAATCACCACTTAACGACTGAGCAACAACCTCTCAGGGAAGATGAGTTAAGAGATAAAGTAAGTTTAACAGTCTGGAGAACAGTGAAGAAAACAGAAAATGAAATTTGAGAAGGATATTACTATTGGGGGAAAAAAAATGGAAAATATGGAATAACTGGCCAAAGGAAAGACTTTGGGATCAGGTTGGGCAAGGGTTAGGAACGTGAAGTTAGAATTTCAAAAAATCAAGCTATTATATGTAGAATGAAGTAAAAACATGTAAGAACTGCTTGGCCAACAGTCTTAACACATGGCTAGTACTTTGGTGAAGTACTTACTGATGTGCTACCATCACTAAAATAATGTCTGATCAGTGAGACAAGGTCAAGAAACAGCACAGTACAGTGGCTAGAGCATAAGGCTGAAGCCAGAATACATGAAGCCGGCTGTGTGACCTCAGACAAGCGTTTAACCTGTCTGTGCTTCTGTACTCATCTGCAAAAAAAGAGGTGGCAATGGTGCTGACCTCAGCCAGCTGTGAGCAAAAACGAGTTACAATCTGAAAACAGCGTAGAACAGAGTAGTTAATATGTACGTGTTTTTTTTATGGAAAAGCAAACATAATGTAGGAATTTAAATGGATTTGGAGTCAAAAATTATCGCAGATCTAAAGATCTGCATGGAAAAATTAGAGGTACTGGCATACTTCATTCTGTAAAAAAGCGGGGGCAGTAGAAGACATTCTTAGTGGGAAAACTATTAACTGCTGATAAAAATGTGTCTGAAATAGCCTTTTCCAGTTCTTAAGGGGGAAGATGAGACAGAAGGACTATCCTAGCACCTTTGGCATCAGACATGTTTCCAGTTCTCTAGTCCTCTTATCAGTGCTAAGAAAGTCTTGATGGCTCAATCATAATTTTTTCCATGAGACTTCAAAAAAGCTTTTTGTTTTTCTATTTCCTCCTGATATATCTATTGCCCTTTGGGACTTCATGAATCTTAAAATTTATACTGTCACATTCAGTTTTCTTCAGACTGAGGAATGTCTGATATGCTGAATTATGCTGTGCTTTTTAAAGCATGTCATCATTCACTCCAGGATAGTCGATGTGGAGAAGGTTGATGCTACAGTTTTACAATTCACTTTGTCCCATTTGATTTCATGAAGAAAAAGTATACGAAAATATGAAAGGGGAAAAACAAGAGTTTTAACAACAACCAGCTCCAATGTGATGCAGTAGTCCCCTCTCACCCACTTTTCTTTTATCCCCTCAGCCTCGATACAGTTATCAATCAAAAATTAGCCAGTTAAACCTGTTTCAATAGGTCATTGCCAGTATGTTTGTTTGACCTCAACAATTTGATCTGCATGACTGCAATCACCTCCTCGTGTTCTCTGTGATTAAATCTCATCTGACTCTGATCTACCCACAGACTGTGGTCCTAATGATCTTTCTTGCTTTAACTCCATCACATTGCATTCAGGATAAAATCCAACCTCAGCAAGGCCCATGAAGTCCCCACAAAGTCCCATGTCTTCCTCTTGGCATCAGCTCTCACATCTACACACATACGTGCCACGCTGTCCAAACTGTCTCTCACTTCCTATTTTTAGACAGCCAGTTTTCAATATACGCCATATATATATGGCATATGCCATCAACCATAATGCCTTCTTCAGTGTTCTGCACTTAGAAGACTACTACTTATCTGTGAAGACTTAGTTTGAGTGTCACCTTCTCCAGACCCCTTCCACCAAATCACTTGCACATACTCAGAGGATTGGGTACCTCTCTTCAAGGGTCCCACAGAACCTATGTATGTTTCCTTCTTGGCTTCTATACAACATTGCATCTTAAATGCTGGTGTACTGTCGCCCACTGACCGGCAAGCAAGGACATCTAATCAATATCAATATCATCATCTATACAGTCAGCCCTCCACACCTATAGGTTCTACATTTGAGGACTCAACTGACTGCGGACTGAAAACATTTGGGAAAAGAAACTCAAAGTTCCAGAAAGCAAAAACTTGAATTTATTGTGATCCAGCCACTATATATGTGTGTGTGTGTGTGTGTATAATTTATATTGCATTTATTACTATTTATATAGCATTTACACTGCATTAGGTATTATAAGTAATCTAGAGATGGTTTAAAGTATATGGGAGGATATGTGTAGGCTATATGCAAATACTATGCCACATGTAAGGTACCCCCTGGATTTGGGTGTCCATGGGAGTTCTGGAACCGATCCCCTACAGATACCAAGAACGTCTGTACATCATCAGTGCCCTAAGCAGCCCCTGGCAAACAACAGGAATCTAATAAATAAAAATCAGGGGAAATGAATTAATATATAATAAACAAACTAGACTCCTACCTTTAAAAAATTCCCTATTTAGCTAGGGAGACATGACTGGGGGAAAGGAGGAGATGGAAATAAGATATAGAAATTAACTATAATGCCATTTGGAGTGAGAAGTGGGTTACATGGCAAGAAACTATTATTTATGAGTTAGCCTAAGTATTTAGGTGCCTAAAATGTACAGATATTATGGTTGGTCCTTTTCATACTGCCTTAATTTTCACAACCATCTTGAAGGGTATTATTTCAATTTGGTAACTAAGGAAATAAAGACTCAAGGAGTTCAAGACCACAAAAAGTTAATGGTAAAGACATAATTTTATATTTAAAACCCATGTTCTTTCTACCACAATGGTACAAATTCAGTCCTATGGAGTTTCAGAGGAGGGAAAAGTTACACCCAGAATGACAAATCAGAAAAGTTCCATGTAGAACTAACAGTGGACCAAATCTTGAAGGATTTGAGGAGAAATAGATTGTATTTTAGAGGGAGGAATAAAGACCAGCATGGATACGAGATCAAAACTGGTCAGCAGGATAGAGAATAGTCTAGTCTGGAATACGCTGGGAAAATCTCACAGAAGAGAGAATTGGGACTTCCCTGGTTGACCTGAGCACTCTATATTTACAATGGACATTAATATTGGAAAAATAAACAAGTACGTAGGTCATGCTAATGAACGGACCTGTGCCATCATCTCCATATATGAAGGGTAGGAGATAAAAAAAAAATCTGGTAACATATTTCAAAATTAAGGTAATTCTGATTTTAATACAAAAGTGTACTTATATCCAAGGAGGAAATATAGCTACAGAAATTGCCATATCAAGTTAACTTAATGTCAAATTACAATAACATTGTGGAAAAAAAAGTAAATAAATGCACTTCACAAATGTGAGTCATGTAGTCTCCTCTGTCTGAAATATGTACCATAAAAGTCATTATATGCATTAATCTTTAAAGTTATCTAAATCATATGCTTAGGGCAACATCTTGATTTTAACAAAAAATATGAATTGCCTAGCTTGCTCATTTTATGAGATCTGATCTTAAAACATAAGATGGCCATCCTCAAAAGTACACTAGTTATAAGTTTTATTCATGCATGTTTGGGGATGGTTTTACTTATGAAGATCATGTTTTTAATGACTCATAACTAATTTTGTTGGAAAGACATCCATAAACTACATCGAGTGTGACTGATTATTTAGATGGTAACATCACAAATCCATTAAAAGGAACCTAAAATAAACAGAGTTAATGACCTTAAGTAAGTCACCCATAGATCAGAGAAGTTCCGAACATTTTTTTCGACTGCTATTTTTAGGTTTTTTAAAACATACGTTTCTCTTAGGACAACTTCATCAGATTAAGTTGTATGGTAAATATAGCCATTAAGTTGTACATAATAAAGAAAAAAACTTTTCATGTTGAAAAGCCTTTCAAAATATATATTTTAAACAGAAATGGAGATTTTTTACTTCCAACTTTACATAATAAATTAAATATCAAATACTGACAAACAGAGGTACCCCAGTGCCTATGTAAGTGGGTATTTTATTCATAGTACTATCATCAGTCAATGATATAGCAATCAGGGCTGTAGCAAAAATAATAAAAATCTATCTGAACTTTTTACTACATTTTGAATTTAGACTTTTTCTTCATAGACAATGTATCTATATATTTATGTAGCCAAAATCAGAAATACCATGGGATATAATCAACATGCAATTCTTCACTATTATTTGTTATTGCTCAATGAAAGATAGTATAGGAGATATTCTAGGCAGAAAGTAAAGCATGGTAGAGTCAGCCCTCTGTATTCACACTTTCTGCATCAATCAACCTCAAACTGAAAATATCTGGGACAACAAAAAATTCCAGAAGTTCCAAAAAGCAAAACATGAATTTTTCATGTGGCAACTATTTACACTGCATTTATACTGTATTTACAGTTTACATAGCATTTACATTGTATTGGCTTCCCCCGGTGGCTCAGACGGCAAAGAGTCTGCCTGCAGTGCGGGAGACCTGCGTTCAATCCCTGGGTCGGGAAGATCCCCTGGAGAAGGAAGTAGCAACCCACTCCAGTATTCTTGCCTGGAAAATCCTATGGATAGAGGAGCCTGGCAGGCTACAGTCCATGGGTCGCAAAGAGTCGGACACGACTGAGTGACTTCACTCACTTACATTGTGTTAGGTATTACAAGTAATCTAAAGATGATTTAAAGTATACACAGGATGTGCACAAGTTATATGCAAATACTGTACCATTTTATATAAGAGACTTGAGTAAGCATCTGTGGGTTTTAGCACCCATGGGGTCCTGAAACCAATCTACTAAAAATAATGGGGGATGACCTTATCTCTAATCTTCTAAAGTTTCTACAGCATCTTGAATACTGTCTTCTTTCCTATTTAAAGATAGTAGAATACAGACCTAAAAGATGACCCTGCCCACTTCTATTCAACAGAGATGAGAAAACTGAGTATCAAAAAGAGACTCCAATATAGATAGTTTCAAACACATATATAAAGGTTAAACACCAATTATTTAATCATTCATATAAAAAAGTTTAAAAATAAGCAGCAAATTAAATTCAAAGAAGATAAAAGGAAGGGTATAATAAAATCAGACGTTATTGAAATAGAAAAGAAACACACAAAAGAGAGGTTCAACAGTGCCAAAACCTGGTTGCTTAAACAGAACAAAAACACTGATAACTCCCTGGCAAAAGTGACCATGAAAAAAAGAGAGAAGGTAAGTAACCAATACTAGGAGTAAAAATGATGATATCGTTACTGGGCCTAAGGACATCAAAATATCATAAAGCAACATTATAAACAAGTTTATGCTAATAACTAGAAGACAAGGAGTAATTCCTAGAAAAATAAGATCTATTAAAACTTCTTACAACTATTTAAGACAATGAATTATAACCAAAAGGCCTATTTACAATGAATGTGATGGTGACACAGACTAGGAATGATTACTAAGCATGTTTCTTTGCTTCCTTTTTTGTTTATTGTATTAAGTGAACTTCATAATCCACAATCAGAATTAGTGGAGCTAGCTCAGCCTAACATATCTTTCTTTAAAAATATTTTAATGTCCAATATACAGAAAGTTAAAAACTGCCCCATCATTCAAAAGGAATCTCATATAAAGTGACTTCTGTATTTCTGGACATATTTTTAAGGGCACCACTAAACAGTCTGGACTAAACACAATACAACCAAAATGAAACAGATAAAACAGCACAAATTCTCCTAAGAATGAATAACTGCAATGCTCACTGTATCATCCTTAAAATGTAAAATACGAGTCTTGCTTTGTGTCTTGTGGCTCAAAAAGTGGAACTATGATATGTTACAAATCAAAGTTATTTAAGCAAAAACTAGCAAACTAGTTCAACATTTTGATTCTTTTATTATTTTCCCCAAACTTGGTCCATGTAGAAGGAAAAAACTGGTGGAAAGGCTTAAAGGTAAGGGAAACAAGGAGCTAATTTTTTAGATTCAGTAGAACGTAAAAGATTGAAATAATTACAAATAAGAACAGTATTACAGCTCCTTAAAGATAGGGACTATGTTTCTTATTTCTTTCTATATCTCAAAAACACCTAGTCTTGTAATCTTGACATAGTAAATTAAAAAAAAAAGAATATAAAGCATAATTCATACAAAGAAGAACTATGAGAAATACAAAGATAGGGAAAAGTTTTCTGAAGCTACGTAAGTGAGCTATAAAAGCTTACGAGTTGAGATGACCTACCTGGTCATGCCCAGTTAAAATTATTAAATTAAAATTTACACAAATTTTGTTTAATTTATTCCTAAATGTTTTGTGTTTTATAATAAGTATTTAAATAATTTTCCCATTGTCCATTGCTTTTATATAAAAATACAACTGATTCTGTAGATTGACCTTGTATCCTGTGACCTTGCTTAAGTTACTTACTAGTTGTGATAGTTTTTTTGATTTCTTAGAATTTTCTATGTACATAATCATGCTATCTCTAAATAAAGACAATTTAAATTCTTCTATTTAAACATGTGCCATTTATTATTTTTTCTTGCCTTATTGCACTGGCAAGGACCTCTAGCACAATTATGAACAGTGAATATTCTTGCCTTTGCCCCCATCTTGGGTGGAAAGTATTTAGTTGTTGTTTTTTTTCTTTAACCAGTAAATACAAGTTACTTATAGGTTTTTCATTGATGCCTCTTAACAGGTTGAGGAAGTTTCCAGATATTTGTAATTTGCTGTGACATTTTATCATGAATGAACATTGCATTTTACCAAATTTTTTTGTTTGTTGGCTTTTTTTCAGCAGGGCAGGGGCAATGACTGAAATGATCATATGGTTCTTCCTTTATGCTGTAAATAGAGTGAATTACATTATTTCATTTCAAATGTTAAACCAACCTTACATTCCGGGGATTAAAACCCATTTGGTTATGATGCATTATCCTTTTTACATATTGTTGAATTTGACCTGTTAATATTTGTTAAGAATTTTTGTATCTATGCTCACAGAGAATACTGAACTGCAATTCTCTTATATTACACAGGTTTGCTGGTAAAAAAAAAAAATACTCTGTTTTTGCTCATCTAAGAATGTCTACATTTCTAAAGAATGTTTTGCCAGATATACTAATGTATACTAACTTTTTATTCTTTTGGCTGTTGAAAAACAACCATTTCACTGAATTGTGGTTACTCATGACACGTCAGTGGTCATTTTTATGATTTCCCCCCTATATGTAATATGCCTTATTTATTTATTTAACTATTTTTGCTTGCAGTTTTAAAGATTTCCTCTTTCAATTTTAAACAATTTGATTACATTTGCTGTGGTTTCCTGCTTATCCTGCTTGAGGTTCACTGAGCTTCCTGGTGACTTAAAGCTTTTCACAAAATTTGGGAAATTTTCCATCATTACATCTTTAAATAATATTCTGCCCTGGTCTTTGTCCCCCATCTTTTCTTTTTTTGAGATTTTAATTGCCTGTATGTGAGACTGCATCTCTAAGGTTGCTATTTCTGTACTGAGAATTCCTAATTATCCCCTCATTATGTTGATTCCCCCTTCACATGCTTGAACATATTTAAGGCAACTGTTTTATAGTCCTTATCTGCTAACTCAATCATCTGTCATTTTGGGGTCTATTTCTATTGACCAGTTTTCCTGCTTATTTGTATGTCTAGTAATAGTCTATGAAATGCTTGATATTGTAAACACTCTGTTGCTAAATGTTTGGATTTTGTAGTCTTCTTTCAAAATTCAATGGTAAGTTTGTTCAGCTAAGCAGCTAATTTATTTCTGAATCGGTTTAATTGTTTCCAAAACATTTCCCCCCAACATCTAACCCTTTCATTTTTAAAATCATTTTGTATGAGGAAAACTTACAAAATAGTGTTAAATAGCAAACATACTTGTTTTTTTTCAAGAGTTATTTTTAAACTTATTAAGGGGGGCATAGAATAGCTTTTACTCTAGGGACAGATTTATCCTACTTCTAAAGCATAGATTTCACAGCATACATCTTTGAACCCCAGGAGTAAGTTTAATGAAGGCTCCTAACCGTGTGGGAGCTCTGGTAATTGTTCAGCTCACCAGTCTCTAGTGGTTGTTCCTTTACCAGTGTCTGTGAGTCATGTGGTGCTAGTGAAGAGACTCAGGTTTGACCCCTGATTCGGGAAGATCCCCTGGAGGAGGGCATGGCAACCCACTCCAGTATTGTTGCCTGGAGAATCCCATGGACAGAGGAGCCTGGCGGGCTACAGTCCATGGGGTCACAAAGACTCAGCCACAACAGAAGTGACTTAGCACGCACACGTGCACTGTGGTAGGACCAATGTGGTACCAGTGACTGCATCACAACCAGAGGCGTAAATGCCAAGAGGGAGTGTTTGACCATCGCTCAGCTTTACTCTGGTACTCTTCTCTTTCTGCTTTGGTCCACTAACTTTACCTTCTTTTCTCCTATATTTTTCTCTGAAAAACACATCATTATCTAGTAAAAGGACTCAAAACAAAAACCAATTCTTGTAACTCAATCCAGGGTTATTTCCACTACACAGTATTTTTGTTAATCTCCTGGTATTAAAACAATAACAATTCAATCTAGTTTTAATTTGCTTATTACTTGGTATACTCCTGAATTTTTTTCTCTCTCTTTTGGTGGATCTGCTGCGTATTTTTTATTTTAGAAAGATTAAGAACAGGTTCATTGATAAAGCTAAAAACAATCCATGCTGAGAAAATCTATTTGATTAAAAGCTATCCCTGGACCAGCAAACCACACAAAACTAAATAATCCATAAAGTGTTTTCCAAGAAGGCAAGAGTAATAATTTACTTCTTCATATTTTTGAGTTCCTTATCTCACACCTGAGATTCACATGGTTCACTATTTCTCCTTGTGAGCTATGTTAACTTCCTGTTAGAGAGTGAGCTTAGTCTCCACATTCTTTTCTTCTAATTTAAGAGCCTTTATGTTGATGAAAACTACTCCCTGAATGCAATGTTCATCACTTTGTCCACAAAATATCTATGAATTCATGTTTATAAAGCATTAGTCACTTTAAAAATAAATTTTGCATGGTTTTATTACCTTTTAAGGAGAGGAGAGATAAGGGCAGAAGGAAAAGAAATAAACTGGAATATTAAAAATGGGCCTTTAAGAAAATATTTTAAAATTGTACTAGGAGCAAAATAAATGATTAGACCAGCTCTTAAGAGGCTGTGGGTTTTACCCTCTTACCTGTGCAGCTGGATATATTCTCGGGGTCTGCTGAGCAGGTGAAGGAATCTATCAACAATCTTGTTTTTTCCTACACCCTGTAATCACACAGAAAGCATTAAACAAAAAAGGAACTTGTGTGGAGGTAAAACAAACCAGAATAATCTCTTACCGATAATCTGTCCTAGTTTATTGCTAATGCAAACCAAACTAGGAAACACATACAGCACATCTTTTATGACATAGTTTTTTTTTTAAACTGACTTCTAAATACACTAGCTCTAAGTTCTTCTTATTTAAAAGGAAATTCAAAATTATCTTTAGCCTTCTGCAACTTGTTTTTTATTTTCTGCTCTTTCATTTTACACTGAGGTGTAAATATTAGAGCCAGAATATTTCAGATTTAAAGAATGGCAGCAAAGGAAATCAAGGAAGAGTAAAAACAGATTTCTAATCCACTCTTCAGAATTGTGATTTTTAGTTATATAAAGATAAATACAATACTGTACTTCTTTTGCTTTAATTAAACACTAATTTATTCTCCTTTTATCCTACTTTCTAGTCCTTTAAGACCTTGGAAACCTGAAATTATAATCAGGGTTTATTAACAAGTCTCAACTATATCTTCTCTTCCTAGAAATGCCCTCATTTTCTCACAATTTACTGACGCCAAGGTTGCTGTCCTTTCGTAGAGGACAAGCTGTTAAAAATGGAATCCACTCCCATGCTATTGCTCCATTTCAAAGTTTTCACTTAGAGATGAACCACTCTATTAATGGGATGTACAACTTCTAAAAAGTGGATTGTGTGGGAAGAGTAGAAGTGGTTTAAAAAGCTGCATTTTATAACATATGTTGTAGCAATAAAAATACCTTTATTGATTTCTTACACTGTCCACCGTCAAACATGGTACAAAGCTATATAGGTTTTAAATGGCATGTTGCAATAAACACAAAATTTTAAATAAATACGTTCAGACAAACAAATTGTGTGTTAATTATATCAGCTCTGTTCAATTCAAGAAACGTAGGGAAAAACAAATATCATAAGTGCATTGTACTGTCAGAAACACAAAAGGGTTTCTTAAAAGAACAAGTCATGAAAAACCACTG
The DNA here is from genome assembly GCF_910594005.1 of Cervus elaphus. Classification (NCBI taxonomy): domain Eukaryota; kingdom Metazoa; phylum Chordata; class Mammalia; order Artiodactyla; family Cervidae; genus Cervus; species Cervus elaphus. The sequence continues at coordinate 12,907,756 of NC_057844.1, forward strand.
TGGGGAGCTCATGCTCCCTCCCCGCTTCCAAGACTACAGATTCCTCCTTGCGGTTTCACATTCCTCTTGAGCAATTTTAGGAGCTGTTGTTGTTGTGTTGTGTTAGTCACTCAGTCGTGACTGACTTTTTGTGACCCCAAGGACTGTACCTCCTCTGTCCATGGGATTTCCCAGGCAAGAATACAGGAGTAAGTTGCCATTACATGCCCTATAAATGTAGGATGCAATGTGAAGTCCCTGACTGCCATTAAGAGGGTCCTTTGCTATGTCTTCTTTCAATGTGTTAAAAAAAAAAAAAAAGAAAGAAAGAAAATTCAACTGAGTAAATTTTGAAAGTCTTATTGACCTTATTCAATGTTTCATGAATCTAGCAGATAGAAAGGAGAAGCACAAAAGAAGAGACTTTCATAAGCAGAAAGGAGCAGGACAAGGAAGTTCTACTAGCAAAATTGTTACAGCAGGTTGTGACAGGTCATTATCCTAAGGGGTCTCTTGGGCCAGTGACCTCATCATGGCTGACCAGGTGATCCTCATTTACTGGTTTAAGACTCCATTTCTGGGAGAGGCTGAAACTATAATCAAGGTAAGCCTGGGTTTTGTGGTTAGAGTTTAACGTACGGACTCCATTTGGGGCTGGTATGTGCTACTTTTAACACATTTTAGAGTCTTCCCGACTCCAGCCTCATCTGTCTCCTGGCTCCATATACTCTCTCTGGGACTCTGACCCACTCCCTGCACTTCAGCCATCTCAAATAGCTCACACATCTCTCCTAAGTCCCAGCTGAGATGAGATCTGCTGTTCTGAATTGTCAACTGAGCTTCTGTACCAGATGTTCACACTGAACTCATCATGCTTCCACCAAAACCTACTCTCCTTTCTTTTTAACCCACTCTGAACAGTATGGCCTCATACCCAGCTGGTCAATGAATGAGTCTCAGAATGTTTTTGACTACTGTATTTTTTCCCTGCTCTCATTCAAAACGTCACTAGAATCTCTGTAGTTTCAATTTGCAAAACTTTTGCCTGCCTTCCTTTCTTCCTCCCTCCCTCCCTCCTTCTCTTCTCTTCTTCCTTTTTATTTCCTTTCACTCCTTTCTCCTCCACTTCTCTTTCCTCCCTCCCTTCCTTCCTTCCATATCTCCTTTGTCTATTTTATCAACCTTTTTAGCACCTAATGTTCTAAGTATTGTACTAGCTGAGTGGGATACAATGATAAATAAAGTAACTACAACCCCTAACCACACTCATAGCTTACAACCCAGTAGGAAACAGACAATGAAACAAAACGCAGCAAGCCCCCTACATACAAACTTTCAGGTTGCGAACATTCAGAGGTGCAAACGTGCGTTTGCATGTCCGCTGACATAAATGGGTTCAGATGTCTGGTGCACACTGCCGTGTGCATGCATCCTCTGTAAGTGTACTTTACTGTACACACTGTAAAGGGTACAGTCTCTATTTCAAGCCCAGGGGGTCCAAAAGCATAACGGCAGCAGTACACAGCTGATTGTGACCGCTGGGTACCAAGGCTAACTTTGCTGTGTGTGCGTGCTAAATCCCTCCCATCGTGTCCGACTCTTTGTGACGCTATGGACTGTAGCCCTCCAGGTTCCTCTGTCTGTGGGATTCTCCAGGCAAGAACACTAGAGTGGGGTGCCATTCCCTCCTCCAGGGACCTGCCCAACCCACGGAGAGAACCCAGGTCTCCCGCAGCTCCTGCCCTGCGGGCGGATTCTTTACCCCTGAGCCACCAGGGAAGGCCTTAGCTTTGTTGTACTTACAAATAAATTGGACTTACGAATGAGCTCTCTCAGAACAGAACTCATTTGTATGTAGAGAACTTACATGTGACGTGTTCTGCTACGGAACATCCAAAGGTCTTGAAGATTTAACCAAAGGCTCAGAAGTCCCACCATGCAGTGATCTTCCAGCTGAATCACCAAGGAATTAAAGAGGTTACGGGGAGGAGGAGAAAGAGGAGTGTTCCAGGTGGAGAGGGCAGGATGTGTAAAGACTTGGGGTACTAGAGAGCTGGAGCACCGGATGGGTCCAAGTGAAGTCAAGGAGCAGGAGTGAGGAAGGGAATAATCCGGAACAAGCCTAGAGCAGGGGGCAGGGTCTAGCTCTGGCAGTCCTGGAAGCCAGGGGAAAGAGTTTGGTCTGTTTCCGAATAGCACCAAAAGGCCACTGAAGTAGAGGGGTAACAGGATCAGATTTTCACTTTTGGAAAATCATTCTGGTGAAATGACAGGACAGAGAACAAGACTGAAAGCAAAGGAAAGCCATTTGGAAACTTCTTAACAAACTCAGGCCGGAGATGGTGGTGGCTTCAAGTAAGGAGCTGAGAGGTATGAACATACTTAAGAGACAGTTAGGGGAAAGGACTTACAAGATATGAGGATGAGCTGGATGTGAGGCGAGAGAAATCAACCTTTCTGTCTTGGGCAACAAGGTGGAACGTGATGCTACTTAAAGACACATGAGACTGGGAGGCGAGGGGCCTCTTCTGGGTAGGGAGGGAAGTCTAGTATTAAAAAGGCAGTTTAACTTCGGAGAGGTGGACTCTGCGGTGCCTGCTTCGCACACCTGCTCCTGCCTCTCCGGCTCACTGTCACTGCTCCAGGCAGCCCATCGCTGTGCTCAGACTCCTAGAAAGGGTCCTCTTGGGCCTCCCGCCTCCAGATTTACAACTGGCCAGTCCACCATTTGTTTAGTTACTTTTCTTACACAGAGATCTCATCAGGTCATTTCTGGCTTCATTTTAAAAGCTCCAATAATTCCTTCGAGGAAATGCTAAAACCATAACCCAGGAAGGAATTTCTGTAAATATCCTGAGCAAAATGAGACAGTTACAGCGATCTGTTCTTTCCAATCACAGTTTTCGCCTAGAACAAAAAAATCTTGAGGATTACTTTAATTGAATAAATACATAAACAGTATCTTATTTTTCCATTACAAAAGCCACACATACTCATTTTTCTCAACGAGAAGTTTAGAAAACAAAAAAACTACCCAATGTGCAATTGTCAAAATAAATCTGCTACCATTTTCATTTTGTTCCTGTGGATATTTATCTTTACTTACTAATCATTACCTTATATATACAATGTGTATCCTTTAATAAAAATTGGCACAAAATAAATAGCTTTTACCTCACACTTGACTCTTCTGGAAGATAATATTTAGTCGGGAAGATCCCCTGGAGGGGAAAATGGCAATCTGTTTCAGTATTTTTGCCTAGGAAATCCCACTGATGGAGGAGCCTGGCAGGCTACGGTCCGTGGGGTCACAAGAGTCGGACCCGACTGAGCAACAAACAGTAACAACAACAAAAGGGAACGAAAATTTTAAAAAGAAGAAGGAACCTATGGAATGAGAGATGATCAAATAACTATGAATTGTCTCAAAAGGATGGCACTTTCTTTAAGCATTACTCTTTTGTCTCATCATGTTCTCTGTGACAAGGTACTAGAAAGAAGGACCTTTACAGAGCTAGGAGTCGGACGGCTCTTTGACTACAGGGTTAGGAGGAGGAATGATTCTGTTAAGCCCCTAAGGACAGGAGGAAAACATACTTTAATTTATTAAATATTTTAAAATAAAATAAATATTTTAAAATAAAATAAAATTTGAGGAAAGAACAGAAGAAAAGGAAAGGGGCGTCATATAGTTTGCTCTTGCTGAAAGAGGTAGAAACCTCTTTCAGCAACATTCTGCTCCCGTTGGGCCAACAAAGAGAAGGAACCTGATGTTTTTCGAGTCTTCTGCTGCATGCCTACCCGCCCTTCCAGTGTTTCACCACCCACACCCTCACACCAGCCACATCAGTGGGAGGTAACTCTTCTGTCTTGGAGAAAAGCAAACTTAAGTTCAGGGCTTCCCCAGTGGCTCAGCGCTAAAGAATCACCTGCAGTGCAGGAGACAAAGGAGACATGGGTTCGATTCTCATGTTGGGAAGATCCCCGGGAGAAGGGGACGGTTACCCACTGCAGTATTCTTGCCTGGGAAATCCCATGGACAGAGGAACCTGGTGGGCTACAGTCCATCGGGTGACAAAGCGTTGGACACAATCAAGCATCAGTTCAGTTCAGTTCAATCGCCCAGTCGTGTCCAACTCTTTGCGACCCCATGGACTGCAGCATGCCAGGCTTCCCTGTCCTTTACCAACACTCCCGGATCTTGCTCAAACTCATGTCCATCAAGTCAGTGATGCCATTCAACCATCTCATCCTCTGCCGTCTGCTTCTCCCCCTGCCTTCAACCTTTCCCAGCATCAGGGTCTTTTCAAATGAGTGAGTTCTTCTCATCAGGTGGCCAAAGTATTGGAGCTTCAGCTTCAGCATCAGTCCTTCCAATGAATATTTAGGACTGATTTTCTTTAGGATTGACTGGTTTGATCTCCTTGCAGTCCAAGGGACTCTCACCACAGTTCAAAAGCATCAATTTTTCAATGCTCACCTTTCATTATGGTCCAACTCTCACATCCAAACATGACTACTGGAAGAATCATAGCTTTGACTAGATGGACGTTTGTCAGCAAAGTAATGCCACTGCTTTTCAATATGCTGTCTACGTTGATCATAGCTTTTCTTCCAAGAAGCAAGCAAGCGTCTTTTAATTTCATGGCTGCAGTCACCATCTGCAGTGATTTTGGAGCCCCCCAAAATAAAGTTTCTCACTGTTTTCATTGTTTCCCCATCTATTTCCCATGAGGTGATGGGATCAGATGCCATGATCTTAGTTTTCTGAATGTTGAGTTTTAAGCCAGGTTTTTCACTCTCCTCTTTCACTTTCATCAAGAGTCTCTTTAGTTCCTCTTCACTTTCTGCCATAAGGTGGTATTATCTGCATTATCTGAGGTTATTGATATTTCTCCCAGCAATCTTGATTCCAGCTTGTGCTTCATCCAGCCCAAAATTTCGCATGATGTACTCTGCATATAAGTTAAATAAGTAGGGTGACAATATACAGCCTTGATGTACTCCTTTCCCAATTTGGAACCACTCTGTTGTTCCATGTTTGGTTCCAGCTGTTGCTTCTTGACCTGCATACAGATTTCTCAGGAGGCAGGTCAGGTGGTCTGGTATTCCCATCTCTTGAAAATTTTCCACAGTTTATTGTGATCCACACAGTCAAAGGCTTTGGCATAGTCAATAAAGCAGAAATAGATGTTTTTTTAGAACACTGTTGCTTTTTCTATGCTGCAACAGATGTTGACAATTTGATCTCTGGTTCCTCTGCCTTTTCTAAATCCAGCTTGAACATCTGGATGTTCACGGTTCACGTACTCTTGAAGCCTGGCTTGGAGAATTTTGAGTATTACCTTGTTAATGTGTCAGATGAGTGCAAGTGTGTGAACATTCTTTGGCATTGCCTTTCTTAGGGATTGGAATGAAAACTCACCTTTTCTAGTCCTGTGGCCACTGCTCAGGTTTCCAAATTTGCTGGCATATTGAGCGCAACACTTTCACAGCATCATCTTTTAGGATTTAAAATAGCTCAGCTGGAATTCCATCACCTCCACTAGCTTTGTTTGTAGTGATACTTCGTAAGGCCCACTTGACTTCACACTCCAGGATGTCTGGCTCTAGGTGAGTGATCACACCATCGTGGCTATCTGAGTCATGAAGATCTTTTTTGTTTAGTTCTTCTGTGTATTCTTGTCAACTCTTCTTAATATCTTCTGCTTCTGTTAGGTCCATACCACTTCTATCTTTAATTGGGACCAACTTTGCATGAAATGTTCCCTTGGTATTTCTAATTTTTTTTTTTTTAAGAGCTCTCTAGTCTTTCCCATTCTGTTGTTTTCCTCTATTTCTTTGTGTTGATCACTGAAGAAGTCTTTCTTATCTCTCCTTGTTATTCTTTGGAACTCTGAATTCAGATGGGTATGTCTTTCCTCTTCTCCTTTGCCTTACACTTTTCTTCTTTTCTCAGCTATTTGTAAGGCCTTCTCAGACAACCATTTTGCCTTTTTGCATTTCTTTTTCTTGCGGATGGTCTTCATCACTGACTCCTGTACAATGTCATGAACCTTCATCCATAGTTCTTCAGGCACTCTGTCTATCAGATCTGAGCATGCAAGATCAGCACACAAACTTAAGTTCTAAGCAGTTAGGATCCTGCAAACAATGGGATTTTAAAGGCAAATTCACTCTGACTTAAAAGAGGGGGCTGTTCTCTGCTTCACTATATTGCAAAACAGAATGTCAGGAGGTAGTCTCCCTGAATTGCTTTACATGAAAGCTTATTATTCTAAAGTCATGGAGTCATAAATCAGTTACTCAAAGATTATAAAACAGCCTAAAACATGTATCCAGGAACTCCCTGTATGCAAGGTTCAGAAGGGAGAAGATGAGGAAGTCAATTTTTCTTTCTTCTGCAGGAATTTTTAAAGTGGTCTCCAAGTGATTGCTTGCCATGGCTAGTGCTCAGCTTGCCAAGTGCTCTCTGAAGCGTCTTAACTTCTGGCCTTCCCTCCAGTTCCTCCTAATTCTTCAGTAACTTCCATAGACTTGGCTCCATTTGTATGAAATTTAAAGATTTTTTTCATACAGTCCTAATTTTCCTTAGAAACACTAACTGTGTGAATGTCATCAATAAATACCAATTGCAGTCAAACATAACAACTAAAAAGCTAGTATTATAGTAGCATCAGGAGAAATAAATTGCTTTTTAAAAATAACCATAGAGTTTTCATCAAATGTTGAAACTTTTAATCCTTTGTCTAAAATGCCTGAAAATATACTTACTATATAAGCAGTTGGGAGACTCAGACAGTCAATCCTCCTTAATCTGTCTCAGGTAGAGATTTATACCACCATCTTCATTCATCTGAATAAAGAGGGCCTAGACAAGCAAATCTCCAAACACGATCTTATTCTAACAGTTCTTAATCCAATAACACAGTGAGAGGTCCCTGCTTTAGGAATCACTAGAAATTTCTTATTTTCCAAATTCTCTCAGTGAACATACATTATTTATGTATCCAGAAAAAATAATTAAACTGCATAGTAAAATAAATAAATAAATAAATAAACTGCATAGTAAACAGTTCCAAACATGTGCATAAACAGGTTCCCTGTAACAGATCCAGAAACAGTACCCGAAAGTCAGGTAAAACAACACACCTTTTAATTGTACTACTAGTTTGCATGGCTTTAAAACACACTGATAAACCTTCCTGGCAAAGTCAAAAGCTCCTTTTCAAACAGGAATAATAAAATCCACATCCTTGAAATTTCCCTTTGAAATAATGTGCTGCTGTAAATGGCAAGGTTAGACTCTTTGGTAGTTCGGTCACTTGGTATAACCAAAGCAGCCAAAACAAATACTGTGGTGGGGGTGGGGAAGAAATCAACGTGCTTACAAGAGCAATATACAGATTCAGAACAAAGGCAAGAAAAACACTCACTAAGAAACACTGGATGGATAAACTGAAGATCAAAGAGAACACGCGGGCTTCCCTGGAGGCTCAATGGTAAAGAACCGGCCTGCCAATGCAGGAGACACTGGTTCGATCCCTGTGATGGGAAGAGCCCCTGGAGGAGGAAATGGCAACCCACTCCAGTATTCTTGCCTGGAAATCCCATGGGCAGAGAAGCCTGGCGGGCTACAGTCCCTGGTGCCATAAAGGAGTCAGACACGTCTTAGTGACTGAACAACAGCAAGAGAGAGTGTGCAGCATGGCAAAGAATTTCCATATTGTACTTTAGGCAACTTCATAGCAAGAGGTTTCAGAAGGGACACAAAATAATATGATATCAAATAAAGATATCATTATGCTTGATGAAACCAAATATTTTATAGCCTTGGGACTCCTAAGCCACTGTAGCTACAAGAAACACGGCACACTTTGTTATCAAATTCCCTGCTGCCACTACCAGCTGGGGACACAGGCGGGCAGAAGTCTGGACAAACTGTTCTGTCCATCTATAGACATTAGACAATTATTCCGGCATAGCAACATGGTGTATTTCTGATGTTACACAGCAGCAATCTGCCACTGCTCAGTTCAGATGATTAATTAACAAAATCCACACATTCTTTAATTTTGGCAATAAAATATTCACAGTATCTCAATATTAAATAATTCAACAAACATTTACTAAGCCTATACCAGGAAAAAACTAAATCTGTTCATTATAAGCCTCTAATTAACAGATGGTATGAGATACAAAGGATTATATGTAATTATGTAGTAACAATGTGTATAGTGTCCTCCTTAGTCAGTATTAAATATATGCTTACTGATTTTCATAGTGTATAAAAGATTTCAAAATTAAATGCTATGAAAATTCAGGGGAAAAAAACAATTTTTTTAATTGTTGGGAAGTAATTAAGACAGAAATTTCCAGTCTGGAAGAAATGAATATGGTTTCATCGCATTATGGTAAATTAATCAAGAAGTTAAATTGGGTTGATGAAATTTACTTTAGAAAATACTTCCTCACTGTAAGTTCATCAATATTGGTATAATTTTGATAAAATGTTTATATTCATGGAAGTGGGTCAGTATCTCTCAGGATAAAGAGAATAGGAGAACGTATCTTTCAACCTTCAAAGGGACTGAGGAGGTACATCAACTGAACCCAGTGTTCACTCTTGCTTGGGTGCTGATGGAGACAAACCAACTGTAAAGGGACACTGGGGAGAACTGAGGAAAACGGACTGCAGGGCATCAGTGTACATTAAGGGGTTATTATTAGTTTGTTAGGTGTAGTAATCAGATTGTGGTTGTGTAAGAGATAAAAACTAAGACAGGATAACAGAAATGCATTATGTAAAGGTATGGTCTTTTAAAAGGCAACATACAGATAATATGTTCAACACAGATTGAAACAAGATGAACAAAATTCTGATAATCGTTGAAACAAAGTTATGGGGACAAAGGAGGTCATTATATACTCTACTTTGTATAGAATATATTTTACAATTTCATAATAGAAAAATTCAAAATGCCCTGAACTCTGTATGTAAAGCATAGCTCCTGGCCTGTTATAAGCGCAGAACGTGAGTTAGCTATTACACATTATTATTGTCATTGCTATTGAGGCTGTATTACTGGTACAAGAACTAGTGTGCGCGGGCGCTAAGTCGCTTCACTCGTGTCCAACTCTTTGCAACCCTATGGGCTGAAGCTCACCAGGCTCCTCTAACCATGGGATTCTCCAGGCAAGTATACTGGAGTGGACTGCCATTTCCTACTCCAGGGGATCCTCCGGACCCAGGGATCGGATCCACATCTCGTATGTCTTCTGCATTGGCGGGTACATTCTTTATCATGAGGGCCACCTGGGAAATCCAAGAATTAGTGTGGTATGGTGGAGAAAAAGCATGAGCTTGGGAGGTCTGGGTCCTAACTCAGCCATTAATTAGCTATGTGATCTTGAGCAGATATTCACACTTTTTGAGTTTCAGTCTATTTGTCAAGTATGGAAAACAAAAATATTTATCTCAAAGGGTTTCCATAGAACTACATGAAATGATTCTTAAAAGTATATTGGGAAAAAAAAAGTATATTGGAAATTGTAAAACATACAATTATTACCATTTTTAATCCTTGTTCATAAGAAACTTGTAATTGAATTATAGATGAAATTTAAAAATCAAAACAACTTTAAGAGAAGAATGAATTAAACACTGATAAAATACTATAAATGTTCCGAGGAAAACAAGATTATTTCTATTTGGGGGAGACTAAGACAAGCTTCCTAGAGGAAAAAAATCTGAGCTCTTGAAAACTGCAGGATTTTCACAGGGAAAGATGAGAGGAAGAAGCTCACATGAAGCAAAACATACATAAAATGGCTGGGAGACTAGGAGGGCATCGTGGACTTGCGTGCGTGCTAAGTGGCTTCAGTCGTGTCTGGCTCTGAAACCCTGTGGACTGTGGCCCGCCAAGCTCCTCTGTCCATGGGATGAATACTGGAGTGGGTTGCCATGCCCCCCTCCAGGGGATCTTCCTGACTCAGGGATCAAACCCGCATCTCTTACGTCTCCTGCACTGGCAGGCGGGTTCTTTACCACTAGCACCACCTGGGAAGCCCACTGTGTACTCAGGAAGGGTAAGAAACTCTGACTTGGAAGAACCAGAACTGCAAAAGAGGTTTGGAGACAGGTCATAGGTTTTTTCGAGGGTTTCTCTTTGAAAGAGATTTTATCCGAGAGGCAAGGGGAGCCACTTTCAGCTTTCAGGAGGAAAATAAAATTAAGAGATGCTAAGATTGATCTCAGTGTTGATAGATTAGAAAGTGCCATGGAATTGTAAAAAGTACCTACAGAATCAGTACTCTAGAAACCCAAAGCACATGAAAGTCAGAGACTGAGAAGGCATCTCCTAGGAAAATCAGCCAGGAGCTCACTTTTTGTTTGATAAGGAAAATACAATATATTAGAATTTTGGTAAAGGTAAAAAATATAGACTCTGGAATACAAGCAGAGCCTGAGTATAAAAATTTCACCAGAGTGCTATTATTCAAATAGCACTTAAAAAGGGGGAAAAAAAAGGTTGACAAATCTAGCACATTATTGGACTATATTCACCTAGAAGTAATTGTGAATTATTAACTGTGTCTCATTAAATACAAATTAAATTCTGATGATTTGCTTTGCAATTTGTTTAACATCGCAAATGAGAAAATATTACTATATGCAGATGATTAAACTTTCACTTCTTAAAACAAACACTATATATTTTTAAAACAATTCTTATATAACGGGGGTACCTAAGCATTTTAGAACACTGCATTACTGAACTATTTCTTCCTTCAAATATCTGATAAAGTGCAACTGCCTCTCAAAACTCAAGTGTCCTTATTCAGAAACAGAAGGTTATTTATTTATTCTGACCAGGCCGTGTGGCATGGGGATCTAAGCTCCCCAAGCAGGGATCGACCTCGTGGCCCCTGCAGTGGAAGCACAGAGTCTTAACCACTGGACCGCCAGAGAAGTCCCAGTTTATTCTTAAGGAGTTTTTAAACAACAAAAAAATTATGCACCTATCAGCTGAATCTATAACCCAAAAAATTCACCAAAAATACTTGGTATTTCAAATATAATAAAGCTCTATAAACCAAAAGAAAGTAATATATGGGGAGGAAGAAAGCTTATTCTTTTTTTCTATTTTAATTTATTAATTGAAGGATAATTGCTTTACAGAATTTTGTTGTTTTCTGCCAAATCTCAACATGAATCAGCCATAGGCATGCATACATCCCCTCCCTGCTGAAACTCCCTCCCATCTCCCTCCCCATCCCACACCTCTAGGTTGATACAGAGCCCCTGTTTGAGTTCCCTGAGCCAGAGAGCATATTCCGGTTGGCTATCTATTTTACATATGATAATGTAAGTTTCCCTGTTACTCTCTCCACACATCTCACCCTCTTCTCCCCTCTCCCCATGCCCATAAGTCCATTCTCTATGTAGAAAGCTTATTCTTGAAGACAGCTGTGATGATAAAAGCATCACTGACTTGAAAGTAAATAGCTATTTCTCTTTTTTACCGTTAGGAAAGCTGAAATAAATAGAAAGTCATATTATGATTTTTTCAAAAAGCCAGCATGAAACTAATTGCATGAAAGGTATATGTAACGTTATAATTATAGTAAGTAGAAAATAATGCATACAGTGCATGCTAACAAAGATCTACAATATGGAGCATTGTATACTAAGGGACCATGAAACATGTAATTTCAGGGTATCCTATCCCTTTTGGCTGACAGGCAGCAATTCTGCTTCTTTTACTGGAAAGCTGATGGACTGTTTCAAAAAAAATCCCACACAGAAAGTTGAAAAGATAAAATCAATTTTATTTCACCAAAAGAAAATGGGGCCTACTTTATGTTGCTATGATAAGTGATGTTTATAGACTTGTTTTTAGCTTCCCAACAGTTAGGAAAACTCATCTAATGTCATAGATTCTTAGAAAAGATAGTAATACATGGAAAGAAAAGATAGGATTTGGCTTAATAAAGATGATAAACATTGAGATACCTCAAAATCAACATTTACTCCATTTAATTTCCTCACAATAAAAGTTGCTACAAGTAACAGCAATCTTTCAAAGCAACATTAAATTGACAACTTCAACTACTGAAAAGTTTCTTTCATGAACTTCAGCCAGTTTCTAATTTGCAAAACAGAAGGCTGGGTAGACGGTATCTATGTTTAGACAGCTTGTATTAATAGCATTCATTACATTTTATTGTATTTGTATATCAACTCACTGCTGGCTTCTCTGTCAATATTTAATGCCCAAAGCTTTGATTCTAATTAACTTTTTTGCTTTTTGAGTAGTCATCACGTAATGTTTCACCCCAGTTCAATTCCTGGGTTGGGAAAATCTCCTGGAGAAGGGATAGGCTACCCACTCCAGTATTCTTGGGCTTCCCTGATGGCTCAGAGAGTAAGAAATCTGCCTGCAATGCAGGAGACGTGGTTCGATCCTTGGGTTGGGAAGATCCTCTGGAGGAGGGAATGGCAACCCACTCCAGTATTCCTGCTTAGAGAATCCCATGGACAGAGGAGCCCGGTGGGCTACAGTCCACGGGGTCACAAAGAGTCAGACATGACTGAGTGACTAAGCACAGCACAGCATGTAATGATTCAAAAAGAGCAAGAGTAAAAAAGGAGCCTGACCAACTACTAAAAATGGTTTACTTAGTTTCAGACTAAATCATGTCATCAAAACAGGCATTTTCCCAGATGGCTGTCACTCTGCATTTGAGTGCAAACACCAGTGACACCACCCCATGAGAGCTGAGTGTCAGTCATTCTTAACCTACCAGTTGTAGCTCTGCCTGCCTGTCTTTTTCTGTTTTCATTGTTTTGGTTCACAAGGTTGGTAAAGGATGCAGGCGAGAAGGTGCATAAGATATTAAGAGAGGTACATAAGTACCACTAATAAATAAAGCAGGGCATTTGGAAAGGTACTTATGAAACACCTGAGTGACTGCAACTGCAGAAGTACACATTCCTGAAGAAGGAATCCCCCAGATGATCAGGACTCTGAAGAAAGCACAGGGGAGGAGAACAAGTAACTCCACACTGGTTCTCAGAAAAGTGCGCCTCTGTGGGGTGCCTGCTCCACATTCGCCAACAAATACTACAGGGGGCTCTCTTCTCTCCCATACACACCAGACGGAAGCAACTAAGAGTCTTAATAGTAATGAGCCTGGTGGGCATTATGCTAAGCAAAATAAGACAGACAAAGACAAATACTGCATGGCATCATTTATAGTGCAATCTTTTTTAAAATTAATTTATTTAAATTGGCAGCTAATTACTTTACAATATTGTGGTGGTTTTTGCCATATATTGACATGAATCAGCCACGGGTGTACATGTGTCCCACCATCCTGAACCCCGCTCCAACCTCCCTCCCCACCCCATCCCTCTGGGTTGTCCAGAGCACCAGCTTTGGGTGCCCTGCTTCATGCACTGCATGAATTTGCACTGGTCAACTATTTTACATATGATAAGATACATGTTTCAATGCTATTCTCTCATATCGCCCCACCTTCACCTTCTCCCACAAAATCCCAAAGTATGTTCTTTACATCTGTGCCTCTTTTGCTGTCTTGCATGTAGAGTGGTCGTTACCATCTTTCTAAATTCCATATATATGCATTAATATACTTTATTGGTGTTTCTCTTTCTGGCTTACTTCACTCTGTATAAAAGGCTCCAGTTTCATCCACCTTATTAGAACTGACTCAAATGTGTTCTTTTTTTATAGCTGAATAATATTCCATTTTTTATATGTACCACAACTTCCTTTTCCATTCATCTGCTGATGGACATCTAGGTTGCTTCCATGTCCTATCTGTTGTAAACAGTGCTGCAATGAACATTGGGGTACACATGTCTCTTTCAACTCTGGTTTCCTCGGTGTGTACGCACAGCAGTGGGCTTGCTGGGTTGTATGGCAGTTCTAGTTCCAGTTTTTTAAGGAATCTCCACACTGTTCTCCATAGTGGCTGTTTTAGTTTGCATTCCCACCAACACTGTAAGAAGGTTCCTTTTCTCCACACCCTCTCCAGCATTTATTGCTTGTAGACTTTTTTTTTTTTTTTTTTTTTTTTTTTGCTTGTAGACTTTTTGATGGCAGCCATTCTGACTGGTGTGAGATGGTACCTCATTGTGGTTTTGATTTGCATTTCTCTGATAATGAGTGATGTTGAGCATCTTTTCATGTGTTTGTTAGCCATCTGTATGTCTTCTTTGGAGAAATGTCTGTTTAGTTCTTTGGCCCATTTTTTGATTGGGTCATTTATTTTTCTGGTATTGAGCTGCAACAGCTGCTTGTATGTATTTGAGATTAATTCTTTGTTGCTTCATTTGCTATTATTTTCTCCCATTCTGAAGGCTGCCTTTTCACCTTGCTTATAGTTTCCTTTGTGGTGCAAAAGCTTTTAAGTTTAATTAAGTCCCATTTGTTTATTTTTGTTTTTATTTCCACTACTCTGAGAGGTGGATCATAGAGGATCTTGCTGTGGTTTATGTCAGAAAGTGTTCTGCCTATGTTTTCCGCTAAGAGTTTTATAGTTTCTGGTCTTACATTTAGATCTTTAATCCATTTTGAGCTTATTTTTGTGTATGGCATTAGAAAGTGTTCTAGTTTCATTCTTTTACAGGTGATTGACCAGTTTCCCCAGAACCACTTGTTAAAGAGACTGTCTTTTCTCCATTGTACATTTTTGCCTGCTTTGTCAAAGATAGAGTAGAAAAGTGATTGCCAGGGTCTGGGCAGTGGAGGAAATAGGGGAAGGTTGGTAAAGGGGTACAGACTTTCACATAGAAGATGAATAAATTCTGAGGATCTAATGGTACAACACAGTGACTACAGTTAGAAACATTGTGCTATATAATTGAAATTTGCTAAGACAGTAAAACTTACATGTTCTCACCAAATAAATATATAAATAAAAAGGTAAATACATGACGTCATGAATGCAGTATATAACTCAGTAGGAGAGATTTTTTCACAACGTATAGGTATCTGTAAGAAACATGTGTATTATCATACGTAAAGCAGGTGACCAGTGCCAAGTTCAATGCATAAAGCAGGGCTCCCAAAGCCTGTGCTCTGGGACAACCCAGAGGGATGGGGTGGGAAGGAAGGTGGGAGGGGGGTGCAGGATGGGGGACACGTGCACCTGTGGCTGATTCACGTCGATGCATGGCAAAAACCACCACAATATTGTAAAGCAATTATCCTCCAATTAAAATAAATTAATCAATTTAAAAACAGATGTTATGAGAAAACCCAAACGAACTTTTTGGCAAACCCAATATATCAAATCATCATGTTGTACACTTTAAATATATTGTAATTTTTCTTGTCAGTTATACCTCAACAAAGGAAAAGATAAAAGTCTAACCACAGAATCTTCCCCATATCTTAACACAGATGTTACTTTATGAAAACAAGTTTGGAAGTTACTGAAGTTGACTAAAATATTCAAAAAGTTCTATTGAGGTTTTAACCAGCTACCATAAAATGTCCAGTTTTCACTTGTTGACCTGGCAAGTGTACACATGTGCAAAGTTGTGTCTCATTTAACTAGCTAAATACTACTTAGCACTTAATCATTATTAGAAAAAATTAAATAGTTAGCGTTTCAATATTCTGTCCTAGTGATAATGCTGTCAGTCTCTGACCTGATCCCATCATTACATAATCACACCCAGCTATATAGGCCACGAAAGTATTTTCTCTCACTCCCTAGATTCTATCTTATTCATCATTTCCTTCGTTAAACAGGTGCAAGTTTACTGAATAAGAAGTTTAGTCAGTTGGTTTTAGAATTTCCTGAAAATAATCCAAGAAAGCCTAAATTTTAAGTTCAAATCACTTCTAAATCATTTTGCCTACTCAGCAGAAATTTATTCTAGGCAGTCCTCTAAAGTATATTTGTTAAATGTCTATTATGTGCAAGACATCAGGGAGGACACAAAAATAAGTAAGACTCTTCTCAAGGGGCTCTCTCTTTTCAGGAGAGATGGCAGGTGGACGCATAAGTCCAACAGAAGTCAAAAGAAATCTACATGGCCCGCTGTAACAATTCAGAGAATGACCCAAACCTTCAGCCTGAAGTGTTCAGGAAGACTTTATTAAAAAAGTATATTACAGAATATTACAGCCAGAGGGACCATAGAAAACACCCGTTCCAGTCCTATCATTTTACAGATAAGAAAGAGAAAGAAACGAAAAAAGACAAAGCCCTTTAAGGAGGGAGCAATGAACCCAATACTACACACAGAGACGAACAGTCTGCACAGGAAGGCAGACCTCTGGATTCCCAGCGTTCTGCTTTTCCATGATACCACACTGCCCTCTGAGACGGGGAGGATTTGAACAGGCAAAGATGGTGGAAAGAAGAGAGCAGACTGGTGAAGATCAAACACTGAAATATAAAAACCCTGATAAGAAGGTATTTGGGCTTCCCTGGTGGCTCAGGGGTAAAGAATCCGTCTGCCAGCGCAGGAGATTAAGAGACACGGGTTCGATCCCTGAGTCAGGATCTCTTGGAGTAGGAAATGGCAACCCACTCCAGTGTTCTAGCCTGGAAAATCCCAAGGACAGAGGAGCCTGATGGGCTACGGTCCATGTGGTCGCAAAGAGTCGGACATGACTGAGCAACTAACAAGAAGGTATTTGGAAAAGAGTGTGTTAAAATCTGAGGACGTGATGTTCAGGGGAGAAATGAGACACCAGACTGCAAGTGGAGTGAGATTAGACAAAGGAAGATATCAAATGACAGCCCGAGAGACTTAGTTTTTCACTAGATGGTTTCATGGACACAGGTAGCAGAATTTACTTATAAAATCTAACGAAAAGTCCCTGCAACACTGGTATCATTGTATGACACTGATCACCTGAGAGGCCTATAATGAGAGGATAAAGGACCCTTCTGACACGAGAAAGGATGGTTAGTGTAGCAAATTTCTAATGAAGGCAATCTCTGTTTGTCAACATTTCTCTTTCTCCAAAGTGGAGGGTGACAGCCTACAGTAAAAGCAGGGGAGAGACTGTGATCTGCTGACAACAGTGCTGATTGAGAGGCTGGTGCGATATCCTGCCTCCTGCTTGGCATCTCCGGAGGGTTTCAGCAGGGTCTTCCCGGAGGTTCCTTTGCCGACTCTCGGCAATGAAGCGCAGTAGGATCTCCATCCTCGCTGACGCCGGGCTCACCCGTGCACGTGTAGAGGGGGAGCCGCTCTCCCCTCCACCCAACGCCCAGCCCTTTGGGCCTCATTCTTTTCCTTGGGACTAGAAACAGGTGGCAACAGTCATAAAGAATCTGCCTGTCAATGCAGGAGATCCAAGAGATGTGAGTTCGTTCCCAGGTTGGGAAGATCCCCTGGAGTAGGAAATGGCAACCCACTCTAGTGTTCTTGCCTGGAAAGTTCCATGGATAGAGGCAGGCTCCATGCTCCGGGGTCACAAAGAATCGAATGTGACTGTGCACATTCACACACACACAGACACAGACCAGAGGCAACATAGACGGTTTCACACCAATGTTCGTATAGCACTCTAGGGTGACTTCAAAGCACTTTCATAGTCTCTTTTTAACTTATCAAGAGGCAATCCTTGGCTCCAACTCTGTCTTCACCCTATATGTGCTGTGTTGTACTTAGTCCTGTCTGACTCTTTGCGACCCCATGGCCTGTAGCCTGCCAGACTCCTCTGTCCATGGGGATTCTCCAGGCAAGAATACTGAAATGGGTTGCCATGCCCTTCTCCAAGGGAATCCTCCCAATCCAGGGATCGAACCCAGGTCTCTGACATTGTGGGTTCTTTACCATCTGAGCCACCGGGGAAGCCCCCTATAGCTCTCCCCAGTCCCCCAGAGAGTAGAATGCTCTCCCTGTCTCTCTGGTTACTGGCTAGCTCTAACTTCAACCTTTCAACCTAGACAACTCTTGTGAAACCCTGACTCTATTATCCAACTCAACTGTAAACTCTGCCTTTACCTGGAAACTCTTACTGTATTCTACCCACTAAACCCCAGGACATCAGTATCAGCTGGGATATTTCAAAGCTGCTTGAACATCACAGCGTGATCTCTAGGGACCTTCCTTTTGAAAGTCTGCACCTTAGCAAAAATTATTCCTCAACCGCCAGCTCTGTGTATTCTTGGTCTGCAGCTGTTGAGATGCCAGCAGACTGTGTCTAAGGCAATTCAGGTAACCACAGAAGATCGGAAGAGAGTGCATTGAGTATACCAGAGTTTAACAACTTATAAAGAGTTTGTGAGGTACACTGGGCTATCAAGTCACCATTTTGCAAAGTGAGAGGAGAGTCATGATTGTTCAGAGCCGGTTGAGAACCTGACCTCCTGGGCCTCAGTATCAAGGCCTGGGTGTCGGATTATTAACTGATCCTCATCCTCCCACTCTGGTACATAGACTCATCAGGAAAAAATTATTTTTCACTAAGTAAAAGTAGGTAGGACTTTCTAAACAGTGAACGAGAAGACTGTGAATATTTTACTGCTCACTGTTTAATTCTTGCTTAGAAAAAAAAAGTGAAACTGAGTATTAAAGGCCTTTTCAACAACACAGTGACCCACAGATTTCATTGTAACTGAGCACCTATCATGAGCCAGGCTTGGTGAGCCCATGCATTATCTCATGTGATCCTTACATTAGCCCAATAGAGTGCACACGATTTGTATTCCTAGATTAGGTATGAGGAAACTGGGCCTGAGTAAGATCAGTAATGTGCCCAAAGTCACAGCCATCTGTAAAAGAGCTGTGACTGGACCTCTAGCCAGCTAACTGCCAAGTCTGTGACCTCGACCAGTAAACAGCCCAACTGGCCCATTTTTATTTTTATTAAAAAAACAAAAAATGCTCAATTGGCCCATTTTTATTAAAAAAAAAATCAAGTTTGAGGCACTAAATAAAGAATACGTATTGTTTTTATAAGTTAAAAAACAGAAAGAAAGACCAAACTTCTTTTGAAAGCTTGTTATCCTTAATTTTAAACTAATTTTAAAAACCAAAGGTGCTGTTCACTCTGAGTTTGGTAATGCCATTGAGGAAGATTTTCAGAAACCTCTAGATATTAGAATAAAATGCCATCCATCCCTCCATAGACACGTACTCAGCATCTGCTACTTGGCCGCGAGCACTGTACCAGGAAAGAAGGACACAGAGATGAGCGAGAACCAGGTCCCTGACCTTGAGGAGGACACAGACATGCTGGGAGGACGGTCGTCCTACGTGTGGACACAGTGACACATGACGAGTGTGATGACGCGGAAACGGAAGGAAGTTATGCAGAACAGGGGAAGTCTAACTCAGCCGGGACAAGGGAACACCTCCACAGTGAGAGAAAAGGGGTGTGGGAAGGGCATGGTGAGTGCTCCAGGCAGAGAGAAGAGCGTGCTTCAAGGACCAGAGTGGAGATCAGGACTGAAGGACGTTCAGAGTGGTGCATCGAGGTCAGTGGTTCAGTCGCGTCCGACTCTATGTGACCCCATGGACTGTGGCCTGCCAGGCTTCTCTGTCCATGGGATTTCCCAGGCAAGGATAATGGAGTGGGTTACCATTTCCTCCTCCAGGGGCTCTTCCTAACCCTGAGACTGAACCCAGGTCTCCTGCATTGGCAGGCGGATTCTTTAGCCCTGAGCCACCTGGGAAGCCCTCAGTGTGGCTCAAGCTAACACCAAATTCAAGAAAGGAAGGAGCCAAACCTTAGGACTGGGTAGGTGGGCAGGGGCTGCTCCTGTGGGACACTCTAAGCCATACTAAAGACTAGTATGGGGAGTGGGGAGGCAATGCGGAACATGACTTAAGCAAAAAAAAAAAAAAAAAGACTCAGATTTTAGTTTCTCAAGTATCCATCTGGCTGCAGAGTGAAAAGTAGATCACAGTGGGTGTAAGGTTGGGTGAAACTGTATTAGGAAACCACTTCTGTAATCCAAGTGATAGATGATGGTGAGCTGGGCTGGGTGATAGGTATCAGAAAGAAGATATTTATAAGGCAGAATGGATAGGAATTGATGGAAGATTGAATGGGGCAGGTGGGAGGTCGTGATTTAAGCCCTGAGGTAATTCTAAAGTTTAGAAGGTAGAAGACTCTATTTTTTTATTTCAAACAGTCATTTAGCTGGGGGAAAAAATCATTTTTGAAAATTTATTCCATCAAGCAGAAGGAATATATGGCTTTTAAACCATATTATTATTAGTACCTGGTTTCATTAGTATTCATTAGTACCTGGTTTCAGCCATAACTTACCTGGTTTCCAACCAATAATAGGTGTTCTCCAAGAAGAAAGTCTTTGAGCATATCTTCCATCACTATCATGTGCTAGAGGAAAAAATGACTAGAGGTTAATTGTTTTTGTTAATTGTTAATTGATTTTGCATAATCAAGGTGAAATAAGAAAGCTAACAGCTATAAAGATATCTTCAAAAAAAGTAAAACATCTATCATAATAGACAATACTCAATTTGAACATGCTAAAAAATTAAAATGCATGCTGTGGTCAAAAATAAGTTATATAACCAATTGGGTCACTGATATTGAAAACCTGAAATGGTCCACCTTAGCAAGAATCAACCACTGACCAATACATATTTCAAAGAGTTTTTATAATGTGACTCAAATATTTTTCAGCTATTGTACTAAGGAGAGTTGGCTTATAATTTAATGTGATATTTAAATTAATACTTACTAATGTAAATATACAAAGGCTTTCTAAAACAATTGGAGATTTCATGGAAAATCTTACATTGACTTCTTAACTATGACTTTCAAAGTATATGTGTAGGTTTAGAATTAAAAATGTCAGCAACTATACTTCAAAAAATTATATATTTTTAAAAATTTTTCATATTTTTAAGTTCAAATCATGACACAATATAATAAGAGTAAGATTAAAGTTGTTCACAGTAGTCACAGAGGAAATTACATTGCTCTTTTGTATCTTGAAAAATAGGACAATCGTAAGTAGGTCAAAAAGGCTCATCCAGGATTAAAGGGAGAACTACAGCCTGGAACGATTGATATTCCTATTTCCTCTTGGTTTTCTGTATCAAAACAATAATGGCCTCAAAGCACTAAAGTTATTGAAGTTCTCTATTTGCGAAAAAGGCAACTTAACCTTTTGCATCTTATAAATGCTGTAGTTTTCTTGTTTGCAACTCTTTTTTTTAAACTTGGTTTGTGATTTTTTTTCCACATCTAAAATACTTCTCACGTTAAGCAATACCAATATTTTCTTTCAGAGTTTCTAGAAAAACTAAGAAAGCTTTCCCCCTCCTTCAAGAACAGACAAGTTTTCCTTAATGTTTATCTTGGTAATTTTAATTTTTTAAAAATGCTTTTGGATAAACCGTGGAACTGGAGTTTTAATGAGGCTTGAAGTAGTGTCAGCTATTTTGTTCATTCTAGAGTACTTTTTAGAATAAAATAAGATGTTATTAATAATTACGCTGGGACAACAAATATAAACAGGGACTACTCTGAGCAAACGAGGGTACATGGCTACCCAAGTTAAAGGGGAGACTTCCAACATTTGGCTTCTAATTTGGGTTCTGGTGATAATTTGGTCTGCAGAACTCTTCCGTCTACCTGAGATGAACAATCAGTGCCCATTTCCAGAAAACATTAAGTTCTTCCAGAAATACCTGGGCTAATCTCCATGAAAAATAGAAAAGTTGGCACAAACACCTAGATAGCAGGTAAAAAAGCAATGTGAATACTGACTAATAATCCAAACGATAGTCGTCGTCGTCTTTACTTTTCTCATGTCTTCCTGCTTTTTGCCCTGATTACACCTAACTAGATTATTCAAGTCAACAAACAGCTGAGGCTAAGATCACGCCTACACAATTCTTCTCTTAACCTCCCAGCCCCCTCGGTACCACAGACGAATTCTTCAGTCTCCTCTCCTGCTTCCCTCCTGCTTCTCTGACATGTCTCTCCGTGGTGTTTTGGGTTGTATCTTCTTTTTGCAGCAATTACTTAAGTACCGATTATCTTCCTTTTTCTGTTCTCTTTCACTACCTTGTTACCTGCTTTCCTGGGAATCACGGGATAGGGCAGACCAGGTTAAGCCTTCTTGTACGTGGGCACCCATCTAAAGGGGGAAGGAGGGCAACATGCACCTCAGTGCTGGAAGAGTCACTGCCGACCCTACTTTCCCTAAACCCACTCATCCATTCCATGGCTTCAACCACTAACTTTACACTGATCTTCAACAGCAAGACCTTTCTTCTTGACTCCAGCCCCACATTTCTGAGCAAATATTGAATTATACTTGGCTGTTTCCCAGTCTCCTAGAACTTAATTCACCCAAAACTTGGCTCATTCCTTTCTCCACAGCTTCATTCTTTAGCCTGTATTTTTAATCCCAATTAATAGCATCATTTTCTACAACCTGACCCAATCATCACCATCTTCCTGCCCAACTCAGTTGGCCCTTAGCAAAAGCCAAATCTAAGCTATCCAGCCACCTCAAATTTACTGTATCTATCCTTTTTTTTTTTTTTTTTCCCATTCCCATAGCTTTCATCTAATTTTTTTTTTCCCTTTCTCATCTCTGGCCTAGATTTTTACCAACCAATGTGGCATCTCAAACTTCAGTGTCTCCTTGAGTCAATATATGTTCCATGGTACTGACAGTCATTTCTCTGTTCACAATCATGTCAGTTTTTTTCTCCCCCAAAATTCTTTAAATGACTAATACCTTCGGAACAAGGATTACTCTTTATCTTTTTTATTTAGTCTCAAGCTCATCCCCCATCACTGTTCCACTGTGTGGTCCAATCATGGGCACAGTGGAGAATCATTTCCTCTTTCCTCTTCTGTGGGCTTTCCCAGCAGACTGCGTGCTCCGTGAGTGAGACTCTGACTTTCATCCGACAGAAAGCTCCGTCGGCTCTCCCTAGCTCCTATGTGGCTCCACAGTGTGTCCTCTCCACTGTCCCCACTGTGTCTGTCTTCGTTCAGACCCTCCCTAAGTCCACCTGGACTACTGCCACAGCCTCCTAACTAGTCCCTCTCTGTCTCTGTTCCAGCTCACATGTAATGATACAGAATGAACGCAAAGTTAGCAAAAGCAGAAATGTTCCTCAAAGTTTTCAACAGCTTTCTCACTTCTTCTGAATAGTTTCCCAGTTCCTTCATTAGCAAGGCACATATAAAATGACCTTTTAACTCATCAGTCTCATTTCTTGTCATTCTTCCATTTTAAACCTCACCTCTGGCCACGACAATGAATTAGATGTAGCTTCCTAAATGAGCTCCACTCTTATGTAGCCACGTCTCTGGAAATGCTAGTGTCTCTGCCTGAGTCTTTCAACTTCACCTAGTGAACTCATTTTCCAGGATCATTCCAATCTGGGACCATCACCTCATCAATGCTACCACAGTAACCTGTGTGTACTTCGATCACACTGTATAGTAACCACGTGCACTTGCTTGCTTTTCCCCTTGTGAGATTCAGGCAACTTGAGCCCTGGAACTGTGTATGTATGTACTTTAATCTCTGTGTTCTGATATTGGATTGGTCAAAAAGTTTGTTTGGGTTTAAAAATCTGAACCAACTGTTTGGCCAATCCAATAATATCCTAGAAAAAGGATAGATACAAGGCAGACATTTAAAAAAAAATTTTTTTCAGCTCTAAAGCTCATTAGGTTTAAGAGGCTATTAATCTCTCCTCCAATTTCTCCTCTTTACTACTGCAAGTAAAATATTCCTTAAAGAGAGATATAATAAAAATATACTCCTAATTAAGAACATTCAAAATCTTTTTCCTTCTTTCATTAATTCACTCAACACATATTTACTCAATAGTCACTATGTGCCAGGCACTATGCAATGTGCTAGAGATACAAAATTAAAACACAGCACAAGGTTTTATCTTAGTAGTGTGGAAAAAGTGTTTTAAAAATCAGTTATAACACAGAGTGGCAAGCAGACCACAGGCACAGAACAAGAAGGTATGGAAGCACCTGAATATTCAGGAGGCACCGAAGACACTGCTTCCTAGGTGAGGTGCAACAGAGGGGACAATAGCAACACAAGCAACAGAACTGAACCTAATCAGGTCATCGTTCCGAGAACTGGCACAGCTAGAACTTCTCATTAACGGTTAATTCATAACGCTTTGTGAAGAGAGGGCACATTTGGAGGCAGGCTACAGAAGTCCCTCAGGGCCACTGTGTAAAGCCCGCAGCAGCACTGCGGTCCTCAGCGTCTATGTCACAAACGCCATGGCAACAGACACTGTGTTCAAGGGCACAATGGCCCTCCCTGCTACTGAATTTCCTGCATTCTTACATGCGGGGGAGTCTTTTCAACCTTTGCTGCCATGGAGTTTTCCAAATTGTCACTTACGACAAAGTTTCCTGATTCTTTTTAATTCATTCCTTTCTACTACATGAACAGAGTGTGGTAGCACAAATGCTTGAAAATATTTTCCTTACAATCATGTTTTGGTCTTTGACAGACAAGATTCTTTATTCCTTTGTGCCTTATAAGTAACCTTATTTTCTGGTCTTTTGTTCCCTGCTTGTATAAGAGCATTAATGCTCTGGAAGAAAAATAAAACTGACGTTAGTTAATGGCCCATAGAATGAAAAAAAAAAAGAAAAAGCAAATCCAGGCTATGCCTTTCACTATGTCATGGGTAATTATAATTTGGACAGACTTCAAAAATATTTAATCAAGACTTTTATGGAGAAAGAAGAATTTGCCTAGATACCTTTTATTGTTAATATAATGTAGGGACACAAATTATGGTACTCATAGGACAACAATCAGAATTGGGGAATGGCAGATAAAAATAATTTACTTTAATTCTCTAATTCCTTAATACAGAGAAAATGGTAAGAACTACTTCAAACATAATTTGTAAATGTGGGATTATAATATATATTCAAATTGCTGGCCATATATTAGAGAAATATTTAAGTATGTTTTATATTATAAAATAAATACATGACCACATGACAGAAAATCTGGAAAAGAAAAAAATCCTTTCATATTATGAATAATTTTCTCTTGAAAAATTTCTTATTAAAGTGAACATCTATAATACATCTTTCTGGGCACACACTTCTTTCTGTGTCTTAGTCGAAGCACCATATACAAGTGGAAATTTGTCTACTCTGGTCCACTGAAAAAAGATTTAAAAAAGTAAAGAATAGAAAAATACTAGGCATTTTCAGAAAAAGGAAAGAAACATGAGGAAAAGAACACATAGGACACATCCTTCTTTCAATTACTTGAAATGATTTAACTAACAAAAATGCAGGAGAATGAATATGAGTGCTTTTTGTTTTTAATTTAATAATATATTCATTTTACTTAAAATATAGTTATGTGTGCATATAAATTTATTACTCTAATCATTGCAGCAACTCTTTCCATTCTCAAGTAACTTTGGAAAGAATTTATAACTTTACAATGGAATAATAAAAGATGTTTCAACACTTCATTCTGCAACATCCAAATGAAACTTAGCAGATTACAAACATAGACATCAGTTATACTTGAACTGGAGTTAATTTCCACAATGTAAGAGGTGATTTATTTACCCATGAATGCAAACTCCTGATCTTACCTGGATGTTGTCATAGAACAAAACATCAGGCACTTTCATTTTCTCGTGGGCATTATAGATTGGTGCACTAACCGCGCCAATCCTCAGAGATCCAGAAGAGACTTCACCTAAACATTTCACATAGGAAAGAGAATTACTTGTAGCCTTGTCCTCAGAGAAGCCAAGTCCAGCCTGAACAGGATACAATATAGCATCTTTAACATTTTGTAGGCTCATCAAGGAATTTTAATCTAACATCTAAAAGAAATAAGCTTGAAGGTAGTAATAAACCATCATAGCTTTGCAAAAAAATCTTAAAAGCTCTACAAAAAGGCTGACGATATTTCAAAATATTAAAAATTTTATTGAAAACAACATATGGAGGAAGCAACATATAGATAAGATTGAGACTGAAAAACCCAGAACTCAGTCAAGCCACCTTTATGAGCTGTTTGGTCAGAGACTCTAAAATACATACATTTGAAAATTCGGAAGTACCATGAATATATTTTCTTTTTCTAGAACCCATAGAAGAATCCCCTAGAGCTCTAGTCAAAAATACAGATGAACTGACCCCAGACCTTTCAAACCACTAGTTTTAGGAAAGGTCCAGATCTGTATTTCCAAATAAGCACCGCAGGTGCTACAGTTGCTCTGTGATGATTATACTGTATTGTCCCCTATTTGCTTTAAGTAGTTGGTCTAGAACAGAAAATGAGCTGCTTAAAGCCATGAAACTAAGTTACAAATTTCTTCAAGTCAGGGGACATATCTCACATGAATTCTCTATGGTAAGGAGATACACATACTCAATACATGACACATTTGAAGGCCCATGATAATAACGTAATAATTTTAGTTGTTGTAGTCATATTGACCATAATAGAAGCTATTATTTATTGAGAACCTTCCATGTGCCAGACCTCAGCTTCGGCTCATTGTTTTCTCACATGATTTCATGTAAATTTCTTAACAAGGCAACAAGAGTTACGAGGAAGCTAAGAAGAACATGAATTAAATAATTTGCTTAAAATCACCCAGCTATAGCTAGAGCTTAAAATCACCCAGTATAGGTAGAGCTAAAAACAGAATTTAGTATCGGATGCTGTTCTTTCTGGCTTTCCAGGTAGCTGAGTGGTAAAGAATCCATCTGCAAAGCAGGGAGACAGGGGAACCCTGGGTCAGGAAAATCTCCTGGAGAAGGAAATGGCAACCCACTCCAGTGTTCTTGCCAGGGAGATCGCAGGGACAGAGAAGCTTGGTGGGCTACAGTCCACAGGGTGGCAAAGAGTCAGACAGGACTTAGTGACTAAATGACAACCACAACGATGTTCTTTCTGCAGTGTGATCTCCAAATAAATCTCACCCTGTGGACACACCTGAGCAAGCAGGTGGACAATTACAACGTCTTAGGCAACTGTCCCATCTTTTCTCCCTTCTCTTTAAAATGAAAAATTGGCTATTTTTGTGCTAGCGCATTTTGAAAGACAAGGAGAGAAACCAATATTTACTTCTATGGAGTACCATGAACAATTTTGAGGTTAAAATAATTACACTCCCAGCCTGTTTAATCACCACTGAGTGCTACACATTTGCCAAAACACAGTAGACCTCTACCTCCAATGCTCCCTGCCATTTCCTTTCATTCAAAAGTTCTATTGGCGGAGAAAACCATGAGCTGCCATGCCAAGAATTTACTATTTACTTACTACTTTCAGGTCTCTGAAAGAAAGAAAGTCAAGTCGCTCAGTCGTGTCCGACTCTTTGCAACCCCACAGACGGTAGCCTACCAGGCTCCTTCGTCCATGGGATTTTCCTGGCAAGAATACTGGAGTGGGTTGCCATTTCCTTCTCCAGGAGATCTTCCCGACCCAGGGATTGAACCTGGGTCTCCCGCACTGCAGGCAGATGCTTTACTGTCTGAGCTACCAGGAAGTCCACCAGGTCTCTGAAATAGACCCCATACAAAACTGTAAAGGGAAAGACCAGGACTGTGGCAGTGAGTTTACTACATACTCATATGCTGAGATGACACACGACTTCAGGTTCAAACAGCATTTGACACCATCTATGGCTTAGTTTATGAAAGATACCAATTCAGTAGATTTAGGACTTTAAGAACATTTAAATAACTCAGCCAATGTTTACTGCTACAATCGCAAGCTAGAAAAGGGAAAGGCACTCAGAGAATGGTGATGGTAGTACTTCCCTGGTGGAAAGGTGGCTAGCGGTCTTCTAAGAAATCTCACGGGATGGCATTAATTTGGTAAATTTGTCAAGGTCCTCAGTCCGGTAGGCTCAAAATCTGATTTTATCCTTACAACAGAGGGCACACCCAACTCCCAGGAGAATGTTAAAGACACATATTTTAATCTATAGATAAATTGATATATAAAACCAGAACTGTAATATATTACATTGCAATGAAAACTGAAAATTTCATATAGACTACATGATATATTGTTTCCATATCAGCATTTTATTCAGAAGGAGACTTGCATGGAAAGCCAAATCCTTATCAGAAGGCTGTTTGGTGAACCTCATCCTCTGAACAGGAGGATAAATTACAGGAATTCTCTACAAGAAAGAAGATATTAAAGATGAATGGGACCAGATAAGTCAAAAGCCTCTTAGTTTCCTTATCTTCTTCCTACACAAGGCTTAGATGGGAACTGCCAACACTGGCTTATTACCAAGACTAAACAATCTATCATTTGAATGATGCAATCTTTTTTTTTGGGTGGTCGGGGGGGGGAATATGTTGAAGGATTCAATCAAGTGCTGTTATGAATCTCCAAGTCCCAGAGTTATTCTGTCTCTGAGTTGGCTCTGCATTTCTGTAGCCAGATCCATTAGTATGTTGAGTTTGTATTTTACTGTAAAAAAATCACCTTATCTCCTTAATATAAAGTTCTCATTTCAATGTATCTTCAACTATTAAAAACATCTACTGCAAAGAAAGTCACAATAAGTCCCTTTAAGAGAGTGATCACACATTGGATATTTTTATAAGACAGTTAATGACCCTCAAAAAGCAGAGAACCTGTCATTGTGCTCTAAATGAAGAACAGGGTACTTTTACAGAAAGATCCAAACCTCCCCCAAACTCAAATTATACTTATGGTTATCCAGAAAAGAAGTAGCATAAAAGACAATCAGGTAGAAATGAAAGGAGTAAGAAGACATGAAGTGATACTCAGAATATTATTTTAGTCTACATCAACCTAGACAGTTTCCCAAACATGTCCTGTAGGACACTGGTGGTCCCCAAAATGTAAATGCTGTGCAAAGAGAACAGAACACTAGGTCCTATGGTGAAAGACCCTTGAAATAAAAGGTAAAACAAAGTTACATGTTTATTTACAGTAGGAATTATCTGAGCTTTTAATATTCATGTCAATTGTGACCTCTTGGGGGAGGACCTACATCTGGTATGCACTGAAATAAAGGAAACATTTTTTAAAATAAAAGATTCTTCAACACAATACATGAAACAAAATGGGTGGAGACCAAAAACATTTTTAATTGAAATAATAATAATAATTTATTACATTATTATTAATATAATAATATGTAGCTCAGATGGTAAAGAATCCGCTGCAATGCAGGATACCTGGGTTTGATTCCTGGGTTGGGAAGATACCAGGGAGAAGGCAACAGCAACCCTCTCCAGTATTCTTGCCTGGAGAATTCCATGGACAGAGGAGCCTGGCAGGCTACAGTCCATGGGGATGTAAAGAGTTGGACACAACTGAGCAATTTTCATACACACACACACACGTAATAAATAATACAAATGTTTAGTAATTCACTTAAAAGAGAAACAATTCAAATACTTACATTTGTAATCCTCCAAATCAGACTCCGGACTATTATCAGTACTTATTTCTATTGCAGCATCTGCCAGATTTTTTTCTAATGCTGACCTTGCAAGGCTTGGTAAAAACCTGGTGGGGTAGGAATGATGGATTGATAAAGTCAAAGCTTTCTGTGATTCCAAAATATCTTCTGAAACTTAGAGAGACACATGACCAATTAAGGATGATCTGTCTTGATCTGTGAAATCTTAATAATAAAATACTTTAGAATAAAATTCAAGCATGTATGAAGATGAAGTATGTTTATTAAATCTCCTTTAATAAGGAAAACTAATGTTTAATTGTGGCTTCCCAGGTGGCACAGTAGTAAAGAATCCACCTGCCAATGCAGGAGACACCAGAGACATGGATTCAACCCCTGGGTTGGGCAGATCCCCTGGAGAAGGAAATGGCAGCCCACTCCAGTATTCTCGCCTGGGAAATACCATAGACAGAGGGGCCTGCCAGGCTACAGTCCGCAGGGTCACAAAAGAGTCAGACACAACTTGAGCGACTAGACAATGTGTAATTAGCACTATCTGTTTATATACAATAGTTTGCAGGACATAATTTACTTTTTAAAATGGATTTGGTATAACTTGTAAATCTTGTTTATCATTTAACTGACTTTTCCAGTTTTCTTAAATAGATACAACAACCCCACTTTAACGTTCTTTAAACTGGCAATCACAAATTCAAATTAGCAAAGGTGGATGAATGAGGTTTTCTTTATTTTCTAACACAAATTAGAACATATATAACAAATTACTGTATGACTTTAAAATTATTCAGTTTGGTTTTTCCTTCCATTAAAAAAATTTTACCTGCTTATCTATTCCATACCTATGTTGTCAAAACAACCATCTAGTGAGTGACAGAGGCATACTTCAATTACAAACAGATTACATGAACATCATGAGCTTAGAACATGAAAACAGAGTTTCCTTTCCACACAAAATTATGTGCCATGATGTTTCAATAAACATACTAAGAACTTGCACTTTTTTTTTTTTGGCCATTCCACACGGCTTGCTGGATCTCAGTTCCCCCACCAGGCACTGAATCTGCACCCCCTGCAGTGGAAGCTCACAGTCTTTACCACTGCACTGCTGGGCAAGTCCCAAGAACATAAACTACTAAACGGTGTTTTCCATAGCTCTAAATCTCTGGTGGCTCCCACAGGCTTGAGTATAAGCATAAATAAAAGAGATGCTGGTGTGAGTAAGAAAGCAAAAGCCTAAATATGTAAAAAACGGTTGGGTTTCCCGTCCCTGTAACATTCCAAACCACACATCTGAAGTCAACCATCTCTCGCCGACTGCCTCATTTTGGTTTTGGGCTGTGATGGCGGGTGGCGGGGGTCATCAGCTCAGCATCAAGTGAGGCTTACTGCTGTTCTCTGACCTTTCATCATGGTTTTCAGATTGATGCCTTGTCATTCAAAGCCAAGCCCTCACTTCCTCTCTCAGACCTGGTAAACTGGGCTTTCATCTTGTTTCCTGAGCCCTCGTCTTGGCACCCTGCCCTACCTTTCTCTCATCACTGTCTCATGAACATCATGCCCTGTGGCTGCATATCCATTGATTGACAATGACCTTCAAACCACCTTGATTGGCATGATGGTTTCCAAGCTTAGACATTGTGTGCCATTCCCAGAAACCATTTACATCTATATAATCTGTCTGGCAACCTCTCCTCACATTGTCCCTGTACTAAACTGTTCCAAACCGCCCTCCGAAGCCTGCAGAGGACAGCAAACAAGGCGTGTATGTCTCCATTTCAATGGCAATGACAGTTATCGTTTGCAATATGGTACTCTCCCCTGCTGAAATTGAACATGCTTCAGATTTATTTGCAACCACGTACCAGACAGCCCTACCAAATAATCAGAAGTAGCATGGAAGTTTAAATATATTTACAACTAGAACCTACATTCTCAAAAACATTAGACCACCCGAACAAATGAGGAAAATGAAGCATATCAGGCAATAGGAGGCCAACCCTTAGCTCTTCCACACTGATTTATAACGCTACTTGTAACATATATTAATACCAAGTTCCCAAAAATATGTGGGTCTGTTTCAGGGCTCGAGAGTCTATTCTAATGCTCTATTTGTCTTTTCTTGCACCAACATCACTTTAAAAATAAATATAACTTTATAATGGATTTTGATATCTGGTAGAGAAAGTGTATCTCCTCAATCTTTCTCAAAATTTCTTTGGATGTTATTGGCCTTTTATATTAATTTCAAGATAAACTTGTCTAATTCACTGTAACCTTGGTGGTATTTGACCAAACTATATCTACGTATCAATGTAGGGGGAAAAAACAGCTTGTAGGGAAAAATACTTCATCTTCTGTTTTATGAACATAGTACAGTATCCCATTTCCCACAGCAATCTCTTACAACTTTTAATAGAGATTCATGCTTTTTTCCATAAAAGAATTATATGCCACTCATTAAATTTATTCTCAGGTTTGCAAAGCTTTCTATTATTATTTTTGAATGGTATTATTTTTTTTTAAATTCAACTTCTTTATTGATTTTTACTGGAATATATGGATAGGAATATCACTGACTTGGGTGTATAAGTAATATCATTATATTGCATCTGTTCTAAAATGTAGTTTACATGAAGCTTCTCTTGAATTTTTTTATGTAGCTAATCATACAACTTTTAGCCAATCTAAAAGTACAAGAGGCAACATTCTTGTTTAGTTCCTAGCTCTATAAAGTAATATGCCCTAAGAATGTTTGCTATAAATTTTTAGTACCTGCCCTTTATCAGATTGAGAACTTCTCTTTGATTCATGGTTAGCTAAGCATATTGTTTGTCTACTTTTGCTGTGGTTTGTTTTCAAGTTTGGCTGCTGAGTTCTGTCAAACCCTTCTTAATGATTTATTAAAATGAAAATTTTTCTCAGTAATATGCTAATATGTAATATGTTACTATGCTTTCCCTTGTGGCTCAGACAGTAAAGAGTCTGCCTGCAGCGCAGGAGACCCGGGTTCGATCTCTGAGTCAGGAATATCTTCTGGAGAAGGAAATGGCAACTGACTTCAGTACTCTTGCCTGGAAAATCCCATGGATGGAGAGGCTGGCAGGCTACAGTCCATGAGGTCACAGAGAGTCAGACTCGACTGAGTGACTTCACTCTCACTCACTCATGTTAATATGGTAAATTTAAAAAAAGAATATTGAAATTTCTTCACATTCTTGAGGTAACTCCAGGTTGCTCATAATTTATTTATACAGATAAATTATATATAATATGTATCTACATTTGGTTTGTTAGTATTTCATTTAGGATTTCTGTACACATTCCATGAATGTGATTTATAATTTTCCTCTCATATGTTATTCTTACCTGGTTTAGGTATTAAGACTATACTAGACTCAAAGTGAATTGCTGTGTTTTCATTGTCTACTCACTAGAATGGCCTCTAAAATGCTCTGTGTATGATTATTTCATTCATTCCAAAGTACTACTTTCCCTTAGGCTTTGAAACTCTTTATATTACTTAGCATTGACTATTTACTTCTATTAACTATAACTTAGTTCTGACTAAGAAAACACTGGCTAGATAACAAATCTATCTTTCTGTATGTATTTTCTTCAGCTCATGACCCTAAAAAATAGGCAATTGAAGCATTTTTCATAATTTTCACTTAGAAGTTGAATTATCTACTTAAGAGAATCAACTTTATTATTTCTCATGATTATTAGTTATTCAAAGAATTACTTCAAAGCACTGGAAACGAGCCTCACTTTAGCCTCATTTCACCACAGAACAAACTGAAGTTGCAACACAAGGAACTTACTTTGACTGCAAGAAAATTTTCCACTAAGCTGAAAATGTATAGAGGGCAGTTAAGAGATTTTCCTAAGCTGAATACAGTTTCTCTTTTAAGTCCTCTAATGTATCAAGGAATGAATGGACAACAGTTATAACCACCAGAAAAATAATTGAAAGATCATGTGAAGAGAGTCTAAAAGAAATCTTCAGGTCGATTGTATGGTGTTATTAATCTTTTCTAACTACTCTTTTAAAATAGTTTCATGTAAGCATGGTTCTGTAAGGAAATTCTATAAGTCAGTGTTTAAAATAATTTCCAAACAAGTATGAAAAATATTAGTGTAGACTGAAAAGATGCTAGTTTTTTCATACTTGGGCAACAGGACATGTCATACTACCCCGCATGGAAAGTTCCAGTGCAAATTTGGGAAGTGC
Organism: Cervus elaphus; assembly: GCF_910594005.1. Classification (NCBI taxonomy): domain Eukaryota; kingdom Metazoa; phylum Chordata; class Mammalia; order Artiodactyla; family Cervidae; genus Cervus; species Cervus elaphus. The sequence goes on from NC_057844.1 coordinate 12,941,418, forward strand.
CATGTGTAATGCTTAAGACCTCTCTCTCAGAAGACACATGAACCAGCATTCAAATGCCAACCTACTTTTCCTTATTCACTACTGTCTGATCTGAGTAAGTAACTCAGCTTTATCATGTATAAAAATCTCTTTATTATTATGCCTAAGTAAGATAACGTAGGAAAACACTGCATACAAGGCTGAAAAAGCTACATGTTCAGACTGATAACTTTTTCCAGATGTGAGCACAGACTATCAAACTTCTGTGTACTATTTTAGCAAAGACCCAGAGAGTTGGATTCAGTGAGAAAGGAGAACATGGTTACCTGGAAAGACAGGCTTTGGTGACAGCGTTGTGAAGGTTCTCGTTAGGGTACTGTGACAGGCGACGAGAAATCCTCAACAGCTGTCTCGTAGAAAGGGATGCCGCCAGTGACTGCGCCTGCCAAAAGGCAAAGACAGGCTGGTAAAGAGTTCTGTTTCAACTTGCTGAAAGTGCCTTTGGATGAGTTTCATAACAGAATTCATTATTCCTGAATGACAAGGCCAAACTTAACTATGTACTTACTGTTAATGAATTACAAATAAACAAAAACCAATTTACACTTAAAACATCCTTAAAGATAGCTTTAAAAAAAAATCCACGAAAAGTATTTATTAATTAAATTCAATTAAAGTGTTGTGTATACATTCCCCCCCCCCCCCCCCCCGCCCCGAGGAGGGGAAGGAGGTTGGATAGAGGAAAGATGTTACATTTTACAGACTGAACCTGACTTACAGATAGCCCTTATGTACAGCTAACTGGGGCTTCGCCAATGGCTCAGTGGGTAAGGTATCTGCCTGTAATGCAGGAGACACAGTAGAAGGGGGTTTGATCTCCAGGTCTGGAAGATCCCCTGGAGCAGGAAATTACAACCTATGCCAGTTTTCTTGCCTGAAAAGCCCCACGGGCAGAGGGACCTGGCTGACTACAGTCCATGGGGTCACAAAGAGTTGAACAGGACTAAGGGAATGAACACACACACGTCCATTGGGGTCACAAAGAGTTGAACAGGACTAAGGGAATGAACACACACACATTCATTTCCACTCCCACCCCGCTTATACAAAGCAAAGCTGTTAAGACAGCCAGAAAATGCTTAGAGCTTTAAGTAAACATCTGGCTTCTGAAATAGAGAAAAAGAGTTGTGGACAATTTAGGCTGCTGATCACAGAGGTGTCAGCCAGTTATCACCTGGGTGGCAGCTTACAGTTCGGAAACCTTCTCCTACACTGTTAGAATAATTTCACTTCATATTCTTATCCTTCCCCAAATTCCATTAACAGAGCTGCTAGTAAAGAGCTCAGGACATCGTTAAGTACCAATAAACATTTGTGGACTTGAATTTGAAATTATCTTAGCAGACAGCATAATGCAATAGTAAAGTTTATAAGCTTTGGAGTCAGACAAATCAGTCTTCCATTTATTAGCTATGTGATTTTTGGCAAGTTACTTAATCTCTTCAGGCCCCAATTTCCTCATCTTTAAAATGATAATGAGAAAGCCTTCACTTTTAAGTGTTATGAGTATGAGGATTAAATTAGAAAATTATTCTAAAGCACTTAGCAGAGGTCAGACACATATGAGGGCTAAACAAACAGCAGCAATTATTATTCAAAGTCAGCCTCCTCGAAATGAAAAAGAAAAAAGAAAAAACCTAACAGGGAACGGGATCTACACGTTAGTAGAAATCCAATGCATCAGATTGTTACTGGCCTAATTCCTAACTTGGATCACCAGCATTAGAAGATAGTAGTTTTCACTGAAAATCAAGAGGAGAACTTTTAAAGAAACTGGTCCTCTGGGGTAGGGGAGGGACAGAAGAGGCCAGGGTGAAATGTCACAGAGTCTGACCAGGGCAGTTAAGTGGCCCTGAGCCTCTGAGGAAAGGGAAAGGGGACTCTTATCAAATTAACAAAGGATTCAGAATGGATGGTGGGAGGATGCTAAAACTACACTACACATTTGTTCCTTTTAACACTTTGCTTAAGGTCATCTCTGCACCTCCCAAGGAAGCAAAAAAAGAATTGATTGCTCCTTCCTCATGTATTTCACAGCTCCATGAGATGCAGGTCTGCTGTTATTAACATTATATTTCAGACAACTTGGATTAAACACTCCTTTGGGGACTACGTTAGGAGTATGACCACTATTTATGACATATCCTTTTTCTATTAAAAAACAGATTCTAAGTTTCAGGGACTTCATAAGCAAAACATTTGGTTCAGACTTGTTCAACAAATTTGCATTCTAGACACAGAGACAATATTTAAATATAAAAAAGCATAAAGTGCAATTCAAAATAGCACATAATTTAATGCAAAAATAAGTGGAGGACTTGACAACTGCTATAGGGGCTTAAAAATGTTCAAGTGGGTAGGAGAAATGCTATGAACAAAGGGAGGAAAGCAACAAGAACAGAAATACATGCAGAATGTAAGGAAACCAGCCCAGCTTTACTAGAGGGTCCTGCTGGAAAGTTTACTCCCAAATATCAAAGATCCATGAACTACGCTTTAAGGAGTTGGTGTTTCTTCTAAAGGCAATAGGACTGTGCTATGTGCAAAGCAGTAACATGGTTTTAGAAAGACTAATCTGGCAGTAATAGTCAAAGTAGTTGAAGGACAAAGAACTGAGGCAGGACTCAGAAGGGTACTTCAATTACTTACTATAAAGAGATAAAGTCCTATAGTTAGGTTACTGGCAAGAAGAAGGAAGATGTTGTTCAGTCGCTAAGTCGTGTCCGACTCTTTTGGCGACCCCGTGGACTGTAGCCCGTGAGGCTACTCTGTTCATGGGATTTTCCAGGCAAGAATACTGGAGTGGGTTGCCATTTCCTCCTCCAGCTTATCTTACTGACCCAGGGATGGAATCCATGTCTCCTGTATTGGCAGGAGGATTCTTTCCCACTGAGCCACCTGGGAAGCCCAATAAGAAAGGAGAGAAGGGATTAAACAAATGTTTCAAAGGACTTGGCAATGGATGGATATGAGACAGTAGGAAGAATTAAGGATAAGATTGTTTTAGCTAGTATGACTGAAAGTGTCAGAAGTTAAATATGACTTAGCAATTCCCACCCAATACTTGAGACCAAGAAAAATTCCTATTTTTTTTTTAATTTTTTTAAATTTTTTTTATTAGTTGGAGGCTAATTACTTCACAACATTTCAGTGGGTTTTGTCATACATTGATATGAATCAGCCATAGATTTACACTTATTCCCCATCCCGATCCCCCCTCCCGCCTCCCTCTCCACCCGATTCCTCTGGGTCTTCCCAGTGTACCAGGCCCGAGCACTTGTCTCATTGCATCCCAAAAATTCCTATTTTAATCATGGAAAATGTTTGACAAATGACTCCATCCAGAGGATTTCATGACAAGAGTCCCATTAAACCACATGGTAACTTTCCAGGTTAATATATTCTAATCTAATTCCAAACATGACACTGAATTCGGGCTTCGTATTTCATTCCAGTGATCAAGAAGGACTTCTCATGAGTTTGAAAAATACTGAGTCAGTTGATAATACCAAAATGCTTTACAATAATATCCAGTATTACATCAGAAAGAAGCTTTAGGTTGAGCCACTTAAGCGCTGAATAAAGGGTTTGGCTGTTTCTTGTCTCACATTATTACCAATGAAAAATTGAGAATCTAATTTAAAAATCCTAATACACTTAACATTTATCATATCAAATTTCTAACTGCAGTTTTATCTTCCAAAATAGGGTAAGGATGTGAGCATATTGAAGAGCACACCTCAAGGGTTTTTTGGATTAACATGATTAATAATAGCAATTCAGCTTAGAAATATGAGAGGTTTTAGATAAAAAATTATTTAAAAAATAAATTCTTTTTTTCCTCTTAAAGAATTATTTTTTATGAAAATGTAATGTTCTCTGGGAGAGAAAACTCTAGGGACAACCTATTAATTAATAACTAATTAATTTATTCATGCATTCATCAAACATTTGTTAACTTTCTACTATGTGCCAGGCACTAGGATGGGAGATGGTTGGTACAAAAAAGATACTTGACCCTTCTTTGTCTCCCTGAAAGCAGGAAGTGAACCGCCAATGAAAAAAATACCCTCCCTGTACCAGGAGCCTAGGAAGCATCCTTACCACCAGAAACAGGGAATTTAGGGCTGAGATGGTTATAGTAACAAACCTTGTTTCTTTTTCACTAAATTACCACCCCAAGCCCAAATGTCTTTGCTGTTGTCAATTCTTCTGGATTTTGTTTCTTTGTTTAAAAGGTATAAAAGCTGCCTGCTTTGGTCCCTTCTTTAAGTATCAGATTTTTATGGGGCTCCTGCATCTACAAAATTAAATCTGTTGTTTGGCTTTTGTTAACCAGTCTCATGTCAATTTAATTCTTAGGCCAGCCAAAGAACTTAAAGGGGAAGAAGGGAAAAGTTTTCTCCCCTCTACCATCCCAAACATAAACAGAATCAGAAATAGAAAATCAACAAGGAAAGAGAAATTAGAAGCTAGAAAGTTGTTGGCATCCACACAGAGGTGATACTTGAAGCCGTAAGAATACATGAGATTGCTCAGCAGAGGAGACAGAGGAGCAGAGCCAAACTCCAGGAACACCCAGGTACTCCTCTAGAGCTAAAACTTGTTTTCTGTGACACCAGCCAGGAGAAGCTGGAAGAAATGTGAAGAATCATTGAAACAGTAACACATACACATAGGAGAAAGCATATTATAGCAGAAGGGATAAAAATATCAGCTTAAAAAATAGATTTTAAAGCACTGAACTCTAAGAATATAAAGCAGAAAGCAGCCTGTCAACAACAGAAAATTCTGTGGAGAAAACCCAGACTTACTGTTGGATCCTGTGTCTCTCTGAGTTTGTGCGTAAATGACAACAATTTGTCCAAAGCTTCCGGAGGCATATTTGGGACCTATTTTATGAGAGGATTAAGGAAAGAAAGAATAAATTGGGATATATGATCAAGCAACCAAAAATTATGGCTACTTATCAAACAATATTAAAATTATGTTTTTATAAAGTCTCTGATTATAGGTATCACGCTTAACCTGTGGATAAAGTTGCTTATTCATCTTCTCAGGAAACACTTTTGCCTCTGTTTTCTCTTTAAGAATCAGATCAAGAAGATGTGGTACATATATACAATGGAATGCTACTCAGCCATAAAAAAGAATAAAATAATGCCATTTGCAGCAACATGGATGCAACCAGAGATTACCACACTAAGTGAAGTGAAGTCAGAAAGAGAAACACAAATACCATATGATATCACTTATATGGGGAATCTAAAATATGACACAAATGAACCTATCTATAAAAACAGAAATAGAATCAGAGATATAGAGAATAGACTGGAGGGGGGAGGAGGGAAAGGGAGGAGGGATGGGGAAGAAGGGGGTAAGGGATGAATTGGGAGTTTAGGATTAGCAGATGCAAACTGGTATATATAGAATGGGTAAACAATAAGGCCCTACTGTATAGCCCAGAGAACTATATTCAACAGCCTGTGATAAACCAGAATAAAAAAGAGTATGAAAAAGAATGTATATATACGTATAACTGAGTCACTTTGCCATACAACAGTAATTAACACAACATTGTAAGTCAACTATACATAAAAAAAAAAAAAAAAAAAAAGAATCAGGTAAAACCAGGCCGTTCTTCATTTACAATTCTATCACAAGGATAAAACTGAAAGGAACCGCTAACCAATTAAAAACTGGCACATAGTGCACCATAAGAAACTTCTCATATATCACATCCATTTCTGTCAGCTTCAACTCTAATTCAGGCATTTTTCTTACGAAACCAAACTCCTTCATTTAGCAGCAACCTTACACCTATGTCTACTAAGAGACTTAATATATCCTTGTATAAAGGGAAGATGCTCAAACTGTCCATTTTTTCAAGGACTTAAAAACCTGTTATAAACCATAATGGAAAAGAACATGAAAAAGAATGTATACATATATATATATGTGTGTGTGCTTGTGTGTGTATATATGCATATACACACATATGTGCATTTCTGAATCACTTTGCTATATAGCAGAAACTAACACAACATTGTAAATCAACTGATTTCAGTAAAATAAATATGAAAATAATCCCCACATATCTGAGGGGCATGATCTACTTATCAATGAAATATAAAGAACAGTTGCCCGAAAACATATATTCACTGCTTTTAAGTACAGAGTTTAATTTAATATGTATTTGAGTTGATAAGAAGAAAATTTTACTTAAACAATAACAAAATTAAAATTTTAACTTAAAAAGAGCAGGAGATGTTAGAATAATGATTGGTATAACATGACAATTTCAGAAACAAATTGTTCATGGTTTCTCTGTGCATTTAAGTACTTTGAATTTTTAAAACTCAAAGCTCTATACCATATATACTCATTCATTCTTTTTTTTTTTTTTTCATTCATTCTTTAAATCAATCCTGTGATGTAGTAAGTAGTATCATCCCCATCATCAGATGAAGAAAATATGGTTGAGTAATTTACCCAAGATCCAGAAGCTAATAAGCAGTGGATCTGACATTTAAAGGCAAGATTTTTGACTTTAAAGTCTACACCCTTATCCACAACCATGCTCACAAGACCTAAAATTAAAATAATTCATTCTAGTATTGCAAAGGGGATGAGTGTAGTTATTAGTGCTCTAGAACAGTACTGTCTAGCAGAATATTCTACAATGATGGAAATGTTCTTTATGCTATCGGCATGCCATGGCCACTTGAAATAAGACTGAGCAACCAAATTTTCAAATTTGATTTAATGTGGCTAGTGCTACTACACTGAGCAGTGAAGTCCCAGAATTCCAAAAGTTCTAAATATAATGCTTGGTTAAGACAGACACCACAATAATAGATTACAGGCACTCCAAGCCACTAGACAGCTAACCAGTGAAGTACAGGCTATACTACAATCCCAAGGTGACCAGAAATACCTAGGATTTTCCACAAAACCTATGGAACTAAAATATATTCGGCCTCCTCTTGTAGTTGGAGGAGAAAATGGCAACCTACTCTAATATTCTTGCCTGTGAAATCCCAGGGACAGAGGAGCCTTGGGCTTCAGTCAATGGGCTCGTTAAAAGTTGGACACGACTTAGTGACTAAACCACCACCACCACCACCCCTTTTAGTAGGAGCTTTAAATAGTCACCTTTGGCTGAATCTAAAAGGAAAAAGAATCCCCAAACTGTCTCCACAGGAGGAAAATGGAAAGACAGCCCAAATGCCTGGTTCTTAGAGTGTGGTCCCCTGACCAACAGCACCAGCATCGCCTGAGTACTTCAGACATGTAAATTCTCATTTCCATCCCAGAATCGCTGGCTCGGCGATCTGTAATTTAACAAGCCCTCCAGATGATCCTGAAAAGTGTTGACGTCTGAGAACCATTTTATAAGGAAATTTGGAAATAAACAGTGAGAAAAAGCCAAAAATATCCAACTCTGCTCAAGCAGGTGTCAAAAATGCCTTAAAAAGAGAGTAACTGAAGGCAACAGGCTTGTGCTGGCCTCACTCTTACCATTTCCTTAATCACTTGGATTTCTTCACTTTTGACAAGTGGTTTCATGTAATGGAAAAAGAACATGGTTAAGAATTCTGGCCCCAGCCACTGCTGTGTTGTGCTTCCAATAACAGGGGGTTCTGCCAAGGCGATGATTCTGAAGGAGGGGTGAACAGGAAAAATCGATCTAAAAGGGAAAAAAAAGCTTTTTAAGCATAACCTTTTGTGTTAGAAATTAGGTCACAGTAGCTAAAGCCTAGACAATAATAAGACTATGGTACAGATAAAGCTATTACCCAAAGAACAAGCTTTGAAAAAACAAAGGTCAGGACATTCTAAAAACCTAAGATTAAAACAAAAGAAGAATTACCAAAGGTTAATATGTGATGTACCGTGTCAACTGATGAAACTCCATCCCCGGCATGAATCACTGTTTTGGGGAACATGAATCCATGTTTTGGATATGTTGTTATACCTACAATAAATCTACTCCACAGTCCCTTGAAGAAGAAAGTGAAAGTGAAAGTCACTCAGTTGTGCTCGACTCTTCGCAACCCCATGGACGATACAGTCCATGGAATTCTCCATGCTGGAGTGGGTAGCCTTTCCCTTCTCCAGGGGATCTTCCCAACCCAGGGATCAAACCCAGGTCTCCCACATTGCAGGCAGATTCTTTACCAGCTGAGCCACAAGGGAAGCCCGATAGTCCCTTGAAACATAACACCAAACAGTTTATATTCATTACATAGGTCCCTTGTCTTTGTCCAAAATCTTCTGTCTTGCAAGGAACTTCTGTCAGTCACAGAAAGACCAAGAAGTATAACTCAGGATGAAGAGACTTTTTACAATGCAGAAAATTTAAGTAGCATAGGGGATCAGATTAAAATTCAAATTTGGATTGGCAATAAGAATACTTAGTTCTTTAAAAGGTGGAGAAAAATGAACTTCTATGTAATTCACTCTTTTGTCATTTAATAGGAAACAATATGATTTTTACAGTGATCTCTTTGATAAATCGCTGTTGGGAATCTGAAGATGTAAATATATGATAAGATTTCCTATGGTGTGTGAAATGAACTTGAGTAGTTTCAGAAGAAGGGGCTAGAAACCCTTTATCATGATCTAATCATGAGTAATATCAGTTCTTATCAATTTTCAAAACTGTAGTGCAAATAGACCTTTTGCAGGTTATATCATCCTTGCTGAGAAAGGAGGAATGAAACTCAACCACTTGCCAAGATTTTCAGAAAAACAAAAATAAAGGGACCTAAACGGCATTTCTTCATTGTCATCAACTATTATGATAGAACTCAACAGTTACGTGGCTGGGCAATGAGAGTATCAGGAGATGAGATATGTGTAGAGAGAATCAGATAAATACTCTGAAGATTTCAGAGCAGAAAAAGTCCTCCCAATACAATAGGAAGGTTCACTGAGTCCCTGACAGTATGATTTAGAATTTTAGAGGGCCACAGCATCATTTGTAAGCCAGGGAAAAGCAGTTTTTAGGAATAATCATATGAAACGTCTACATGAGTTCATAAAAGCTACCAAATACCATTTCATTTCGCTAGGTGGGGGGCGGGGGGAGACTTATTTATAGATCTTCGAGCATAGCATGGGGATGATCTGTCCAAAGAAGTTGTACTAGGAAAAGAGAAAAGGATAACAACACAGACAATGACTTGAGAGTCCTAAGGATGGCACGATCGCTCAGGATTGCTGGAAACTACAGTCACACAACAAAACCTAGACAGAAAATTCTATGATCTGAAAAGAGAAGATTATTCCATTTTCCACTTCTGTTAAGTGGTTTGCCATAATCCAGAAAGTCTGCTTCAGGGCCCAGCAACAGATGTCGGATTCATCTTTGATCCTCTTCTCTCCTAGCTGGGACAAAAGAAGGTGGGAGAGACAGAGCCTGCTTATTTGTGCTTTGCTCAAAATTAAAGCTGCAGATGTAGTTTTCCACTCAAGATGGTGAGGGATACTAAATTAGGGAAAAAACAAAACCAACATCCAACAAGCAAGGGGAATTTCAATTGCCATCCTCAAACCAACAGGCGAAGAAGCAAGTGCCACAGGTATGCTGCAGATTCGGGCCTAGAAGAACAGCTAACATGAAGGCAAGCCAGGCTGGTTTTAACTTAAACATGGAGATGGTCATTGCTTATGAGGTACATTGTGGCTTGTTTTTTGGTACGGACTCTAGCACAGTGGCTTCCCAGGTGGTGTTAGTGGTAAAGAACCCGCCTGCCAATGCAGGAGATGTAAGAAACGCAGGTTCTATCCCTGGGTTGGGAAGATCCCCTGCAGTAGGAAATAGCAACAACCCACTCCAGTATTCTTGCCAAGAAACTTCCACGGACAGAGGAGCTCGGTAGGCTACAGACCATGGGGTCACAGAGTCTAACACAACTGAGCATGCGCGCGTACACACACTCACACCAGCAGGGTACCCAGGTGAACGGGCCAAATTTAAAGGCGGTGGTTTCTGATGATAGCTGATGTGTCAGGAAAATAAGTATTAGTATAAGCTGACTATAAAAACAGCCAACTGCTAAATAACAGGATGAGAAGAACCTGTTTGCTTGCTAAGTTGTCCACGAAGGCTTCCTTACATATAAACAGGTCATATGGAAATGTATTTCCTGATGATGTTATGTTCTCTGAGTCTGAAAGTTAGAGAGCAGAGTATGCCTGAGGATGGGCCGTGTACTCCCAGACGTGATATGACATGCATGCGTGTGTGCTAAGTCTCTTCAGTAACATCTGACTCTGTGTGATCCTGTGACTGTAGCCCGCCAGGCTCCTCTGTCCATGGAATTCTCCAGGTAAGAAGACGGGAGTGGATTTCCATGCCCTTCTCTAAGGAATCTTCAAACCCAGGGATCAAACCCAAGTCTCTTACGTCTCCTGCATTGCAAGTGGGTTCTTCACCACTAGTGCTACGTGGGAAGCTCTGTGATCTGACATACTGGTGGGTAACAGAAAGTCTGAAGAAGTAATAAATAATTGAGAATTAGGAAACATACACTATGAAAATTTTAAATCAAGGTTAACTTCAATTTTACTAGAATTTAACAACAAATAACAATTGAAACTAAAGATACGGATTAACTTCAGATAAATAGATATCATTTCATAAAGATTAAAAAACTTTAAAGCAGAAAGATCTTTTACAAAGGCTTAAAATATTGGAGCCAATATGTTTATTTCGGGGCATAAGTACACGTTTTTAGAAAGTAAAGTACTTACCAATGCTTCTCAGCAATAAAAAGGAAATGAATTATTGATACACAACAACATGGAATATCTCAAAATAATTATGCTGAGAGGCCAGAGCCAAAGAGTACATACTGTGCAAATACATTTATATAAAGCTCTAGAAAATGCATATAGAAAATTTTCTATAAAGAAAGCTGAGCACCAAAGAATTGATGCTTTTGAACTGTGGTGTTGGAGAAGACTCTTGAGAATCCCTTGGACTGCAAGGAGATCCAACCAGTCCATCCTAAAGGAAATCAGTCCTGAATATTCATTGGAAGGACTGAGGCTGAAGCTGAAACTCCAATACTTTGGCCACCTGATGCAAAGAGCTGACTCATTTGAAAAGATCCTGATGCTGGGAAAGATTGAAGTCAGGAGGAGAAGGGGACAACAGAGGATGAGATGGTTGGATGGCATCACCAACTCAACGGACATGAGTTTGACTGGCGTGCTGCAGTTCATGGGGTCGCAAAGAGTCGGGCACAACTGAGCAACTGAACTGAACTGAGAAAATGCACGTTATATAGACTAACAGGGAGCAGATTGCTGGGGTGAGAGAGGGTGGTGAGAGGATTAAAAAGCGGTCTGACAGCACTTTGGAGATCATGGAGGTATTTATTATCTTGATTGCGGTGACAGTTTCATAGGTGTATAAAATACAAAAAATTATCAAACTGTACACTGTAAATATATAGATTTGTATATTTGAATTACAAAGCTATTAATAAAACCAAAACTTCAATAAATTTCTATCTTCTGAAGGAAATTATATGCTACATTTTTGTCAAATGTGTATGTTAAAGAACTTGAAACAGTAACATAGAAGGCTTTTATAAAGATACTAATCATGAACTGAAAAAGGATTTTGTAACTGGCCTTTCACACTATAATACTAATGTTCCAACTCAGAACCTGGAGGTTATACAGGTCTGTACACAGTCCATATTTCTCCTGCTTGGCAATGTAGCAAAGCAAATTCCTACTTCCTCTTTATACCACACAATGTCTAGTGTGACAGATAAGTAAATAGTTAAATAGATAAATGTATTGCTGTTGTTAATAACCACCAGTGCAAGAACCTTTTTGAAGACCTTTGTTGGCAAAGACAAAACAAAGATAAGTGGTAAGAAGCGAGAATAATGGTTTTCATCAAGAGCAGAGCAGCTAGTCTAAATCTGGTCTTGAATGAATTTTTGAGAGAAGGTGCATTCTTGTATCAAACATGTGATACATTTGTGTATAAAAAGACATAAGCAATACATACAATAATAAGTAATATGGCTTCCCTGGTGGTTCAGTGGTAAAGAATTCATCTGCAATGCAGGAGGCTGCCTGCAATGCATTGGATCCCTGAGTCAGGAAGATCCCCTGGAGAAAGAAATGGTAACCCACTCCAGTATTCTTGCCTGGGAAACCCCATGGACAGAGAAGCCTGGCGGGTTATAGTCCATGGGGTGCAAAGAGTTGGATACAACTTCGTGACTAAACCACTACCACCACAGACCCTTCATAAGCACAGAGTTTAGAACTTTTCCTTGACCATAAAAATGTTTAGGATTATTTTTCAAAATCAGAATTTGCTTACAGCACTTTGTTTTGAGAACCAAACACAGAGACTTGGGCATAAAATCCTGGATCTAACTTGAATTTTGTTAAAAATGTACACAGGCTAATTTTCTAGCAAAGAGATCCTGAGGTTTCTAGGGGAAGTAGGAAAGAATGCTCTGATCCTAACTACCTTCAAACGTGAGTAAGAGTAAAATCTAACAGATTGAGGATTGTGCCCAATGTCCACGCACAGTCCACAACTGATTAACAGAAACTAGAAGATTATAAACTGTCTTCAATGTTTAATAATAATCAATAAAAAACAGTCAATAAAAATACAGAAACATTAGAACATATATAATTACCACTGAGACTAGGCCTCTAATCTTTATTGTTTTCCTGAGATAACCAGAAGCCTACTTCTGGTAAAATAAACTGTTGGTAATTCACAGAGGTCTTACCCACCCTCATCTAGGCTCTGACCAACAGCAGGAAGGGACACATTTAGAAGCCTGTAGTATTTGTACTCCTCCTTTCCCCAAAGAAATTTTTCTTATCAAAGGAAATAGTTCTATTTTGGTCCTTAGTTCCTGTGGGAAATGCTGGCATGGTGTCTGGTGAGCATGGCCATCATGTTATTTCTAACCACGGTGTCCACAGTATTCCAGGCGTCTTGCACTAGAAGGAAAGTCTCTGACATTTCTTAAGTTATTCCTAAAGGAACTTTAGCCATGTCATTAGCTGCAAAGAATGCCTGCAGAGTACTACAGAAACGATCGAGGCATACGGTAAAATCAGACACAAAGAAGGTCAGCAAAGGAGTCAAATATAATTGTATAGAAACTGGGTTTCATACTATGAAGTTGAAAGGCTTGATAGCTCACTGCTAATAGCTGATAATTATGAGACCCTATGAGACTTGGGGCCTTATGAGACTTGTCATTAAGGGCAAAGTAGTCTTAATTAGTAGGTTCATAAAAGGAAACATTGCTAGCTCAGAAAGTTATTGAAAACTGGATGAATACAATCACTTTACCTTGAGTTTTCTAGAATTTGTTCTGGGTTAAGATTTATTCGTGATTCCAAAACATTTACTAAGTGTTCTACTATGTATCAGATACTGTGACATCTGAAACAAAGAGATGAAGTATAGGGCACTAGAGGGTCCAGACAACATTACAGTCCTCGTTCCAGTTTTTTCCTGAGACCCAAGTGCATCCTCTCCCTTTGTTTGAACACATGAGATACCACCAAATTCTTTTTTGTGACAATTTAAGATTGTTCTTTTGTTGCTGTTACTTGTAACTGCAGGATTCCTGCTGAACACAAACATGAAAATTGTTCCTATCTGAAAGCCAAAAGGTATCTAAATTTACCAAACTGGGTCTAGAAGCAAAGTAGCCTAAATCTGACTTCCTTTCCTTCTACCTTTGATCATTTTCTGTATCTCAAACTCCCCACAAGGAAACAAAGTATTAATAGATGAGTTTATTTAAAGATGAAGAGTAATAATAATCACTTTGCTGCACCTCAGTTCTATGCTTAGGTATGGAATGAAAGGATAGAAGACTCGAGTGATGAGTTTCTAATTTATAGTTCAGATGCTCATGCCAAGAGTGACATATTAGATATGGACAGAACACAGGGTCAACTCATGCTAGACAATGGTCATATTACTTACAAGAACAACTCATGAAACTAATTTTCTCACAGGACACGAATTTCCCACTTTTCATGCTATACTATTTCCTTTCCGTGGAGCTGCCCACTCTCCACCAAAGGAAAATAGCCTGGACACATGTAGTCAAGTGGTTGAAAGGAAGAATCTAATCTACTATAATCCTAAGGGACAACATATTTATTCCAAGAAAACAGTGTGTTTCTCTGGTTTAAAAAAGGAGCAACACTGATGAGGAAAGGAACCAGGCTTTCAACTGGCAGAAACTCTTCAGACAGAGAGGAGAATCCATTTTGAGACAACTCGCCTCTGAAAAGTTAATTAAGTCCTGATAAATTGATAGAATGTAACAGAAAGAAAGAGAAGGTCAGCCCAGGAAGTTCAACACCTAACTGATGATATATACAGAAGAGACACCAGTGGAAACAGGACAGTGGGAGTGGAGAGGGGTGACATGTACACTGCACATATGCAGAGCAACAAGTCCAAATCAGGGCTAGTCAGAACACGCCACGGGAGAAGGATGAAATGGACAGAAGATGAAATTTATAGGATACCTGAAGTGCCTGAGTGTGCTCAGAGGAGACAGAGACAACAGGCAAAATGCCTCTACAAATTTAAGAGGATAGAAATTATATCAAGTGTTTTTTCCAACCACAAGGGTATGAAACATGAATCAATTATATGGAGAGAAACAGAGACTTCCTTGGTGGTGCAGGGAAGTGGGAGTGGTTAAGAATCTGCCTGCCAATGCAGGGGACACGGGTTCCACCCCTGGTCTGGGAAGACTGCACCTGCCACGGGGCAACTAAGCCCATGCGCACGCCTACTGAAGCCGTGCTCCACAAGAGAAGCCACCTCAACGAGCAGTCTCTGCACTGCCAACTAGAGGGCAGGCCCTGCTCACTGCAACCAGAGAAAGTCCACGCGCAGCAACAAAGACCCACTACAGCTATAAACTAACTAACTAAAGAAAGGAATGGGGAAACACAAACACGGGGATACTAACCAACATGCTGCTAAAAAACCCCATGGATCAATGAAGAAACTGAAGACGAAACTAGACAATGTCTCAAGACAAACTGAAAATAAAAACACAGCTTTCTAACACCCATATGAGGCAGCAAAAGCAGTTCTAAGAAGGAAGTTCACAGAAATACAAGCCCACCCCAAGAAACAGGAAAATTCTCAAATCTAAGTTACCATCTAACAGAATTAGAAAAAGAACAAAAGCCCAAAGTCAGTAGAAGGAAAGGGGAAAAAAAATCAGAGAAAGAAAAAGTAGATACCAAAAAATAATTGTAAAGATCAATGAAACCGAGAGCTGTCTTTTTTTTCCCTTAATGATGAACAAAACGGATAAGCCTTTAGTCAGACTCATCTGGGGGGGGGGGGGGGGGAGGGCGGGAAGAAGACCCGAATAAACAAAATAAGTAATGAAAGAGAAGATATTACAATCAATATCACAGAGGTTAAAAAATAACATAAGAGAATACTATAAACAGTTACATGCCAACAAATTAGATAACTAGACTAGACATATACTATCTTCCCAGACTGAATCAGAAAGAAATAGACAATTTGAACAGACTGATCACTAGCAGTGAAATTGAATTAGTATTCAAAAAACTCCTATGCAAGTCCAGGATCGGATGGCTTCACAGGGAAATTCTATCAAACATATAAAAAAGGGCTATAACTATCCTTCTCTAACTACTCCAGGATCGGATGGCTTCACAGGGAAATTCTATCAAACATATAAAAAAGGGCTATAACTATCCTTCTCTAACTACTCCAAAAAATTAAAGATAAGGGAACACAAATTTGTGTTATACCAAAACCAAACTAAGACAGTACAAAAAAGAATATTAGATGTTAAAATAGATGCAAAAATTATTGACAAAACAATAACAAACCAAATTCAATACAGATGAATGTGAATATAGATGCAAATTTTTTTGACAAAATAATGACAAACCAAATTCAACAATCTATAAGCAGGATTATATATCATTATCAAGCAGGATTTATTTCAGGGATGCAATGATGATTAAACATCCACAAATCAATCAGTGTGATATATCACATCAAGAAAAATAAGGTTAGAAATCACATGATTATCTTAATAGATGCAGAAAAAGCATTTGACAAAATTCAACATCCACGCATGATAAAAAAAACTCTTATCAAAATTGGTATAGAGGAGACACATCTCAACATAATAAAGGCCATTTATGACAACCCAAAGAAAACATCAACAAAATAAAAAGACAGCCTATGGAATGGGAGAAGGTATCTGCAAATGATATGTCTGATTAGGGATTAATATCCAAAATACACAAACAGTTCATACAGCTTAGGGCCGAAAAAAAACCAAACCAAACAACCTGACTGAAAAATGGCAGAAGATGTGAATAAGTATTTTTCCAAACAAGTTTTACAGATGGCCAAAAGGCACCTGAAAAGGATGCTCAACACAGCTAATCGTTAGAGAAATGGAAATTGGAACTACAGTGATGTGCCCTCTCACACCTATCAGACTGGCTACCACCAGAAAGACCACAGACAGCAAATGCTGGTGAGGATGTGGAGAAGAGGGAGCCCTAGTACACTGCTGGTGGGATGTACACTGGTGTTGCCTCTATGGAAAACCATATGGAGGGTCCTCAGAAAAAAAAAAAAGAGCAAACTAAAATGGAGCTACCATATGATCCAGCAATTCTACTCCAAAGTATGTAATCCAGGAAATGAAAACACTAATCTGAAGAGCTATATGCACCTCCGTGTTCACAGCAACATTACAGCAGACGCAATATGGAAACACCCTGTGCTCATCAACAGATAAACAGATACAGAAGATGTGGCACGTATACACTAGAATATTACTCTGTGTAAAAAGAATGGAATACTGCCATTTGCAGCAATGTGAATGAATCTAGACAATATTACGCTAAGTGCAATAAAGTTAGACAAAGACAAATGCTATATGTTTTCACTTGTGCAATCTAAAACAAACACACAAAACAAAGGAACAAAGGAATACAACAGACACAGGGAACAAACTAGTAGTTACCAGCTGGGAGAGAAGCAGAGAGGAGCAAGACAGAAATAGAAGATTACGATGTACAAACTACTATGTATAAAGTAAGCTACAAAGATACACTGTACAATCTATAGAAATACTGAATCACCATGTTGTACACTTGAAAATAATATTACAAATCAACCACATTTCAATTAACACACACACACACACACACACTCACACACAAAAATATTTGTATAATAACTGGATACTTACTAGTTGTCTTAAAAATAAAAAGTCAAGTCAAATTGGAAAACTTATTTTTTTGGTGCAAACAAAGTATAAATTTATATTTGCCAACATTTTAAAGAAACTCGCCTTCACTAATAAGTTTCTGTGAGGTAACAAGAGATCCAACCAGTCCATCCTAAAGGAAATCAGTCCTGAGTGTTCATTGGAAGGACTGATGCTGAAGCTGAAACTCCAATACTTTGGCCACTTAATGCAAAGAACTGACTCATCTGAAAAGACCCTGATGCTGTGGAAGATTGAAGGCAGGAGGAGAAGGGGACGACAGAGGATGAGATGGTTGGATGGCATCACCGACTCAAAGGACATGAGTGTGAATAAACTCTGGGAGTTGGTGATGGACAGGGAAGCCTGGCGTGCTGCAGTCCATGGGGTTGCAAAGAGTCAGACATGACTGAGCAACTGAACTGAACTGAACAAGAAAAAAAGAAAAGAAGGCAACTTCTTTATCTGTGTTCCCACAGCATTATGTAGAGATCTTTATTGTAATATTTAAAAGCTGCATTTTAATTTTTTATTTATGTATCTGCTGCTCTTCACATGTATGCAATTACTAACTTTAGGAAAAATAGAACATACATAAAAAGAGAAAAATAACTGTAGTCTACTGAATGATTCAGCAGTGTACAGTCCTGTGCTATCATAATAATGCAAACACTGAATGAAGCTCTAAACAAAATTATGACCTAATATTTAGGAAGGATGGGAGATAGGAAGTATGCATGTGCAGTGGGAAAAAGGATGGTGGAAGAAATCTAAACTGTAACTTTCCATAGTAGGAAATCAATGGGCAGTACCCAACACTGAAAAATAAATCAAGAAATGTCAATAAAAGCATATTATTTAGTGATATGGAGGTAAATATCAAAAGAAACAGCTGAGTTGAAAGTGGTGGTCTCTGAGGAATAGGCAACAGGAAAGTGTCCCAGGACACATAACAGAGGACTGGTATTTTTCCATAAAAGCTTTGAAAAACTGTCTGGCTCAAGTTTTATGCATATTTAACAATAATTTTTTTAAAAAACAAAAATTTTTTAAATCAGTGAAGGAAATAAGCAGTGCTATGATCTGTCTCCGCCGGTCTCAGAGTGACTTCTGGAGACAGAACTGAGCCTGGTTTCATTCATGGGAATGATGAAAATCAAGAGTGATGAAGACAGGACTCTTTGGGGAAAAAACACTACCAACCAATCTGAGTCAAATCCTGAATGTGAAGCCTGGGGCCACTTCATTCCTGAGAATGTTTTCATTTGTAAAACTGCTTGTGACCATAAGGGAGAACTTGGGTTCCTTTCATCGAAAAGGGCTGCCATTTCCTGGACATTTGGTGAGAAGACAATGCTCCTCAAGTCCTGAGGGAAACACAATGGGCAGTCCTGCTGGGAGCTGTTGCCCACCTGCTCTGATTCATCTCCCTGAAAATGCAACCGTTCCCTGACAGGTGAGTCACATGCAAATAAGGTACAGTAGTTGAATGTCATAAGCTCAAGGTATGATATGAGAGGGCTCTTTATAATTTGCCTCCCTAAACACTCGACCAAACCACTTACTGGGCTAGAAGGATCTGATGATAGGCAATAGCTGTGTAATCAAGCGAATTTTTACAGAGATAATAAGATTAAATATTTTTTCTCTATGAAAAAATTCCAAGGATAAAACATAAACACAGTAAGAAACACACATAATTACCATTTGCTGGATTTCATTGTTTTAAATATGGCAGCAAGTCCTTTAGGGGAAGGAGTGGCTTCAATCAAGTAAGATTCAATTAAGTGGCTGGAAATTCCCCAAAGTACTAATAATAATCTCTAATTACGTGATGATATCCATGGAAATGCAATGAGGCAGAAAATTACTTATAATTGCCAGATATCTTCTAAAGGAAAGCATAGTGTGCAGCTGAAAGAAATATTTTCTTTGAAACTTCTTAATTTGAAGATTTTAGGGAGCTAGGCATGAACCCTGGTATAGTGGGGAGCAGGCTGCCCCTCACGATCAGTGGGGACAGCCAATCTCATCTACAAACAATAAATGCTGGTAAGGATGTGGACAAAAGGAAACCCTCTACACCACTGTTGAGAATGTACACTGATACAGCCACTATGGAGAACGGTATGAAGATTCCTTTAAAAACTAGGAGTAAATCTACCATGTGACCCGGCACCCCACTACTGGGCACATACCCTGAGACAGCCACAATTCTAAAAGACACATGTACCCCATTGTTGACTGCAGCACTATTTACAATAGCTAAGAATGGAAACAACCTTAGATGCCCATCTACAGATGAATGGATAAAGAAGATGTGGTACATACACACAGTGGAATATTACTCAGCCATAAAAAAGAACAAACTTGAGTCAGTTCTAGTGAGGTGGATGAACCTAGAGCCTATTACATAGATTGAAGTCAGAAAGACAGAAACAAACATCATGTATTAATGCACATACATGAAATCTAGAAAAATGGTATTGATGAACCTATTTGCAGGGAAGGAATGGAGATGCAGATGTACAGGTGAACTGGTGGACACAGTGGGGCAAGGAGAGAATGGGACAAAAGGAGAAAGTAGCATCAATATATACACACTATCATGTGTAAAATAGATGGCTGGTGAGAAGTTGCTATATAATACAGGGAGCCCAGTCTGGTGCTCTGTGACGACCTAGATGGGTGGGATGGGGTTGAGTGGGAGGGAGGCTCAAAAGGGAGGGGATACGTGTGTCATTATGGCTGATTCAGACTTCCCTGGTGGCCCGGATGGTAAAGCTTCTGCCTACAATGCGGGAGACCCGGGCTCAGTCCCTGGGTTGGGAAGATCCTCTGGAGCAGGCAATGGCAACCCACTCCAGTACTCTTGCCTGGAAAATCCCACGGAAGGAGGAGCGTGGTAGGCTACAGTCCATGGGGTTGCAAAGAGTCGGACACGACTGAGCGACTTCACTTCACTTCTTCTTCATGGCTGATTCACACTGTTGTACAGCAGAAACCAACACAATATTGGAAAGCAATTTTCCTCCAATTAAAAAATAAATTAAAAAAAATTTTCAAACCCATAGGAGATTTGAAAGAACAGAATGTGAACACCCAAATATCCTTCACAATTGTTAAGATTTTACCACTTTGTGTTCTTGCTCTCCCTTGCTCATTGTTTCTATGTGGTACATTTGAGTCCATTCATCATATCTTTTTTTTACCCTGAAACGTTTGGAAGTAAGTTGAAGGCATCTTTTTACGTTATCCCTTAAATATTTCAGAATACGGCTCCTAGGAATAGAAATATTCTTTGTAAAAAATCAATAAACAGAAAGCTCAGTTAGGAAGTCAGGAAGCCAGAAGGGGGAGCTCTCACGCGCTGTGACAGACAATAGCAGGGTCAGCAGGAAGACGACCTTCCTTTTCGTGCCTGGCAAGAGCTCAGCCAGTGAGAGACTTTTAGGCTGCTAGGAATAGGATGAAAAGACACTGCATTTCCGACCCTCAATTCCACCAATGGACTCTGTTCATTATAGCTCTTCAGACTTTCTTTTTCCCTTTTAGATGAGTCCTTCCTCTTCTTCTTGTTGCATAAGGACCTGCATGTAGCTCCCCATGGTTAGAGACCCCTTACATAAACCCATTTTTGTTGGAGAAACAACTGGAGGTCTATTTGTTTTAGGTTAACACCTTCATAAACACAATACCATTATGAAACCTAAGAAAACTGACATTAATTCAATAACGTGTAAACTTTCTCAGTCATCCCAAAATATCTTTCATAGCTATTTTCGTTTGATTTCCTAATCCAGAATCCAATACACTGAATTTGGTTGCCGCAGTTCTGGAAGAAATGCTTAAATAAGACACAAAGGGCACTCCTGCAACAGGTGACGAACCTCAGAAATAACTGATCACTTTCTTGGAGGGTAGGCACAGTTAACGGTGAGGGGCTTTTTGTTTTTTTCCGAAATGATAACAAAATTTAAGACCAAAATTGAACTGCTTGGACAACAGAAGAGGGATTATCCTCTTAAAGCTAATGCTCTCATAAAATGTTTAAACACTTACATAAAAGTAGGCTGAAAGTACAGAGTACATGTGTTAGTTGCTAAGTCATGTTCAACTCTTTGCGACGACCCTACCAGGCTCCTCTGCACATGAGATTATCCAGGCAATAATACTGGAGTGGGTTGCCGTTTCCTTCTCCAGGGGATCTTCCCGACGCAGGAATCAAACCTGGGTCTCCTGCATTGCAGGCAGATTCTTTACTGTCTGAGCCACCAGGGAAGCCCTACAGAGTACATCTTGGAGAGCAAACTCAAGTCTTAAAAAGTATGCAAATAAGATCTTGTCTAGGACACCAAATTATTAAGCCGTTCAAAGTGATCTTGACTTGAGCCTAGGTTTAGAAGAATAATTTTTAAACACGTGCACTTGATAATAAGAATAAAAGTAGTGTACCCCCAATTACCTCTGCTGTAGCTGCTCATCAGACATTTGCAGCTCCTCCTTCAAGCGCATATACCTGTCTTCTCTCAGCAGCCTAGAGCCATCATAGAGGCTTAGCTCCCGATCATGGATCAGCCTAATGGACAGGAGAAGGCCAGGAAACGAATCAGTTTAAATGTTGAAGCTATTAGAAGTACAATCAGTTAGTTAATATTTTAGTCATTTTTATTATTACTGACAATTGAGTCTAACTATTTTGTTAAATGCAGTTTTTGATATTTTAAGTTGGCTAGTGCCGTTATACTTGGCAAAAACAGTTGGTTTCTGTATTGGAGGGCAGCAGTCACAGTTACTAGATGTGAACAGGGAGGATGAGGAGGAGAAGGAGCTGGAAAAGGGACGGAGGAGGGAAATGAAAAGCAACAGCTGAATGAGTGATTCAGGATAACCACAAGGTAAATATTAATGAATGAGGCAACTGACACATACTCCCTTGAGTCTAAGGTAACACTTTAAGGCATAGTATTATCAAAATAGTTCTATCTTTGCAATGACAGGATTTAGAATATCTAAAATCTTTACAAGGAAATAACTAGTGCTATTTCAGATACCGGCTATGATGGAACCTAGCCATTCACAGTACAAATAGCGTCTTCCAGATGCTGCAGAGGTTAAAGAGTGCTGTTCTAGATCCTACACCAGCCACTGAGGTTTCCTGATGTCCACTGTGCAACTGCCCCACAGACTCCCGCTCAGAGAACACTGAGGGGAGGGGGACTGCACACCGCAGGGTCAGCAACGTGGGCAGTGGGGTCGCTCCGGCGTGGGCGCGAGTCCCAGCCCTGCGCCTACCCGCTGAGTGACTGGGGGGACAGGACTGCCCCACAGACTCCTGCTCCGGCGTGGGCGCGAGTCCCAGCCCTGCGCCTACCCGCTGAGTGACTGAGGGGCAGAGGACAGTCCCACCTGTCTAAAATTTTACCTTGTATAAAATTAGGGCAGTAACACCAACCTCACAGTATTGCTGTGAGAATTAAATAACTAATGTAAGGCAGATGCTGAACATAGTTGTTCTCAATCTTAGCTGCACATTAGAATCTACTGGGAGGAGGTTAAAAATGCCAATGTTCAGGTCTCACCCTGGATCAATTATATCAGAATTTGAGGAGGTGGAGCCCAGTCATCAGTCATTTCTAAGCCTCCCTCCCATAAGGAGATTTCATAGTTGAGACTCTGAGAAACCCTGGCTTAACACAAGGCCTTGCACAGATTAAGAACTCAATGGTAGCTGCTGTTGCTGTTACGACTACTTGGCCACATGGGCAAGAAAGAGCTAATAAAAGGAGGCAGCAGGCACTATTTCATTTGTGTTTGCATTTGTCTGTTTAGAAGAGGGAAAAACTGTAAATATATGGAATGTTTATTATAAATCACTGGAAGGTTGTGGTTATGACTTTTAAACGTTCTCAAGCTGAGTCAGGATTAACAGTGTTTTTAGAATCTTTAATTATACTCGGTACCTGCATCTCATCAAGGACAAAAAAAAAAACTTTGACTACTTAGTTGGGGAACTGGATTATTCCACTTATTTGAAATTTCCCAGTAAGTTAAAATTTAGAGTTAAAAGTTAAAAACAAGTGATAGAATCAAGATGTAACAAACAAACAAACTAAAATAGTATCATTAATCTCCCAAAGTGACACAAGATGGGACTATTTTCCATGAAAGTTACACACGAAGTCTCAACATTAAAGAGAAGTTAACTATGAATGGGTGGATATTTGCCCCACCTAAGCTGAAATAAGAAACACAGTTGACACAAATGTTCAAGTCTGTAAACACAAAGTGAACTTTACCCTATATAAAATATAATCAAAGAGCCATTATACATTTTACATAAGGAACTATATTTTCTCTCTCAAAAACAAATTCCAAGAATGTATCAACCAATAAGGTAGATCTAGGACTGAAAAAGGAGTTTGTAAACAGTGAAGCTTTGACTCTGACATACTATAGAAACTTCAACTGTGTGACTTATTGCATAGATCAATCAACATATATATAAAGTCTCAAAACTACTACTGAAAAATTTGCCTTTTTCAGCTCCTACACAGAGAATTTTGCTATGGCACTGGCTTTTCCCAAAATGTTCATTACTCGAAGTTCTATTCTACTGGGTTACCAACAATAAACACATCTGCTGTTACACTTGGATATAGAAGTGTAAGTTCCTGGAGAATTACATAATCCAGTTTAGAGCAGAAGGCTGAGAAAGCTCCACGTCCACTGTTTCCGTGGTGTGCTCCTGTGACTCAGAACCGACCTCTGTAACACGGCAAGTGTCCCCGCATTGACTCTGTGAATGCCATCCAGTAGAACCAGCTTTCCTTCCAGAGCAGCGTTTACAAGGGGTGAGGACCGCCAGGCAGTGTCTCCATTTGGAAGCGTGTACCTCTGCTGCAGCAGATCACGTGCTGTCATATCCTGAAACCGGTCCCAACACCCACCAGAGAAAATACAGAATTAATTTTTAAGACATGGACGATAGCTTATTTAGCCTTAGAGTTACCTCTCTCTGAACATAATATTCCATACAACAACTGGGAAGTCATCTTCTCCAATCCATCAAAGAGAAAGATATTCAGAATCTTTTCTTGGTTATTTGAATTTTTTTCCTATTACTCATCCACATAATATAGTGAGGGCTTTTTTTCTTTTTTTCCTCTTTTTTATTTAGAATTCTCCTCTTCTTTTGAAATGTTCACTTGGTACTTACACAGATGATGGCATTTAACTTCTACAGAACTTCAATGGAATTTTACTCAATCAGCTTTACTTGTGAAAGGGCCAAAAGGTATGACTTCCTTTTTAAGAATCAGAGGCCATACAAACTCACTGGGAGGAGATGCTTTATTAATGATGTGCATTTTTTGGCAGTTGAGTTTTCCTGAAAAGCCATGCTAGGAATCACCTCAGCGACTCACATTTAAAGAGACTTGGAAATGGAGGAAATTGAGGAGAAGAGTCATCAGAGGAGGAACAGGAACTGACAAACAATAGCACAGCGCTTCCAAGCAAACACAATGTGCTAGTGTTAAAACAGCGTGTCTGGTCTAAGCAAACTATTAATAGCAGTGGCATAAAATATCTACGTTCTATAAAATAATTTGGGTGTGATAATATGAACATTTTCTTCTTACATGTGTTAACACTGAAGGTAACAGTTTCTTTTCTGTTATTGTGTGTGCACAGTCGTGTCCGACTCTTTGTGACCGCATGGACTGAAACCCTCCAGGCTCCTCTGTCCAAGGGATTCTCCAGGCAAGAATACTGAAGTGGGTAGCCATTCCCTTCTCCAGGGGATCTTCCCAGCTCAGGGATTGAATCCAGGTCTCCTGCATTGCTAGCTGATTCTTTACCATCTGGGCCACCATGGAAGCCCTTTCTATTATCGGCTTCAGATAAGTTCTGTGTCACTTATATCAAACAAAGCTAAACATTTACAGTCAATCTTATTCAAAAATTTAAAAGCTTTTATAAATTCTTTGATACCCAACTCTAGTTTCAAGATGACAGAAAATGAATGAATTTGTTTCTATGCATAACAGCAAAAAAATCTGTATTGAAATCTAGATTGAAATGTCTTGACCATCAATTTCCTCATTATCAAAAAGTACTGACTTAGAAAGTATAAATCAGCTTATATGGAATCAACAACACTTGAGGAACAATAATATTCAAGCTGATAAAATAAAAATTCACATTTTTTTAGGCAAAAAAAGAAAAACTTAAACATAAACTTTTTCTCTCCCGGTTTGGGTCTCCTCCCTCCCCTCTAGTGAGCATTCTGCAACCACTTTATGCATTAACCAGACTTCCCTAATGGCAGAAAGGCCTATTCAGTCATAACGATCAACTTTCCTTCTTCTGGGACCATCCATGTAACTTCTCAGAAGATAGCATTCCCTTCTAAATCCTCTAAGGGGTTCCAATGACCCACTACTCACCTTGTATGTACAGACGTCTCTGGTGTATTTAGGTACAAAGCCAAGATATAATTTTCCTTAAAGACAGTGATTGGTGCAAAACAGACTAAGGAGATACTGGGCCACACCTAATAGAAGTTCTTGGCTTAAATACTTACTAATGTAATGACCGCATTCATGTTACTAGCTATATTTCTTACACTCTATTTTACGAGATTATTGCTTCTTGCATGGCCAAATCTGTGACTAAGCCTCAGATAAAATTAATGATATTAGGAGCCTTGATATGATTGATCAAATATATAGTTCTATAAAACCAATGACTGTAATAGTGTGATTCTAGATATGGGAAGAAGCAGCAAAAGAGAACCATTTCCTTTCCAAACAGTCAGACACGACTGAGCAACTAAGTACAGCACAACATATAAAATGTATAACAAAAGAATATAAATTAAAAGGTGGGGGAAAATGAAGGAAAAAAGGAAAGAATGGGCTTTATTTTCTTTGTGCTGTGTGTCCGCTAGGACTTTTGCAAGTCCCATGGACTGTGTAGCCCGCTAGGCTCCTTTGTCCGTGGAATTCTCCAGGCAAGAATACTGGAGTGGGCTGCTATGCCCTCCCCCAGGGGATCTTCCCAACCCAGGGATTGAACTCAGGTCTCCCACAGTCTGGGCAGATTCTTTACCGTCTGAGCCACCAGGGAAGCCCAATTTCCTTTAGGCATTTCTACAGGCAATAAGCGGCCTTCTCTGGGGCTTCCCAGGTGACACTAGTGGAAAAGAACTTGCCTGCCAAAGCAGGAGATGCTAAGAGAAGCAGGTTCGATCCCTGGGTGGTGAACAGCCCCTGGAGGAGGGCATGGCAACCCACTCCAGTGTTCTGGCCTGGAGAATTCCATAGAGAGAGGAGCATGAAGGGCTACAGTCCATGGGGTCATAGAAAGTCAGACACGACTGCAGTGACTGAGCATGCATGCTCATAAGTATTCCGAGAGAAGGTAATGTGAAGAAGGTATCCCACTGATACCATATGGTTAAAGAAATGGTTGGGGATTAATTGTGAAAAATCTCAGCTTCATACTGAAAACAGAGGGTATGCTGACCTCACTCCTGAGTCTCTTGTGTGGGCCCAGGAAGAGGAGATGAGGGATGTGACTGGCATTAGAGGTTTAGACTCCAGTGGAACTGAGACTAGCAACTGGTAACTCTTTTTTTTTTTTTTAATTTTGACAGAAAATTCCTCACTCTCACACCAACGCATCTTTATCACTGTTCTGTGTGAGATACAAAAAAGCACAACTTCACTTTGTAGTCATGAATGATTCATATTTTGCTAATTCATACAATGTCTACAATACTTGCCTCATTCAAACAAGTAAACATTTACTAATAAAGATCATGAGAAAGACAACCAGTACATAGGGCTCCTTTTTCTAACCTAGCAGCTGCCAGCCTTTTACTGACTGAAGTAAACTGAAATTAATGACTTGCTGCTATACAACAAGCAGTAACAGATCCACAAAGTTCAGTTACTAAGGCCAACCACAACAGCAGACCAGAAAAATTCTCCCTTTCTTCAATCTTCAGAGGAGTAGACAGCAGAAAACACCTGGCATTTCTTAAAAGACGAGCTCAGCCCAGTTTTATCCTGTCGAGTCTCTGCATGCTATTATGAGAAAAAGAGCCATTCTTCATTTCTAATGTATCTGTGTACTGAAATTTTAAAAAAAAAACCTCTAAAGGGGGAAAAAAGTATTCTCTTTAATAAAAGTAGTTGGTTTTCATAATTAAGATCCTAGAGAAAGAGAGGATTGAGAGAAAAGATAGAATTCCAGCTTTTTCTTAAAAAGATAATTTCCCCTACTTTCCATAATATTAGTTATAATAAGAAATTATTTTCAATTGTGAATTATTTTCCACTGTAAAGTAAAACTAAATTTTCACAGAAGTGAACCTAATCAAGATTAATGAACAGAATTTTTTCAGAACACTCTGAAATGGGTCAGTAACATGATCTCAATATTAAGTTAATTTTTAAAACAGAGTAACAGCTTTTTCAAGTGTTTCTGTCTACAGCTTTTGGGCTTAGTATCATGAAGCTGTTTTAATATCTTTATTTATTTTAAAACATATGGCAACATGGAATTGTTAGAAAATATGTCATTTCCTTATTCTTCTTGCTTACACACATATCATAAAGCTTACATATTCTGCTTGTGCACATATCCATAAAGCAAGTGCAAAAACAAAATTTCAAAAAATATGCTTATTCCATATGAGCATTTTGCAAGCACACTAATAAAAATCAACAACAACGAATGTCCCAATTTTTGCATATATTTTTCTTATTCTTAAAACCTTTGAACTTAAGAGAATAAAAATAGCACTAATGATATCATAAGAGGCCAAACCATTTCCTCTTTCTGTGTTTCCTTAAAAATTTAAAAATAACAGGACATGAAAACTAGTTCCTTTAGAACACTATTGTCTAACCTTAAACACCTCACCCCTTCATTCAGATCCCTGGAAAACATCTATATATGTCTTAAGATTCTGTGTCACTATGAATTTTGCTCTTTTGATTTGCAATAGAGAAACCCTACTAAAAATAAAAATATCCTATTACAATGAGAAGAAGCATAACAGCACAAAATGTACCAGAATGTAGACTTGAACCCTAAAGCAACTGTAAATGCTTTTAGGACCTTTGAATGCCAGGCATTAATTTTTCTGAGATTCCCTTGGGAAACCTGAATATAGGTAGGTAGTTTGATAAATAACTGCAAAAAGTGGTTGTATGATCAGTGACTAGAATAAGATTAGAATTTGTTTTCCAAGGTATAGTATCATTCAGAAGAACAAATGAATATACTAAATTTTTAGTGAATAAAGAAATTTCAGCTACCTCTCTAAATATGAATGTTTGATAAGAAAGTAAAATTTTATATTATTAAAGCATATATAATTTTTCTGGCAGAAAGTGTCAATGATTATAGCAAAATTATGATATTGAAGTATATACAAACTATGACCTCAACTAGCTTAAAAAATACACCTTTCTACCATATTTATGAACCCCAAAGACTTTCAGAAGCAAGCTGGCTTCCAAAAATATGTATAATACATTATAAAATTTAAAACAAATTCTTAAAGAAAACTAAACAAGAGAAGATGAAACCAAGAAAGGTAAAGATGACCCATAAAACATATACTATAAGAAGAATCTAAAATGTGAATCTAATGTAATTTCTAACACAAAAAAAATTGACATTTAAAAAAAGTTATATATTAATAAGCTTTAATTCTACAGCATTGACACCAAAAAAGAGGAACTACAGTTCTTGATAATGAGATTAAGAAAAATTTGTTTCATGGTCTATCATATAAAGAATAGTGTGTTAAGGAGTTAAAAATAGAAGTAACAATAATTATAGCAGCTAATACTTATGGAGGGTTTTACTAGGCAAGAGTAATTCACATAAATTAACTCACGTCCTCCTTATAATCTTAAAGGATAGGTAAAATTATGGCCTTCATTTTACCCAATCAAGGACACACAACTTTAAATAAGCAAAGGAGCCAGGTTGCCCCCAAGAATATTATTACAACAAATACAGCAACAAATTAAAGTAAAAGAAATTCCATAGAAAGCCAGTCTGGATTAATCAACTCATATATACAGTGTAGTGCTAATAAAGGAATGTACCTACTGCACAGCATTCGGGCTACCCTCCACAAGTGTTTTCTCAATCAACTTCTTCGACAAGAATTAGTAACTACTGATGTTACTGCTCCCTGAAGAGACCCCTAAAGCGGCTAGTCTCTGTTGTTGTTTAAAGATATCTTTAAACATGTATATAAACGATTGAGATGAAACTGCTTTAGCTATAGTTAAGATTAATTATATCTCTAGGTGAATATTATTCATTTTCTTATACCTGAGTTAAAAACATAAACCATTGGCATTTAATTTTTTTTGACTGGGGGAAGTAAGTATTAGTGATTTTTTTTTTTTTTTTTCAAAAGAAATTTGCTGGAATTTTGTAGTCTTTCCAGGCCTACTTCAAATAAGTTCTACTTATCTGAACAAAACTTACCATGCCAGAAAATATCCTGCCAGTGGTATAAACACTAAGAAAATCTGGGATTTAAGGGAATAAAGGAATACACCAAAACTAACTGCTATAAATCAACAACTTTGCAATAAGGGATTAATTATGTCCATAACAATTAAGAGTCAGAATACTGCATAAATACTGCATACACACAGAATGTTAATAATTTTTAGGTCCCAAAGTAGAAATGAAGCCATTATTTACAGTCTAAGCATACTCAGTGAACAAAATGGAAGGCATGCTGCCAACATTCCTGTGTCATTTATGTTTCATCTCAAACAAAAAGGCCTCTTGTTTTACATATATTGTAAAATTATTTATAAACTCTCCCTCAGGTTCTTTTAAAGGAACTATTTTTAACCTGTCACCAGTATAATAAATGCTTCCTTTATGTATATAACGATGGCATCACAAGACTGCCATGATTGTTTTCAGTTACTCTATCGATGGAAGAAGCTGATTTTGAATCATTTACAGCTCTTTACTGTAACCAGTGGGATCGACTGCAAGATGATCCACTCTAGTTAAAGATTTATACTATGAACACAGAACAAAATTCATCTGCTTGGGGCTAACTAGAAGTCAAACCCAGTATCTCACAAGCAACCCACCAAAAGGACATCTTAATAAAGTCACACAATAAAATATACAATAAGGTCAGAGTAGGTGCAAAAAATGTAATACGGACTATGTGAGTTTACCCAACCAAATCCTTTCTGGTAGCCTTGCTATAGTACAGAGGCTAGAAAAGCAAAAACATCACTTCTTAGATGCCTTTGCAGCTAGAGTTCAATACATGACCCAGGTTCCACCAAGCACTCTCCCATACACAAAACTGGGAACCAAAAAGCCTGCTGGTGAGAACGAAGTGTCAGCCAGCACAAGGAAACCCCCTCTTCTAGAACGGTTACAGCCGAAGTTCTCCCAGCTCTGTCATTCCTAACTGGCTGAAACCTAAACACTGCACCCTCTCTCTCCCAGACATTCTGCAAGCTACCTAATACTCTGTAATAAACTGCTCTCAGTTTTAGGCAGCCAGAATAGATCCTATTGTCCATAAACAACCTAAGGATAATAATTTTTTAAAAGTAAACCAAGTTAATGAAGCTTGTTCAGAAATGTTCACAGACAACTAAGTATATGAGGACTTCCCTGGTGGTCCAGTAGTTAACAATCTGCCTGCAAGGGACATGTGGGCCTGGCCCCTGGTCCGGGAAGACTCCACATGCCTCAGAAACTAAGTCCATGTGCCAACTACTGAGCCGCACTCTAAGCCCATGCTCCACAGCAAGAGAAGCCACTATAATGAGAATCCCGTGCACCAAGGTGAGGAGTAGCCCCCACTCGCCACAACTAGAGAAAACCTGTGTGCAGCACAGCCACAAACAAATACATAAAAATGCTAAAAACCAGATATACAAAAGAGAATAAAGGACAGTTTCAAAAAGGAAGGCAAAACGCAGAGATATCATGGAGCAAACTCCTAAGACACACAAACTAAAGAACCACATTTTATTCAAATAGTACTGCAAACTTTGCTGCACTTTATCACAAATGTTTGACAAGTGGGAACGTAGCAATCTATTCGAGTTTAAAGAATATTGGCCTTATAATAGTAACAAATAAAGTATAAAATCAAAGATGCGGTAAGTGCTAATAACCTGTTCAGTATTCAGGAAAGACCCATGGAGCAGTTAATGGCATTTGGCCTCACTCAACAGCACTTGAATTCCTTCTAGTCAGCCAGCATGGAAAGCACACAGAAAGGATGGGTCAGGTATGAGGAAAGTTGGGTTTTATCCCAATTCTGTGACTTATGATAAATGGGGGCAGTGAGTAAAAACATCTTTAGAATTAAATGAGATAATGTCTGGCACCTAGTGGGTATCTAATAAATAACAGCTGAATCTGAATCAGTCAAAAGAATGAAATCCTAATACATAAAAATTTAAATCTAATAATAAATCTAGGTTAACAGTTCAGGACACTAATAAAAGTATAATAACAGCACTAAATCATACAATCACACTGTGTGGATCACACCAAACTGTGGGAAATTCTTAAAGAAATGGGAATACCAGACCACCTTATCTGCCTTCTGAGAAATCTATATGCAGGTCAGGAGCAAGAGTTAGAACTGGACATGGAACAACAGACTGGTTCCAAATAGGAAAAGGAGTACGTCAAGGCTGTATATTGTCACCCTGCTTATTTAACTTATAAGCAGAGTACATCATGAGAAATGCTGGGCTGGATGAAGCATAAGCTGGAATCAAGGTTGCCGGGAGAAATATCAATAACCTCAGATATGCAGATGACACCACCCTTATGGCAGAAAGTGAAGAAGAACTAAAGAGCCTCTTGATGAAAGTGAAAGAGGAGAGTGAAAAAGTTGGCTTAAAACTCAACATTCAGAAAACGAAGATCATGGCATCTGGTCCCATCACTTCATGGGAAATAGATGGGGAAACGATGGAAACAGTGAGAGATTTTATTTTGGGGGGCTCCAAAATCACTACAGATGGTGACTGCAGCCATGAAATTAAAAGATGTTTGCTCCTTTGAAGAAAAGTTAGACCCACCTAGACAGCATATTAAAAAGCACAGACATTACTTTGCCAACAAAGGTCCATCTAGTCAAAACTATGGCTTTTCCAGTGGTCATGAATGGATACGAGAGTTGGACTATAAAGAAAGCTGAGAGCCGAAGAATTGATGCTTTTGAACTGTGGTGTTGGAGAAGACTCTTGAGAGTCCCTTGGACTGCAAGGAGATCCAACCAGTCCTTCCTAAAGGAGATCAGTGCTGAATATTCTTTGGAAGGACTGATGCTGAAGCTGAAGCTCCAATACTCTGGCCATCTGATGTGAAGAACTGACTCATTGGAAAAGACCCTGATGCTGGGAAAGATTGAAGGCGGAAGAAGAAGGCGATGACAGGATGAGATGGTTGGATGGCATCACTGACTCAATGGACATGAGTTTGAGTAAGCTCCGAGAGTTGGTGATGGACAGGGCGGCCTGGTGTGCTGCAGTCCATGGAGTCACAAAGAGTCGGACACAACTGAGCAACTGAACTGACTGAACTGAAGGACTGAAACATGGGCTTCCCAGGTGGTGCTAGTGGTAAAGAACTCACCTGCCAATGCAGGAGACATAAGAGACGTGGGTGCAATCCCTTGATGGGGAAGATCCCCTGGAGGAGGGCATGGCAACCCACTCTAGTATTCTTGCCTGGAGAATCCCATGGACAGAGGAGCCTGGTGGGCTACAGTCCACAGGATTACAAAGAGTCGGACACAACTGAAGTGACTTAGCATGCACACATGACTGACATATGTACATTACCATGTGTAACATAGGTAGCTAGTGAGAAATTGCCTTACGGTACATGGAGCTCAGCCTGGTGCTATGTGACAACCTGAGGGGTGGAATGGGATGGGAGGTGGAGGGAGGTTCAAGAGGGACAGGACATGTATATACCTATGGCTGATTCATGCTGATGTAGCAGCAGGAATCAACACAATATTGTATAGCAATGATTCAATTAAAAATAAATAAATACAAAAAATACTGTATGACAAAAGAAATTCTAGTCTTAGAATTTAAAGAAAAAGTACATATGGAAACAAATAAAAAATTGGTAAAGAAAACTTTGACAAAGGTCAGATTTGAGGTGGCCCTTTAAAAACAATGCAAATTTTTCAAAATTTATTTATGCACTCCTTCATACACTGATTGCCTAGTACATATAAGCCACAGTTCCAGGTGCTGATGATACAGTAATGAAAAAGATAAACATGGATCTTACATTCAGAGGAGAAAGAACAAAATAGACCAAGGAAAAGGAACAGAGGCTGAGAAAAAAAGGAGAGAGGGAGGGAGGAGATTAAAAAAAAATAATACAAGAAAGGTATGTATATATATCTCACATACTGGTCAGTAGTACATAGAAAATGTTGGGTAATGTGATAAGCAAATAGCTCCATGGGTCAAAGATGCTTTCAGTAAGTATACTCAAGTTTCTATTTGAATGAAAAAAGGCCAAGTGAAGATCAAGGGAAGAGTAGTATTCCAGGGTGAGGCAACATCCTGTGCAAAAGTTCTGAAGCAGAAAGAAGCTAAATGGATTTAAGGGACTGAAAGTAGCCAGTGAGGCTAACATAAACACAACCAGGAGATGGTCCAGCCCAGGGAAAGCTAGCTGGAGATGCAGGCATGGGACAGATCAGGTAGGGCAGTGTCTATCAATCCTGGCTCCCTGTCAGAATCACTGAGTAACTTTTGTAAAAATGCATACATATGAGTCCCACCTCAAACCAATGACTTCATATTCTCTAAAGGTGGGGGCTGGACACTGAAAAGTTTTTGAAGTTTCTTGGGTGGTTCTAATAGACAGCTAAGGTTGAAAAGCATTGGTGGAGGGCTTATAAGCTAAGACTAGGGGTTCTTATTTTAAGTATAATGGGAAGTCACTGACAGATTCTAAGAAGAGAAATGGCATGACCTCATTTTCATTCTTATAATTTAAAGGATGGATTATGACTTGTAACATATTCTAATTAAATAGCTACAAATATTTACCATGTACAAAAGAGAACAGAACTTAAATATTCTCACCAAAAATAAGATAAACTTAAAAATAAATATCTATAAATGTTCAACTAACATAACTGAAAACTATATCACACTGAAGAAAAAAACTGAAGACAGAAATAAGTGGAAAGATAATCCGCACTCAAGGAATAAAAGAATTAACATAGTTAAAATGTCCATACAATCCAAAGAAATCTACAGATTCAAAGCTGGCATTTTTCACAGACATAGAATAAACAATTCTAAAATCTGTATGGAACCATCAAAGACCCTGTAATGTAGCTACATAAATCTTGAGAAAGAAGAACAAAGTTGGAAACACCACACTTTCTAATTTCAAAGTATATTACAAAGCTATATAACCAAAACTGTATGGCATTGCCATAGAAACTGACAGATAGATTGACAGAACAGAGAGCCCAGAAGTAAACCCACACATACATGGTGAACAAGTTCATGATACAGGAGCCAAAAATACATATTCATTAATGGTGCCAAGGGGCTTCCCCGGTAGCCCATGGGCTCAGATTCCACTCTCCCAAAGCATGGGGCCTGGGTTTGGTCCCTGGTGAGGGAACTAGATTCCACATGCCACAATTAAAGGATCATGAATGTCTCAACTAAGACCCAGCACTGTCAAACATTTTTTTTAAATAATGGTGTTAATAAATAGTATCCAAAAAAAATGTGTAGCTACATGCAAAAGAATGAAACTGAACCCTATGTATACTATACATAAAAATTACTTCAAAATGGATTAAAGACTTGAATGTTAAGACTTGAAACCATAAAACTCCTAGATGAAAATATAGGTGGTATGCTCCTTGACATTGGTCTTGGTGATAATTTTTGGATTGCACACCAAAAGCAACAGCAATAAAAGCCAAAATAAACAAGTGGGACAACATCAGATTAAAAAAAAAAAAATGTCTGCACAGCCAAGAAACCACCAACACAATGAAAAGGCAAACTACTGAATGGAAAAAGATATTTGCAAATCATATAACTGATAAAGGTTAATATCTAAAGTAAACAAAGAACTCATATAACTCATAGCAAAAAAAAAAAATCTGATTAAAAAATGGGCAGAGGAATTGATCACATATTTTTCCAGAGAAGACATAGAAATAGATAACAGATACATGAAAAGGTGTCATCATTACTCATCATCACGGAAATACAAATCAAAACCACAATGAGATACCATCTCATACCTGTAAGAATGGCCATTATCAAAAACAAAACAAACACAAGAGATGACAAATGCTGGTGAGGAGGTGGAGAAAAGGGAACCATAGTGCACTGCTGGTGGGAATGCAAATTTTTGCAGCCTCTATGGACAACAGTATGCAGGTTCATCAAAAAATTAAAAATAGAGCTACCATATGATCTAGAAATCCCACTTCTGGGTATATATCCAAAGAAAATAAAAACAGAATACTGAGACATCTGCACACCCATGTTCATTACAGCATTATTCACAATAGCCAGGAGTGTTCACTGACAAAACACTGATAAGAAATAACCATAAGAAATTATGGTTCACACACACACAAGTATTACTCAGCC
Source organism: Cervus elaphus (assembly GCF_910594005.1). NCBI lineage: Eukaryota > Metazoa > Chordata > Mammalia > Artiodactyla > Cervidae > Cervus > Cervus elaphus. The sequence goes on from NC_057844.1 coordinate 12,977,482, forward strand.
ATAAAAAAGATGGAATTTCTCCCATCTGCAACAACATGGATAGACTTTGAGGGTGTCACGCTAAGTGAGGTAAGTCAGAAAGACAAAGCCAAATACTTTATGGTATTTGCTATGGTATCATTTATATCATTTACAAGTGGAACCTCATGTTGATGTTTGGTAGAAACCAATGCAATACTGTAAAGCAATTATCCTTAAATTAAAAATAAATAAATAAAAGTCACACCCATAGAAATGAAAATGGTTGTCAGGGACTGAGAGGTGAGGGAAATAAGAAAGAGGGAGTGAGTGAGTGAAAGTCACTCAGTTGTGTCTGACTCTTTGCGACCGAATAGACTGTAGCCTGCCAGGCTCCTCTGTCCTTGGAATTCTCCAGGCAAGAATATTGGAACGGGTTGCCATTTGCTTACTCCTGGGGATCTTCCTGACCCAGGGATTGAACTTGGGACTCCTGCATTGTAGGTGGATTCTTTACCATCTGAGCCACCAGGGAAGTCAAGGGAAATAAGAAGAGGTTGGTAAAAGGGTACAGACTTTAAGGTGTAAGATGAATTAGAATCTCAGGATATAATATAAAACATGGTGACTGTAGTTGATAATTCTGTATTGTATAAGTGAAATCTGCTTTGACTGTAGAATATTAATGGTATCCAAGAGTGAATTTGTGTGTGAGAGAGAGGAATAAGTGTCTGTTAACATTCAAATGACATAATTGATGGGTTCTTAAAAACTCTATAAAGTAAAATTTCATATGCCAGATGCATTTTCCAGCAAATTCTAAACATGAGTCCAGGGAGGATGGGTTAGAGCTACTGGTGATGTCTGTAGCTAGAGTGGATTTTGTAAAAAGCAAATGATGTTAGACTGGAGATTGGGTGCGGGGTGCATGGTGGATGGGGAGAAAGCTAAAAAGTGTTTAATGGCTAAAATACTAAATAACTCTTTTGATTGGTTTAATGTGTCCTTTTTGGAACCGTCTTCACAAACTAAAACTGATGTCTCTGAATTGCTCCCCCAGGGGAGATACTGCAAACACCTGTCACTATGTGGGACATAGGGAAGAGTTAATAGATTCAGGGAGCATCACTCAGGATAAATGTGGAGTCCCCTTCTTGAAGCAGCAGAGAAGAAGGTTTGCTAAGATTAAGGAAGCAGGCTGCTGAAGGCATCAGGGCAGCCCTGTCCACCTTCCCCACTACATGAGGGTATGCTAGGCACCGCTCCTCAGCAGCACAGAGGCTGCAGCCAGCAGCTGCCTAAATCTGGGGGAGCTCCAAGGAGCCACAGGAAACGAACAGGAAGCATCCCAGGAGCTGGGCTGGCTGAGGCCGGTCTTCAGGTTGTTAATTTCTCAACAGTAGTCAACAGAGTATAAAATCAGGATTTTCCCAGCTTTTATCAGCTCAGATCCCAAGCTGCCTCAACTCAGTACCCAGAGGCACTAGTTGAACTCTGTTAAAATCGCCTTTCTCTTTGCTGTTCTTTTTGACTGTCTCTCTTGTTCTGCCAAATGCTTTTCAGTTGAAACACCTCAGAAAGCTGTTTCTTCTATAACACTGGTTTGCAAACCAGCAATAAAATTCAATATATTCAGAAAGTGGGTTGGATCCTGAATAACTGGAGTTTTTTTAATAAAAGGGGAAAACAGAAAAACAAAGCACTTAGGGATCATAAAAGGCAACTAGATGATAAAGCTGAGAAGTATGTATTTACTTTTTGTTTCCAAAAATAAAAATATGTTTACAAAACATATGCTTTCAAATTGGGGTGCTGGAGAAGACTCTTGAGAGTTCCTTGGACAACAAGGAAATCAAACCAGTCAATCCTAAAGGAAATCAACCCTGAATATTCAATGAAAGGATTGATGATGAAGCTGAAGCTCCAATATTTTGGCCACCTGACGTGAAGAGCTGACTCACTGGAAAAGACCCTGATGCTGGGAAAGATTGAGGGCAGGAGGAGAAGGGAGCGGCAGAGGATGAGATGGTTACATATCATCACTGATTTATTGGACGTGAGTTTGAGCAAACTCCAGGAGATAGTGAACAACAGGGAAGCCCTGTGTGCTGCAGTCCATGGGGTCTCAAACAGTCGGACATGACCTAGCGACTGAACAACAACAAAAGTGCTTATAGAAATTTGTAATTGTCAAAATCAAAGTCCTTCTTTTCTTTCTTGACATGTTTCCCATAAGAATATAAATATTAACTTCATTATTAATTCTACTGAAGTGAAAGTCGTTCAGTCATGTCCGACTTTTTGTGACCCATGGACTTCTCCAGGCCAGAATACTGGAGTGGGTAGCCTTTCCCTTCTCCAGAGGATCTTCCCAACCCAGGGATCAAACCCTGCTCTCCCTCAATTCAGGCAGATTCTTTACCAGCTGAGCCACAAGGGAAGCCCATTAATCCTACTAACTTTTAGCAAATCCTTACTCTTACTAACTAACCTTTAGCAAATCCTTACTCTTAACTCTTATTCCTTACTCAGTGGAATAGCTCTAAACTTAAGGACACAGTGTGATGAAGTTCCAGCACTGTTGGTAAGAACAAACTGTTATGCTTGACCGTCTCTATCAGGGCAATCTTTAATCCTGAGGACCCCTAAAAGATTGCCCTAAGACCCCTAATCAAGATTACTGTAAAGTATATTTAGAACAAATGTCCTAACTGATAGAGACGGTCAAGCATAACAATTTGTTCTTACCAACAGTAATGGGACTTCATCACACTGTGTCCTTAAGTTTGGAGCTATTCCACAGAGAATCCTCAAATTTGAAATTCTTTCCCTCTTCAAGTTTATGGATCCTATGTTTTGGGATCACCAAGGATGGTAAATGAAATACCTTTCAGGATGGAATTCCTTATTTGGTAGGATTCTCTGGTTACTTTTGTTTTCTTCCTTGGGTTAATGGATTTGGTTTTACTGTAATGTTTATTTTTATACACATGCCCAAAGGCCTCTTAGAGTGTTTTTATAAATCTAATAAATACCTCATGATAACTAAATTTGTTAAGACAACACAAAAGATGTTGTTCATTACTTAAAATGTACACTGTTTCAATTAAATAAGGAGTTCAGTACATACTTTCAAAATTATAAAAGATCTGAATATCATGTTTGGATACTTTTTTTAAAAAAAGCGAATGTAAAACTTATGGCCTTTTAAATGGCAAATGTATGCAAATACAGTAAGATGAACCTTTATTAACATATACTGCACAGTTAAACTTTAAGACACACTTTGCATTTTTAGAACGTATTAAGTTTAAAACGTTATCCAGTTAAACAAGCAAATAGCTTGCCTTTTCAATATATAACTTTGCAGTTATATGCTATCACATAAACACTCCAATTAGTTCTAGTTGCAAACTTAACATACATTACTACAAGTGTCACCACACTCAGTTTTTGAAATGATTTCTCCATCAAAGTGAGAGTCTAAGATACGTTTTACAAAGTTTCGATTATAAAAATAATACACTCTTGAGATGAACTTCTATTAGTTGAAACCAACCACTGATTCTTGGTAACTCCTCCGTTCTACTGTTTTTAAAAAGCCGGCAAGTAGAAAACAGACCCGTCCTGAGAAACAAACTGATGTGACGAGGACAGCACCATTCCACAGCAAACCCACCTAACGAAGGAAAGCACTCCAGATAAAACAGATGCTACTCAGGGCCGCAACCCAGCGCCCTCCCGTCTCAGAGTGAGCTTCATGGTCTGTTACTTTTGTTTTTAAAGATGTACAATCTGGTAGTCAAGAAAATGACTTGAAAATTAATAAGCTAGTTCCTGTTGTATAAGCTTTGCTTGAGGTATAAACTCTGGCACTTAACCTTTCTCATCCTTAATTTTCAAAGTCAGGAAATTCCACTTTACTGGCCTATTTTAGAGTAATTATAAATTTTAGTAAATGAAACGCTTCAAAGAGGTTGCAAAAAGAGATTATTACATTGTCACAAAACTTTATTTTTAAAAAACATAGAAAACACATGGAAAATTGTAATTCTAGAATAGAAATGAATTTGTCTCAAAACAGCCTCCTGCCTTAAGGTATAAGAATTAAATAGCTCTCAAAAATCAGAAACTGATCTAAATAATTCTACTGCTATTCTGCATTAGAGAACACTATACAAGGAGAAGCTCTTAAACTGTTTTTGATGGGGAGAACGACAACAATGCTTGAATAATCACCTCTATCCCTTACATACTTAAAAACAAAAATCATTCTACTTAAAAATACTTTAAAATTTCCCAAGTTCCTAAAGGAAATCAACCCTGAATATTCACTGGAATGATTGATACTGAAGCTGAAGCGTCAATACTTTGGCCACCTAATGTGAAGAGCTGAACTGGACAAGACCCTCATGCTGGGAAAGACTGAGGGCAGAAGGAGAAGGGGGTGACAGAGGATAAGATGGTTGGATGCATCACCAACTAAATGAACATGCGTGTGAGCAAACTCCGGGAGATAGTGGAGGACAGGGAAGCCTGGCATGCTGCAGTCTGTGGAGTTGCAGTCAGTCAGATACAACTAAGCAACTGAACAACAACAAGCCTCTAAGATGGTGCATATTCAACTGCGTATCTTTCTCATGCCAAGCACTATGCTGTGGTTTAACCCACTGGGTTCTCAATCCTGTTAGATCCACTCTATTTTATAAACATCCCCATTTTATAAACAACGTTTTGTACTTTTTGCTTTATAGCCTTGAAAAATTCCATAAGTAATATAATATACCTATACACATAATTTCAAATAAAAATTCAGGGTAATGCCTACATTTTAGTACAGGGAAAATAACCTGTTAAAAAGTAATACACACTTCACCAAATACATGGGCACTACCGCACCAAAAAAGTATCATGAAATTGGATGCTTGCAGTACATATTGAATCACTATGAATATGAAAACTATATGGACAAAAAAAAAAGAAAACTACATGGACTGAAAGAGGTGTACTACATTTGTAACTCAAATACCACCAATGGCAATGTTCTCAGTGGTGTGATCTTCCATTACAGTCAGTGTAATGGGCAGAATAGTGCCCCCCAAAGATGTCCATGTCCTAATCCCCAGAACCTGTGGATATGTAACCTTACATGGCAAAATGAACTATGCAGACATGATCCACTTAATGACCTTGAGATGGGGAGATTATTATGGGTTACCCATGTGGGCCCAACTTTATAATCTGACTCCATAAAGTTAGAGGATGTTTCCCAGCTGTGGTCAGAGAGAGAGAGAGAGGGCGGTATGAAAGAAATATCCAGTGCTATCCTGCTGCTTCTAAAATATGAAGGGTTACATGCAAGAACTGGAGAGAGGTCAGCCTAGAAGCTGAAAGAGACATGAGTGAATTCCTCCTTAACCTAGGGATAGGGAAAAATCCTTCTAGCCATGACTCAAAATCTAGATGCAATAAAATATCAATAAATTTAATTACAAAACATTTAAAATATACTAGGCAAAACTAACTTATTCATTAATAAAATCAAAGTATAACTCACAGACTGAGAGAGAAATATATGCAGATAGACCACAAATAAAAAGCAGATATGCCTAATATTAGACACAAAAATTAAGGGGAAAAAGATCAAAAACTTAGTAGAAAAATGTGCAAAAGAAATGAACAGATAATTTGCTAAGGAGAGATATAATAATGGCTCTTAAAAATAGGAAAGATTTTCAATTTTTTTCCTAATATAAAAAAATGCAAATTAAAAGTACTCGTTAGATAGCATTTTTAACTATCAAATTGGCAAACTTCATTGAAGAGCCTGGCAGCCCTCTCTGTTGGCATTGTTGGTAGGAATGCGAAATGGTATATCCTTACAGAGGAAAATTTGGCAATATCTATAAAACCACCAGCTTCCCAGGTGGTGCGAGTGGTAAAGAACCCGCCTGCCAGCACAAGAGACATAAGAGACATGGGTTTGACAGCTGCGTTGGGAAGATCCCCTGAAGGAGCATGTGGCAACCCACTCCAGTATTCTTGCCTGGATAACCCCATGGACAGTGGAGCCTGGCGGGCTACAGTCCACAGGGTCGTAAAGAGTCAGACACGACTGGTGCGATTTAACACACACACACAACAAAACCACACATGTATTTACCTATTGCCCTAACAATTTCACTTCTAGGAATTAATCCTGAAGATACACTTCCAACAATATGAAAATACATATGCACAAGGTTATTCATGGCAGCTTAGTTTGTAATTACAAAATACTGGAAACAGCCCAATTGTCCATATACAGGAGACAGGTTGAGTAAACTCTGGTATAACCCATGATGGAATAAAACACGGCTATTAGAAACTGAGGGCGGGCTCTATGAAAAGACAACTACCCTTAGTTTATAATTTCTATTTGAAAATTCAGAGGATGTAGAATTTGCATGATGACATACATTTTTAAAATACATTTTACAATAAAATAAATTTGAAGAATTCAGTTCAAGTAAATTCTTAGCCTTATGAAGGTTATTCTTGAGGGACAAAGAAAAAATACTCAGGAGACAGAAAGAATGATAGATTGTAAGAAAATAAATCAAGAAAACAAAATGATCTACAGAATCATATAGAAAGTCAGCCTCCAAGGTTCAATATAAACCACTTAAATTAATATAGAGTCTTGGAATTTTCATGAAAAAACTGCAAATTCAAGACAAAGACAAGAAGAAAGGAAATAAATCCAAGACATAGGGCAGTAAAAACAAATGAGAGAGAATAAAAGTTAAGATATGTCTACTCTGTAACGTGGATAAACAGGAAAGAGAGACTATAAATTAGACTGAAGATGAAGAAAAGGATTTTGTTTGAGTTTAGAAGGAAAAGAAAAATTTGGGGGTCAAAAATGATCCTAAAGACTTCAATATGTTTTAGGCAGTGATTTTAGTCAGTTCATTCTAAGTCTCCTAAACTTATTTGACCTTAATTTTTGATCGGAGTTGACTTGGCTTTTAATCCAACTAATACTTAAACAGAAAAAAAGAGATCACAGATCTGGTGCTGTTTATATCGGTGTGAAAAGACGTCTGGAAGCATGCCCTTATCTGGTTGTGAAAGAAAAGAATAATAATCTGTATTTCTTCAATACTATGAAATCACTAGCTTCAACACTAAAAAAAGAATAACCAGTTAAAAGAATCTGACCTAACACTTGAGCCAAATGATTTAAGATTTTTATAACCTATTATAAAACTTACTTTATGTACTGCCACAAATCTGTGCTAAGGCTCTGTTTTTCCTTTTCTTCATATGAAATCCAGTTCTAAAAATAGTCAAGTCTAAAAATAAGGCAAAACCCACAGATTAAGTGTAGCTTTATACATGTACAATTAACAGGGAAATCTCTACATCTTCTAGGAAAATGGATGCTGAGTTACTTATTTCCACTAAATTCTCTATGTTGGGTCAAACTTCTGAAAATTTTGCATTAATATGGGCTATATTATTATAAAACCAAAATCTAATCTTGAATTCTATTAAATTAATTCCTCTGTTCCAAATAAATCAATGAACACTACTAATAAACATGAAACTGCAAGCAGAAAGTCATATTTAATCTCAGGGGCTTGGTTTCTGTCAAGAGACCAACTGAGTAAAAGTTTACAAAACCTGCCAGTGTCAACATAGGGCCTGATATATGCTCTGATTCAGTTCATGGAAAGGAGCCATATGGAGAGACAGACAGACAAACTCACCTACAAAACATGTTGTCAATATTATACTTCTTCATATCTTTCTAAAACAAATTTTTTCTCCCAGTCATTGCTCTAAAGATTAGTGAGCAGAAGAGCAAAATTGGAAAAGGGATTTTCAGAAGATATGATGTTTCTTTATCTCTGCACCAGTTTTCCCAATCCGTGCAGGCCATCTACAATGTAGACAGTGTATATGCTGAGGTTGGGCAAAATATTTTTATGGGACTCTTATGTGCCTTTTGAATATCATCATCCCTGTTTTTCAGATAGAAGATTAATAAGATATGACTAAATGACCTTCTCTCATGGCAGGAACTAGAAAAGACTGACTTCATATCTCAGAGGAGTATTGGGTAATAGAATGGTCTGCCATCAACTTTAATAGTATAATTTTCTTACCTTTGTTTATCAATCAACAAATTCAAGAGGAAAGTTAAAAAAAATTAAAAGAAAACTCTTGTGAACTTACTGGCACTCTTCAAAAATACATAAGAATATCTGTTCTCGGCTCTTAAACTAATTCTTTCTCACGTAAGAATAACATTCTCAACGGCAAGATTCTTTAGGTAGCTTTTCAGTGTAGTTGAGAGATCTAAATTGACAAATAGATATGTATTCCCTTGTTTGGTTCTTCTTGTAATAGACAGTAGGATGAGGTCACTATAATCTTCACAGTTCAAGCATATGCTCATAGGATAATCTGTCACTGCAGTGTACAAATCACCATAAACTGACTATAGAAATCTGATACAGAATCAGAACTGTCTGGAATAAATAGATGAGGCAAAAATTCTTTCCAGCTTTCATCAGAATGGGAGTTTTTATTTTAATGTAAGAAAAACAATAATGTGTACAATTTTAGAAATAATACTACTAATAAGTGGGGGTGGGGTCAAAGAGAAAAGAAATATTATCTTCACAAAAGGTCTTCTCTGTCTGATGTCAAAGCAATGGCAGCTGGGAAGGTAAATTATGCCTGTATTTATCCTAGACTTATAAACAGAATATAAAATATTTATAATAAAATTTAACTTTTTTATAAATATATTGATGATTCAGGGTTTTTTTCTCCCCATTATTTGGTAGAAAAGTATTTTCACTTGAAACTAGAAACTAGGTTGGTGAAAACTGAAAGTGTTATTCACTCAGTCGTGTCCAACCCTTAGCAATCCCATGGACTGTAGCCTGCCAGTTTCCTCTGTCCATGGAATTTTCCAGGCAAGAATACTGGAGTGGGTTGCCATTCCCTTCTCCAGGGTATCTTGCCAACGCAGGGATCATACTCAGGTGCCCCGCACTGCAGGCAGATTATGATAAAACGCCATTCTCAGATCACTTCTAATGAAATTTCATACTGAGCTAACCATCATCAAGAGGAGTGATTTTCTAAGCAGGCAAGGTATTCATTTCATCTTCCATGAATTAAGCAAAAAAAATGTACTCCCCCTCACCATAAGGACAGACATATAAACCAGTGGAGTAGAACAGGGGGCCCAGAAACTTACAGGCACATGTATGGTCACTTGATTTTTTACAAGAATGCCAAGACTATCCTACTACAGGGGAAAAGATAGTCTTTTCAACAAATCATGCTGGGAAAACTGTATATCCAAGTTACTGTTAACTGTACTGTGTGTACACATGCGTGTAAAATGGATCTCTTTTGGAAAACAGACCCTGGTATTTTGGGCACATCAGATATCCTAGAATACACTTTCAAAAATTCCAAATAATTATAATTGCATTCCAGTTTGATAGCTGTTTCTGTTATTTATCAACTTCAAAATTAACAGGTCCAACTTAAAGAAGGATATCCATAAATTCTACTGATGGTCCAAAAGTATACGTTTATAGTCCAAGTACTAAAAATGAACAGCTTACCTGATACAGCATGATAGGTTCTATATTGTATCCCAAGGTATCTGCAAAGCTCTTAGCGATGACTGTTTTTCCACAACCCTACAAATGGACACAATCATTTAAGGGATAAGTCAAAACAACCCAAAGTCAGGAAGCAGAAGTTTGCAGGAAGGCTGCCAGTCTTACTTTTCCTCCGATTAAACATATGTCCTTAACCTTGTGAGACTGCATCATTTCAGCCAGCAGCTGTTTATGGCTCAAGGTTTGTATAAAATGGTCTGATGTACAGGGCTGACTCAATGGCCTAGTCCCAGCTGGTACCTGTAATTAAAAAGAGGCAAATGTAATATGCATATATTTTTCTCAAAATATTGGTAAATGAAAGCATACAACTGCCATTTAAAATTTTGACTAATTTCCTGCTCAATTCAATTATATACTGTTTTAGATATTTCAGCAGAGTAGCAATTTTCTCAAGCACAGATCTGATGATCATTTTTATCAAACTTCCAAGTCAATAATCCCTCTAAAATTAAAGCCCATGCTGTCAGACATTTTCATGAGAATCAAGTAATTTTCATGAGAATCAAGTAATTTTCATGCTATTTATAACTCATAATAACAATGCACTGCTTGAGAATGAAGGTTTTTGCTCAAATTTCAGTTATAAGGACAAAATTTAAAATCAGCCAACTGGGATTTTCCAAAATCACCAAAGATCTCCTGATTTCTAAACTATCCACAAATCTTTTCCCATTTTTATTTTCAGTTTACCACTCAGAAGCAGCTGCTCTTAAAGCCTCCTCCCATCCTTCACACACACTGCCTTTTATTTCCTATCTCCTCCTGATTAAAGTGTTGGTGCACTGCAGGCACTCAGCAGATTCCAAAACAGAGCCCAGCTCATGGTAGACACATTCAATATTTTGTTTGATGACTGAATAAATACAATTACATGAATAAGTATTGGGTTGGCCAAAAAGCTTGCCCAGGTTTTTCTGCACCATCTTATGGAAAAACCTGGACAAACTTTTTGGCCAACCCAATATTATTAATATTACATTAAAACAAACAAAAAAGTCTATCATGAAAATTTGCTCTGTCCTAACATAAGAAGGCAAGCATTTACGCTTTCCTACATTCACTTACAATTTAATTAAGTCAGTATTTTTTAAGCTGTGTATTCTAGTGTCAGTTTCCTATCAACTCTTGGGATTCTCAGGACCCTCAAAGAAAGGGCTAGGAAAAAGCAGGCAGAGAAAGCAGATGGAGCTGTGTGACCAAATACCATTCCCTCCTCTAAAAATTGTTCACCTACAATAGCTCTTCTTTCAGCCGCTTCCTGTAGCCGACAGATATTTTATTTTTGGGTAATCCTTAGTTCTGGGCCTCCCTGGTACCTAAGACAGTAAAGAATCCATTTGCAATGCAGGAGACCCGGGTTCAATCCCTGGGTCAGGAAGATCCCCTGGAGAAGGGCATGGCAACCCACTCCAGTATTCTTGCCTGGAGAATTCCAGGGACAGAGGAGTCGTGTGGGCTGCAGTCCTTGGGGTCTCAATCCTTAGCTGCTAAATCTTTAGTTGCTAAAATATGTTTGGAAACATATTTTCAAACTATTTCTTATCAAGGACTTAGAACACAAAATGCTTTCATTAATAAACACTGTATTTGATTTCCCAGAGGCTGACTGGTTTTTGATGAAAAGCTATCCCTATTTTTCTCCTGAACTTTTCCAGTTTACAAGTATACATGACTGGATATATAAATACACAGATACAGACATATATGTGTGACACTATGGAACCAAAGACTTATGAACAGATTATAAACTCAATTTAGGTTAAAAAAAAATGTCTAGTACTAACCAGAACCTGTATGGTTAATACAGGCAACCTTAGAGAGTACAAACCTTGATTCATTCATTACCTTGATGGTCACCTCTTTTTCTGCAATCCGGATGGTCACAGAAGCTTGGAAGACATTGTTTTCGGTCGTCCTTTCCACTCTCACTATCTCCTCAGGAAGCACAGACCTTCTTGAATCCTCGAGTTCAAAGCGCTATAAAATGACCAGAAAAACATATAATTTACTTTTTATTTTAGTATTAACGTTGGATATCTGGACATGTCCATCTTAATTAGAACTAAAACTCATTCAGTGTTATAAAAATAAAGGCAAAAAAATTAATGAGAATATTTTCCCCCTATTTTTGCAGATACCATTCATTCTACTTAGGCCAATTACTAAAGGTGACCTGAAAATAGTCCCTAAAATTTACTAAATACCAAGGAATGGAGTTGCTGAATCCTTGATCTGACAGAAGTTTGCAGTCTACAATTCCTGATAATCAAAGGCTCCAGCTTCCTAGAAAAGGATGATGTGACTCTTGAAAACATGCTTACAATAAATTAAAACAAGACCCATATCAGTTGATTTCTTAAATCAACAGAAGTTAGTTAATAGCTGTCTGAAATTGATAAAAATAGAACTTCCTGGACACCATTCTGCTGATTGCCTATATGGTTAGTTTAACTGATTATGATAAAGTATAACAATCAATCTTCTACAGTATCTGACACAGTGCCTTCCACAGTATAGGTTCTCAATATTTGCCAGACTGGACTTAAAATGCCCGGACCACTGATTCTTTCTCCATGTAGGCCAAAGATCAAGGTTCTAACACTAGGTTAAACTCTTTCTAATCCCAGCTGATTATATAAAAAACACATACAGAACACAAGTAAGTATATGAAAAATGAGGATACTAACTAAGAATTAAGTAAATCCTACGACCATCTAACAGCAGCATGTTCAATATGAAAGGCTTAATTCATTTTTAGCATTAAACAGGCAGAAATTATTCCCCACAAATCCTACAATACTTACAGAACATTATCACTACAGCAAAAGAGTTGAAACCCAATGAAAGAACAGATCATTGTCTATTCAACAGAATGATTCAATACTAGAAAACAGAGTCTGGGGAAGAAAATTATCATCAGTTTCAACATTTTAAACACAACAGCCCAGTTCACGTCCTCATTTCAATGTCTTAAGTACCCAAGATAGTCATTCCTTTCTCCATCCTAAGAAAAGCTGTTTATTTGTGCTACCATAGAAAACATAAGTTCTCTGCTTTACACAATTTATATATGCAAATTCCCATGGTGTCACACAATTTGATAGGAAGTGCTTCCATGTTATAGACAATTAACAATCATTGACTCCTTAATTTCATTAAAAAAAGAAAAAGAAAAAGTTACATTGTATTTTAAGGGAAGTTTAATAGAAAAGGAGTAAAGCCTTAGCCAAGTAATTACGTTCATTAGAATTTGGAACTCAGACCCATAAAATTCTAAAACAATACATTTATGAATTTAAAGGTATGCTTTTATTCCAGCCATAGTAATAACAGTTTTAACTTGACATACGGTTGATGTCAGAGCATTTATATTCCAGAAAGGAACACTAATGCCTTGAACACTTGCTATACTTGTTACATCCTCATAAATAATGCAAACCAAAATATTTCAGTAGAATAAAAATAGTAGGCTAGGATACACTAAAATAGTTCAAGAACTGAAGTTGCAAGGTGAGTTACCATTTGCTGGCACAGGAAATTTAAAGATTGTTGATCAAAAAGTATGAAATAGAGGAATAAAATAGATACGTAATTCTTCACAAAATTAAGGCAAGAAAAGACAATCACTTTTCCTCCTCTTACATAAGTAACAAAACTCCTCTTTTTCCTTTTTTTATTTTAAATTCTACAATCAGATTTGAAATCACTTGTTTACAATATGGACTCTCAGTCAGTATTCTATGTTCCCCTTAATTACAAAGGTCCAAATAAAGGCCAAACAAAATGAAGCAACACTGACTATCTCCTTTAGAAAACTCAACTCTTTAAAGGCATTGTATAACTTTATAGAATTTGTATGACTAATTCTGAAATTACAGACCAGAAACACATCAAACTGATACCTTTGTAAAAATGTAGACCTTTGTTCACAACAGACTGATCGAGACACTTATCAATGCCCTCTCTTGCCGGTGTCACAAAAGCTTACATCGCTCCATTTTATCAGCACCCTGATATTTTCTTCTATTCCATGTACCCCTGTTCCCACGGCACTGATCTCTGTGCTATGTGCGGCTGGGAGCTCACCTGGAAACACAGCCTCTTTTTCTCAGACATTAGGTATGCTATTTCAGTGACTGATGCCAAGGTAGCACAGATGCTAATTAAACCAAAGGGGAGTTCTAGGACTTCTCTGGTGGCCCAGTGGGTAAGAATTTGCCTGCCATTCCAGAGGTCATGGGTTCGGTCCCTGGTCTGGGAAGACTGCACGTGCTGCGGAGCAACTCAGCCTGTGCACCACGACTACTGAAGCTCTAGTGCTCCTAGGCTCTCAAGGGGCGACTCCTGAAGCCCACGCGCCCGAGAGCCTGTGCTGGGCAACGAGAGAAGCCACCATGCTCTGCAACTAGAGAGTAGCCCCCGCTCGCCACAACTAGAGGGGCCTGAGCAAAAGCAAGAGGACCCAGTGCAGCCAACAAGAAAAAACTCTAAATCTTAGAGTGAACTATACAGTCCAACTAGAAGTCTCCTGACTCCTTGAGCCTATGAATTAGTTTCCCCATTTCCAAATGGTTCTCCATTATCTCTTTAACATCCTTCTATTTCCCCCCTCTCTCCCACCCCTGCTCCCTCACCCCTTCTCACACAGAAAACCCCTTTCTTTCCTTTCATCAGTGGCTGCTATTTCACCACCCTCAGGCCTGCTTCTTTCTCTTCTGTCTCCTCCACTTTCCTTTGTCTCTTTATTGACCATTATTTTCCCCTTGCTTCTTTTTGTTTTTCTTTTAGATTCTGCTGCTAATACTACACATTTTAGCATTTATGAGGAAACAGCTTTTTGTTATTTTTATTTTGTTATTATTGACATCACCAATCAATGAAAATACTACTTCTTGGACTAGCTGATATATGAAATAAAATCGCACTTAAGTAATCAGAATCTACTGTTCTACTCTTCTGAGCCCTTCTCACTAACACCAGCTGCAGAGAGTGCTTCCATACTCCCAAAGACCGTGTGTATGTTCCGGGATGAGGCATAATAAACACTGTTCAAGTATCTCTTTTTTTTTTGGCCACACAGTGCAGCATGTGGGTATCTTACTTCCCTGCATTAGGGGTGTGAAGCCCTAACCCCTGGACCATTAGGGAAGTCCCCATATACCATTCCATATATCCAATCCTGGGACGTGTACATATGACCACAACTGCCAAGTGTTCACATTCTATGCGCTTCTTAGAAATCTATACACCTTGAGTCAAACTATGTCAGAATAACAAAAACATCCTTCATAAAAGGGAATTATTTGAGGTGAGTCAATGACTCTACCAAAGATTAACTTGAAGTGGCCAAAACCTGAGATAATGCTAGCATGAAAATAAATAATGATAGTAAATTATAACCCACTGAATAAAATAGGGATCCATAAGTCCATATTGATATAAATGAATAAATAAGTATGTCGGGGAGAAGAAAAGCTCTTCCTTAGTGTAGAGTGCCTGCTAATAAATGCAGAAGGAATATTTACTCCCCATTACTGTCATGCCAGTACCTGCATGTCTGGAAAAGAGAAAAAGAAAAGACAGGAAAGAAAGAAAAAAGGAGAGAGAAAAGTAGGAAAAAAGGGTAAGACAGAGATGAGAAGAAGGGAAAAGAAGGCACAAGAAGAGAACATGGGAAAGGTAAGGAAAGAAAGTGAAGCAGATACTTACTTTTAAAACTCCTTCCACAGCCATCTTCCCTTCATGTCCCAGTAAAACAGTATACGGGTAAAGCCGCTGGAGTGCATGTTGGATTGACATCATAGGAAAGGAATCCTATTTGGGAGGGAAAATACATGGGAATGAAGAACATCTACAATCATCACAAAAAATTTATTTGAAATGTACGTGTGACATTGAAATTGCATCATAAACGATAACCAGTAAGTGTCTCATACTCTCCAGAAGTCTACAAAAGTAAATATTCAGTTTCCTCTTCTCTTCCTGATCTGCACCCTTTCCCTTGGTAAACTCGCCCACTCTCATCTTTCAGCTGCTGTATGTGTGTCTCCATCTCTACTCTTGACAAATCTCTTGAGCTCTAGGTCTAAACTCTCAATTGTCTGTGAGATGTGACTATATGGGTGTCCCACAGACTCCCATTCAGCATGTCCGAAAATTACATGTTTGACACATTTCTCTACCCCACTCATCCCAAAGTACCTTCTCCTTTTCCCTTACTCCTAACCTGGGTGGACCTCATCCACATACTCCTGGCTTCACTGTTACAACTACAAAGTTACAAAATGTTCCTGCTCTGTCCCTTCACTTGTGTCTGACTCTTTGGGACCCCATGGACTGTACCCACCATGTTCCTCTGTCCATGCAATTCTCCAGGCAAGAATACTGGAGTGGGTTGCCATTCCCTTCTCCAGGGGATCTTCCCAACCCAGGGATTGAACCTACATCTTCTTTGTCTCCTCATCAGCAGACAGGTTCTTTACCACTAGTGCCACCTGGGAAGCCCATATAAGTCACTGTTTTAACTACAGAGTCAGAAAGTGTTTTTTATCCTCGAATTTTTCGCCCCAAACTGCTTTCCCAAATGGGTTTACTTACTTTAAAAAGTCTGTTTAATTAGGACAATGAGGGAAATTTCAATATAAACTGCCTATTAGGTGACATTATGGAATTATTGTTGATATGCAGAGGGGTGTGATAATAAGTGTCCTGGTTATTAATAGAAGAATGTTCTAATTCTCAGAGCTGCATACTGAAGTAGTTAAGAATACTGACTGCAATTTATTTTCAGAATTGTTTAGGTAAAAAGAGAAAGTGCAAACAAAAGTGGTAATAATGTTAAAAATTGGTGATTCTACTTAATGGGATTATAGTTTTATGTTTGGCTATTTTTGAACTTTTTTTGGGGGGATTTGAGAATTGTCAAAGCAAAAAGTTCCAAGGGGAAAAACAATAAGAATGAAAAGTAGAAGACATGATAGATACGGAGGGAAAATGCTGCTCCAAATGTTGGTATGCATGCGTGTGCAAAGTCACTTCAGTCATGTCTGACTCACTGTGACCCTATAAACTGTAGCCGGCCAAGCTCCTCTGTCCACGGAGTGCTCCAGGCAAGAATAATGGAGTGGGCTGCCATGCCCTCCTCCAGGGGAGCTTCCCTACCCAGAGATCAAACCAGCATCTCTTGCTTCTCCTGCATTGGCAGGCAGGTTGACCTAACTCACTGGCTCTCAGGAAAAGAGAAAAATAAGAAGCAACGTGAGATTAAAAATAAGTGTCTTGTCTCAGTGTTCCTGTGAGTCCCACGCACTCCCACCCCACCTTGCTGCCAACAGAGGTGCCTTCCTCCTACAGATACCTGACTGTCGCACAACCCATCTACTCAATAATGTCTAATAGGCCACTTCTTCCACATCATAAAATCCAGACAACTGCACTCACCATGCAAAACACTTGTTGTGACAAGGTCCTCACGTTTCTCTTCACCACACACGGTTGCTCTAGTGACACAATTTATTACCATTCTCCAAACACACCAAGCCCTCTGGCGAATCAGCACCTCCGCCCGGGCTGTGCCCTCTGCCTTCCCATTGCTCCAGATGCCACCGTCATGATCTTCACGAAAGCACGGGGGAGGACGCCTACGCTCCATCAAACCCCCCAGCGGTTCCTCCTTCCTGTGCCTCCCTGCTTGCCCGTCCAGCAACCAGCGGCTGCAGGTCTCTGGAAGAAGACTGCCCTTGAGTTCCGGGTGGGAGACCAGCGAGTGCCTGGGGACACGCGACCCCGGGGACAACACGAACCAGTGACTGACGGCGCTGGAGTGGGAAAGCCCTCGCTCGCCTACCTCAGGGCGAAGCCAGTCTGAGGCCCAAGGTAGTGTGCAGCTGACCTCTGCGTGATCAGGTGGAAGCCTCCTTCCCTGTGTCCAACTTACACCTGAGCTGGGAGCCTGCCTCCCCCCACCCGCCCCCACCCCAAGGCTGTGCGCTCTTTAGGGGCTCAGAACACATCGCGGCTCTCTGTACAGTCTGCTGGGCTGCACAGCACGTTACACTCAGGCCTTGGAGTATTTATAGATGAACATGACAAGGCAAACACAGATGATTAATCTCCAAGGATTAACTTTTACATTTTCCTTGCCACATTTGGATATACCAGTCATTAAATTACTTGATACATACCAGGATTTGAACTGCAGCTGGTAGACTATCTAAAGGAAAATCTGGAAGTCCAAGGGTAGAAGATTCTTGGGAACAGAGAGTGGTGGCAAAGGATAAGAGCTGAGAAACTCTAGGGGAAAAAAAGAAGTGGCATTAAATTTTATTCTAACAGTTTCAGTATATAAAATCTGTTAAATACAAAATAGCTGGGCCAATGTAATTAATCTAAAAAGTTGACATCTACTATTAAATTCTTAAAGAACAAGAGCTCCACATTATATTTCATTTAAAACTCAGAAGCTTATTGGGTACAGGTAAGTGTACCTAATCTCTTAAATCCATCACAATATGTGAGGTTTTATACAACCTGACCCAAAACTACCCTGTCAGTCTCACCTCCTATCTTTCTCAGTCCAAATCCAAACTTAAGCCACTGGGAGCTCTTCATATTTTTAAGAATAAAACATACATACTCAAAATCCATGCCTTTAAAAAATTTCTTAGAATTCTTTAATTCCATTCTCTATCAGTCAAAAGCCTACTCCTTCTTTAAGATCGATGTCAAATGCCAATGCCTTTGCAAAGACCCTGTACAGTTCCAACCACAACATTCCCCAACACTTTGAAATTGTGGACCTAACCACACTATGTTAAAAAAAAACTATCTATACACATATCTTTAAACTCTACTGGATCTTGAAATTCTTGTCATCAAAATTCATGTCTTATTATTAACTTTATCATTAACACATGTACCATAGCTACTGAAAAGCTCTTCAAATGGTTGCTGAATGAATGAATGAATCAGTTGATCAATGAATGGGCAAAACAAGTTCAATGTTAAGAATCGAGATTTTATATATATATATATAAGCTATTTATACACACAAATATACATATATACATATGTAAATATGTATATATTTATATTTATACATAAACATTATTTTTATGTTTAATATAACATGTTTCATATAGCATATGTTAATATAAATTATTATGTTAATATGTTATAAATATTGATTTATGTATAAATAGTTAGCACATATATATATATACATATAGATCTATATGTATATCTGAAATACTTACTTTTCAGTAGGAACATTGGCTCCAACTGAATATAACAGTTTAAGTTGGTCCTAAAATAGCACAGGAACATATCAAATTGATTAATAAGGACTGTAACATATTAAATGCAAATACTTTAGAGACATAATTCAACCTTTTAATTAAGCAAACACTAAGCAATTAATAGCAAAAAATCATTTTCTGATACATGTTATTTTCTAAAAGAAAAGTAACTCTTTCTTCCTAGTTTTCAGAGATTTTCTTTACCTTTGTATCCATTTTACTTTCCAGTAACTAGGAAGGGGACAACTACAAACACAGTAACATTTTTATAGTAACTGAATTTATTATAAACAGGAGAGATGTTTTAAAAACAAGCCACCCTTAAGGAGAGAGGGGCGAGACAGGGGAGGGAATGAAGAGGTACAAACTACTGTGTATAAAACAAATAAGCTACAAGCACAAGGAATGTGGGTTCTTTACTGTCTGAGCCCCCAGGGAAGCCCAAGAATACTGGAGTGGGTAACCTATCCCTTCTCCAGGGGATCTTCCTGACCCAGGAATCGAACTGGGTCTCCTGCATTGCAGGCGGATTCTGTATCAGCTGAGCTATCCCCACAAAGAACACAGCCAATATTTTACAATAACTTTAACGAAGTATAATCTATGAAAATACTGAATCACTGAGATGAACACCTGAAACTAATGTAATATTGCAAATAAATTATACTTCAATTAAAATTAAACAAAAATTCAAAAATAAATTATCCCTGTTCCTACTTACCTTGAAGGGCAGATAATAAATATCTCTGGCTTGAAATCGAGACCGGAGTGGGGGATCTAATGGATTCCCAGAGTACCTGGGCACTGGCAAGCCCAAGGCAATGACTCGGAAGTTTTCACTAACTCGGACAATCTTCCAAGCATCCAATTCTGTTTTGGTATGATTCTAAAAGAGGACGAAAGCACAAGTTATTACTGCATGGCAATACAGACCACACCTGCAGGAGCCAAGCTAAGGGATTTAGGCCCTGACTGCTGAGTAAACTGTACTGGAGAACCCTCTGGAAGCCAAACTGTCAAGGATGGGAGAAAAGTGGAATCAGGAAGAGGGTACCAGGGAAGGCTTGCAAAATGAAGACTGGTATTTGAAAGGAGAAGCGGCGAATGCATTGAGGCACAAAGGCAATGTGGATGAGATCTCTAAGCTCTACTTGGTCAACAGAGAGGAATAGTCAGGAGAGCAAGAAAAATAAACTGGTTCCAGCTAGAAGTCAACACATAGTAGTTCTACAAGGGCAGACCACCAGCAGGGCAAAGACTGTCCAGGGACTTTCAATAGATAAATGTGTTTACAGACGTATTTCTACCAAGCTATAGAAATAGTAATAAGTAACATTTCTTAAAAATGGTAAGCACTTTCCATGAATTTTTCTCATTTAATTTCACCAGAATCCAAATAGACACAATTCCTGAGGTTCAAAGGAGTTACATAACTTGCCCACATTCCTGCAACTAGGATATGGTGGGGCTGAGACGGGAAACAAAAGGAAACATGTGACCTTGGGGTCACAAATGCTGACTCCAGTGCACATTCTAGCTAAGTGACCAAAAGCCTGCTATTATACCCTTTAAGTCTCAATTTTCTCGTCTGTAAAGAGGAAATAATATCACCGATATTATTACAGCTGTTATGAAAGTTAAATGTGATCATGCTTATAAAAGTAACTGACCCATAGCAGTCACCTGTTGAATGTCACATCTTCCTTCTCTGCCTGACCCTCCCAATGGCTCTTCACTGTTCTCCAGCCTTTGAAGAGCCACCCCCAACCCCACCACCCCGGTCCTTTGCTGTTGCCCTCTTTATACCTTCTTGTATCACAACATTTAAAGACTTCACTACACTTAATTGTTACCAGAGTCATTGAGCACCTACCACGTGCCAGGCATTGTTCTGAAGTCTGAGATAATAACAGTAACAAAATTCCTGACCTAGTGAAAGTTATAATCTAGTAGAGGGAAGCAGAGGGTAAAGAATCTGCCTACAGTGCAGAAGACCCAGGTTGGACCCCTGGGTCAGGAAGATCCTCAGGAGAAGGGCATGGCAACCCACTCCAGTATTCTTGACTGGAGAATCCCACTGACAGAAGAGCCTAGCAGGCTACAACTGCACCAAGTTGGACACGACTAAAGCGACTTAACACACACACACACACACACACACACGGAGGGAGGCAAACAGTGAACTAAAACCATAAGTAAGTAAATCAAGTAGGATATTAGACGACTCTGTGGAAAAAAGCAGAGTAAGGGAGTATGGGGCAAAAGGCATGTCGCAACTAATAAACGGGTGAGGGCAGTCTTCCCTGATAATACAGGCAGAACTTGGAGACGTTGCAGGTGCAGTTCCAGACCACCACAATAAAGTACATATTGCAATGAAGTGAGACACACACATTCCTTGGTTCTCCAGTTCATACAAAAGTCATGTTTACACTACACTGTAGTCTATTAAGCACGCAATAGCATTACATCTAAAAAATGCACACACCTTAATTTAAAAATACTTCATTGCTAACAAATGCTAACCATCTTCTGAGACTTCAGTGAACAGTAGCCTTTTTGCTGGCAGAAGGTCTTGTCTAAATGTTGATGGCTGCTGACTGATTAGGAGAGTGGTTGCTGAAGGCTGGGGTGGCCGTGGCAATTCCCTAAAACCCTTTGCCAACAAAGATCTGTATAGTCAAAGCTATGGTTTTTCCAGCAGACACATATGAATGTGAGAGTTGGACCATAAAGAAGGCTGAGAACCAAAGAACTGATGCTTTTGAACTGTGGTGTTGGGAGAAGACTCTTGAGAGTCCCTTGGACTGCAAGGAGATCCAACCAGTCCATCCTAAAGGAAATCAACCCTGACTATTCAATGGAAGGACTGATGCTGAAGCTGAAGCTCCAATACTTTAGCCACCTGATGTGAACAGCCGACTCATTAGAAAAGACCCTGATGCTGGGAAAGATTGAAGGCAGGAGGAGAAGGGGATGACAGAGGATGAGATGGTTGGATGGCATCACCGACTCAATGGACATGAGTTTAAGCAAGCTCCAGGAGATGGCCAAGGACAGGGAAGCCTGGAGAGCTGCAGTCCATGGGGTTGCAGAGTCGGACACAACTAAGCAACTGAGCAACAACAACAAAAGGCCACAATGAAGTCTGCTGCATCAACTGACCCTTTCATGAACAATTTCTCCATAGCATGAGATGCTGTTTGATAGCATTTTACCCCCGGTAGAACTTTCCAATTTGGAGTCAATCCTCTCTAACTCTGCTTCAGCTTTATCAACTAGGTTTATGTTCGAAATTCTAAATCCTATGTTATCATTTCAACAACTTTCACGGCATCTTCACCAGGAGTAGATTCCATCTCAAGAAACCATTTTCTTTGCTCATCCATAAGCAGCAACTCCTCTATCTGTTAAAAGTTTTATCATAAAACTGCAACAATTCAGTCACATCTTTAGGGTCCACTTCTAATTCTGGTTTTCTTGTTCTTTCTATCATGTCTGCAGTTACTTCTTTCCCTGAAGTCCTGACCCTCTCAAAGTCATCCATGAGAGTTGGAATCAAGTTTGTTTGTTTTTATCAAACTACTGGGAGTTTTTCCGTTTTCTTCTTTTGAAAAATATTTATGTATTCATTCATTCATTCATTCATTTGGCTGCACTGGGTCTTAGCTGCAGCACGTGGGATCTTTCACTTGCGACAGGTAGGATCCTGTTATGGCACATGGGATCCAGTTCCCCGACCAGGGATCAAACCCACACCCCTTGCCCTGGGAGTGCAGAGTCCCAGCCACTAGACTGTCAGGGAAGGCCCCTTCCAATCTCCTATTAATCTTGGTATTTTGACCTCTTCCTATGAACCATCAGTCAGTTCAGTCACTCAGCTGTGTTCACTATGTCAGTTTCACTATAAACCATAAGTGTCTCCTTAATGTGGCATCTGTAATAGCAAATCCTTTCCAGAAGGTTTTCAATTTACTTTGCCCAGATCTGTCAGAGGAGTTACTGTGGCAGCTAGAGCCTTACAAAATGCATTTCTTAAAAAATAAGACGTGAAAGTTGAAA
Organism: Cervus elaphus; assembly: GCF_910594005.1. NCBI lineage: Eukaryota > Metazoa > Chordata > Mammalia > Artiodactyla > Cervidae > Cervus > Cervus elaphus. The sequence continues at coordinate 13,000,497 of NC_057844.1, forward strand.
TTACTCCTTGACCCATGGGCTACAGACTGAATGCTGTGAACATGAATTTCATTGTACTTCTCCATCGGAGCTCTTGGACAACCAGGTGCATTGTCTATGAAGAGTAATATTCTGAAAGCTATTTTTTTTCTGAGAAGTACTCAACAGTGAGCTTAACAATAAACCATGCTGTAAACAGATTTGCTGTCATCCAGGCTTTGTTGTTCCATTTGTAGAGCCCAGGTAGATTAGATGCAGCATAATTCTCAGAGGCCCTACAATTTTCAAAATGGCAAAGGACACTAGCTTCCACTTACAGTCACTAGCTGCATTAGCCCCTAACAAGAGAGTCAGCATGTCCTTTGAAACTCTAAAGGCAGACATCGACTTCTCCTCTCTAGCTATAAAAGTTCTAGATGGCATCTTCTTCCAGTAGAAGGCTGTTTCATCTGCATAGAAATTCTGATGTTCAGTGTAGCCACCTTCATTACTGATCTGAGCTCAATCTTACGAATAACTTACCACAGTTTCTATATCAGCACTCGGGCTTCACCTTGCACTTTTAAGTTATGGACACGGCTTCTTTCCTTAAACCTCAGGAACAAACCTCTGTTAACTTCAAACTTTTCTTCTGTAGCTTCCTCACGTCCCTCAGACTTCAGAGAATTGAAGAGAGTTAGGGCTTTGCTCTGATTTAGGCATCAACTTAAGGGAATCTTGTGGCTGGTTTCATCTTCTATCCAGACTACTAAAACTTTCTTCAGCAAAATAGGGGTGTTTCTCTTTCTTACCATTTGTGTGTTCACTGCAGTAGCATTTTTACTTTCCTGCAAGAACTCTTCCTTTGCATGAAAAACTTGGCTAATGGTTTAGCATAAGAAGCCTAGTTTTTGGTGTATCTCAGGTTCAACATTTCTTCCTCGGTAAGCGTAATCATTTCTAGCTTGTGACTTAACGTGAGACAAGTGACTTCTCCTTTCACTTGAACACTTAGAGGCCACTTGAACACTGTAGGATTAACTGGCCTAATTTCAACACTGTTGTTATGTCTTAGGGAACAGGGAGGACTGCGAAGAGGGACAGAGATTGGGGGATGAGCAGCTGATGTGTGGAGCAGTCAGAACACACACATTTACTGATGAAGTTCACCATCTTATATGGGTTTGGTTTGAGGAACCCCAAAATAGCTGCACATCAAATATCAGTGATCACAAATTACCATAGCAACTGCCAATGAGAAAGCTTGAAATGTTGTTAGAATTACCAAATGCCACGAAGTGGTGACCTCTGTTAGAGAAATGGTGCCCATTGGTTTGTGTGACGCAGAGTTGCCCCAACCTTCAATTTGTAAGTAACGCCGTATCTGTGAAGCAACACTAGAGCAAAGCGCAATGTAAAAAGGCATGCCTGTGCTACATTTGAGCAAAGACTTGAAAGAGGTAGAGGAATGAGTCTGGCAGATGTCTGGGAGAAAACCACTCCGAAGAGCAAGGTGCTGTGCAAAGCACTGATAAGACAGGAGAAGGCATTTTGAGGAGTTAATGGTAAAGAGCATGCTGGCAGGTGGAGTGGAATGAAAGGGGAGAAGGAAAGAAGGAGATAAGGCCAAAGCGGCAGTGATGGCCCAGATCACCAGATAGCCTGTATTCCACTGTAAGGACTTCAGATTTTATTCTGAGTAGAACAGAAAGGCGTTGGAGGTTTACAGCAGAGGAATGACCTGTTCTGCCTTGTGTTAAGCTGACCACTGACTGCCCTGGGGGAGCCAGGAGGGAAGCAGGGGGTTCAGAGACAAAGCTGTTACAACAGCTCAGGCATGAGATGCCAGTAGCTTGGACCTTCAGGGTATCTTTAAATATTTCGTTCGTTTCTGTCCATATCTACTGGACTTCGAGCTTCTTGAACCAACTAGTGGATTGTATTCAACTCTGTCTTCCCGGTGCCTGGCACAGTCTAGAAGCTATTAGGCTTGTTGAGGGAAGGAAGAGAAGGAAAGAGGGAGATAGAAAAGGAGGGGAAAGGAAAGAATTAAAAGGAGAAAAAAAAATAGAAAAGCAGTGATTAGAGAGACAAACAAAGTAAAACTCTGGGAAGTCCTCTCACATGGTCTACAAACAGAAGGGCCATACAAAACTGCAAACACACAACTGGCTTCAGCCAACTGCCCGAGACAGCCGCCCCCCGAACAACTGTCCCTGTTCTCATACGATCATGCCTTATACCAGAGATGGCACGGCCCGCGGCTCACGGCTCAGACGCAGCGGTGACGTTTCTTTTCTTACCTGGAGAAGTTTGTCGTAACGCTCGGCAGACATCAGGAAGCGTCCATCCTCAAGTTGCATCTCCCTGTTCTCCAGCAAGTTGTTCAAAACCGGCAGAACATTCCTCTCCGCCTTTTCCAAGCCTTCCAGGATGAGTGTCCTACCTTCTGTAGCTGCACGAACTGCACACTATTTCCAAGAGACAAAAGCAACAGGAGACCATCAAACATAGTGGAGCGTGGCCTGATTTTACTTGTTGAGTAATGCAGATGAAACTAGGCCTCCTTATTATAGGGACCAGGAATCCGAAAAGCTGGGCTCCAGATCTTGGTTTTGCTTATTCCACCAATAGGATCTGGACCAAGTGATTTTTCTCTCTTGAGGCCTGTTTCTCCATTTGTAAAATGAAGAGTTTAGAAGCAGTGGTCTCTAAGGCTCCTTTCAGCTGTAACATTTTAGATATATCCCCAATGAAACAGAAAACTAACAGCTATTTTTGGGTCAGTAATGCAATCAAGGAAGCAGATTCCTTAACTAGAAAAAAATGAAGATTATAATCTGCTCTATCAAGATTCTTATGGAGATCAAATAAACTAGGTGAGAACTCACAGAGACTGGAAGGTTTTAAATGAGTCACCATCACAATGGATTCAGATTTAGTGTCATGTTCCACACCGACAACATCACAGATTTACCAAAACAGAAAAAGAGTCAGGTTTTCCACTGGGCTATAGCAGACTGACCATAATCATACTCCTAGTTTTCCAAGTTTAAGAAAATTAGAAATGAGAAAAAGAGGAAATAAAGTTGACTGCAAATGGAAAGAAAGAGGAAAAATATAATTTTTTTAAAAAGTAAAGTACTAAAGATGTGGGGGGAAAAAAATCCTTCTTTAACTGATAGATGCTGAACAAGATAGAAAAATCTATTTTTTGGTCAAAATCCTTGAAAATCTGGTTTAAAAAAAATGCAAACCTCAATGACATTTCTGCTGTGTACTGAACAATATGATTAGGATTAATGCCGTGAAATTTATGTTATCACTCTCTCCTTAAAAATCTCTGCTTTTTACCTTTATGGCACTATATTTTCTTTAAAAAAAAAAAAAAACACAGAAAAACAAACTTTCTCTTTTCTGCTTGCCCATCCCATGTAAGTTGCCAGAATCAGGTCTTTAACCCAAGCTCTTCTGACTCTAGAGCATCACCCTTAACCACACACTTGCAACCACCAGTGGCATGCTAACCATTCTCAACCTCCGGCTCCCCCAAGCCCTATGACATGGATGTCTCCAGCCAGGCTCTAGAAGCACAGGCTCTACTGTACAATACTGAACACGTCAGCTTTTCCTCCAAATATTCTCTTTCTCTTATCTTCCTACTTATGGTGCGAGCACTATTTTCCCATGACAGGTCCTGGATTCCTACCTCACCTCCTACATCCAATTTATGATGATGTACTTCTTTAGTATTTCTGGAATTCATCCCTTCTACCACTCCTCTAGTTCAGGACCTTCTTACCTCTCAGATCTTCTCCTTACTAAGTCCAAGCTCCTTAATGTAGTGTTTATGTCTATCACAATATGGCATTATCGTTCCAATACTTCCTGATACCAGTTGCCTGATACGTGATATTTTTGCAACACTGAACTAGTTGTGATTTCCCCTATGCTTAAACATACCACACTGCTTAACTAGAAAAATGTGTTCTATACTGATCCCCTTTGCTTAAAATTTAATTTTCCCTATAGTAATTAGCTGTCAACCAATCTGAAAAATCAGCCTCCAAACAATCCTTCAGATGAAGGGAAGAAAACTACTATCTCTACTTTTTTTAAGAGACTAAATATCCAAAAAATTTCTCAAATAGCAAAGCACTGACTTCCCAACTTGGGGAGGGGGGGAACACAAAAAACAGGCACTGCTTAATCAAGTCTCCTTTTAATAAGCTGCTGAATTTTGCATTGTATTACAGAATTCATTTCAAATGTCTATGTACTATCATAAAAAATAAATTTCTATGAAAAACAATTAAGATTCATCCTATTTTAAAAGTAAGATCAAATTATGAATAAACCTGACCATCTTGTGGTAGCAGCTTTATTTTTTAAAATGCATGGACAGAAGTGACTTAGTAGCTCCTAAAGAACCAAAAAAAAGAAAAGAATCTTATTTTTGCTAGTTGATAAAAGAGCAAATCCATAGAAATGGCTTCCAGAACATTAAAAATAACACATAAACTACTTATAAAAATTCATGTTTCAGCTAAGGCCTCAATTAAGCTTTCTTTTATAAGAAACTATTTACTCCAAGAAAACACAGCTCCTAATAAAAAGAAACTCAGCTATATCTCAATCTAAAAAAAAGAAAGAAATCAAGTTATCACAACTTGTGTTAATATTGTATTTAAGAAGCTAATAAACTTTTTATCAATCTTAGTTATACAACAGACTAAATACTCTATTTAACTTTTAAACACTTCCTAGAGATGAAAATACATGTTCTCAGAGACAAAACTAGAAATATGTAAGTCAAAATTTAGTGGTTTCCCAACTGTGGGTCAGAGAAGACAAAGTCTTGACGACATAGGACAACAATAGACACAGCAGATCTGCTTTTATTTACTCCAGGAGACTTCAGTCAGTAACGCACTGCACCTTCCCAGAGGAAAGGTGGAATAAGCTGTAGAGAGATCAGAAGGAAAACACAAAGGAATCCTTTCATCCACCCTAATGGAGATGTGGACTAAGTCACTTTAGTGGTGCCAAACTCTTTGTGGAGATAGGTGCTGTGATCCTAAGTTGAAAAAAGTAGTAATGGATGGAAAAAGGCCTCTTGAAAACCTGGTAAGTGCCATACCTCTTCTCCAGAGTAAAATGCACATGGCTATCCGTATACAATAGAGACCTCAAGTTAAGAACCTCTAACTCTGAAAAAATGATACAAACACAAAGTCACAAGTTGGCACACACTGTAGTAATAATTGCTGAAGCCAGAATCATCAACGAATGGTAAAATTAGTGGATAAGAGGATGATGAAAAACAGGACATTTGCAAAAACTCAAAACTATCCCCCTTCACAAGGTATTTTTAAGTGACAAAGGGAAAAAAATAACACAACAGTGAAGCAACCTGGCAGATACAACCTTAACCAAGTCCTCAGTTAATATACAGTGATGAAATGTATCAGGCTCCCCAGGTGGCACTAACAGTAAAATGCCTGCCTGCCAAAGCAGGAGACACAAGAGATGAAGGTTCAATCCCTGGGTTGGGAAGATCCCCTAGAGGTGGGCACGGCAACCCACTCCAGTATTCTTGCCTGGAGAATCCCCACGGACAGAGGAGCCTGGCGGGTTACTACGGAGTTGCAAAGAGTCAGGCAGGACTGAATCGACTTAGCACGCATGCAATGAGATGTATAAAAGTTTCAAGCACTAAACTTCTTATATGAAGCTCCCCCAAAGGCCACATCTCTTCTACTGCATTGTTGCATTTTTAAAATATGCATGATCTTGATCAAATCATGAGGAAACATCAGACAAACCATACTTAGCAACATTCTACAAAATAACTGGTCATGAAGAAGACAAGGGAGCGACCTGGTACTATAATGGGAGGCGGAGCTGGGAACAGTGTAGCAGAAGTCATTTTTTTTTTTAATGATGCAAATACTTGAGCATATTCATATGATGAGGAGGAGCAGCTTTGTCTTTGACTAAGTGTCACTCCTCCTTTTCTAAGGCTAGCTCTGTACTCTGAGCTTAGTGGCATTTTATCTTCCTTCCTCCAAAATCTTCCATCAACTATCTCTCTCTCTCTCTCTCAGCCATTTCTGACTCTTTGTGACCCCATGGACTAAGGAGTCCACCAGGCTCCTCTTGTCCATGGAATTTTTCAGGCTAGAATATTGGAGTGGGTTGCCATTTCCTCCTCCAGGGGATCTTCCCAACTCAGGGATCAAACCTACATCTCTTGCATCTCCTGCATTGGCAGTCAGGTTCTCTACCACTAGCGCCACCGAGGAAGCCCTCCATCAACTATACCATGTCTTATTTTCATTTTCACATTCCTTCTCTTCTACACACATGTCTGTACTTTAAGAAAATCTACAGTCTTCTGAGCCTCTTAATATACTCTCATTTTCCTCTGCTTTATTTACAAACTTCTTTTTTGTTTGTTTGCTTTCTGTTTGCTCTTGGCCGCACCGGGCAGCTGGTGGGACCTTTGTTCCCAGGCCCTCAGCAGTGAAAAGCACCAAGTCCTAACTACTGGACTGCTGGGGAATTTCCTATTTTCAAGCCTCTTGGAAATAGTCCACATGCTGACTGCCTCTAATAAGCTTCCATCACCCTCATTTTACTGAAACTGCTCACTTGAAAACACCAAAAATCAAAATGCCACAAATCAAGCTTTTTCTTGATCATCGTGATCTCATTCCCTTCAATCCTCTTCCATTGATTCTCTTTTGTGATTTGAAAGGAAAAAAAGTGAAAAGGCGGCTTCCCTGGTGGATCAAACGGTAAAAAACCTGCCTGGAATGCAGGAGACCCCAGTTCAATCCTCTGACCCTCTCCTGTGATTTACCATCTATGAATATGTACCAGGTTGTTTTCCCCACTCCAGTGGGCAATTCCTATGGAGAGAGGATCCTGGCGGGGTACAGTCCATGGAGTCGCAAAGAGTCGGACACGACTGAGCAACTTCCACTTTCTCATGTACCTGTTTCATCTTCCGAGTAGGATTCTTAGGCCTTCAAGAGGTGAGAACTCTGTTTTTTTGTCATATTGGTGCAAAACTGCCTCACAGCAGGCTTTTATTTTAGTGTTTATGGAATAAAAATGTAACCATTCAGTTAAAAGATGTTGTTATGTAAGTCTAGAAAGAATTTTTATATGAAGAATAATACTTATCTATGCTTACACTTGATATGAAAACAGAACCGAACAAGTTTAACTGTCAGCATGAGAGATTTAGTCTACGTATTTCAAAAATTTTCTATACAGATTTTAAAATAAAATAATTGTGGTGTAACTTTTCTTGTGAAATCATTTAAAAAAAAATAAAGAAGGGAACAGCATATATATATTTTACATGGAATGAATACTGGTGATCACTCCTCAGTGTAGAAATTAGATAAAGATCACCCATAAGGATCTCTTCCTGCCCTTCAAGCTATAGAATTTCCAGAGACCTAATTTCTCAAATAGAAATCAGAAAAAAAATGCATAAAAATCCTTTTGGACAAAACCATCCCATATAGCAGCTTTAACAACCTAGTACATGGACACAAAGTATTTCAAGATAAAAGCAGCTGCATGACCTAAAATCAAAAACTGTCTAAGCCCTGTTCTAGATTTGCTTCTGATTTGATGAACGACCTGAGGCAAACAATTAATCTGGATGTCTGTGTCCTCATTTACTAAATGAGGATATCCTCAAGGGGTGCTGTACGATGTCACTATTTATGAATCAAGGCAGTACTAGAAAAAAATTTAAAGCTGTCAAGCCTATTAAAATATCAATTATTATTAATAGAGCCATGATCTGATGAAAATAGATTCTAAAGAGTTTCCGACACTCAAAATGGCTACAGTGTAATGTCACTGAAGAAGCCACAGAGGGGAAAAAAATTTCTGTTTCAACTTATTTAAAATGATCAAAATAGGATCTTTTACCACCTGCTGTGGGTGATTAAGGTTACTCATGTTCCTCTGTAAGCCTCCATTTCTCTCTAAAGCTATACTAGTGATGGTGCTTATCTCATAGATTAAGATAAAAGATTAAGGAAGATAACCTCTGACACACAGTAAACCTGAAAAAAAACAAAATTACGGGGCTTCCCTGGTGGTCCAGTGGTTAAGATTCTGTCTTGCCATGCAAGAGACACCGGTTTGATCCCTGGTGGGAAGATCCCACGTGCCGTGGAGCAACAGAGCCCATGAGCAACAACTGCTGAGCCCACGTGCTGCAGCTCCTGAAGCCAGGGCACTATCGCCGGTGCGCCGCAACAAGAGAAGCGACCACAACGTAATTGCAACCAAGAGTAGCCCATGCTCTCCGGAACTAGAGAAATTCTGCATGCAGCAATGAAAACCCAGCCACAATAAATAAATAAATAAACCTTAAAAAATTCTTTCATGTTACTTTCTTAAAAAAAAAAAATAGCTGTTATCATTACAAATACTATTACCCTTGTAGTAGTTGTTGTTACTGTCATTATCAACATCAGCAGCAGCAGCATCTTCATGAGCATCACTGCATTTTTAAGAGAAGTAGCATATGAGAGAAAGAAGCTAAACTTAAGAACCGGACAAATCCTGGTTCAAATTCTACCACTGCTTTGTTTATCATACAACTGGTAAGACTCTTACTTCACCTATAGGTATGGAAGTCAACTCCATCCTAAGGATGTTTTGAGGATTAAATGCAGTCATATAAAAAGTGCCTAGCACAACAGGGGTCTCCTCAATGAAAGTTATTTTTATCTCCCTTGATTCTTCTTAACTGAATTTAAATAAACCTGTCCAACAGTTAACATACACATAGCTAAGAGTTGGCCTGAGCAAGATGGCAATATGGAGAGGCCAAGGCCTGAGTTCTGACTAATACAGAGGTCAGAGTAAACACAGACCTTCTCCAACTGTGCAAGTGACAGTCAGGACATATGGACAGAGGAGCCTGGTGGGCTAAGTCCACGGGGTCGCAAAGAGTCAGACACGACTGAGCGTGAGGTGAGCCGAGAACAAGACGGCTGCGAGGGATTTGGAGCCGGTACCAGAACTCAGTCATTCTCAGAAAGCAAGCAACTGTTTTCCCTTATTTGCTAAAATAAGTAAAAGGTAATTATACAAGATAAAAATCTCATTTTTCGATCAATAGCACTGTTATTCAATATATTACGAGTTACTTTTGGTGACCTATAATATTTAAGCAGTGTATTAAAGGAGTTAATCCTTACTTTTTCTAACAAGAGAGAATCAAGAATTATTCAAAACAGGAGAATACATTAAAATATTATGTAATTGTTTAAAGTGCATTTTATATGTAACATTAAATATGTATATTGTATATTAAGGAACTTGACATTATCGTGTCAAAGTAACAAGATTCTAATGTGATGAGTTGATGGTTTAGAAAAAGGTAAAAAAAATCATTTGAAGTTCCCCATCCTGGCTTTCTATTCCCCCAGTTATGGCTATATAGAGTGTCACCCAACAGCCAGACATAAAAACCTAATCACAAGTTATCTATAATATTTGAGAAATGCAAGCAATGTATAATGACTTAAAAGTCTTCCTCTCCAGCTCTTTGGAGTCACAGGACAATAAGCAGAATTCACGATAAGAGCGTCAAGTAAAGTAAGAAAAAAAAAGGAGAGTAATAGGTTTTTGAAGAGTAAGAATATCAAAAAATAACAGCTTTTTTGGGTTATTTTATCTTCTAAGACAAATGAAAGTTAATGTGGTAGTAAAAAATCTTAAACTCTATTTCTCCATAAGTGTTATAATATCAGCCATATAAATTTTCATATTTCTGTTCTTTAGCTTATTTTTCTTTTCAAAAAGTTCCTATAATCCGTTCAGCAAAGCATTTGCATTAAAAATATTTGTTACCTTCACTTTAACAAGTGAGTATGTTATAGTATTTACATAAACAAACATGGTGTAAACATCAACATTTTCTTGGCAGATCATAACTTATTTCATCAGTCTCTCTCTCCTTTACCTTATCCACTCAATTTATTGAAGTCTTACAGAAGCAATAACCAATAAAAATAAAAATGATTTAACCTAGTTAGTACTTCTTAAAACAAATTAAAGTCTATCGATTTGGCAACATACATGCATGGAAATACTCAATATTGACAAGAATCCATGAGACAATTACTCAGTGCATACGGATGACAGCATGAGTTGGAACACCTTTTCTAGAAAGCAATTTTTTGACATATGTATATCAAGACTCTTGAAAATGTCTAGGCCCTTTAATTATACTTCCAGCGTTCAAGTTTAAAAAAATCATCCAAGATAATAAGATCTAAGTGGAGAGATATTCACCTAGAGTTATTTCTAACAGTGAAATTATAACAGTTATATAATAATTATATAACTACAACAGTGAAATTTATAACAGTGAAAACTTAGACAAACCTGAATGATCAACAATATGGAAATGTAGATAAAATGGGAATGTTAAATAAATAATGTCACATCTATTTGATGAAATACTGTACAGACACTAAAAGTCATATTTTTGTCACAGGAAAATGCTCCTGAAGAAAATCAAGTTTTAAGAAAAGCAACCTGTAAAACTTTATATGCATGGTATACCATCTTTGTAAAAATTACTATACGTGATTAGATAGATATGAACATAGGCATGATGAGCTTCCAAGGTGTTATCAGTGTAAAGAATCTGCCTGGCAATGAAGGAGAAGTGGGTTCGATCCCTGGGTCAGGAAGACTACTGGAGAAGGAAATGGCAACCCACTCCGGTATTCTTGCCTGGGAAATCCCATGGACTGTGGGGCGTGGCAGGCTACATACAGTCTATGGAGTCGCAGAGAGTCAGACACAACTTAAGAGGTAAACCACCACAACTGTTTTTAGGTGCCAGAGATAAGCAAAATAGTTACATTCTAGTGGAGAAGACAGACAATAAACATGAAAACAAGGAAATTAATTAGGCAAATTCAGAGAGCGATAGGTGCTCTGAAGATTACCTTATGTATATGACAACAGGGTTCATGCAGAAAGGGTTTAAGTGTGATGAGTGATTATAGAAAGTTCTGAGAGTTTATCATCAGAATGATGAGGAGGCAGGAATATACAGATCTGGGAGAAGGTCATCCCATGCAGAGGAAATAACAAGTACAAAGGTTCTGGGGCTGGAAAGAACTTGGCCTATTTTTAAGAGGACAAGGTCACTGTGGCTGGACTCTAGCAAGCAAGGGAAAGAAGAAAGGAGATGAAGTTGACAAGGTTGGGTCCTGTAGAGTGTGGTGGCCATGTTCAAGGGTCTGGATTTTATTCTGGGTGTGACAGGACCAAACTGCTTTAAGCAAGGAACTGATAGGATCTGGTTATGAACAAACAATAAGGAATATTAACTGCCAGGAAGTGAGAGAGAAGAAAAAATATGAAACTCAGATAAAATCTCAATAGACAGTCTGAAGCAACTCAGAGAAAGGACTAATGTCCTTATATCTTCATCACAGACTCTGAAGGTGCCAGTGTATTATACCATCGCAAACAGCTGATGCTTATCATAATCAGCTGGATTAATAAAAAAGAAAAAACATGAAAGTATAGAATACTACCATAAATACATATATCATTTTAAATATTTTATAAGTGGTATATAGATATAAATTAAAAATTTGCTTTCTAGAATGGTTGGGAGAATACAATGTCAGAGTTTCATCTAAACAATTTATATTATGCTTCAAGATATAAATCTTTAGCTAACCAATAAATTTAGTTACCTAAAGCAACTCAATTTCTGAGATTTCTGCTTAGCCAGTTTTAAACTGTCTTTAAAATAATAAGCATACAAAAACATCTTTTTTCTGTTCCTTATTATCTGCATCGCAACAATCATCCAAATACAAAATTCACTCAAAAATATGTTTTTAAATCCACGCTCTAACAAACAAAGTCAGTACTCTTATTGTCATTTAAATATGACAGAGAAGAAGCAAGCATGGTATTTTTTTTCCACTTATAATCAGAAATAAACTGAGCCTTTGGAATTATGTAAATAAAATGGATTTCTTTAAATATACTCACATGCTTCATCCACAAAGGATTACGTTTTTAATAGTTTGGAAATCTAAAATGCTCAGATTCTCCCACCATATGATGCTAAGTTTGATCACCATTGTTTATGATAGTGTAGTCGCTCAGTCGTGTCCGACTCTTCGCGACCCTGTGGACTGTAGCCCGCCAGGCTCCTCGGTCCGTGGGATTCTCCAAGCAAGAATACTGGAGTGGGTTGCCATTTCCTTCTCCAGGGGATCTTCCCGACCCGGGGATCGAACCCGGGTCTCCCGACCACAGGCAGATGCTTTACCCTCTGAGCCACCAGGGAACTGACAAATCATTGCACTTTAAGTACAGCATTCTTTCTGTAACTAGATGGTGATCTACATGACAATGTGAATATTCTGGTCTCCAAAAATTCGTTCACTCAGTGTTTCTTACAATTTCACTCTTTTACTTACAAAGTAATAGTGTGTACTCCTGGGAAAGCTTCAAATTTAAAGAACTATGAAGCTTATTCCTTGCCCTGCCCCAGATGCCTGACCACACCTCCACAGAGGTAAGCTCTGTTAACTGATTCTTGTGTTTCCTGCTGGAAATTTTCAATGTGTAAACAAACATTTATGTATTTTTTTCTCATTTTTTAAATCACAAATGGGATCATATTATATAGACTGTCTTGCAACTTCATTTTTTTTCAGTTAATATATTCTGGACTTCTATCAACTCATAAATATTCATCTCACTTTTTTTAACGGTGACAGGTAATTCTAGCTACCATGATTTATTTAATTAGTCTCTTATACATCATTATAGTTTTCACAAAGTTTTATGTGATTTATCAAACAGTGCTACAATAAACAGCCTAGTATATATGCTTTCATGCTTTTTGTGAATAACATTGGAAAGAAAAATTGCTAGAAATATTACTGCTGGATACAAATGTGTTTAATTTTTTTCTTTCGATAGATAATCACCAAATTTTCCTTTATAATTACATCAATCCATGGTCCCATTAACAGCAATGCTGATTCCTCACCCGTTCTTCCTCATCAACAACAAACATTAGCAGATTCTGAGAGGTGAAAGAAAAGGAGCCGTTCACTACTCTTTTAATGTTCATTTTTATAAACAAGAAGTTCAAGCACCTTGTTTTGAGTTTATTGAACGTCTGAATCTTTTCTCTATGAAATGCTTGAAGTCTCTGCCCTTTTTTCTCTTAGGCATTCCTGACAAAGAACAATGTTCAATATTTTAAGTAAAATATTTGAAGAAATGTACAAGTTTTGTTATAGGGGTTTCCAGGGGCTCAGTGGTAAAGAGTCTGTTCAGTGATTAAGAATCTGCCTGCCAATGTAGCAGACACAGGAGACATGGGTTTGATCCCTGGATCAGGAAGATCCCTGGGAGCAGGAAATGGCAAGCCACTTCAATTCTTGCCTGGAAAATTCCATGGACGGATGAGCCTGGCCGGCTTTAGTCTATGGGGTCACAAGGAGTCTGACATGACTGAGTATGCATGCACCCACAAGCTTCAATATAATATTCAAAAAACATTATTTTAATTGATAAGCTGCACTCTCTTCAAAAAGCTGTAGTTCCTGGAATTATGAATCTAATTTTACTATACTTAATATACCTTTATGTACTTCACCTTTAGATTTAGAATATTTTAGTAAATGTGCTAGAGAATTTGCTATATTGAAATCTCAATTTGTTTTTTTTTAACTCAAATTTTTATAGGAAGTTAATAGGAAGCAACTGGAAATAAGAAATCAGCATATGAATCTTTAGTTAACATTTTAGAACCACTTGTTTCAACTATGGCTTTTTATTTCATACTAAACTAACAAGGCATTTCCAAGAACAGGGAAACCAAAAACCTAAATTAAATCTGTCTAGAGAGGGCATGGTACATCTGTCTTTCGCTAGTACATGAGCTACTCTTTTCCTACTTTAAAAATCAATTTCTTAAAGACCGGGAGTGAACAGTCACGTATGGGAGTGTGATAAGCACTTGCCTGATCGATGTAAAAAGCTGTGCCCGCGCGGATCTCTCGCCGCTGTTTGAGGTCGGTTTCGGTGGTGTCTCTTGACAAAGCAATGTATTCAACCTCCCTTTTGGTCAGCTCCTGAAGAGAGTGAAATGGTCCCAAGATAAAATCAAGTTTCCAAGATAAAATCAAGTTCCCAACATATGCTTTGGAGGCAGGCACCCTGACAATGTCACTCTACAGAAGAGCATTTTATTAATAAATGTAATTCTAGATGAAAGCCTTCTGAGCCTCAGCTTTAAGAAAAATGTAATAAATTGAACATTAATCAAAATATGTATCTCTCCTCAGAACTTTTACTGTACTCAATAATCTATAGCTTAATTATTGACTACTTAGGCAATAATAATCAAAATGTGATCTTACAAATCTTAATATCTCCTGTAGAGTTCTTTTCAAATATCAAGAGTAATAATTTGGCTATTACTTGATTTTCACATAAATGACAGTCATCTCTGTAAATAATGTTCATCTTTTTTTAAAGGGTGCTTTAAATTAATTTACTCTATAAACCAATGATTACCTACCATGTATATGTTAAGCATTTAACAAGTGTGAAAATAAGGTAAATATCAATAAGTGGTTCAACAAAAAAGAGACAATATAGAACTAATTAGGAAGGAAAAAGGAGAGGAAAGATGAAAAGCAGGAAGGGGGTATGGAGGTTATTATTTTACACAGGAAAAAAAACCATTTGGTTTGAAGAAGAAACCACCCAGAATCTATTTCTCTTAGAATAATTAATCTATCCCTAAATTCATTTTTCCTTATATATAACAACAAGGTATAAAAATTTTTTAACATTATCCTTGGTTTTACAATGTTGAATTAAAAACAATGACATTCTCCAATCCAATAAGGCATGTAATATGTTTTTATTAAACAGGAAGAACAAATTAATTTACTGGAGGAGTACAAAAGAAAAAAGTTGAATGAGTATGCCATTAGTGGTGAAAGGGGATTTTTCTTTAAATGGGATTTTTTTTAATTGACCTTATCTCCATGTGATGTTGATAAAAATACATTTATTATTGTCACTCAGTCTTTTAAAATGTGCCTGTTCCCACGCACCCATAAGTTTTAGAATATGTGGAAAGAAGGGGAAAGTTTTAAAAAGAGAAAATGTACACCAAAGTGGCAAAGATGTGCTGACACCAAATGATGTTTCTCTAAGTGAGCCGCCCGTGAGAGCACAATTCTGGAGTCAAGTGGCAGGTCCTCCTCCAGCAGACCCTCCTGGCTTCCGGGACGCCCTGCAGCGCCTTCCCGTCTTGTCTCACTGACACGGACTGTGATCTCCCTCGCTGAAAACCCCTGACACTCACAGTGGTTGACCAAATGCCGTGTGCCTCTTACTATTAAACTGCATCACAGTAGCACCCCGAACTGTCACAGCAAGGCTGTTATCCTCAGTCTTGACAGTTTCCCGGGACTTTTCGTCAGCCAAGACAAGACCAAGGTGTCCCCAGCTGTTGATCCACGGAAGTGGCAGCAACAAGCTCACAGCCAGCACCTGGAGCAGCAGATGGGGACGGCGGCAGAGGTCTGCTGACTTATTTTAAACTGTCTACAAAGCTCCTACTATATGAGTGAAATATGAGATAAACACAAGTTTTCAGTTATTTCTTTTTAATTTCTCATTGATTCAAGAGGCTTGCTCCCAGATTTCTGCCTTTAGAGATGTCATCTACACTGGCTATTGAACCAATCCATTGTTCCATATCCGGTTCCAACTGTTGCTTCTTGACCTGCATCCAGGTTTCGCGGGAGGCAGGTAAGGTGATCTGGTATTCCCATCTCTCCAAGAATTTTCCAGTTTTTTGTGATCCACTCAGTCAAAGGCTTTAGAAAAGACCTGATGCTGGGAAAAGATTGAAGGCAGGAGGAGAAGGGCACAACAAAGGATGAGATGATGAATGGCATCACCGACTCGATGGACATGAGTTTGAGTGAGCTCGAGGAGATGATGAAGGACAAGGAAGTCTGGCGTGCTGCAGTCCATGGGGTTGCAGAGTTGGACATAACTGAGCAACTGAACACCACCACTATGCTGGCTATTACTACACATAGGGTCTTTACATATACTGGCAATAGTACCCACTACAGAGTTTGCAAGGCAGCTTAGGCTAGTAAGTTTTCTTACATGTATTTCCAAATCCTGAAGCTGCCTCAGCTCTGACAATTGAAAGTTTGGTGGTGGTTGTTTTATTAAGATACAAGGTTTATACTTATAAACTTCAATTGTGTTTTTCAGCCAACAGGATTCCTATACTCTCCCAGCCTGGCTACTCCACATTTCTAACAAGCTTCAAAGACTTGTCAGAAACAAAATCAAAGTGAGATATTGTTGCCTTTGAAATGAGCCAGGTAGACTGCACAATTTAAAACTAAAGAGGTCTAGACCTGGGAATCTTGGTGGGTGACTCTGCATTCTCAGACAAGACAAATAGACTTTTGCATTGTGTATTAATAAAGTAATGATAATAATACAATGGCACAGACAAGACAAATAGACTTTTGCATTGTGTATTAATAAAGTAACGATAATAATACAATGGCACACTGCACCTCACAAACTGATTCTAGGGAACAAATAAGGGATATGAAATTTATGAGCTAGACAGAGTTAGGTTCTGTTCATGGTATTTTCATCATTACAGCCCTACATAATTTTGAAAGTACCAAGATAAACTCACCACTAAAATAAAAGAGTACATGAAGTATATCTCAATAAATTAGAAATCGATGATTTAATATCAAATAACAAAAGGAAGCTTTAAGTAAGGTTTTTCTCTTCATCCTAAAAATTATCTTTGGAACAGACCAACTTCGTCTGAGAGGGTTCATCCTTCAATCATTATAGCAATGCCTATTAATGCTGACAAAGTAGTAGAAAAAAGTCCTGCAAATTTTTTTTTATTTCAGTTGAGATTTGAATATTTCAACTCAACTCAGAGAACTACAAACATTTAAGAGGATATCGTATCAGAAAGGAAAAGCAATATGAGATCTGAAGTCTAGCTCCATCACTGACTTGCTGGATAAAGCCTGAGTGAGTTATCTAATCTCTGTGAACCTGTTTTCTCATCTATTTATAGAAAAAAAAGAGTGCACAAAACACGTAAGAGAGATTCTGTAATCCTTAGGCTCCCTTTAGAGACCATATAACATCAAAAGTCAGAAGAATTATTTGGCTTTTCAAAATGTGGACCAAAGATAAAAGAATGTTTCTTGAGAAGAATAAAACTACACTTTTGTTTTCTAATCTCAGAGTTGCTGATCCTGTTTGCAACTATTCACTGCTTGCATTTAGATGGATCTCTTTCCTACTAGAAGTGGAGGGTTTTCTACTTGGAGCAAACATTTGCTAAAGCTATGAAAGGCAAACATACATTGACTTTCCGAATAATTTATTCCAAATGCTTTATAAACAATCACCCCTCAATGTCAACATTTTTAAAGGAAGGACTAAACCTGAGATTTCCGTAAATTCTTAATTTATTTCACAAAACAGGTTATCAAAGTTAAGACCCTCAGGAATCAACAAGAATTCGTTGCTTACCAGGTACTGCATAGCAATAGAGCGCCGAAGAGGCCCAGGAGGTCCTATTAGAAAGACGTCTTGCCCCAAAAGATCCTTCTGCATTATCCATCTTAGATGTTGAATTACTGATTGAGCCAGAGAGTCTGAGACTTTAAAGTGGAAAAAAAAATAATAAAGTGGAAAAAAAGGTAAAATGAAATGCAAATCAGACTACTACATAGAACATAAACCTCCAAGCAACCAATGCAGACAGTATATCTATCAAGTTAAAAATGTATATACAATGTACATGTATATATATATATATATATGCACATATATACACATACACACACATGCATATACACATGTATACATTCATACCTACATCTGCTGAATTTTGACACTGTTTTACAATAAAACCATTATTATCTAATGTTAAAATAGGGTTTATTACATCACGAAGAGTCACATAATCCCACACCTAAAAGCTAATAAGAAACGGGAATTCCCTGGGGGTGGGGGGGTGGTCCAGTGGTTAAAGCTTGGGCTTTCACTGCCATGGACCTGGCTCAGACCACTAGTCGGGAAAATAAGATCCCATAAGCCATGCAGTAAGGCCAAAAAAAAAGCTTATAAGAATGCTTGAACAGGTATCTGTGTTATCAAAGGAACAAAAGTGTTTTTCAAGGGTGATATGAACAACTACTACCATTACTTTGTCACAGTGTTACACCCCAACTCTTTTGTTCTGAAAGGTGATAGGACCAAATCATCTCAGACAATTTATGAGTATCAAAACCTTGAAAAAATTTTTAAAGTACGACTTAAGTTGGCACTGGATTGTGAGATCTCTCAAACTTCACAGTTAGGATGTCTGATGTAGATTTAAATGACTCCTTTAAAATTTACATCTATTCAGCACCAACTCTTCTGGAAATAGAAGACTCTTCTGTATAATATCCTTCTAAGTCTACTATATATATATACATTTAATTTTGGGGCACATGGCATTTGGGGATCTTAGTTCCCCACCCAGGAACTCAACCTGTGTACCCTCCATTTGGAGTGCTGAGTCTTAACTGGGCTGGTAGAGAAGTCCCTAGTAAAAAGTGAAGGTGTTAGTCACTCAGCCATGTCTGACTCTTGGCGACCCCATGGACTACAGCCCAGCAGGCTCCTCTGTCTATGGGATTCTCCAGGCAAGAATACTGGAGTGGGCTGCCATTCCCTTCTCCAGGGGATCTTCCTGACCCAAGAATCGACACCAGATCTCTTGCATCATACGTGGATTCCTTACCTTCTGAGCTACAGAGGAAGTCCCTAAGCCTACTATTAAATCATCCATGAACACACTTATTTTTTGACTAACCATTTTTTAAATGTTTGTATTAATACAATTCATTTGTATTTACTCACATACATCACCCAGTGACTGCACAGGTGTTCTCCTAGGGATTCAAGAAAAACTCTCCCCCTTACACATCAAGACACGATATAGAATACTCATAGCAGTGTGGCTCAAAATAAAACTGAAGATAGGAGATGGATAAAAGACACACAGTGGAATACTGTATGACAAAAAAAATAACAGAATGAACCCCCGTTACTTCCAACAACATGTTTAACTCTTAAAAGAGAAAAAAATTGTCACAAACTAAATCATGTATTAATGATTAATATCACTATCTTGATGAGTGCATGCTAAATCGTTTCAGTCATGTCCAACCGTTTGCGACCCTATGGACTGGAGCCCTTCAGGCTCCTCTGTTCATGGGATTCTCCAGGCAAGAATACTGGAGTGAGTTGCAACGTCCTCCTCCAGGGGATCTTCCTGACCCAGTGATTGAACCTGCTTTTCCTGCAGTTTGCGCACTGTAGGCGGATTCTTTACCGCTGAGCCTCCATGAAGCCCCACTATCTTGGTAAAGCTCAAAAAACTAGTAAATTGAATTTTTTACAAACACATGCATATGTGATTAAAACAGTGCTTGAAACAGCAAAAAAGCCAGAGGATGATAAATTCAGAATATCTGGAAAGGAATCAGAGAGATTCTTGTGGATAACTTCAAAGATAATTATAATACTCTAGTCCTTAAATTAGATGTGGGTACAGTGTTTGTTTTACGATTATGTTGCATTTTGTATGTAAACACACATAATACAGGTATGTATACATACATATCAACATATCTATCTGTGTATATGTATGTGTATGAGTGTATGGGCTTCCCAGGTGGCACAGCAGTAAAGAATCCGCCTGCCAATGCAGGAGGTGCAAGAGACACAGGTTCGATCCCTGGGTTGGGAAGATCCCCTGAGGAGGAAATGGCAACCCACTCCAGTATTCTTGCCTAAGAAATCCCATGGACAGAGAAGTCTAGCGGGCTACAGTCCCTGGGGTCACAAAGAGCAATTCAGCACAGCACAGCATCTGTGTATGCATATAAAAAACATAGTCTTTTGTGTGTGTTGAATATTCTTATACTCATTAAACTTTGTTTAATCATCCAGGAAGGTCATGAAAGAATTCAAACATCAAACTAAGAACATTTGTCTAGGTACTAAAGCTGTGTTTCCCTCCATGCCCCCCACCAACAGCATAATCTTGCTAGGGTGATTGCCCCTACTCTCCCCCAAAAAGTTAGTATTTAATCATTAGAACAAAAATAAAGATAAATTTCTGATTTTCTTAATCATGGTAGGAAGATTAAGGAAAGGTATTGGGCAGACTGCTTGGTGTATCACATACTGAGGCCACGCTAGGAAAGTGAAGTCGCTCAGTCGTGTCCGACTCTTTGTGACCCCATGGACTGTAGCCTAACACGCTCCTCTGTCCATGGGATTTTCCAGGCAAGAGTACTGGAGTGGGCTGCCATTTCCTTCTCCAGAGGATCTTCCCGACCCAGGGATCGAACCTGGGTCTCCCACACTGCAGGCAGACACTTTATCGTCTGAGCCACCAGGGAAGTGCAGAGGCCACGCTAAAGCAATTTATAATTTCCACAAAGCAAGTGCTTCTAACATGTGAAAATCAGCAGATTCATCACCCAGGTGGAGGTGCTTAGCTTCGCTCCTATTCTCTGTGAAGCCTCTACACCATGCGTGGGGGCAACACTTGGCTCCTGGAGGAGGACTTGGGAACAGTTCTTAACTATTGATATTATTAGGTTGGCCATAAAGCTAATTCAGGTTTTCCATATCATCTTATGGAAAAACGCGAACCAACTTTTTGGCCAACCCAATACCATAGCTAGTTACCCACAATGGGATGCTCTGCATTAACAGATAAATTACAACATACTTATGTATTTAAATTTCACAGAATTGGGGAGAGACAATCAGGGGAAAATGTCCTTAAGTGTGCAATAATGAAAAACACATTGAAAAACATTGCCCTAAGACCTGCACCTTTGAGAATCTCCCAAGGAGCTCCGCAATGCTAGGAAGCAATTCACCTGCATCTTATTCTTAGCTGTCAGATGTACGCTATTGTTCTTTCCTACTACAGGCTTAAATCATTATAATATATGGTCTATTCTTTCTTATTGTAAGACAGGTCCATCTGCCTGCTATGTAAGGATGAAACAAAATAAGAGCTAAGAAGCCTCATTTCTCAGTAAAATGACACGAAGTTCTGTATGCTGCAGATCCACTACCCTTCCTTACTTAGGTATTAAATATGTAATTAAAAACTTAAACGCTTTGGGGTTTTTCTTTACATTTTTCCAAACCTCAGTTTACTCTGGCCTCGGGCCTTCTCCACACCATTCTTATGGTTTTATGCTGCTTCTGTGTATTCACCTTTGGCAAAGTGCCTGACCTTCCATTACCTGGACTTGTCTATTTAAAATATGAAATTTCCAAAGTTCTGTAAGGGAGAGCCAAGTTGGTCTCTTCAGCTTCCTCCCACCTTTTATTATTTATAACTATTTATAACTATTCATAATGACAGAGTCTCAATATCGTTCCACTCCATTTACAATGCCATGATCTTAGAACTCACATTCATTTTCAAGATTTTTTTTTTTTAAATCAAAGGCTCCATTTCCTAATCCAGTGTGAGGTTTCTCCCCCTGTAAGTTGTCAGTATCAACAAGTACTGAAGTTTAGGAATAATTTATCTTTTTCTTAGCAAACTGAAGAAGAATCAGTTATAACAACAGAGCAGTGTGTACACCAACGTATCTTCTTAAGTGGGAAGAGAAAGGCACAGAGATGAAGTTATTTAGAACCAGATCCTAGAAATTGTATAGAACTTTGAGTAGGCTCGGGGCTTTCTGGCAGCTCAGATGGTAAAAAATCTGCCTGCAACGCAGGAGACCCAGGTTCAATCCCTGGTTGGGAAGATCCCCAGGAGAAGGAAATGGCAACCCACTCCAGTATTCTTGCCTGGAGAATTCCACGGACACAGGAGCCTGGTGGGCTACAGTCCATGGGGTCGCGAAGAGTCGTACACGACTGAGCGACTGACACTTTCCCTTCACACTTTGAGTACGTTCACGGGAGTGTCTCCCACTCAACATGACCCTGGTGTGATGAGAAGAGTCACAGGCCAGAGGCACACCTGATAGCTCTCAGTCATCCCCTCCTTTGCCCTTAAATACTCAACACTGGCTGTCAACCAGCAGCAGTACTGTCCCATCTCCACGCGTTCCAGAGCATCTGGAGATGTCTTCCATTTACATTTCAACTCTGCACAGGTTTCTTCACATGAATAAGCAGCTTCTGAACCCTCTGGCTGGCCTTGTAGTCTATACTGTCACAAAGACCTTTTCCCTTCTTTTGTCTTACTTTAGTATAGTAAAGAGCTGCTTGATGAGGGTAAAAGAGGAGAGTGGAAAAGCTGGCTTGAAGCTCAACACTAAAAAACTAAGATCATGGCATCCAGTTCCATCACTTCATGGCAAACAAGATGAAGAAGTGTTAGTAGTGACAGATTTTCTTTTCTTGGGCTCCAAAATCACTGTGAATGGTGACTTCAGTCATGAAATTAAAAGATGCTTGCTCCCTGGAAGGAAAGCTGTGACAAATCTAGACAGCATGTTAAAAAGTAGAGAATCACTCTGCCAACAAAGGACCATATAGTCAAAATTATGATTTCTCCAGGAGTCATGTACAGATGTCAGAGCTAGACCACAGAGAAGGCTACACACCAAGGAATTGATACTTCCAAATTACGGTGCTGGAGAAGACTCTTGAGAGACCCTTGGACAGCAAGGAGATCAAGCCAGTCAATCCTAAAGAAAATCAACCCTGAATATTCACTGGAAAGGCTGACTCTGAAGCTCCAATACTTTGGCCACCTAATGCAAAGAGGCAACTCATTGGAAAAGACCGTGATGCTGGGAAAGATTGAAGGCAGGAGGAGAAGGGGATGACAGAGGCTAAGATGGTTAGATGGCATCACCAACTCAATGGACATGAATTTGAGCAAACTCCAGGAGACAGTGAAGGACAGGGGAACCCGGCATGCTGCAGTCCATGGGGGTGCAAAGTGTCAGACACAACTTAGCAACTGAAAAACAATAACAATAATAGTAATAATGACAGCCATAATTTACTGCATTCCTAATCATGTGCTGGGGAAAAACATGAATGATTTCTCATACTCTCAGATCACACAACAACTCTAGAAGACAGCAGGCTACCGCATGTAAGGATAAAGACTAGAGCCAAACAGTTAATTCCCAACTTGCTGTTTATAGTGTAATTTTGATCAGCTATTCAAATTCTCTGTGCTGTTTTTACATCTGTATAGTGGATATGAGAAATGAGCTTACTTATAAGGTGGTTATGAGCATTAAATTAGGCACTTAGAAGAGTGTCCAGTGGTAGTAGTACACGTACTTATTAAACATTCACTATTCTCACCTTATAAATAAGAAAAATCAAAGTTCTTACAGTGGTATTATTTGTCTACAGTTGATAAATCTTGGCCTAAACCAAGATTTAGACCTAAATTGTTTGAGTCCAAGCTTGCACTCCAGCCATTACGTCCTACTGCTCCTCCAGTCTTTGTTTTTTTAACTTTATCATTGGAGTATAAAGCTTTACGACGTGGTCTGAGTTTCTGCTGCACAGCAAAGTGAATCTGCTCTACGTATACACACCTCCCCTCCCTCGTGAGCTCCCCTCCCAGCCCCGCGTCCCACCCCTCCAGGTCGCCACAGAGCACTGAGCTGGGCTCCCTGTGCGACGCAGCAGCTTCCCTCCAGCCATCTGTTTGACACAGGCTCCATCTTCAGGTCCAAGATTTCCCCTCCAAGTGTGAACGTCACCCAGGTGGCACAGTGGAAAAGAACCTGCCTGCCAATGCAGGAGATGCAAGAGATTCAGGGTTCAATCCCTGGGTTGGGAAGATCGCCTGGAGGAAGAAGTGGCAACCCACTCCAGTATTCTAACCTGGGAAATCCCACAGACAGAGGAGCCTGGCGGGCTACAGCCCACAGGGTCACAAACAGTCGGACACATCTGAACACACAATCACATAATTACAAAAATGAACCTCACCAGGCTCCATCAAGTTTGGTGGACTTGCTTTTATGGACACTAATTCTATTTCTTGGGTTTCGGTGATACCAATGATACCTCCTTTTATTAAAATTTCAAATTCATTCTGTTGTTAACATTATGTTGTCAGAGAACTCACTTCTCAAAAAAAAAAAAAAACCCATTTTCACTTATTCATATTTTAGTACAGCGTATTTTGTCAAAGAAAACATTTAATTTTTCAGGAAGTCACATTAAACTACTGAGAGAATGCATTAGGTACTGCTGTGTGGTATCTGTGGTGTATTTTACATTAATGCTTGAAGCTAGCTGTATTTTTAGGATGGCCTCGACAATACATGAGTCATACTTGAAAGTGTTCCAGAAATAGAAACAAGATATAAGATTATACATTATGAACATCTGCAAAACAAACTGCCATCCGTAACCTAATATAAACACTGCCTGGTACACGAGAGAAATTCCCGAACCCAGTGTTTCCAGGCACAAGACGCCTCCTTTCAAGAGTCCACAGAATGATAAACTGGTGTCAGAGTAACGCCAGAAGACATTGATTCTATATTCTGTAAAATTAAAACATCTGGTTCCTAACTTTGTCCCTTCACGGACTCAGATTTGCCATATATGTAAAGACTAAAATTAAAATTTGACAAAATTATGTCAGAGTTCAAATTCAGTTTTAATAAAACCCTTCACAAATGGTGATGGTCACTTAGTATCCCAAGGGTCAACATAATATAATGGAGGAAAAGCCTTTGAAGCCACACAGAGCTAGTGGTGATTTCTCATGCTGTCCTTTCTCAGTGTCCTTGGACAAGTATTCTGCATCTCCTGGGCCTACATCTCCTTATTGTCAAAAGGGAGGCAGTAACACTTCCTGGGCAAGTGATCGTGAGGATTACAGGCACAGAGCCTTGTCCAGCCCCTCAGCCAGGGAGAACCAGGTGTGAGAGGATATTAAAGGCCCATTCTCACCTGCACGGTCCTCTACCTGGCGTGTGTCCTAGACAGCACCCGCATGGCATGGACTCGGGGGCCATGCATAAGCTTCTGCATGTACACTCAAATCTACCTTCTGAACTTAGCCCACGCTGACAAAAATAAAGGGGAAAGGAATCCACCGAGCTGGTACAGCTTGTGTGAGTTACTTTCCCAAAGCATTTCATATTGCTCAGGAAGAATCTGAACCCAGGCTTATCACACACCCCTGCACGCGTTACCACCTCACAATGAGAGAATTCAAAAGAACCAAGTGCAGGTTCATTTACTAAACTGTGACATTTCTACCGTGTATCACTCTGTACTAGGATATAATGGACATCAAGGGCGAAAAAGGGGAGGCAAGGGGCATAAATAATACAACGTGTTTAGAACCAAAGTCTTCATTATTTACCCTATGGGCTAAATCATTCACTAAGTTAGTTATTAAGGATCTTCTATATACTTAGCACCAAGAATACAAAGATAAATACAATAAGATCCTTCCAAGGCATCAAAGGCACATATATAAAGAAAACAAAGGCATATATAGAGAGCCTCAGTTTATATAAGCCACTCATCTATAAAGTGGGCTGATGGGTCTGACCCAATAAAGATAGCTGTAATCCAAATTAAATGAGAAGTGTAACACTGTCTAGGGTACCATTGAGCACAAAGAAGGGATTCAGTTTTTCTTAAAACTAGAAAAATATATCAATACACATTAAATAAATCAGAGCATATACTTAAATAATAAGTACCAAGCTGAACTTTTTAAAGATTTGTTTATGTGGACCAAATTTCAAGTTTCTATTTAATTTTTTAAAATATTGCTTCTTTTTCTGTTGATGTTGTTTTAATGTTTTGGGTTTTTTGCCTTACAAGGCACATGGGCTCTTAGCTCCCCCAACCAGGGATCAAATGCAGACCCCCTGCACCGGAGGCAAAATTTTAACCACGGGACCAGTAGGTAAGTCCCGCAAGCTGTACAAATTTGTGTGTAGAGGTATTAGAGTAAAACTAACTATGCATATCTTCCTGTACTTGCATAGAGACACACAGGAAGAGGAGGAAACACTTCCCAACTCATTCCATGAGACTAGCATTACCCGAATACCAAAATCTGACAAAGACCTATTGATAAAATCCAACACAGTTATGGACTAAATATTTGTGTGCCTCCAAAATTCATATGTTGAAATCTTAACTGCCAGTTATGAAATCTTAACAGGGAAATTTGGCCTTGAGTACAGAATGAAGCAGGGCAGAGGTTAACAGAGTTTTGCCAAGAGAACGCACTGGTCATAGCAAACACCCTCTTCCAACAACACAAGAGAAGACTCTGCACATGGACATCACCAGATGGTCAATACTGAAATCAGATTGATTATATTCTTTGCAGCCAAAGATGGAGAAGCTCTGTACAGTCAGCAAAAATAAGACTGGGAGCTGACTGTGGCTCATATCATGAACTCCTTACTGCCAAATTCAAACTTGAATTGAAGAAAGTAGGGAAAACCACTAGACCATTCAGGTATGACCTAAATCAAATCCCTTATGATTATACAGTGAAGTGACAAACAGATTTAAGGGATTAGATCTGATAGACAGAGTGCCTGAAGAATTATGGATGGAGGTTCGTGACACTGTACAGGAGGCAGTGATCAAGACCATTCCCAAGAAAAAGAAACGCAAAAAGGCAAAATGGTTGTCTGAGGAAGCCTTACAAAGAGCTGACAAGAGAAGAGAAGTGAAAACCAAAGAAGAAAAGCAAAGATATACACATTTGAATGCAGAGTTACAAAGAATAGCAAGGAGAGATAAGAAAGCCTTCCTCAGTGATCAATGCAAAGAAATGGAGGAAAGCAAAGAAATAGAGGAAAACAAAGAACAGGAAAGACTAGAGATCTCTTCAAGAAAATTAGGGATACCAAGGAAACATTTCATGCAAAGATGGGCTCAATAAAGGACAGAAATGGCATGGACCTAACAGAAGCAGAAGATATTAAGAAGAGGTGGCAAGAATACACAGAAGAACTGTACAAAAAAGATCTTCATGACCAGATAATCACGATGGTGTGATCACCCACCTAGAGCCAGACATCCTGGAAAGTGAAGTCAAGTGGGCCTTAGGAAGCATCACTATGAACAAAGTTAGTGGAGGTGATGGAATTCCAGTTGAGTTACTTCAAATCCTAAAAGGTGATGCTGTGAAGTGCTGCACTCAATATGCCAGCAAATTTGGAAAACTCAGCAGTGGACACAGGACTGGAAAAGGTCAGTTTTCACTCCAATCCCTAAGAAAGGCAATGCCAAAGAATGCTCAGACTACCTCACAATTGCACTCATCTCACATGCTAGCAAAGTAATGCTCAAAATGCTCCAACCTGGGCTTCAACAGTACATGAACCGTGAACTTCCAGATGTTCAAGCTGGAATTAGGAAAGGCAGAGGAACCAGAAATCAAATTGCTAACATCCACTGAATCATCGAAAAAGCATGAAGAGTTTGAGAAAAACATCTACTTCTGTTTCATTGACTATACCAAAGACTTTGTCTGTGTAGATCACAACAAACTGTGGAAAATGCTTAAAGAGATGGGAATACCAGACCACCTTACCTGCCTCCTGAGAAATCTGTACACAGGTTAAGAAGCAACAGTTAGAACTGGACATGTAACAAATTGAGAAAGGAGTATGTAAAAGCTGTATATTGTCACCTTGCTTATTTAACTTATAAACAGAGTACATCATGCGAAATTCTGGGTTGGATGAAGCACAAGCTGGAATCAAGATTGCCAGGAGAAATATCAGTAACATCAGATACGCAGATGATATGACCGTTGCGAAGAGGAATTAAAGAGCCTTGTGATAAAAGTGAAAGAGGAGAGCGAAAAAGCTGGCTTAAAACTCAACAATCAAATAACGAAGATCATAGCATCTGGTCCTATCACTTCATGGCAAATAGATGGGGAAACAATGGAAAGAGTAATAGACTTTATTTTGGGGGGGAGGGGGCTCCAAAATCACTGCATATGGTGACTGCAGCCATGCAATTAAAAGACTCTTGCTCCTTGGAAGAAAAGCTATGACCAACCTAGATAGCATATTAAAAAGCAGAGACATTACTTTGCCAACAAAGGTCCATCTAGTCAAAGCTATTGTTTTTCCAGTAGTCACGTATGGATGTGAGAGTTGGACTATATAGAAAGCTGAGTGCTGAAGAATTGATGCATTTGAACTGTGATGCTGGAGAAGACTCTTGAGAGTTCCTTGGACTGCAAGGAGATCCAACCAGTCAATCCTAAAGGAAATCAATTCTGAATATTCATTGGAAGGACTGATGTTAAAGCTGAAACTCCAATACTGTGGCCACCTGATGTAAAGAACTGACTCATTTGAAAAGACCCTGATGCTGGGGAAAATTGAGGGCAGGAGAAGAAGGGGATGGCAGAGGATGAGATGGTTGGATGGCATTACTGACTCGGTGGACATGAGTTTGAGTAGGCTCCGGGAATTGGTGATGGAGAGGAAGGCCTGGCATGCTGCAGTCCATGGGGTCGCAAAGAGTCAGACACGACTGAGCGACTGAACTGAACTGAACTGAACTAACTGCCAGTATGAGAGTATTAGCAGGTGGGGACTTTGGCAGGCCATTTGGTCATGAAGGTGGAGCCCTCATAAATGTGATTAGTCTTCTTCTAAAAAAAGATGTAAGAGCCTGCTCTGTCTCTCCAATCTCTCTGCCATGTCAAGAAGTCAGTAGGAGGGTCCTCATAGAACCTGACCATATTGGCACCCTGACCTCAGACTTCCAGCCTCCAGTTAGAATTTCACTCCCAGGTATTTGCACAAGGAAAAAGAAAACATTATGTTCACACAGAGTTGTCGTTGTTCAGTCGCTCAGCTGTGTCCGACGCTTTGCGACCCCATGGACAGCAGCATGCCAGGCTTTCCTGTCCTCCACCGTCTCCTGGAGCTTGCTCAAACGCATGTCCATTAAGCTGGTGATGCCATCCAACCACCTTGTCCTCTGTCATCCTCTTCTCCTCCTGCCTTCAATCTTTCCCAGCATATATGTTCATAGCAGCTTTACTTTAAGAGCCTCAGAATGGTAACAATGATTTGATATCAACAGATGAATAGATAAACAAATTGTAAAGTAATTATTTCATATAATGGAATACTACTTGGCAATAAAAAGGAACAGACTAACATGGAAGAATCTCAAAATAATTATTTTGAGTGATAGAAGCTAGACAAAACCAGAATATATGCTGTATTATTGCTTTTATATAAAATTCTAAAATATCAAACTAAATCTACAAAGTTGATGAGCAATTCCCAGAAAATGGAGGAACCAGGGGACATTATGTGTTCACGCTAAGTCGCTTCAGTTGTGTCCGACTCTTTGCAACCTATGGACCCACCAGGCTCCTCTGCCCATAGGATTCTCCATGTAAGAGAACTAGAGTGGGTTACCGTGCCCTCCTCTATGGGATCTTCCTGACCTAGCTATGATCCCACATCCCTGACGTCTCCTGCATTGCCAGGTGGGTTCTTTACCATTAGCACCACCAACAGTATTTATAATTAGGCTTATGGATGATTTGAATTTTTTTTTAGTGTTTTCCAAGTTTTGTGTATTGATGTTTTATTTTTGTAATAGGAACAAAAAATTATATTTCTTTTGAAAAACCATACTGCAAACTAATCAGAGTCATACTGGAAGTAGAGAACTGTGATAGACAAGAGAAAGTAGCAATAGGATGGGTGACATACATTAAAATATTCTGACTAATCAATAGGTTGCAATTTAATACCTTAAATTCAATTTGGAATTCACCCTCTTGAAATGCTTATCTATAAGGTGTTGTTAAACTGTGATAATTTACAAAGGACATCTTTGGTCTTAATGTAACTAGTCATATTCAAGACAAGACAACCACCAAAAACATAAAATGAGATTAAGGAATGACCTTTAGTTATGAACGCAACCAGAAGAACCAAGAATTTTTAGGTCCTGTCATATGAGTCAAATTCTTTAAACGTAAAGCATAAAGTTTATATTTTTATGAGTCAGATCACAGAAAAAGCAGCTATGATAGATGTATTCTCCAACTTAATAAAGCTTCACTTTAAACATGAGGGTTTATTAGCTTTTTAAAAATAAAATCTAATATATGCTTACTGTAACAAAGAAAAAATCCAAAAATGTAAAAGAAATATTAAATGACACCTTCCATTTCCAACCCCACTCCCAACCCAATGCCACAGAAAAAAGTCAAAGAACCTGGACTGTGGCCTTCCACGTTTTTCTTTTTACACAGGAAAATATGTAATATACCTGCAAAGAGTATTTCAAGTTTTTTTTTTAAAATACAAGAACAAAAACTGTATCAAACTTTATGTACTATCCTGAAGGCTTCAATTTTTGCTTAACAGTATCACATGGATACCCTCTAGGTTCCCAAAAATAAATCTAATTTATTCTTTTTTAACAGCTGTGGAAACTTCCATAAAATATCTATATAATAATTATCAATCATTCCTGTATTGATATAGTCAGATTGCTTTTGGTTTTGTCACTATTGAAAACAATAAAATGCTGCAATATATGTTGTGTACAAACATCCTTTTCGTGTGCTGATTTTTCCCTTGGTGGATAGAACCTAATAGAGAAACTGTTACATGAAGAAGACATTTTATTTTAGTAGCAACTACCATATTACATTTCAAAGGAGTCAAATGAACTCACACTTCCATAGCAATATATGAAATGCCATTTCCCTGAAACCCTGTAGGTACTGGACATTATAATACTTTTCAGTTTGGGCCCAAATGATGCATGAATATTACTATCCTATTGTATAATTTACATCTCTCTAACTATTAAGCAGGGTTAGAACATATGTACATATACTTATTGGCCGTCTGGATTTCCTGTCCAATAGCAAGCTGCTTTAAATCCTTTGACTGTTTTCTATTGGATCATATGATGTTTCTCATCATTATATATTTATATATTAAGTGTATTAATCTTCTATCAGATATAATATATTTGCATTAAAAATGTAATCTTTAACTAGGTGTTTACTATTTGAATTCATTTAAACAATGTCATTAATGGCAACTAAACTGCCATGTAGATCCAAAGAAGCCTATTTAACATATTACCTAGCTCTTGTACATCTGCACTGAGAGCTGCAGAAAGCAAAAAAACAGTCATTAGCTAGAAAATAAAAAGCAATAAAACACATCAAAAAATTTTAAGTCATCGTCAGTATGGTACTTGGGAGAAAGAAGATTAGAGAAAAATTAGGCACCGAATAAAGACTGACATGAAGACTCTAGAGAAGACTTCAGGGCATGTTTAAGAGCTTTAAAAGTTGATGGGGCTCATCCTTTTAAGAGTGCTATTCTTAAAAATATATCTAAAGAAATCTCAAACGAAATCCTTTCCCCAAAGTAAATTCTCATGTAACGAGAAGCAATTAGGACAGCAGTAAAAATAAGGCAAATCGTAAGGATTGGAGGCTTAGGTTCTCAGACTGTTTCTCAAGCACTGATTATTAAGTCAGGGAATCTTACGTAACACTTCCCTGAAGGCTTTCATGTGACCTCTGTCACTAAATCATCAAAACTGACAAGTAGCTGCACTATCTATCCTGACACAAAGGTGACATAGGTTTCCCACGCTATTCTGTAACATTGGTGAATTTCTCAAACCTCTTAAAATTATTTACAAACTAAAGACAAAGGTTTCCCCACACAGACACTAAAAAATCTCATCCTGTTAATGAGGCCCAAGCGCACCATTTTTAAAGCACAATATTGTAATTCTTGCAGTAAACCTTCATGGGCCTAATTGCTTAGGTAAGAGCTCAGTGTGTCCAGGAAACCCCAAGTGACCTCACATAGAACTGGCTCACTGACGGCAACAAGATTATGTAAGGAAGCAGAAATATAACTGAGGTCAGGCTTAACGTTATCTATTGAAAACCTGCGACCCTGGAACACCACTTCATAAGTCAAACCCTGGAAGAAACACTAGCTTTGATACGATATAGTTTAACTTCAAGCACAAATACATGAAGGAGCCCCTTTTCAACAGCTGCCAATTTCAGCGAAGCCTTGAGATTTGGTTTTCATACAGAAAGGCCAGAAAGCCTTCAATTATCCACTTTAACACTTGCAGGTGAGAGACGAGGGACTAAGATGACAAGTGGAAGTTATAATGGTCAAGGCAGGAGGTGACAAGACCTAGATAATAAAAAACTAAAGAACAGTCCAACTGCTATGCCTATTATGTGCCAGGCACGGGGCTAGATACTGGCGCTAAAAAGATGCATTGCTGTGTCCAGTGCTGTGAAAGCAGGTAACAGTTCAAATGAGAAGCTGACAATGACTATGAAATATTAAGCATTCATTACCTCAATCAAATGGTCAATGAATTAAGAAATTTTATTTTGACAAGATAATATTGCTTTTGCGTGGTTTTTAACTGAATTTTAGACTTCCACTTAAGAATATCTCTAGACTATAGTTTCTACCAATTAGCAGTATTTCTACTATTCCATTAAATAGATGTTAAATAATAATATCAGGGATCATAGTTCAATACTGTGACTTTTATTTCTTCATTACTAGAATACAACAGTGATTTTCAATGCTCTGAAAAATAACGTTAAGATAGTTGATGCCATGCTTCAACTATTTCAATATTTTTCAACAATCCTTCACATTTCTAAATTCCAAAAGAGTTTTCTAGCATCCCGGGACTTACTCTAAAGAAAGCAGCCAGAGACACTGTGGCAGACTAAAAGGAAAATCAAACAGAAGTATGGAAATCTGGGTTTTGCTACTAATTAATTAGTCTTCTTATCTCTTCCAGGTCCTACTTTCCTAGCTACGAAATGAGTTCCAGAGAGGATAATAATTGCTAAAGTTCCTCTCCTGAACAAAAGTCTACCATTTTATGTTTCATTTCAAAATATTGAATATCCAAAAGGCAAAAAGCTAAAATGAAGCATAAATACAAGAATGAAAGTGATACTTTTTGGTACCTTTCCTTTTGGTACTTTGATGAAGTACCAAACTTCATCAAAACATCATCTCCAAAGTACTTCAACATGTTTTTGAAAATAACTCCAGAGGAGAAAAAAAAATCCATCAAAGTTCTCTCATAATCAAAATCCATAATCACTTATCAGTCATGTTATAGCAAGATTGAAGCCAAAGAACTGTAATTTTCCCATTCTGGAAATAGTCCCTGAGAGAGGAAGAAAGAGTTCAAAGAAAACAATATTTGAACACAATACAGTAAACAGATGTGTAAAAACATGTTATATTATGCAATACAGTATATCTGTCTCAACAATATGCAGCAACCACAAAATGCCTACGTGAATGCATGAGAGTGTGTTCAAATTAGCTTGGCCACTTTTCCTGTTCAAGGTAGCCAAACTCCCAACCATCTTTTTCGTACAAATGGCACAGTTTCTCATGAGACTAATAGAGCAATGTAACAATTTACTACTGGGTAAAACATATGCTTGATATATGGTCACCTTGATTTATGGTAGAAACAATGAATGGAGAGCAGGCACAGACCACCCAATTGCCTACAGTATAAACTCTCCTCTGATACACTTCAAAGGGTAAGCTACTAGCAACAAAACACGAAATGAAAACTTATGATTACCTAAGAGATGCATGTAAACAATAATAAAAATTGAAAGTATGTAAGCCAGAAAATGTTGAGGGCTTTTCTTTGTTTTTCTGAGGGATTTTGGTGACAATTTATGGGAGTTTTGCTATATTTAGAAACAGATACCTTTTACACTTTGGGACTTGGTCTGAGCCAGCCCTTCAGTTATTTGCAAAATATGAGAATACTTTCATTCAAAGAATAGGCTTGTAAGTTTTAAAAAACTGATATTATTGCTAGGATCCCTTGAGTTCCTGGAGCTAATACAAATAATCTTATTAATTCTCTCAATAAGAAGATCCTCGAAATGGATAAGTACTTTGATTACAACAGAGTACGTCAGCAGACCCCAGCCAGGGGACTGGGGCACCTTAGTTGTTAAAAGAAGAAAAGGCGGAACGTCCCTGGGGGTGCAATGGCTAAGAATCCACCTGTCAACGCAGGGGACACAGGTTCAACCCCTGGTCCAGGAAGATCCCACTCCCTCGGGGCAATTGAGCCCAGGTGCCATGGTCACTGCTGAGTCCATGCCACAGAGCCTGCCCGCCGCAGCTGCTGAGCCCACGTGCTACAACTACAAAGCCTGCGCGCCTGGAGCCAATGCTCCGCAGCAAGAGAGGCCGCTGCAATGAGAAGCCTGTGAAAAGCAATGAAGATACAGTGCAGCCAAAAATAAGTAAATCAAGAAAGGATGGATAGCGCTATCCCCTGCTGAGAGCTGTCAGGCAATGACCATGCTTCAAGTGTAGGTGAGACTTAAAAGGCCAACATTCTTTCCACACTGTAGACATGTTAAGTTTGATCTTTTTAAATTGAAATTTGAAGAGCTTACCACCATTTGTGATCCTGCAAACAATCTAACTGAAGGCCCCAGTTAATTCTAAATCAAATCTAGATGAAATGTATTTCTGATTCATTTTTAGGGCTAAGACTGAAAAAAGATGAAACTGTTTTTAGCATATCTCTTAAGCAGAAACAGAGCAGACCTTAGTCTGTTATTGTCATACTCACTAAAGTCACAGGCATGGGATAATGGAAAATGAAAAGGAACAAGAATCTGGAGACTATGGAAGTGGTTGTGTCAGAAACTCACATGTATTTAGCATTATGTGCTAGGCACTACTGTATAGATTTCACATATGCTATTTGATTTAATCCTTAAAACATTATCTGTGAGGTTGAAAAGATCATATATATATATATCAAGGAGACTCAGAGCAGTTAAATGACTATGGAAATGAACACATCTAAAAGAAAAAGAAGAAAAGAAGAAGGAAAGGAGGGAGGGAGGAACAGAGGAAGGGAGGAAGGAAAGAAAGAGAAAGAAAAGAAATTCGTAAGCTAGAAAGCAGTACAGACAAAATTTTAAACATAATTTCCCCCCACTAAGTAGTTGTTTCCCTATAGAATTCTAAACCGATAGCACTTTTCTTATTGTCTACAAGAGCAGATATTATTCTTCACATCTGAAGTTTATTATAAAAAGTTAGCTACATTTATAATAGGAAAAGACCCAGAAATTGGGGAAAATGAGTGTGTTTTTTTCTTTTCATTTATCATGTACCTATGACATGTAAGGTGTTATAGATCTATTTTGTTAATTTTTCTCTAGACAAGTATAACAATTTATTAAAGAATTATGTCATTAGTCTCTCCCCCAGAAAAGAAAACCTATGGAAATAATATGATTAGGCATAACCATTAAATAATTAACATTAAAAGTAAATATTCTTGACTCCTACTTAGGATGAAGAATTGCAAGAGAATTTAACTTCCAACAATAACAACCAGAACAAACCAGTTAATCTACAAAAATAAGTTTCTTAAAATGCATCCCACAGCTAAGGATATAAAGGAACCTAAATGAACTAAATTATAGAAAGTAATGAGCCCTTTCAAGGACATAAGAGACCCACAGGTAACTTTCATCCCTGGTAGAATGGCAAGAGGAAGAAGAATCTGCCATAGATGCGTCGGGGTAAACAAGTTTAGCTTTTGACAAACCTATAATGGCCACACGTGGGTTGGAAAGACAGTTTAATCTACTGAGAAGTGCCAGCGACAGAGAAAATCTGCACTTACCCACCAACTCTTTCCCATCCATGCATTCAAGCATGAGAGGTGAAAAATAAAAAGGAAAACCCAATGACATGGTAGAAACGAATTATATTAACTGAAATGAATGAATCTCAGATGATACTAACAATGACCATACAGAGCAGAAAAGAGAATCAATTAACTTAATTATGGCCAAGAATCTTCCAATATGTTAACCCATATTCAAAAAGCTTAAAGAAATGCAAGTAAGGTAAATTCAAAGTAACACTACCTTGGTACATCAAGTAAAACTTCTGGTGAAAAATTGAAAAGAATCTTAAGTATGTATCAGAAAACAGACAAGCTACAAACAAGAGAACAACAAAAATTATAGCAGGCTTTTTACTAGAAATAATAGAAGCCAGAAGACAATAAAACAACATCTTTAAAATACTAAAAGAAAAAAATTGGCATTCCATATTCAATCAAAAAGAAAGTTTTGAAAATGAAAGCAAAATAAACACATTTTAAAACAGAAAACAGATGAGAGAATGTATAGCTAGCAAACTAACTAAAAAAGAAACTCTTTGACTAAAGGGAAATGCTTTCAGATATATGCCTGAATCTGCAGTAAAAAAAAAAAGCAGCATAAGGCATAAAAATATGGATAAATATTAAAAACTTTTAAAACTATCTTCATTTTGTACAATATATTTATTTTATTTAAAATTCTATTATTGTTTAAACAAAAATAACAGTAACACACATATGAGTGTTTTAACATGTACAGAATTAAAACACATGTTGATGATAGTACAAAGTGTATGTGACATAAATGAAAGTATAGTGTATATAGCTCAACAAACATCAAGTAGGTCAAACTAAAAGAGACCTCATTTAGACACATCATGGTCAAATTATCAAAAGACCAAGACAAGGAGAAAATATCCTGATAGTAGAGAGAAAAGTGAGTCATGTGGAGGGGATCCTTGATAAAATTAATAACTGACTTCTCATCAGAAACTATGGAGACCAGAGGCAGTAAGATGACATGGTCAAAGTGCTGAAAGAAAAAACTGTCAGCCAAGAAGTCTTCAAACAACAAAAGTAAATTAAGAAATTTCCAGAAAAATAAAAGCTGAGAATTCATCTCTAGCAGATCTGCCCTATCAGAAATACTAGAAGGAGTCCTTCCTTCAGGCTGAAAGAAAAGCACACTAGAGAGTAACCCAAGCCCACGCAAATAACATTCCAGCAAAGGTGACATGTGCAAATGTACTGATAAAAAATATACAAATGTATTTTTGTTTATAGCTATTCCCTTCTTCTATCTGGTTTAAAGACAAATTCATAAAATGATAATTATAAAGTTGTGTCACTAGGGACTTCCCTGGTGGCCCAGGGGTTAAGAATTTGCCTTTCCAATTCTACCCAAAGCAATCTATAGATTCAGTGCAATCCCTGTCAAGCTACCAACGGTATTTTTCACAGAACTAGAACAAAGAATTTCACAATTTGGATGGAAATACAAAAAACCTCAAATAGCCAAAGTAATCTTGAGAAAGAAGAATGGAACTGGAGGAATCAACCTGCCTGACTTCAGACTATACTACAAAGCCACAGTCATCAAGACAGTATGGTACTGGCACAAAGACAGAAATATAGACCAATGGAACAGAATAGAAAGCCCAGAGATAAATCCAAGAACTTATGGACACCTTATCTTTGACAAAGGAGGCAAGGATATACAATGGAAAAAAGACAACCTCTTTAACAAGTGGTGCTGGGAAAACTGGTCAACCACTTGTAAAAGAATGAAACTAGAACACTTTCTAACACCATACACAAAAATATACTCAAAATGGATTAAAGATCTAAATGTAAGACCAGAAACTATAAAACTCCTAGAAGAGAACATAGGCAAAACACTCTCCGACATAAATCACAGCAAGATCCTCTATGACCCACCTCCCAGAATATTGGAAACAAAAGCAAAAATAAACAAATGGGACCTAATGAAACTTAAAAACTTTTGCACAACAAAGGAAACTATAAGTAAGGTGAAAAGACAGCCCTCAGATTGGGAGAAAATAATAGCAAATGAAGCAACAGACAAAGGATTAATCTCAAAAATATACAAGCAACACTTGAAGCTCAATTCCAGAAAAATAAATGACCCAATCAAAAAATGGGCCAGAGAACTAAACAGACATTTCTCCAAAGAAGACATACAGATGGCTAACAAACACATGAAAAGATGCTCAACATCACTCATTATCAGAGAAATGCAAATCAAAACCACAATGAGGTACCATGACACACCAGTCAGGATGGCTGCTATCCAAAAGTCTACAAGCAATAAATGCTGGAGAGGGTGTGGAGAAAAGGGAACCCTCTTACACTGTTGGTGGGAATGCAAACTAGTACAGCCACTATGGAAAACAGTGTGGAGATTTCTTAAAAAAAACTGGAAATAGAACTGCCATATGACCCAGCAATCCCACTTCTGGGCATACACACCGAGGAAACCAGATCTGAAAGAGACACGTGCACCCCAATGTTCATCGCAGCACTGTTTATAATAGCCAGGACATGGAAGCGACCTAGATGCCCATCAGCAGATGAATGGATAAGGAAGCTGTGGTACATATACACCATGGAATATTACTCAGCCGTTAAAAAGAATTCATTTGAACCAGTTCTAATGAGATGGATGAAACTGGAGCCCATTATACACAGTGAAGTAAGCCAGAAAGATAAAGAACATTATAGCACACTAACACATATATATGGAATTTAGAAAGATGGTAACGACAACCCTATATGCAAAACAGAAAAAGAGACACAGAAGTACAGAACAGACTTTTGGACTCTGTGGGAGAAGGTGAGGGTGGGATGTTTCGAAAGAACAGCATGTATATTATCTATGGTGAAACAGATCACCAGCCCAGGTGTGATGCATGAGACAAGTGCTCGGGCCTGGTGCACCGGGAAGACCCAGAGGAATCGGGTGGAGAGGGAGGTGGGAGGGGGGATCAGGATGGGGAATACGTGTAAATCTATGGCTGATTCATATCAATGTATGACAAAACCCACTGAAAAAATAAATAAATAAATAAAGGAAAAAAAATAAAAAATAAAAATAAAAAAAGAATTTGCCTTTCAATACAGAGGACGTGGGTTCAAACCCTGATCGGGGAACTAAGATCCCACATGCTGTGGGGCAACTAAGTCCAAGAGCCGCAACTAGAGAGAAGCCCGCATGGCACAACTAAGACCCAACACAGCCAAGTAAATAAACAAAGGGTTTTTTTTTAATTGTGCAGCAAGACTTTTAATATATAAAGATATAATTTGTATGACAATAATAGTACAAAGGAAGCAGAAGGGAACAGCTATACTGGAGCAAAGTTTTTGTACACTATCGAAATTAAGTTAGTATTAATCTGAACAGGTTTGTTTTAAGTTAAACTGTTAATTTTAATCCCTAGAGTTACCACTAGGGTACTATTTTTTAGGAAAATAACTCAAGGGGAAAAACAAAAAATATATATATATATAGTAAAAGAAAAGCACAACAACGTGGAGAGGACAGAGCGCAGAGCCACTTAGGAGGCAGAGTTAACGGAAATGTGTATTGGATGAAAGTGAGATCTTCTCCCTCAAGAAGCACATGGTCTACTGAAAGAATCTGAAGCGTGAACAAAAAATTATATTATGCCCAATGACTGGAACATGGACTAGGGGAAGGACAGTCACAGGAGATAAGGCTGAAACTGGATCATAAGGACTGACCTTTGTTCCTAAGGTATTAGAGTCCTTTAAGGAATTTTGAGAAAAGAACTGATGTGATTTTGAGCAAAGAAATGATGCTAAGTCATTAGAGAAATGCAAATCAAAACTATAATAAAATACCATTTCTACTCATGAAAATAGCTACAATAAAAAAGACAATAACAAGTATTGGTGAAGATATGAAGAAACTAGAATCCTCATACATTACCTCTTTGGAAAACAGTTTGATAATTCCTGAAAATGTTAAACATAGAGTTACCATATCACCTAGTAATTCTACTCCTAGGTATATACCCAAGAAAACTGAAAACATATGTCTGTAAAAAAAATTGTATATGAACATTCATAGCAGTATTATTCATAATACTCCCAAACTGACGAATGGATAAATACAAAGTGATATATCCATACAATGAAACATTATCTAGCATAAAAAGGAATGGAGCACTGATACATGCTACAATATGGATGCACCTTGAAAACATGAGATGTGAAATAAGTCAAACACAAAGAATACATGCTATATGATCCCATCTATATGAAATGTTCAGAATAAGCAAATCCACAGAAACAGAAAGTATATTAATGATTGCCAAAGGCTAGAGGAGCAGCGAGGGGAGAAGGAGGAGGAGGATACAGAAAGTAACTACTAATGGATGTGAGGTTTCTTGTTGACTTAAAAAATGTTCTCAGCTTACATAGGGGCATGGCTGCACAATTTTGTGACTATTGTAAAAACCACTGAGTGGTAGGTACACTTTAAAAAGGTAAATTTTGTAGTTTATTAACTGCATTTCAATAAAGCTGTTATAAAACAAAAACTATGATGAGCTACCATTTCATACCTAGTAGAATGAGTAAAATCAAAAAGACTAGAAATACCAGTGTTGGCAAGGATGGGGAACATTGCTGCTGCTCAAAGGGTAAAACAGTAACTGCTTTGGAGAACTGTTTGGCAGGGCTGAGTAAAGTTAAACAGACATCTACCCTATGACACATCAACTTCTAGTTATTTATTTAAGATAAGTGAAAACTTGTGACCACAAGACTTGTACAGAAATGTTCACAGTACCTTATTCATAAGAGTCCAAAAATGGAAACCATCCAAATGTCCATCAACAGGAGAACAAATAAATTATGACACATAATTATACAATGGAAAATTACCCAGCAGTGAAAAGCAAGCTGATAGGTACAGGAATATGGATGAATCTCAAAATTATTATCTCGATGGAATGAAACCAAACACACACACAAACACACAGACACAAAAACTATAGCTTAACTATAGGATTCTATTTATAGAAAGCTGAAGAACAGGCAAAACTACTCTGCCATAGCAGAAGCGAGAACAATGGCTTCCAGAGCAGGGTAGAGAGGAAGGGGCACAAGAGACCATTCAGGGTGATGAAAGCACTGTTGATGGTTATACACATTTATAAAACTGTCAAAATTAATCAAAACGAATGCCTAAGATCTGTGAATTTTATTGAGTATAAATTTTATTCCAATTCAAACAGAGATCACAAGATGTGGACAAATATTCTACTAAAATATTCATGGATGAAGAGATACAAAGTGAAAAATTCATAAATAAATATTTCTTACTGTAGTTTTGTGGCACAAGTTCTGGGTTCTTAGGATTTTTCAACTTGTAGGATACATCTCCAATATTAACTGTATCACCTAAAAAGAGAATACAGAAACACAATCATTGTAAGAAACAAGTAAGAAAGCAATACACTATGCCTTTTGCAATAATGATTCTCCAGGCTACAGACAGGGATGTGTGTATCACAGACATGACTGTCAGGCGACCACAGACACACCTGTCTACGGCAGGCACTATGCTGTGAAACTGGCGTCTACAGCAAGTTATTCATGCGTGTGTGCTAAGTCGCTTCAGTCGTGTCCGACTCTTTGTGACCCCATGGACTGTAGCCGGCCAGGCTCCTTTGTCCATGGGATTTTCGAGGCAAGAATACTGGAGTGGGTTGCCATTTCCTTCTCCAGCGGATCTTCCTGAGCCAAGGATCAAACTCACGTCTCCTGAATTGGCAGGCAGATTCTTTACCACTGAGCCACAGGGAAAGCCAAAATACTGTTAAAGACTCATGTATTTATGGTATTCATTAAATCTTGACTCTAAGTCACCCACGGCTTCTGTGAGTTATTTCATAGAATTGCTGTAACAGTTCAGCACAAGGACATTGGGGGTTTTGTTACCGCAGTTCTATGAAGTAGCTCACAGGAACCACAAACGCACCATGAAGAGACCTAGGCTCAGAAACTGGCCCACAGTATGCCAGGAGAGGCCACAGGGTGCACAGTCCACGTCACATCCCGGGAGCAGCTCACTGAGAGACCAGCCCTGGCACCACCAGCTTCACTGTGGGACACCGTGGGCAGGGGCAACTCTCTCCCCCATTTTATTTTGATGTCTCAAACCTGTAGGAGAGTTTAAAAATTACACTATCTTAAGATGCAAAAGTCATGACTCTTCAGCTTTCAAGTCTTCAGAGGCATCTTCTAACAAAAAGCACACTGTCCTAAGTAAACTGTTCTTGCAGTTTTCCTAACTCCGTCATGACTCAACCTCATGGGCAGGAAAACTGAATCGACCCAGCCTACGTCATTAGTCACAGTCTGGCGGCCGGGGCCTGCCAGGCAGGGCCACCCTCTCTCTCTCTCTTTCTCCCTCT
This sequence comes from Cervus elaphus, assembly GCF_910594005.1. Lineage (NCBI taxonomy): Eukaryota > Metazoa > Chordata > Mammalia > Artiodactyla > Cervidae > Cervus > Cervus elaphus. Next base: position 13,042,808 of record NC_057844.1, read on the forward strand.
CTCTCGCTCCCTCTCTCGCTCCCCCCACTTCTCCTCCTTGCCCTCTCACCTCCTCACCTCTCCTACCTCATTATGACTCAAGTTTTCTTTGCCTTTCCTTCTGCTCTTCAACTTCTTATTGGGTGTGGAGACCCGGTTCTAGCCTCTTTTCTATGTATAATCTCTTCTTGATGAGCTCATCTGGTCTTGTGCCTTTAAGCGCAATATATTGCTTGCTCCCAAATTTATATCTGTAATCTAGACCACAGGACTTAAAGCATGGGCAACAACAGTCTCTGAGATGCCTAACAGTCACCTGCCAGTTGGCATATTCAAACCTGAATTTCTGATCTGGGTGTGCTCCCAGAATCCCCCAATTCTGCTAATGGCAACTTAATGCTTCCAGTTTCTCAGACCAGAAATCTTACAGCCAGTCTTAACTGCTCTCTCCTGCACCCCATCAGAAAACAGTACTGACTTTGTCATTAAGATACCTGTAGCACTGGGCGTCCCTGGTGGTCCAGTGGTTAAGAATCCGCGCGCCAGTGCAGGGGACAGGGGTTCGATCCCTGGTCTGGGGAGGTGCCACACGCCTCAGGGGAAATGAAACTTGAGCACCACAGCTACCGGACCTATGCTCCAGAGCCCGAGCTCCGCCACGAGAGCAGCCGCCTCAGCGAGCAGCCCGCGCTCGCCGCGACGAGAGGAACCCGTGCACGGCAACGAGAGCCCAGGCCGCCAAACCTTCATTAATTAACTAAAATATATATATATATGTGGTGCTGCCCGCTTCTCCCGCCATCCTCTACCACCACAGTGCCGACCCAAGCCAGTTGGGGGTTTGCTACTTAAATCCGGTTTCTCATTTAACAGCGTTCTCTCTCACCTCCTTACACACCTCCTGTCTCGATGCTTGCACTCTACAGCTAATGCTCAACAGACTGCCCACAGCGACCGTAAGAAAACAGGAGTGAAGTGGCGCCAGCCCTCTGCCCAACCCCCGCCTTTGCAATGGCCTAAAAGGCTGTTTCTGATCCGGCTCCCCACTGCCCTCCTAAAGTCGTCTCCTACTAGCGTCCTCCTCTCTTCTGCTCAGCCCCAAGGTCTCTCACTGTCCCTTCAACATGTCAGACATATATTCATTTCAGACTTCTGCGCTGGATTTTCCTACTGACCGAAATGCTTTTCCTAAGTGCATCCATTATCAGTCGTGGCCCCAGCAAGAAACGGACAGCTCATTCAAACTGAGTGACTGAGGAGAGAATAATTGAGGAAGCATTTATGAAGGTGTGGGCAGAATCTGGGAAAGCCAACAAAGATGGTGCAGTCCCCTGGGACGAGCAGTAACAGGAAGCCATCACCACCACTGGGCCTGCAGGAGCAAGCGAGGGCAAACAGAGGGGGCAAGCGTGTTTAGAACAACGAACACAGCAAATCTAAGGTGGTAACGGGCCAACAGGAAACTGGGGAATAAACACGAAGCAAAAACTGACAGAACTGAAAAGTTAGAGGAGACAAATTTAAAATCATATCTGGATATTTTAATACGCCTCTCTCAGTAAGTGATGGAAGAGTGGGGAAAAAAAAAAGAGGAATAAAGTAAAGATGATCACTTCTTGACCTTTTGGCTAAGACCAAGTGTAGAAGCAAAGACCTGAAAACATTATAAACCACTTAACCTAAATCGCCCTTATAGAACACTACACCCAACAATGGCAGAATCCTTTTTAAATACACATGCAACATTCACCAAACTAGATCTCTGGCTGCACCATAATACAAGTCTTAATAAATTTCCAAGGACTGATATCATACAAAGTATACTTTCTGATCAAAATGGAATTAAACTAGAGCCTCATAACAAAAAGATAATATTTGGGAATCAAGCAACAGGCTTCCAAAAACCCAAAGAAGAATTCACAATGGAAACTGGACTCATTAAGAAACAGTGTAGTGGGCTTCCCTGGTTGGCTCAAAGGTAAAGAATCCACCTGGGTTTGAGCTCTGGTCCAGGAAGATCCCACAGACCATGGGGCAACTACACCCACGCACCACGACTGAGCCTGTGCTCTGGAGCCTGGAAACTGCAACTGCTGAAGCCCAAGCCCCCCACAGCCTGTGCTCTGCAACTAGAGAAGCCACTGCAAGGAGAAGCCGAGCACCACAGCTAGAGCAAGGCTCTCACAGCAGGGAAAACGCAGCCAGCCAAATAATTAACAATAATTACTATTAGTAATAAGTAAACAGGGCAGTGATCAATTAGTCATGCCTGCTGCAGGCAAAGAGGGAAACACACTCACGGGGTGGAGGCATTTGTCCTTCCTGCCTCAAATGCCAGTGTTCCTGGCTAACTGCTGTTACCATGCTACACTTCGCTGAAGCATCTAATCCATACCAATGGCCCCCCTTTGACCTCTGTACAATTAAAGCCTTATGTGTCTACTTTGGCTGAGATCTCTCTCCTGAGTTCCATGCCTCTCAGTAGCCTTTTGGACACTTCGAAATTCCAGACACACCTCAAATTTAACATGAGAAGAACAGAACTCTACATTCTCTATGTGTGTTGTCCAACCATCTACAACCAGCTCTACCAGCTCTATCTGAGAAAATGATGCTTTTTATCTCAGCCTAGAAGGCAAAAAAAAGCAAAGACATTACTTTACCAACAAAGGTCCGTCTAGTCAAAGCTATGTTTTGTTGTTTTTTTCATTTATTTTTATTAGTTGAAGGCTAATTACTTTACAATATTGTAGTGGTTTTTGACATGCACTGACATGAATCAGCCATGGATTTACATGTGTTCCCCATCCCAATCCCCCCTCCCGCCTCCCTCTCCATCACATCCCTCTGGGTCTTCCCAGTGCACCAGCCCTGAGCACTTGTCTCATGCATCCAACCTGGGCTGGTGGTCTGTTTCACCCTTGATAGTATACTTGTTTCAATGCTATTCTCTCAGAACATCCCACCCTCGCCTTCTCCCACAGAGTCCAAAAGTCTGTTCTGTACATCTGTGTCTCTTTTTCTGTTTTGCATATAGGGTTATCATTACCATCTTTCTAAATTCCATATGTATGTGTTAGTATACTGTATTGGTCTTTATCTTTCTGGCTTACTTCACTCTCTATAATGGGCTCCAGTTTCATCCATCTCATTAGAACTGATTCAAATGAATTCTTTTTAATGGCTGAGTAATATTCCATTGTGTATATGTACCACAGCTTCCTTATCCATTCGTCTGCTGATGGGCATCTTGGTTGCTTCCATGTCCTGGCTATTATAAACAGTGCTGCAATGAACATTGGGGTTCACATGTCTCTTTCAGATCTAGTTTCCTCGGTGTGTATGCCCAGGAGTGGGATTGCTGGGTTATATGGCAGTTCTGTTTAAAGCTATGGTTTTTCCAGTAGTCCTGTATGGATGTGAGAGTTGGACCATAAAGAAAGCTGAGTGCCGAAGAATTGATGCTTTTGAACTGTAGTGTTGGAGAAGACTCTTGAGAGTCCCTCAGACTGCAAGGAGATCCAACCAGTCCATCCTAAAGGAAGTCAGTCTTGGGTGTTCATTGGAGGGACTGATGCTGAAGCTGAAACTCCAATACTTTGGCCACCTGATGTAAAGAACTGACTCATTGGATAAGACCCTGAGGCTGGGAAAGATTGATGGCAGGAGTCGCCTTCAACAGAGGATGAGATGGTTGGATGGCATCACCTACTCAATGGACATGAGTTTGAGCAAGCTCCGGGTGTTGGTGACGGACAGGGAAGCCTGGCGTGCTGCAGTCCATGGGGTCGCAAAGAGTCGGACATGGCTGAGCGACTAAACTGAACCGAACTGATCCACAGAAAAGCACTGAATTCCTTAACTTGGGTTATCTGGTTTTTTCTTTCATTAACAGTGATCGTTTGATGTGTTCTGAGTAGCTGATCTTTACTGCAAAATCTCCTACATACCCTGACTCCCCCTCATTGCCTCTTTGGAGCAGTCTCTCAGAGTTATCTGAGATGCTATGTCCTAGGTTTCAAGTCCTCAGAAAGTCTACCAAATAAGACATAACTCTCAACTTCTAGGTTGTGCAGTTTTTTCAGACAACAGTTTTATCAACCAGTTAAAAAGGGATGCAGAGCACACTTCTCTCCTTTGCCTAAACTCTATGAGGATCCAGAACCCTGACAGAGCAGAGGCCTCTTATGCCCATCCACCTCCTCAGAGTCCAGATGAATCCGGGTCTCTCCTGGCTCCAGGATCTCCTGTTAATGGCTGATGACTCTGAGTTTCATTTGGCAGCACCTAACAGGTACCTGCCTCTCCAGTTGAAAGATACTAGGGAATGACCCCCTAATCTAAAGGTATTAGGGGAGCCCTGTTGAAAAACACTGAGAGACATCCCTAACTGGAAGATATCAGGGGACTCTGGAATTTGCTCAGTAAAAGAAATTGAGAGGTCTGTATTGAGAGGTTGGGGAGGAGAATGACTTGAAATATTTAAAGGAGAATTGGAAACCAGCCTCCAACTAATACTCCAGCCAGATCACACTTGAAAGTACCTAAGTTATACTAAAAAAGACCTTAACCTCAAATGACCAAATTGGCAGCGGGGGGCAGATGTGCATGCAGCTAAGTTAAAAGTTAGGCTTGATAAAAAATATCTTTTCAGAATTCTGACCTTAAACAAAATCTTTGTAGAGGGGCTTGCATTTCTCTTCCTATGTCTTTGAGATGTATCAATAAATGTTCTGCCCGATCTTCTTAGGGAGTTTTGCCTGTGTGTGCATGTGTGTGTTTTGAAAACTTGACCTCTGCCATACTATTTGGGGAAGTAAACTTTAAGAATTTTATTTAGGTGACATTCTCCCCGTTCTCTTACGGGGAAGCCTCTTAAATCTTATTAGTTTGAATCACTGTTAGTATATAACTTATTAATAGCCAAATGATGAATCCTTTAAATTAGAGAAGCTTCTAAATTGGTAAGTTTTTAGAGAGCTATCATTATAAATGGCTGTTTTACTGGTATCTATAAAAATTAAAGATGGGAAAAAGGAAATATATCTAGTGGCTATCTCAGAACTTCCTTAGTTTAAAACAAGTAAGAGAAAACAGTTTGGGAAGTTTTATTTGTGGTCTTTGCTTCCCCTCAATGGGTCTTACAGATGCTAATAAAAACATTAGAATAATTAATGTTAACAGAAAAAAAAAACTGTAAGGAAAGTCTAGATACTTCTTCCAACAAGGCAGAGATCTTAAAAAGACTTACCCCAAATAGATAAAGAAATCTTTAAATGGTTATTCAAAATGCAATAAATAAAATGGACACTTATGGTATTAAAACACAAGGTTTTGATATTACACTACCTAAGGTTAAGCGGACCAGAAGGGACCCCCCCATGTGGTCCCCAACATTAAAAGCCAAACAAGTTCACTCTATTTACTCCAGTTTTTTTAAGTATATGTTTAAGGGGCTGGAAAAAAAATTACACTGAGATACCTGACCAACAATTACCTGGGGCAACAATTAGGCCAATTAATCAAGATTAACAAAAAGGCCTGAGCTTCAGGGCTCAACGCCCTCTATGGGGATCCCAGAGCTTTCAAAAAAAAAAGATAAAATGGACAGGGAATAATAGAACTCCTCCTGTAAGATCAAAACTTGCTGATTGGATTTTAGTGAAAGCCAAAGATATACAAGATAGAACTGAGATAAAGTATATAAGAATTGATATATTTTCATTGGTTTTATATTAGATAGCTACATCTGTTTTCTTTAATTCTGAGATAGACATGTTTCACTGAGGAATATTTCCCTCTGTGGCATTATAAGACAAAACATTTAGATCTGCTCGTCAGGAAATATGAATTAAATATATTAAAGGAAATCAATAGGGTTACCTGAGCCATACAATGGAGAAGAAAGTGGGAACTAATATTCAAGGACTAATAAAAACAAAAACAGTGATTTTGCTCTGGGTTTAATTTATGAACTTAGAAAGAAGCTCTTTGTTGAATGCTTTATATGAGTTTCTGAAGGCATGATAGACTAAACTCTAGAATTCTAGAACACAGAACTCTTAAATTTTACTTAGAAATCTCTGATCCAGAAAAGCAACTTTCAAATATTATATATGTATAATTATATAATAAAATACATATATACATATATATATTTGGGCAAATCAATCTTTTAACATCACTGAGGTGACAAACAGTTCTTTGGCTAATTAAAAACAATTGTCTTTGTCCTGCAAATCAGAAATGTTTAAATATAGCCCACAATGACCTGAGATTGAGTCTAATTAGCTCAGTCAGGTAAAACCTGAAGCCAAGGGAAAAAAAATTACAAAGGTGGTAATTTCAAATTCAAACCACTGGAAAGCCTCCCTCAATTGAAAATCTAATTCATAGACTTCTTAGAATCTTTATCAAAGACAAACACAAATCTTTAAACCTCTTTTCCACGAATAGTAAAGTCTCAGTCATCTAAGCAAGCCAATTTAATTCATCTCGTGTTATTTATCAACTAGTAAGTTCATATTGTAATATCTGGTTCATTTCTAAGTTTGTTAAGTAAAGCCATGAGCTCTCTAGTTTTGCCTATTCATATATCTCTGTACACATTATATATATGAGATATATCTATTTCTAGAAAATATTATCAAACTTAAATTTATAAGAGTTCTATTTTATTGACTTAAAAGTAAATGCTTACAAACTAAATATTTCTACACAGAAAGAAACTGATCAAAATGACTTTCAGGTTCACATTAATTGGAAACTATTTAGTATTAAGTTAATACCTGGTATTAATGTCAGTTTAAGTTTGTTGAGCTAATTAACATAGACACATCTTTAGAGTCACCAACATTAGGTCCAACACTTATTGTACCAAGGTTTAATGGAAATTAAATAAAACTTATTAATATCTATTGCAAATTTGTCAATATGGAAAATAACTTGGTATAATTAAATATTTACAAGTGAATTCAATGCAAATGAGATAGTTTTTGGATGAAATTTTAAGGAATAATTATATTTAAGGAATGTCTACTTAAGAATAATCTCTCCAGATATTTGGCAACTTGAATTTAGAGCTATGCTAAATTAAGTGATGGGAGTTTATTAAATAACTAAGTCATTCTCAAATAAAATAAGATACATCAATTACTTAACAGAGAAACTAAAGGTATTTAGGACTATTAATAAATATGTTTGGTGCCACCCTGAGATGTTCTCTATTAAAAAGGAAAGGTTTTTGTAAAAGACAGTTCATAATTGCTTACTTCTTAGTTTTCACTAGAAATTAAGGTTTTTTAAGAGTTGAGGATTCTAATTTAAACATGTAATTAAAGCTAACAGAAATAATAAAGAGAACATTTCAATATATAGTAGGAAAGTGGAATGTGTGTTTTTCAGAAAAGAAGGTATTAAAAATGGAATTGCATGATATTAAGAGAAAAGAAAGTTAAGTTTATCTTAGAGCTGGTTGTTTCTGGATGGAAAGGCTAAGGGACAAACTAAACAAAGACAGATACAGACAGTGATGGAAGGGTTGTGGATGGTCAGGATTCACTAGATTTAGATTAAAGTTAATTAAGTGAATTTTGTTGTTAAAAGTAAGCTGGTAAAAGGCAAGATTTAATTTTCTCTCTCTTTTAAGAGAAAAGTTTTCTTTGCCTTCAATCAAAGCACAGGATACCGGCCCCAGTTATCTGAGATGCATATCAAAGGGATGGGCTCCATGAGGCCAGACTTTGCATCTCCACATACATGTATGTTTGCCTTTCATAACAGACTGTGTGAGTTCCCGCGCCCTTAAGTGATCTGTATTTGTTTTCTGAAATCATTTGTGACTTTGGTTAAATAAATATCAATTCATATGACCTATGATACTATTGTGTTTGTTCTCGTTTTTAAATTGGAGTATAACGCTTTACAATATTATGTCAGTTTCTGCTGTACAACATGAATCAGCTATATGTAAACATATCCCCTCCCTCCCTGTTGTGTTTTAAAACCTTTTTGATATTGTTAACAAACTTCTCACAAGTTCTAACAGGAAACTAAGAAACAAGAAAATCTAACAAGTTCTTTTAGCTTCCAGCTAACTCTTCAAATGAAGAAGGAAATGGCAACTCACTCCAGTATTCTTGCCTAGGAAATCTCATAGACAAAGTCTGAGCCTGATGGGCTTAAAACCCATGGGGTCACAAAGAGTTGGACATGACTTAGGAACTGAGCACTGAACACAACCCTTCAAAGGAACACTGCGACACCTCAGAGAGGACTGTTAAACTAATTAGGCTTATTTGGTGTGTTGAATTACTTGAGAAACATTGTCAAGTGACTGGAGATGAACTTTAGGTTATAATGTATAGGTGAATGTCATTAATAGAGACATTCCAAAATTTACATGGAATTCCTAAAATCTGATATATGCCCTGATATAATGTCATCAGTCATAATTCTGTGTGTGTGCTAAGTTGCTTCAGTTGAGTCCAACTCTGTGCGACTCTATGCGCTGTAGCCCATCAGACTCCTCTGTCCGTGGGATTGTCCAGGCAAGAATACTGGAGTGGGTTGCCATGCCCTCCTCCAGGGGATCTTCCCAACCCAGGGATCAAACCCATGTCTCTTAAGTCTCTTGCATTGGCAGGCAGGTAACACCAGCACCACCTGGTTCTCTTAAAATGTTTTATGTCACAGAAATATCCAAGTTTCTTGCCAATTGCATTGTACTCAAATCTCTAACCATGTCAGTCTCTAAGTTTTGTCCTTTATAGACAATCATTAGTTTACACTGATAGTTCAACAAAATGAGCCAAGAAGACTCATAAAAAGGACTTTTTAACAAATACAAGTTTCTGATAGTCTTTAGATAAATATGATTTATAACTTTATGACTTTTTTGGAAACAATTGGCTTTTATATTTGTTTTCCAGAAAAAAAACTCACCTCTTATGCTATGGCCTACAACAAATTGATGAACTATACCTTTGTAAACAAAGATATAACATTTTTCTCTCTACCTGATCCTTCTAGAATTTGGCTTATGTGGCTAGCTCTCTGTGGACTTGATGGTTTATTGCAACCAATTATAACTAGTTATACTAATCATTATTTCAATTTGTTCTCTGTTTCCAAATTCTTTATTCTTTGTGTCTCCCTACTACACCTTGACTTTGCCAATGTTATTAGCTGTATTATTTATATCCTATAAGATTCTTATCTCTTACATTACCCAATGTGTAACCAGGCAAAAAAATTGATAATGGCTAAACATCTTATCAAATTGCCAACATCCGCTGGATCACTGAAAAAGCAAGAGAGTTTCAGAAGAACATCTATTTCTGCTTTATTGACTATGCCAAAGCCTTTAACTGTGTGAATCACAATAAACTGTGGAAAATTCTGAAAGAGATGGGAATACCAGACCACCTGACCTGCTTCTTGAGAAACCTGTATGCAGGTCAGGAAGCAACAGTTAGAACTGGACATGGAACAACAGATTGGTTCCAAATAGGAAAAGAAGTACGTCAAGGCTATATATTGTCACCCTGCTTATTTAACTTATATGCAGAGTACATCATGAGAAATGCTGGGCTGGAAGAATCACAAGCAGGAATCAAGATTGCAGGGAGAAATATCAATAACCTCAGATATGCAGATGACACCACCCTTATGGCAGAAAGTGAAGAGGAACTAAAAAGCCTCTTGATGAAAGTGAAAGAGGAGAGTGAAAAAGTTGGCTTAAAGCTCAACATTCAGAAAACTAAGATCACGGCATCTGGTCCCATCACTTCATGGCAAATAGATGGGGAAACAGTGGAAACAGTGGCAGACCTTATTTTTGGGGGCTCCAAAATCACTGCAGATGGTGATTGCAGCCATGAAATTAAAAGACGCTTACTCCTTGGAAGGAAAGTTATGACCAACCTGGATAGCATATTAAAAAGCAGAGACATTACTTTGCCAACAAAGGTCTGTCTAGTCAAGGCTATGGTTTTTCCAGTGGTCATGTATGGATATGAGAGTTGGACTGTGAAGAAAGCTGAGCGCCAAAGAATTGATGCTTTTGAACTATGGTGTTGGAGAAGACTCTTGAGAGTCCCTTGGACTGCAAGGAGATCCAACCAGTCCGTCCTAAAGATCAATCCTAGGTGTTCATTGGAAGGACTGATGCTGAAGCTGAAACTCCAGTACTCTGGCCACCTCATGCGAAGAGTTGACTCATTGGAAAAGACCCTGATGCTGGGAGGGATTGGGGGCAGGAGGAGAAGGGGACGACAGAGGATGAGATGGCTGGATGGCATCACTGACTCGATGGACATGAGTTTGAGTGGACTCCAGGAGTGATGGACAGGTAGGCCTGGCGTGCCATAATTCATGGGGTCGCAAAGAGTCGGACACGAACTAAACTGAACTGAACTGAGCAACTGAACTGAACTGAAGCATCTTGAGGTATTAGATCACATTTATAACTCTAGATACTAACAATCTTCAAAATAAATAGGATAATTGTAACAGTGTAATTCTACGTATGGGAAAAAGCAACAAGAGAAAACATTTTCTGGATCATAATAACTAATAAATCAGAGGACCCAGAGGATTTTAAATTATCAATGGGGTCTAATCCAGAAATTAGCACCTGGAATGGTATATCAAGAAAAACCTTTGCCTGACCTAGGAATAAGCATTCCTAGCTATGTGGGACAAAAATTGGTTGTGAAATGTCTCTCAAACATTGGTCATATTTTGGACCAGAGAGACTGTGAACTAAAATACTGCCTGCCATATCAGTAAACAAAGAATGTTGCAGCCATCAAGCCACAACATTACACCCACCCAAAGGTGAGCCCTGAGGGGACTCAGGACGGAAGCAAGATGCCCACCGCTACAGCCACCCATGAGAGTGCACTCTGAGGAGACCTGAGATGAGAAGGCACAGGATACTGGCCCCAGATGTCGGAAGTGTGTTTCAAAGGAACGAGCCCTGACTTTGCATCCTTCCATACACAGGAAAGCACTAAATTCCCTAACGGCCAATACCTGGTCTTTCATTAACACTATTCTTTTAATGTTCTAACTACCTGGTCTTTATTGCAAAATCTCCTACAGATGCTGGCTCCCCAGCTTGACTCTTTGGAGCAGTCTCTCAAAGTCGTCTTAGATGCAGTGTCCTGGGTTTGAAGTCCTCAGAAAATCCACCAAATAAAACTCTCAACTTTTAGGTTGTGCATTTTTTTTTTCAGATTACACATTTAAAAAATACATTTTAAAGAGTGTTGTAACAATTTTTGGTTTTAAATGTCAATATTCACAATACAATGGAGACAACATGCTCTTCAACTATTTATATTTATCAGGGAAATTTCTAGATATCAACCTAAAAATGTACATAGGGATATATATTTGTAAAACCTAAGAACTAAGCGAGAAAAACATTTGAAGACCGCTGTTCAGTCTATAAGACTATAGCATTTTGTCAGCAAAGTCTATGTTTTAATTATTTTTGTACCCCCAGTCCCAAAAATAATACCTCAAACCAAGCAGGTATTCAATAAATGGATATATAAATGAATGATTATATTGGGTTGGACCAGAAGTTCCTTCAGGTTATTCCATAACCTCTTATGGAAAAACTCAAATGGACTTATGGCCAACCCAATAGTTTTTAGTCAAATACCGTTTTTCTTAATTAAGTATTGTTTCAAGCCCCCTGTTTTCTGCCTTCTTTGAGAATGGCCCATCTTCTAACATGCTCAGAAATCAAGTAATTAAAAATATAATAAACTGAGCAAAAAATGTAAAAAAAAACAATCAAGTCATTTATTTGTAAAGGATTCATATAAGTGAAGTTCTATAAGTATTCATCTAAAAGAGAATGATGATACTTACACAACAGGCAATACAACATAGGCAAAAGACACTAATGCATGTCTCTCTTCAAATAAACCACAAAAACATTTTGGTTAAGTGCAATTATTTGTTAAAAAAGATTTGAGTTAATAAAATACTCATAATGGAAATTGTTAGAATAACTAAGAATGAGTTAACAGAGTACAAATTGTTATAGAATATGCTGCTTAACATTTATTACGTTTATTATTACAAATAATGCAAAAATGTAAGCACTGAGCTTTCAATGAGAACTGACTTATTGGAAAAGACCATGATGCTGGGAAAGACTGAAGACAGGAGGAGAAGGGGACAACAGAAGATGAGATGGTTGGATGGCATCACTGACTCGATGGGCATGAGTTTGACTAAGTTCCGGGAGTTGGTGATGGACAGGAAAGCCTGGCGTGCAGCAGGCCATGGGGTCGCAAAGAGTCAGACACGACTGAGCAACTAACTGTACTGTAACTGTAAGCACGCATAACCCATAACAGATTAACCTAAATCTCCATACAGTACACAAACTGTCACATAACTACTGCTACCAGTAAATCGTTATATACTTTATTTAAGCATGGAAAACATGGACTGAAAATTGAAAACCCTGAAAACCATCTCATAGTTAAAATCTTCCAAACAAAATCAAATTTAAGGCCATTTTTAAAGTAACAAAGCCTGATTTTATCACTTGTAATGATCCTAATGTAAAGGGATTTCCCAAAATTTACAGGAAAATAATTTCTATGTTCACAAAAACAATTAATAGTATGTTTTACATTACACTTACTCTTGGACAAATATGTTTGGACATTACTCACTCAATTTTTAGTGGACAGCTGTTTTGTTTTTACATGCCCATATTCTTCCCTCTTTTGACAACAGACTCCCTCTCTCCAGTGGAGAATAAGCCCCACTTGTTTTGGGCAGAGCTCAGCCCAGCCTTTACCCCTGCACCCAAATGCCCAGGAATGAGCGCCCTGCACAAGCCCTGTCAGAACACGCCACTCCCTGACCACAGCGGTTGTTTTAGAGACGGGCCTGTGACCCAAGGCTGGCCTGTGAAAGTTCTCGCCAGGACTTTTGTCGGAGCTCACAAGGAAAGGTGTCCTCCCTTCTCACATTGTGAGCTGTAAGGACGGTCAAAATCTAGGCCTGTCAGTAAGGCTATCGCGGCTACCACCTTAAGAAAGCCTGCCAGACACTGAAACCAATACAGCAAAAAATCAGATTCAGCAAAGGAAGAGTAGAGAGTGGCGGAACCAAGGGGAAAGGCAGAGAGCCCAAGCCCTAAAGACATTCTGACATCCTGCATCTAGCCGAGGCTGAAGTCACTGGACCGCTCATCTATGTGAACCAATGACATGTTTTTCTGTACATATTTCTGTCACTGAAAACCTCATGACTGCTAACTAATGCAACAAATTTTGTATAGTAAAGGCAGGTGGAGCAAGTGTCACTATTCCTATTTTACAAAGAAGATACATACTCAGAGAGGAATACAGGACATTTTGACCCTGAGGATATTCTGAAAACAAACATTTCAATCAAAATAATACTAATAGTTACACATTTTCATCAAGTGATTAGCTTTAGAATAAAATTAAGCCAAAAGGACTTCTTGATCAAGTTTTATAGAGCACTTTTAAATTTTTTTAAGTATTACTTTATAGTAAAGATTTGATTTGTCATTACTCTTCTGTTCATAGAGAATTTCACCAATTATATCCTCTATCCTCTGTCCTCTGTTTTCCTTTGTGGCTATCAGTGTGGACTGAATATCAAAAAGATTTTGCTCTTTCTTCAATTTTTAATCAACAAATGTTGTAGTATATAGCTTTGCCAGAAGTTTATTTGATAGTTTCTAGTAAGTCTTTACATTTTTTGTATGACTGATAGTTTTTATTTAATTCTTGGCTAAGCCAGGAGAATTGCAGTTATTTTCCTCAGATATTTCAAAGCTGTTCTACTGTTAAGATCTTTATCTATCTCAAAAATGCTTTTCTTAGTTACATATTTCAGGCACATCCATGGGCAGCCCTTCTTCTACAATGGGAGATGCAATGCTTCTTGCCTGCCGAATTGTAGACTACAAATCAAGTTAATTAATATACACACCTTAGGACATTCAACTCTGAAACAGACTCACAATTCAATGACCTGCAACTTTGAACTAAACCAACCAAAGAAGTTGGCTTAGTTCTAGGTTTCCCAACAGCAAGGTTTCTCAACAGACTGATTTATTGGGCCAGATGACTATTTATTGTGAAGGGATGTCCTATAGAATGGTAGAATGTTGGGCAGATTCAAGGGCTTCTACCCACTAGATACAAGTAGCACCCCCTTTCTCTTGGTGAGGGCAACAGAAAAATGCCTTCCGGCATTGCAGAATGCCCCCGGGGGAAGGAGAATTACCTCAGTTAAGAACCATGTAAGTGTCATCATTTTTTTTTTTAATACAAAACTTAGACCCAAGAGAAAACCAAATACATCAGCAGTTTCCAGGTTAGTCTCTGTGTTCCCAATAAACTGTTTTCCTAGCAATTTATTAGCTTACAACTGTCTTGGGATTTTATTGCTAAATTCTTTAATACACAAAACTCACTGTCCTCAGGTGCAAAGTAGTTAATAATTTCCCCGGAGTTCAGTGCCTAGTAAATACAGAGCTAAGACTTGCACACACACATATAGGTTTTTCCCGTTATACTATATTTCTGAATTGAAGCAGGAGTTCTATATCTCCCTTCCCCAAAGTCATTAATTCTATTATAAACTAAGGATATAATCTTAAAATCACAAATATATATATGGATGTTTATTACACCCTTTATATGTTTAAAAATAGATAACCTGAATATCTAACAATAGGAAACTGATAAAATAAATTATATGGATAAATATATGAATTTAATGCCTATTTAAAATAACCATATAGAGCAATATTTATCACCATATTAATACATTAACAATAGCTGAGAATAAATTATAAAACACATATGATTCAATTTTTTAAAAAGAAATTTGTATTCATATACATAATAATATACATATTATTTTACAAAACCTGATAACATTAACACAAAAAAAGACAATCATGAATCCGCATGGAAAGATTCCATTTTAGAGGACTTGTCTGTATTTTACTTACAACAAACATAGATGTCTTATACACAATTTTTAAATACTTCTATTAAACAACTTATACACAAAAGTCAAAAAGTAGTGAATCCCTTTAATAACAATGGTATAAAAGGACGGTGCTCAACATGTCAAAGTGGATTTACAGAGTTATGTTTCCATATTATCACTTGATCCATGATAGACCTATGCCTGTTTGACATCAGAGTCCTACTGAACTAATCTCTCTCTTTCTGAGGAAACACTACAATAATCTTTATTGAAAATTCTTTGCAGGGAATTCCCTGGCAGTCCAGTGGTTAAGACTGCGCTCTCACTGCTGAGGGCCCCAAGTTCAACCACAGCTCAGGGAACTAAGATATCACAAGCAGCTTAGCCGGCCAAAACAACAGAGGAACTCTGCAGCAGCTAACCTCCTCGTTAAACTCTTTGTTCTAAAACCAAGAGACAATACAACTAATTGAAGTGTAAAGAGATATGAAGAATTTGCAAATTATGGATGTTTAGACAAAGGATAAAAAGCGGTGGATTTGGGTTTTTGGTTTTTTTTTAAACAAAATGACCCTCTCTTCCCTCTGTTTCTCAGGCTTTATAAAGCTCCTATCTTGAAGGCCAACACAGCAAATTCCAGTCACTCCTGCTCCCACTCCGTATGAACTGGAACATAATAAGACACGGAATGCTTATTAGGTACAACGAGTTGACAGGCACAAAAAGGAATATAAAAATAAATAAGACATACATACAGCCTAGGAGAGATAAGAATAGTATATAATTTATATCTATTGTTTATGTACCGTGTTGTTCTTTTTCCAAACTACTAGGAAGCAATGTCAATTACTGGCAGAGAGATGAGTTACTAGTCACATGGCTGAGTGCAAATGAGCACATCTTCCCAATCTAAACTGTAATTCATTACGGCACACTGCTATTTGTGGCTTACATTTGTCTATGTGTGACATCTGGTTCAAAAGGGGACACTCCAACCTTGATGGCCAATGTTACATCCTAGGGAAGCCCAGAGCTTGCCTCCGGTTTACCTGGCTCACAGCTGCTTTTACTTGAGTCCAGATCTCTGGTAAGTCTCCAGGTACATTTATCCTCAGTCCTCATATCTTCAACCTTAAGAATCTTTGTGGTAGCAAGGCAAGTAGGGTTAACATAATTTGTTCCTTGTGTCATGATGCTAAGTGACTGAGTCTAAGAAGTGAATATGTCATTAGTAATGTGTACATGAGTACATTTGCAGGAAAGACTGTACTTTGATTTGCTCAACATAATACACATTTTGAGGACATGTCTAAATGTTTTTATAATCAAAATGTATTATTCATGGACAAAGAACAAATAATTTTTAAAGTTCACATGACTTAACCCTGCTAAGGTCCCCTGGAAGACCAAATGGGAACCCACTCCAGTATTCTTGCCTGGAAAATCCCACAGCCAGAGAAGCCTGCTGGGCTACAGTTCATGGACCAAAAAGAGTCAGACACGACTTAGCAACTCAGCACACACACAAGCAACAGCCCACCTAGATAGTTCTCATAGTTCAAACCTAAAAGGAACTGTTTTCATTTATTTTAAAGCCAAGAAAACAGAATAAATGTCACATAGCTGAAAATATACTAAGAATAATAAAGAAGCTAACTTTGAACATTAATATATGCCTGGGATCCTAATAACTAATTAAATCCTCACAACAACCCTATCTAATATACTTTCCTTATCCTCATTTTACAGTTAAGAAAACTGGGACACAAAACTAGGTAACCTACTCTCAAATCCCCATATTTATATATATATATATATATTTATATATATATATATTTATATATGCTTATATATATATATGCACACACACACACACACACTCAGTGCAGAAATGGGCTCCAACCCAGGCTGATTCATTCTAAAGCCTGAGTTATAGATTATGCTATACTTGTACCTTTGAACCCTGCTAAGGCAAAGGAGAAACAAACAGCTCAAAGAATGGGGAAAAAAAACAACACCCTAGAAACATAAAATAATTGATAAAGGGGCAAAATCTGAAATAAAACTCTATACAGGAAAAAAGAAAAAAGCATTTGTTCAATGAAATGAACGAAATGGATAGGACTTAATCTCCCTCATTTCTGACAAGGAAAATTATTGGTGGGTGGGGGGAGCAGCGTGCAAGAGGAACAACCAAACTAGCAATTTTACAGTGAAAATCTCCCTTATTTTTAGCAACGACGCTTAATATCTTGGCTAGAATCACTCTGCCATTCAAGTGAAGCAACAACATATATCCCTTTCCTTAACCAGAACAAAGGATCTAACTCCAGCCGGGCAGAGCCTGGAAATACTTCGCTTAGAAATCTGAGCAGGGAATTCCCTGGTGGTCCAGTGCTTAGGACTCGCGCTTTGCACACTGCCAAGGGTTAGCTGTGTGATCTGCAGGAAGTCACTTTTCCTTTCTAGGTCTCCATGACCTCAATCATATAGTCAGGGGTTTAAACTAAATCAAGTTGCGGTCTGGGTTCTAGGACATCGTGAACTGGGAGAAAAGAAAACTTGCAAGCAGAACTTCGACAGAAAGGCTCGCGGATACATTTAAAAGATAACGAAGGGGTTCTCTGGCGAGGACGTACAGTTGGCGGCGGCGGCCAGCCCTGACTGGAACGTGGCACGCACTACTTCCATCCAGACCCTGGAAACTCGGAGAGCAAGGTCAGGCCCAGCTTTCTGCCGCCTCTAAGGGCAGCTGCATGAACCCCTGCGTGAACTGTAATCTAAATCAGAATCCCGGGGTGCGGTGGTGAAGGAACCACTGGGGTCAGGAGAAAGCATCATTTCAGATCATAAGGAACCTAAAGCCAAGCCCCTCGCGTCACAGAAGGAGGCTCAGAGACTGCAAACGCCTCCCCCGCGCTACCCAGCAGAGAGCGGCGGAGACCATAGGTCCCGGCGCCGCGCTCCCTCCCAAGAAAGCCGCCGGGAGCTGAGGGGGCGCAGAGGCGCGCAGGGCCAGCACAGGGCGAGCGCGGCCGCGGGGCGCCCCGGGGTTACCTGAGCCGGCCCCCGCCCCGGTGTGCAGCAGCCTGGCTTCCAAGCGCGGCACGGCGCCGCCCGGCTCGCGCCGCACCACCTGCCGCAGGAGCAGCCGCACGCGCCGCGCGGCCGCAGGGCCGCCAGGCGGCCCGAGGAGCAGGAGCCGCGACTGCATGGAGGCCGGGGGGGCGTCGACAAGCGCCGGGACGGCGGTCCGGGGCGAGCGGCGCTCCGGGACGGGCGGCGTGAGGCGGCGCGACGAGAGGGACAGGAAGCGGCGGCGCGCGGAGTCCGCCGGAAACTCCTTCCCCCGGCGCGCCCGGCTCGTCCGGCCCGGGCCGCCCTGGGCCCGCTGGGGTGCTGCCCTCGCCGCCCGGAGCCGCGCCCGGGGCCGGCGGGGAGGAGCGCGTGCCGGCGGATGACCCCGGGGCGCGCCTCGCCCTCACCTGCCGCGCGTCCCCGGACTCCCGGGACCGGCCTCCGGCAGCTCCATGCCGTCCCGTCAGCGCTCGGGGCTTCAGGAGATGCTGAAGGGTGTGAGGAACCTTTGATGGTGTCACTCTTTCTTGGTTAGTGGCCCGGTCTTCGTGTATTTCTTTTTCCCTGTGACCCCATGGACTGCAGCACGCCAGGCCTCCCTGTCCTTCACCGTCTCCAGCAGCTTCCTCCAACTCACATCCATTGAGTCAGTCGGTGATGCCATCCGACCATCTCATCCTCTGTCGTCCCCTCTCCTCCTGCCCTCAATCTTTCCCAGCATCAGGGTCTTTTCTCATGAGCCGGCTCTTCGCATGAGGTGGCCAAAGTATTGGAGCTTTAACTTCAGCGTCAGTCCTTCCAATGAATATTCAGGGTTGATTTCCTTTAGGATTGACTGGTCGGATCTCCTTGCAGTCCAAGGGACTCTCAAGAGCCTTCAACACCACCTTCGAAAGCATCAATTCTTCACCCTTCTTTATGGTCCAACTGTCACATCCATACGTGACTACTGGCAAAACCATAGCTTTTCAGTACACTGCTTCAAAGCCTTTCCAGAATTGCGTAGGTCTTCTGGAGATTGTGGGTACACCTATCTGGATTTGTTGTAATCATATCTGTGTATTCAATCAGTACCAGAAAGCCTAATCCTTTTATTTTTTTCTTCCCCTGCATGTTTTATTACCACACCTTAATAAATTCTAAACAGAAAACTCACATCTTGGCGATACACTGGACAAAATGTCAGTAAGGACCAAATCAAACACTTTTTGAGTCATTCTCCCATGCAAGAGTTCAGTTGCTCAATCATGTCCAACTCTTTGCGACCCCGTGGAGTGCAGCACACCAGGCCTCCCTGTCCGTCACCAACTCCCGGCGCTTACTCAAACCCATGTCGGTTGAGTCGGTGATGCCATCCAACCATCTTATCCTCTGTCGTCCTCTTCTCCTCCTGCCCTCAATCTTTCCCAGCATCAGGGTCTTTTCAAATGAATAAGCTCTTTACATCAGGTGGCCAAAGTATTGGAGTTTCAGCTTCAACATCAGTCCTTCCAGTGAACTTTCAGGACTGATTTCCTTTAGGATGGACTGGTGCAAGAGTTAAATAAGCATAATCTATGTCTTTAGTAAGAGAAGAAAGTAGGACACTAGCTAAGGCTGCCTCCTTGTCATCCATGCCAAAAGGGGAAGTGGTACTACCACAGAGCAAACTAATGCTAATAGAACTATACCACATCTCCAGAACATCAGGAGTGCATTGAGCAAGGCAAAATGTTTACATTGTCACACAAAATAAAATCAGACAAAAAGAATGCAGAAGACTTCACTTTGAGCTAAAGGCCTTGCTAATTCTAGAGCTGTTACCATCTTTAAATTACATTGAACACCTATTTTATGTGTGACACTGTGATGGGTGCTGGGAAGAAAGTGGGTAGGAGACTTTACAAGAAAAATGCTGAGGGAACTTCCCTACGGGTCCAGTGGCTAAGAGTCTGAGCTCCCAATGCAGGGGGCCTGAGTTTGGTCCCTGGTGAGCAAACTGGATTCTACTTGCCACAACTAAGAGTTTGCATGCCCCAACTGAAGATTCCCCATGCCACAGTGAAGATCAAAGATCCTGCATGCTACAGCAAAGACCAGGTTCAGCCAAATAAATATTTTCTAGTGAAAAAGGAAAGAAGCTGAGCTGGATGAGACTGTGCACTTTGCTGAGGACTGGACTTCATATGTTGAGGCTGAAACAGGCCTCTAACATAGTTGGGGAGACAGTGAAAATGAAGTAACTATGTTTGCATAGTGCATGACAATGTGGTTACACATGTGTGTTCTCATACCAACTTCACAACAACCCTTCAGACTGCTAGGGGAGAATGACATAGATGTAGAATGTAACAGTTTATAAAATACTTCTCCTACTTTGAGTGTATCGTATATGTCAGCCATCGTGCTGAATATTTTAGTGCATTATCTTATTTCATACAGCAACACTTTATTATTATCCCCCATTTTACAGATGAAGAAACTGAGGCTGGAAAAGTTAAGTACCTTGGTCGGGGCATTTCTATTTAATCTTGCTGGAATCCAGAAAATGCTTCAAACTATTGGAAGAATAATCTAAAGTAATTTAGCAATTTGATTGGTATAAGTGGAAAGTGTTCTTAGAGTTATCACACGGGGGAAATCAATACAAGTTACGGTGTTCGTTCATTCAGCAACATTTACTGAGCAACTGTTGCATAAACAGTATCCTGACAGGTTCTCTGTAGCAATGGGCTTACATCAAGTATAGAAGACAAATGTACAAATAAAGAATTAGAACACAACGTTTAGGATATTTTGACAAAGTACTCTGTGGCAGAGTGCTTCCCCTGGCAGAGGTCAGGGAGATTTCAGAGGAGATATTGTTGGAAGTGCTTCTTAAAGGATATGCAAGAATCTTTCCAGCTGAGAAAAGGGCAGGTCATGTCTGGCAGAAGGAAGAACAGGTACAAAGGTACAGAAAGCTGAAAATACGTGGCATGACTGAGAATCAGAAAGTGAGTCACTGAGTGTAGGGGTCAAGTGCATAAAGTAGTTTGTAGATATGAGACCAGAAAGATAAACTGGGGCTGTGTTGTATTCGAGGGGAAAGGGTTTGCACACTAACCTCTGAGAAACTGAAAAATGGTAAAGACTTTTTGGAGTCACAGATCTGTGATCTGAGAAGGAGATTACTGAGCGGGAGAAAAGGGAGCATCTGAGCTTCATTTTGAAGGTTAGTTTAGATTTGGGTAAACAAAGAGTGGTAGACTGCATGAGTAGAAGCTTAGACAAGCGTGATTAACTGATGCAGACAGTGAGACCAGCCAGGTAAGAGAGCCATGCATAGTCTTTGACGTGTGGGGAGGTATTGTCAGACAGAAACATTATGGAGTGAAGAAGCTTGTATGGCTCGATAATCTTAAATGAAGAGGTTGGACTTCACCTTATAGGCAAATTGGGTCAATACTCAATGACCCAACTAATCATATTTGATCATATTTTAAGCAGTGACATGGACTGTGAATTGAGTAAGACAAGAAGCATCAAGTTCCAGCTATGTAGCAGTAAAAAAAGAAAACAAAATATCTACTTGAAATGAGGAACCCCTACTGGTGGCTGTGAAGCTGAATGGGAGAGAGGAGACCTTGGGAATGTTTAATATGTAAGAGATGAACCAGAGCTGTTTCATTTTAAGAGATGTCCATCATAACCTCTAGGTACCTTCTCTCTCAAATTCTCTCTAAAATAACTGGTACTCTTGATAAAACACACTGCCAACATCTGATATTTCCTGTTAAACATGTTCCAGAGTCTGGGAGGAATATTTCTTGCCTGCCACATTACTGTAATTGGACGAAAAGTGCAAATTAATCATCCATCCATGCTGTGTCCAATTAGAAAAAGGTCACTTTATCTCTCCTTACTGCCTACCTGACTGAGAAATCAAGGGACCAAAGTCTGGTCCAGGAATCAGGGCTTCCCAGACGTTGGTATGCCTCTCGATCATGTGAACAATTTGTTCAAATGTCCGCTGTCAGTCTTCACTCCCCACCCCTACCCTGAGGCTCTGACCTAGCAGATGTGCAGGGGCTCAAGAAGATGCATATTCAGTCATAACCATAGGAGATCACCTACATGCCATATGTATCAGCTATAAAGCTGGACAGCAGTTCTTTCTGTTACTCTTTTGCTAACAAGGCTGTCCCACCTCTTTTTCCTCTTCAGTACTTTGTAGAACAATTTGTAAGTGCTCTCCCTTCATCTGCAAGCAACTAGAATAAAAACTAAAATAAATACAATAAAAGCTGAGCAGGGAATTAGAGCAAAGAAGGAAAGAGAACAGCATGGCTCTTTTACATCATAAAATGTTTTTAGACTGGGACATTGGCAGGAAAAGAGCGGGGGCGAGCGGGGGGGGGGGGGGTAGTGATGATTAAAGTAAGAAAGATACACTAGCAGAAACTCATCCAATACAGGGAATTCCCTGGTGGTCCATTGGTTAGGACTCAGTGGTTTCACTGCCAGGGCCCAGGTTTGTTCCCTGGTTGGGATCCCCAAACCAAGTGTGATCAAAAAAACAAAAAGAAAAAAAGAAACTCTCCCACTACAAAACACCGAATAATGCTGGATAAAATATTTTAAAGTTTCACTTAACATGAATTTGTAAGCTTATGTGAAAGTAGGAGAAGTTCTGTAAAATTTTGGCTATCAGCAAAGAACAGGAAGGAGAACTAGAAGAAGTCTGGGCTAGAAGAAGAGTCTGAGAGGGTAAGGACTCGGTGAAGGTGCTAGATGCTCTGGGAATATTTACTATCCCTGGTGCACGTAGCTATAGAGGAGTCAACAGGGCAGGAGTAGATTGAAGACTCCATCGTAAAGCCAGGACTGGCAAAGGGCTCCACAGTTAGCTAAGCGGCGGACTTATGAAAAAAATTGCAAGGGGAGACAACAAGAAATCACAGCTGTCGTCTTGGATTCTAGGTAGAACTGTTTCATTCAAGTAGAATGGTGACTTCTACTTGAAACTCAGATGGGTTTAAGGCATGATACAGTATTTGCTTGTTATAAAGAAAATTTTTAAGCCAATAATTTAAAAGTGTGCTCAATAAGTGTATAGGATATTTGAGAAGCACAATCAACAAACTTTATTTTATGAATATACAAAAAAAATTTAAAAAATCAGTTGGAGAATGCATGTTATTCACAAGAACAAGTACAACATCGGAAATGGGGTTTATTAAAAGCCACAAAGAGGTGGAAGGAAGGCTCTCTCAAGCCTTCTAGGGAGGCTCAAATGAGGATATATACATATATCCTCTTGGGAGAGGATGTATGTATACTTATGATTGATTCACATTATTGTAAAGCAGAAACAAACACAGCATTGTTAAGCAATTATCCTCCAATTAATTTTTTAAAAAGCCACAAAGCTAGTGGCAACAAAAATCAAAACATAGAGGACATTATTTTGATATTAAGGCAATCAAGTGAGAAATAAATTTTAGGACAATTAAAATTACAGATATCCTTCTATATACTCATGAGTCAAAGAAAAAAAATTAGGAAACACTTGGAACTGAACATTAATGAAAATACCTGCTAATAAATAGTGCAAAGTGGACCTAAAGCCAAACTGTGCACAGAGTCTAAAAATTAGTAGGCTAGGGACTTTCCTGGTGGTCCAGTGGTTAACAACCTGCCTGCCAGTGCAGGGGACACTGGTTCGGTCCTTGGTCCGGGAAGCTCCTTCATGCCACAGGGCAGCTAAACCCATGCAGCACAGCCACTGAGTCCACGGGCCCTGGAACCTCTGCTCCGAAGCAGGAGAAGCACAGCAGTGAGAAGCCCATGTACCGCAGCAAGAGTAGCCCTCAAACACCAGGAAAGCCCTGGCACAGCAACAAAGACCCAACTTAGCCGTAAATAGATGAAATACTTTTTTAAAAATTAATAGGTTAATCTGTCAACTTGTTTGAAAAAAAATAGTAGATTAAATCCAAAGGAGGTTGAAAAAGGGATTAATAAAGACATAAACAAAAACTAATGAAGTTCAAAAATTAAAAAAAAACTAATGAAGTGAAAAACAAAGAAAATGACAAAAAGTGGTCATGTGTAAACAGTAATTTTTATGGCAGAAATGAGGCTCTGAAGAGACCGGCAAAGAGAAGCCAAATAAACAAAGGGAACCGCTTCAGAAGGGACTGGTGCAACAGATTAAAATCCCCGTAGAAAACACCGACTACACCGGAAGGGCCCTGCAGATATCAAGAAGTGTAAGCTGGAACGAGGAGCTATCTGAAACTGAGCCGAACCCACACTGACCGCAACAGTTCCAGAGAAATTCCTAGATATATTTTTACTTTTTTTTTTATTTTTTCTAAGTAAGGAAAAAAAAATTTTTTTTTTCTTTTTATATTTTTTCTTTTTCCTCTTTTATTTTCCTTTAAAATTCCCTATTACTCCCCCATTACTCCTGAACTTTCATTTTCATAGATTTTTAAGATTTTTTTAATTAGGGAAAAAAAAAATTTTTTTTTTCCTTTCTTTTTTTTTTTTTTCTTTTTCTTTTTTTTCTTTTTTCTTCTTTTTTTTTCTTTCCTTTTTCTCTTCTATTTTTCTTTTTCTCTTATTTCTTTTAAAGTCCTCTAGTACTCCTCTACTACTCCTTAATTTTCATTTTCAATACACTATAACCTTACAAAAAAAAAAAAAAGAAGAGAAGCCCTATCTTTAAACCGAAGATTATCCTCTCCCAATCTTGACTCTCTGTTTTCTACCTCAGAACACCTCTATTTCCTCCTTTCCCCTTCTCTTCCCAATCCAATTCTGTGAATCTTTGTAGGTGACTGAGATACGGAGAACACTCTGGGAACAGACAGCTGCGTAGATCTGTCTCTCTCCTCTTGAGTCCCCCTTTTTCTCCTCCTGCTCATCTCTAGCTCCCTCCTCCCTTTTCTCCTCTTCATGTAACTCTGTGAACCTCTCTGGGTGTTCCTAACGGGGGAGAATCTTTTCGCCATTAACCTAGAAGTTTTATTATCACTGCTGTATAGTTGGAGAAGTCCTGAGACTACAGGAAGAATAAAACTGAAATCCAGAGGCAGGAAACTTAAGCCCAAAACCTGAGAACACCAGAAAACTCCTGACTACATGGAACTTTAAGTAATAAGTGACCATCCAAAAGCCTCCATACCTACACTGAAACCAACCACCACCCAAGAGCCAATAAGTTTTAGAGCAAGACATACCACGCAAATTCTCCAGCAACGCAGGAACATAGCCCTGAACGTCAACATACAGGCTGCCCAAGGTCACACCTAACACATAGACCCATCTCAAAACTCATTACTGGGCACTCCATTGCTCTCCAAAGAGAAGAAATCAAGTTCCACGCACTAGAACACTGACGCAAGCTTCCCTAACCAGGAAAACTTGGCAAGCCAATCGTCTAACCCCACCCACTGGGCGAAACCTCCACAATAAAAAGGAACCACAGACCCCCAGAATACAGAAAGTCCACTCCAGACACAGCAATCTAAACAAGATGAAAAGGCAAAGAAATACCCAACAGGTAAAGTAACATGAAAAATGCCCACCAAGTCAAACAAAAGAGGAGGAGATAGGGAATCTACCTGAAAAAGAATTTAGAATAATGATAATAAAAATGATCCAAAATCTTGAAAACGAAGTGGAGTTACAGATAAATAGCCTGGAGACAAAGATTGAAAAGATGCAAGAAATGTTTAATAAAGACCTAGAAGAAATAAAAAAGAGTCAATTAAAAATGAATAATGCAATAAATGAGATCAAAAACACTTTGGAGGGAACCAAGAGTAGAATAACGGAGGCAGAAGATAGGATAAGTGAGGTAGAAGATAAAATGGTGGAAGTAAATGAAGCAGAGAGGAAAAAAGAAAAAAGGATCAAAAGAAATGAGGACAACCTCAGGGACGTCTGGGACAATGTGAAACGCCCCAACATTCGAATATTAGGAGTCCCAGAAGAAGAAGACAAAAAGAAAGGCCATGAGAAAATACTGGAGGAGATAATAGCTGAAAACTTCCCTAAAATGGGGAAGGAAATAGCCACCCAAGTCCAAGAAACCCAGAGAGTCCCAAACAGGATAAACCCAAGGCGAAACACCCCAAGACACATATTAATCAAATTAACAAAGATCAAACACAAAGAACAAATATTAAAAGCAGCAAGGGAGAAACAACAAAAAACACACAAAGGGATTCCCATAAGGATAACAGCTGATCTATCAATAGAAACCCTCCAGGCCAGAAGGGAATGGCAGGACGTTCTGAAAGTAATGAAAGAGAATGACCTACAACCTAGATTACTGTATCCAGCAAGGATCTCATTCAGATATGAAGGAGAATTCAAAAGCTTTACAGATAAGCAAAAGCTGAGAGAATTCAGCACCACCAAACCAGCTCTTCAACAAATGCTAAAGGATCTTCTCTAGACAGGAAATGCAGAAAGGTTGTATAAACGTGAACCCAAAACAACAAAGTAAATGGCAACGGGACCACACCTATCAATAATTACCTTAAATGTAAATGGGTTGACTGCCCCAACCAAAAGACAAAGATTGGCTGAATGGATACAAAAACAAGACCCCTATATATGCTGTCTACAAGAGACCCACCTCAAAACAAGAGACACATACAGACTAAAAGTGAAGGGCTGGAAAAAAATATTTCATGCAAATGGAGACCAAAAGAAAGCAGGAGTCGCAATACTCGTATCAGATTAAATAGACTTTCAAATAAAGGCTGTGAAAAGAGACAAAGAAGGACACTACATAATGATCAAAGGATCAATCCAAGAAAAAGATATAACAATTATAAATATATATGCACCCAACATAGGAGCACCGCAATACGTATGGCAAACACTAACGAGCATGAAAGAGGAAATTAATAGTAACACAATAATAGTGGGAGACTTTAATACCCCACTCACAACTATGGATAGATCAACTAAACAGAAAATTAACAAGGAAACACAAACCTTAAATGACACAATGGACCAGCTAGACCTAATTGATATCTATAGGACATTTCACCCCAAAACAATCAACTTCACCTTTTTCTCAAGTGCACACGGAACCTTCTCCAGAATAGATCACATCCTGGGCCATAAATCTAGTCTTGGAAAATTCAAAAAAATTGAAATCATTCCAGTCATCTTTTCTGACCACAGTGCAGTAACATTAGATCTCAATTACAGGAAAAAAATATTAAAAATTCAAACACATGGAGGCTAAATAACACGCTTCTGAATAACCAACAAATCATAGAAGAAATCAAAAAAGAAATCAAAATATGTATAGAAATGAATGAAAATGAAAACACAACAACCCAAAACCTATGGGACACTGTAAAAGCAGTGCTAAGGGGAAGGTTCATAGCATTACAGGCTTACATCAAGAAACAAGAAAAAAGCCAAATAAATAACCTAACTCTACACCTAAAGCAACTAGAGAAGGAAGAAATGAAGAACCCCAGGGTTAGCAGAAGGAAAGAAATCTTAAAAATCAGGGCAGAAATAAATGCAATAGAAACTAAAGAGACCATAGCAAAAATCAACAAAGCTAAAAGCTGATTTTTTGAAAAAATAAACAAAATTGACAAACCATTAGCAAGACTCATTAAGAAACAAAGAGAGAAGAACCAAATTAACAAAATTAGAAATGAAAATGGAGAGATCACAACAGACAACACTGAAATACAAAGGATCATAAGAGACTACTACCAGCAGCTCTATGCCAATAAAATGGACAACTTGGAAGAAATGGACAAATTCTTAGAAAAGTATAACTTTCCAAAACTGAACCAGGAAGAAATAGAAGATCTTAACAGACCCATCACAAGCAAGGAAGTCGAAACTGTAATCAAAAATCTTCCAGCAAACAAAAGCCCAGGACCAGATGGCTTCACAGCTGAATTCTACCAAAAATTTAGAGAAGAGCTAACACCTATCTTACTCAAAGTCTCCCAGAAAATTGCAGAAGAAGGTAAACTTCCAAACTCATTCTATGAGGCCACCATCACCCTAATTCCAAAACCAGACAAAGATGCCACAAAAAAAGAAAACTACAGGCCAATATCACTGATGAACATGGATGCAAAAATCCTTAACAAAATTCTAGCAAACAGAATACAACAACATATTAAAAAAATCATACACCATGACCAAGTGGGCTTTATCCCAGGAATGCAAGGATTCTTTAATATCCGCAAATCAATCAATGTAATACACCACATTAACAAATTGAAAGATAAAAACCATATGATTATCTCAATAGATGCAGAAAAAGCCTTTGACAAAATTCAACATCCTTTTATGATTAAAACTCTCCAGAAAGCAGGAATAGAAGGAACATACCTCAACATAATAAAAGCTGTATATGGCAAACCCACAGCAAGCATCACCCTCAATGGTGAAAAATTGAAAGCATTTCCCCTGAAATCAGGAACAAGACAAGGGTGCCCACTCTCACCACTACTATTCAACATAGTGTTGGAAGTTTTGGCCACAGCAATCAGAGCAGAAAAAGAAGTAAAAGGAATCCAGATAGGAAAAGAAGAAGTGAAATTCTCACTGTTTGCAGATGACATGATCCTCTACATAGAAAACCCTAAAGACTCTACCAGAAAATTACTAGAACTAATCAATGAATATAGTAAAGTTGCAGGATATAAAATTAACACCCCGAAATCCCTTGCATTCCTATATACTAACAATGAAAAAAACAGAAAGAGAAATTAAGGAAACAATACCATTCACCATTACAACAAAAAGAATAAAATACTTAGGAGTATATCTACCTAAAGAAACAAAAGACCTATACATAGAAAACTATAAAACACTGATGAAAGAAATCAAAGAGGACACAAACAGATGGAGAAACATACCGTGTTCATGGATTGGAAGAATCAATATTGTCAAAATGGCTATTCTACCCAAAGCAATCTATAGATTCAATGCAATCCCTATCAAGCTACCAACGGTATTTTTCACAGAACTAGACCAAAGAATTTCACAATTTGGATGGAAATACAAAAAACCTCGAATAGCCAAAGTAATCTTGAGAAAGAAGAATGGAACTGGAGGAATCAACCTGCCTGACTTCAGACTATACTACAAAGCCACAGTCATCAAGACAGTATGGTACTGGCACAAAGACAGAAATATAGACCAATGGAACAGAATAGAAAGCCCAGAGATAAACCCACGAACCTATGGACACCTTATCTTAGGCAAAGGAGGCAAGGATATACAATGGAAAAAAGACAACCTCTTTAACAAGTGGTGCTGGGAAAACTGGTCAACCACTTGTAAAAGAATGAAACTAGAACACTTTCTAACACCATACACAAAAATAAACTCAAAATGGATTAAAGATCTAAATGTAAGACCAGAAACTATAAAACTCTTAGAGGAGAACATAGGCAAAACACTCTCCGACATAAATCACAGTAAGATCCTCTATGACCCACCTCCCAGAATATTGGAAATAAAAGCAAAACTAAACAAATGGGACCTAATGAAACTTAAAAGCTTTTGCACTACAAAGGAAACTATAAGTAAGGTGAAAAGACAGCCCTCAGATTGGGAGAAAATAATAGCAAATGAAGAAACAGACAAAGGATTAATCTCAAAAATATACAAGCAACTCTTGAAGCTCAATTCCAGAAAAATAAATGACCCAATCAAAAAATGGGCCAAAGAACTAAACAGACATTTCTCCAAAGAAGACATACAGATGGCTAACAAACACATGAAAAGATGCTCAACATCACTCATTATCAGAGAAATGCAAATCAAAACCACAATGAGGTACCATGACACGCCAGTCAGGATGGCTGCTATCCAAAAGTCTACAAGCAATAAATGCTGGAGAGGGTGTGGAGAAAAGGGAACCCTCTTACACTGTTGGTGGGAATGCAAACTAGTACAGCCGCTATGGAAAACAGTGTGGAGATTCCTTAAAAACCTGGAAATAGAACTGCCATATGACCCAGCAATACCACTTCTGGGCATACACACTGAGGAAACCAGATCTGAAAGAGACACGTGCACCCCAATGTTCATCACAGCACTGTTTATAATAGCCAGGACATGGAAGCAACCTAGATGCCCATCAGCAGATGAATGGATAAGGAAGCTGTGGTACATATACACCATGGAATATTACTCAGCCGTCAAAAAGAATTCATTTGAATCAGTCCTAATGAGATGGATGAAATTGGAGCCCATTATACAGAGTGAAGTAAGCCAGAAAGATAAAGAACATTATAGCATACTAACACATATATATGGAATTTAGAAAGATGGTAACGATAACCCTATATGCAAAACAGAAAAAGAGACACAGAAATACAGAACAGACTTTTGAACTCTGTGGGAGAAGGTGAGGGTGGGATGTTTCGAAAGAACAGCATGTATACTATCTATGGTGAAACAGATCACCAGCCCAGGTGGGATGCATGAGACGAGTGCTCGGGCCTGGTGCCCTGGGAAGACCCAGAGGAATCGGGTGGAGAGGGAGGTGGGAGGGGGGATCGGGATGGGGAATACGTGTAACTCTATGGCTAATTCATATCAATGTATGACAAAACCCACTGAAATGTTGTGAAGTAATTAGCCTCCAACTAATAAAAAAATTTAAAAAAAAAATGAAGTCAATGGAAAGTTTAGAGGATAAAGTTAGATTAAATTCTCCAGAAAAAGGAACAAAAAGACTAGGAAATATTTCAAAGTTAGAGGATTAGTCCTGGAGGTTCACGTTCCAGAGTTCAGGAATTCCTGAAGGTGAAAACAGAATTAATGGGGAAGGAAAGAATTCAATCATCAAAATTCAAGAACATGTCCCAGAAATGAAGGAAACAAGTATCCAGCTTAAAAGGACCAAGACCAAAGTAGCTGGTTGTGAAATATCATTAAATTGGGGACAAAGAAACAAGCTTTTTAGCTTCCAGAAAGAAAATCAGACTTTATATACAGAATAAAGAATCAGAATAATATTAGACTTCCAAATTCATAGCCAAAAGATAGGAAGGTAATATAACCCAAGGTGCCTTCTAAACAGGATGTAATAAGATGCTAATGAGATAATTTTTTATTTTACTTTTGCACTGTTAAACAGTATTTACATTTATTGACTATTGAATGCATAAATGATATTTATTGAATATGAATGCATAGATGGTGCTTTTTGCTGTGTATTTTTTATTTATGAGTACATTATAGCAAAAAGTATATTTGCTATAGAGTACATTTCCCCCAGGGAGAAATTTGCCCTTGCGATAGCAGCAATGGAAGCCAGAATACAACGAAGCTGTGCCTTCAAAATTCTGAAAGAAAATTTTTGCCAAGAATTATACACCCACCCAAACTAGCAATTTAGAGTGAAGACAGAAGAGACATTTTCAGACATGCAAAATCCCAAAAACGACTTATTTCCTAGGCACCTTTTCACTGGAGAAGAGGGAGTCAGGCAAGAAAGGGAAGGGAGCTTGGGGAAAGCTTGGGGAAAGCTTACGATAGGAAAAGAGAAATAAGGGATGACAGTGAGGAGAGACCCACAGATCAAAAGACCACATTCTCCATGAGATGAGGGCAGGGTTCCAAGAGACTTCTTCAGGAAGATCAGAGTCACTAGATATTCTCATGAAAATGGAAAACAATACTAGTGGTCTTGAATGCAGTGAGTTGATGATGAATACATGAAAAACTCAAAGAACAAAATATTAATTTCAAGGAAAGTAGAATATGCTAGAAAGGTATAGTATAGTATGTGGCTCAACTGTAACTGACATTTCCATAGTCACAGTGATGTAAACATTGAATATTAAGCGAGCCAAAATTATGACATGACTGCATTAGCATGATATTCTGAAAAAAAAGAGGTAGCAATACAAGCATACAGTTAGAGATATTAAGATAAATACGAAGAATCACCTAAAATATTTGAAAACAGTCCTGAGAAAAAGGAAGGTGGGCTTGGGGGATTGCTGGTTTCTCATAATAATCTTAAAAAGCTAAATTTGAGGAAAATAAAAGAATTGTTTACTCCCATTCATTTGTACAAGAGTCTTCGCTTCCATGATCCCTTGCCTATACAGGTTATGATAAAGAAAGAAGAAAGGGAGGGAGGGATAAAAGAAAAGGAAAGGCTATTTAGTACCCTAAAACCAACATCTCATTGCTATTTTAATTTTTATTCTTTTGATGATGAGTAAGGATGAACATTTATTCATAACTTTTAAGTAGTAGTAGTGCTCAGTTTGAAGAAGGAAATGGCAACCCACTCCAGTGTTCTTGCCTGGAGAATCCCAGGGACGGGGGAGCCTCGTGGGCTGCCATCTATGGGGTCGCACAGAGTCGGACACGACTGAAGTGACTTAGCAGCAGCAGCAGTTCTCAGCTGCTAAGTTGTGCCAGACTCTTTGTGACCCCATGGACTGTAGCCTGCCAGGCTCCTCTGATCAAGGTGTTTTCCAGGCAAGAATACTGGAGTGAGTTGCCAGTTCCTCCTCCAGGGGATCTTCCCAACCCAGGGATCGAACACGCGTCTCTTACCTCTCCTACATTGGCAGGCAGATTCATTACCACTAGCGCCACCGGGAAGCCCTCATAACTTTTAAAGTCCACTGTATTTCTGTTACAAGAGTAGAATTATCTAATTCTCCTTCATATATTTTTTTGAAATACTGTTCTAATTTTAAGAATTTTAACATCAAGAATATTAGCACTTTTTCAGTAGGTTGTCAAC